>NC_086328.1:14239104-14839104 GCF_036172605.1 Pelobates fuscus
GAGTCTCCCCCAGAGGGTGATGCGTCCCAGTGCGGGTTTCGTCTAATAATTTAGTCATCATAGTAGGGCAGGATATCGTGGTGTGTATACCCTGGTTAGTCAGAAGCGTTCCTGTTCAAAATAAACATAGATCAGTTTTATAACAGCGCCTGCTAGTCGATCAACAATATTCATAACATTAGTAGAACGTTTTGGTTGCACACTTAATATTAATACAATCCCAATGTCAATACATTCCCATCAAACCCGAGAATCACCTGTATATTTTATTCATACAGTGCTCTATTTTCTGTTAAATGTATATTAAAGATTTAGTAACTTACATCACATTCCAGTGGATTTTTGGCACAGCAAGAGCATACGTTGGATTGGAGAAGCAGAAACCAGACCATTGGTGGAGATTTACCAAAGTGTCGGTTCTAAAAAATTGTTTTAAAGTCAGAATCATCATTAATGCAAGCTTAATGCGCATTGATTGGTTTCCATGGTGATTGTCCCACTTTCAGATTTTGAGCCATTTTTCAGGACAGGGCGTATTGTTTGTTTCTCCACCTCGGTCTCTTCTGTCTGCCAGGTGCAGAGATTTTAATAATGATTGACAGAGAGCCAAGATGGAGACGATCGGTGCCAACACAGAAGTAAATAGAGCTGTTTGGATTTCTACATTGAATTGCTTTTCAAACCTCACAAACATATTTGTTAGCTATAGGGGCTAATTAAATCAAGTATTGAAAATCCTCTGATGTAGTCAAATATTTGCCAGGAAAAAACGTCTGAACTCTTGCACTTTTTTTTTTTTATATACATTAGCTGGGATACTTTTATTTCTTTAAAAAAAAAAAAAAAAGAAATGAAATGTAATCAGAAAATAAAGTGAGCCAAAAGGCACATTGAGGAATATTTTGGGGGGAAATAGTGAAATATACAAGAAAATCATTAGATTGCTAAATCGAAGCACAACAGTTTGTATACATAACCTCTATGTCATGGGTTGGCTGAAGGATCCTCAGCAAGGTGAGAGGCAGCGACCTAACAAAGACAGAGGGATGGGAAGAGGCACTTTACCGGACCTTAGAGTGTTTGGCTAACGTAAAGGTAGAACTATAAAACAACAAGAACAGACTAAGAGAAGGCTACAAACCAGGAGAGGAACAAAATACTAATAAATACAAAATACACAGTACCAGACACAGGTGTCACATATTCATCCGCTTATAAAAATGTGATTAATGGAATTTACTGTTCAGACAGGAAAAGTTGTGCCGAGCAGCAATCAAATCCACAGTAAGGTTTGTGCTGAGCAGCAATTATGCAAATGGAAACCTGGTAACTGACTTTGGGGTCAAAGGCCGGTTACAGCCTATCAGATCCACAGGCGGGGTATTTAGGCCCAGTTCTCATCCTGCTCAGTGCCCTGTGGTGGATTCCCTTGTGGTTGTCCGAGAGCGCGTTATTGATTCTGGTTATTTGACTTTGGCATTGTTTTTGACTTCCCTGTTTTCTGGCATCCCTGACCCCTGGCTTTTCCTTATCGTTGTGTCTCTTTCTGTGTCCCTTGACCTCGGCTATTCCTGACTATTCTTTGGTACGTTAGTCCGCCATTGTAAGGTCTGGTATACGTTACCTATCAGTCCTCTATGTTATACAATTCTACATGCTGGATCATACTGTAATCCTGACATACTCTCAGTTTACACACAGTCTTTGATCAACCAGTTTTTGTCTTCTGATCCACAGAGATCCCAACGGACCAGGTCTCGTAAAATGGCCAAGATATCAAGAAAATGAAGCTTACATGCAACTTGACTTGGAACAGAAACCCTCAGAAAAGTATAAAGCAAACAAGTTTGTTTTCTGGACCAAAACTCTTCCAGAGACCATTCAAAAGATGTCAGAGGAAAGAAGAGAACTGTAGATTTGTATAGATCATCATAGCTATCAACCAAAAATGGTTAAGACAATCACTGCTAAGTTGCTCAAGGTCTGTCTAGCTTGTGTTTGTCTCCACCTCTGGATCAGTCCTCAAGGATCTGTCATTTAGCAATCAGTCAATTCTGCTCCAGCCAGGAGCACTGACAAAATAATGGGCAATTCTATCTCATTTCTGCAATATACATTCTCTTTCAAGCCGCTGTAAGATGACTATTCATCAGAAACCAGGCAAGCTCTCAACTAATGGTTTGATGTCACCTTGAATCACTAAAACTGGTTTAAGTTATGTTAGGTAATTTATAAAAGTGCCAATTAAAGTTTTGACCATCTTTATTTGTACATTTTAAGAGATGATAACGGTACAGTACTACTCAAAGTTGGCATCAACACTGCACAGATCACGATATGAAACCCAAATTTGTAAATCGTTCAACTTATACAATAGAAGGGATACATGAGCATGAACCAGAAATAAAGGAGCATAACACAACGTGTGTATGAGTTATTAAAGAATCTGAGAGTAACAGAGGGCCAGCGAGTAAATAGCCCATGATGTGGGCTCTAATTACCGCAACGTGTGCCCCATATGCGGAAAAGACAGAGGGAGGAAAAAGTGTTGGAGGGTTGGCGAGTACGTCTCAAATTCCTAGTGTCACTGTCCTCTAGGTCACTGCAGCCAAGCAAGACATATAGTCCAACCAGGGCATCCAGGTAAGTACACATGTATCAGAGGTTCAATTAAGGGCAGTAGTCATCAATTCCATGTTATAAATTCCCTCAACACTAGAAACCCATTGCTGGAAGGATGGCTTCCCGGTTGGTTCCACGTGGTAGATACCAGGATCTTAGCAACCTCTAGAACAGGCAACCTTCGGCACTACAGATGTTTTAGACTACACTTCCCATGATGCTTTGCCAGCATTATGCGGGTAAGAGCATTTTTGGGGGATGTAGTTCACAACATCTGGAGTGCCAAAAGTTGCCTATCCCTGTTCTAGAAGGTGCTTAGTTAAAGATTTATTGTAGGATGCCACTGGTGACCGTTTATGATGTAGGAGCATCTGCAAGGCTTAGAATTCGAGGTCAGGATTAGAGAGCTTGCAGTTTTTTGGGTGAACTAATCTCCCTAAAAGGAGCGATAATTGGGCAAGACTACCAGATATGCAGTCCAGACCCATCTTTCCCCCACATCTTAAACACTCTCTTGGAATATCGCTATTGATATAATGCAGCACGTCTGGTGTTCTGTACCACTTTGTCAGATTTTATGGCATGTCTCCTGTATTTTTTAGCTAATGGAATGTTTGTGTGTCAGAGTATAAATCTTGTCCCACTCCTGGTCTGTAAGTGTCACTCCAGTCTCTTCATCCAACCGTATGAGAAATTTAGGAGGAGGGGGGGGGGGGGGGGCTCTATCACCACAAGTGAGCTGCATTTGGTAAAGAGGTGATACACCTCTGGTGTTTCTTAACCGAACATAGGGTTTCGAACTGTGTAAGGTCTCTGTCTATAAGACGTTTGCTCTTTAAAGTAGCATGATGCGTTTTCTGCCAGAAGTAGCCAGTCTGAGATTTGGAAGCCGTGTTAGTCAGTCAGCGTAAGGCCTCCTGCGAGGTCTGCATTATGGATGATGGGTGTCAATGGGTTGGGGTTTGTAGTTAGCTGAGAGGAGAACAATATGGAACATCATACCCGTATGGTGCCATCGGTTAAGTTGTTGCCAGTCTTCATCTTGTAATATTGCAGGCCCCAAACCAAAGCTGAAATGGGAGTCGGCCATCCGTCAGCCCAAGCTCTAGGTCAACCAAAGTTTCTGAGATGAGCGGACATATAAAAGTGCCAATTTCTATTAAAATCAGCACTTGTTTGTAAATTAAACAAAAGGAGGACACACTCTTCATACATAAAGCAAGCTAAAGTTCTTTAGGCATCTGAAATGTCCTTTTAAAGTTGGCATTTATTGTATAAATAAAGATAAAGTTATATTTTGTAAGCTATGATAAAGTCAGGCCTGTAATTAAAACTAAAGGCTGACATGTAAAGGCTGGTATGTGATGTTTGTTAGGGTTAAGATTGGCATGGATTTAATGGGAGGTTTAAGACTGGCATGTACTGAATGTGAAGGTTAAATCTTTATTGTAAACATTCAGGTTTCCCCATTGTTTTTCCTTCCGTACAAATTGCTTATAATTCCATCAACTGAAGTCCCTCTTCCCAACTTAACTAAATACTGGTAATGTGATTTACAAATCTCCCCGGACAGTGCTCAGTGTGGGATCACATTTTCTTACTCACACACAAGTCATCTATTAGTATCCAATATCTGAGGAAAAAGATGTCTTTGAACGGATGGGGGCTTATTTGGCTAATTTCAACAAAGATCAGTGGAACTTACGTTTCAGATTTGTGAGACGTTTGAGGATCTGTACCGCAAATACCTATTCATTTTCTTTTTTGCCCCCCCAAAACAGGAGGAGTATAGGGCAACCTAAACCCGCAAAGTGCAGTGAGCCAGTAGACTAGGCTAGGTTTACCATAAGACGCTTGTCGTGCATTGGACACTTGCGATATTTTTGCACCAAGACATCACAAACCTTAAGTTCCACTAATATAAAACAAAATACGGGAATTGTGGTGACCTCTCAACAAAAATGCTAAATCTAGGAAAAAACAGATCAATGTTATGTATTGTACAGGGAAATATTAAAGGGACACTAAAGCATTAGGAATACAAACCTGTTTTAGTGTCCCTGTCTCTATGTATTGTCAGGTCCCCCTCTCCCACTTGTGCTTTATCGATAAGATAAGATGGAGCAATGTATTCCATGGTACTTTAATATGGGGATATAAAAAAACCCGATACAAACAACAACAAAACAGGGCTGTTACTCAGTGATGGCGTAGGGATGTACGTTGAACATCGGCATGGAAGGGGGAGAGGAAGTGCAGCATGGAGAGCAGCGTTGGTGTGGCTCGATGCTGAGGAGTAGGTTAAGGTGACTCGAGGCAGCAGCAAGGAAATTGGACCCGAGTGGTGCTGTATTGGGGTCAATAGCCCCTGACAGCAAGCAGCCATCGAAAGCACAAAGAACAGTATGCAGCTGAACAATGGTGTAAAGACTGAATATATCATACACACAATGCAGAAATCATTGCTCCCCCAAATTCGACTACCTGAGAGTCAGAAAGTGACTCCTGAGATTCTTAGTGCAACAAATCGGTGGTGACACAGTGTGTCAGGCTGTCAAGATATAGATGTATTCTAATTTTTAATTTGAGTGAGTCTTCCTGTTTAAATAAATACTGTCTAAAGAAACATTATTTACTAGACATGTGTGACCAGCTCTGCAAACCGCAATCAGTATTTAATCTCTGAACTTATTGGTTCTGATTCTGTGGGGACATTAATAAAGGGCAGCAAAGAAAATTGCCCTACTGAGAATACTAAATTCGTCCTTTTAAAATATCATTACAGGGGACTTAAGAGGAGGACGTAGCAGCAAGGAAATCAGAGAAAATGAGAGGAAGGGGAAGAGATATAAAAAGATTAATTACATTTTGCATTGTTCAACTAGGGAGAAAATAAAAGGAACATAGATTTTTTCTTCTTCTTCTTCTTTATTTCTCTCCCTTCTCAAAGACAAAGGGGATCAGAGAACCCCCCCCCCCCCCCCCCGGATCACGACAAAAAAAAAAACATTCCTAAACTGCATTTGAAACCTAAATAATGGCTCAAAAAAGGAAAGGAGAAGACAACTAATACAGATAAAAATATGGCTATTAGCACATTCTATTCGCCTAAAAATATAGGAAAACTGACAGAGACAAGAAATCCACAGGGTACCATAGATATGAATCAATCACACAAAACAAATGCAGAACCAGAACAATCAAAAGATACAACAATCTCTCACGAAGGACGTTGTAGAGGAACTAATGGATAATCTTCACTTTAAAATAAAACAAAATGTGATGCACCCGATGGATACCTTTAATGAAGACATCTCTCAGCTTCTACAAACTTTTTCTAAACGGGAAGATTAAAAAAAACCTCCAAGAGACAAATGATAAACGTTTAGAAAGCAGAACAAAATCACTTGAAAATAAAATAAACGATCTGGAGGACAGATCTTGCAAGAAAAATATAAGAGGTAGAGGAAGTCCTGAAGAAGTCACAAGCATAGAAACTTGAAAATCATGTGATGGAAGTCTTCCCATTTCCTTGCAATCTCTGGGTCATACATCATTTGAACGGCTTCACCGACTTTAAAAGTCTAAAGGTACAAGGGATCAAGCCCCAAGAGATGTGAAAATAGGATTTGCATCTTATTATTCTAAAAATGTCATTATGCAAGAGGCAAAAAGGAATCCACTTCAAGAATGAAAAATATTTGCAGATATTTCATGTGCGACAAGAGAAGCCAGAAGAGACTTTTTGGAATGTTCAAAAGTACTTAGAGAAAATCAAATAAAATGCAGATGGGGATTTCCAACATCTTTGAGATTTCGATATGAGAATGAATCTCTGATGTTTAAAGAACCAATACTAGCACATCAAAAATTAATAAAGATGGGACTAATAAAGTAGTGTAAGACTAGTAAGAAGAACTAAGCCCCAGGAAGAGGAAGAATATGGAATAAGTGTTGTTTTAATTATGGTAGGTGACCTTAATTGTGTGATTGACCCTATACGGAATAGAAGTAGCAAAAGTAGAGGAACTAGACTTTTACGTACAGACACTACCAATCTACACAATGTTTTTATGGAAAAATGCCCTCTATGTTTGCTGGTGGGTTTTATCTATCAAACAGATACTATACTATTTTATTCCAATACCCACCAATCATACTGCACCTCTTAGCAGCTTAGAGCCTCATTGTTGACGCCGGGCCTGCCACTAGACGGTACAATCCTGGTGCAGAACACACAATAAGGGCTGTCGACCCCAAAATCAACTCACGGCTGCAACAAATGACAACCATAATATTGGTTCCATGTTCCAACAACCTGTGATCCACAAGATGGCTGCCCAAGCGGAAAATGAGACCTGCACATCCACACCTAGACAGCAGGCAGAGGAGCTGGCTCCGGTACACTAAGATGCACCAACAGGACCTCACAAACTTTCCACGAAACAGGACATTGACAATTTGCTGCAAAACATCAAGCAACCGTTTTCTGCTGATCTAGACGTCATCAAGGTAGAGGTCCAGGTGGTGACAGCTAGAACTCAGATATCCAAGGAGGGAATTATTGACTTTCGCCAGGAGGTCACTTCGTTAAAGAAATCTATGCATCAGCTCCAGAAAACCCAAACCTTCTTGGCCCTAAGAACAGACATACTTGAAGACTGAAGCTGCCTGGCCAACATCAAAATACGGGGCAGTCAAGGCAGTATTTTGTGGGATGAGCTTCCACACTACCTTGGGTGCTTGTCTGATACCAGCTACACAAGCAAAGAAAATAATAATTGATGGCTGCTACCAAATTAATAAATCCTCGAAAGCTCCCTCAGCAGCTTCACAGGATGTTATAGCCCACTGCCAAACATTCCTCGATAGAGAATGTATCTTATCTGTGTTGCGGGTAAAAACACTCTACACTTTTGAATCCTCCAATCTCTCCTTTTTTCAGGACTTGCACTGGTCTACTCTCTAGTGGATGCGTTCCACCTGAGGCAAATTAGAGGATAGCTTATAGATGGTCAGCAGCAAGAGCCTTGCTTGCAGAGAAGAATGGAGCTAAACGCCAATTATCCTCTTTGGCTGAGGTCAGCACCAAGATCCTTGCTTGCGGAGAAGAATGGAGCTCCACACCAATTATCCTCTTTTGCTGAGGTCCTGCCATGGTCTTACCTTGGTTGGAGTCTGAAGTGCAGAGATGTATGCTCACCCTTGCAGATAAACACAACCCACGGTAACCAGGTAAGAAGCTACCTGGGCTGTGAATCTGTGCACGGGGGCTTAGACAGGAACAATAACCGGGTACGAGGAAACAGACAAGAGAAGGCTACAAACCAGGAGAGGAACAAAATACAAACAACAATACAAAAACACAAAAAATAAAAATGCAAGATACATAGTACCAGGCAAAGATATGTAACAGGAACACTGAACCCAAGTGTCACATTATCTTTTGTTGCCCAATCTATTTAACAGCCTGGGAACGTCCAGATGGTGGAGAGGGACACTTTCCGCAGTCCTTGTGCTCTCCTCAGTGGTCCCAACGCAGGACGCTGTGGCTCCGCCCTCTTTTATGACGCGGCACACACTTGCGGACGTCATTACGCAAATGACGTCACGGCCCGCCAAATCGTTTGAATTCATACATTTTGAGGGCGTGGCTATATAATTAAAGTTACAAACTATAAAAAGGCACCATAGGGCATGAATCATTGTCCTGTTGTTGTTCTAGTTTATGGTTCCCAATAGCCCTTTACTGTCTGTGTATTTCTGGTATTTTGATCTTGGCTTTACTGACTATTCTCCATTCTGTAATCTGTGACTTAGCTATTGGTTTTCGCTTCTCTGATTTCTGGTTTCCCTGACTCGTCTTGTCCCTGACTATTCTAAATCTAACAATGTTGAACCCCGGCCATTCTAGGGCGGTATACAATGTTATATCTATTATCATATGCACACTGTGTGTTGGGTCACTAGGTATCATGACAACAAGGCATAGTTGAGAAAGACAAAGGTTAGGAGCTTGGAGAAGATAAATGTCGGTATACCAGCCAGGAACTGGTACACACCCAGGGTAGTCAGACTAGCCAGAAAACTGTAGAATTAGACTAGCCAGAATCAGCAAGCATTAGGTTTCATGGCTATGTTATAAACATGAAGAAGGTGGGAGTCCAATCCAGGAGAAGATAAGAAGGAGATATGGGGGGATTTGAAGTGTGTAGAAGTAGTGTATGTGTAACCTTCATTATTCAATCCATGTGTATTTTGATGAATACCTTCATTTTACACAGTTTTGATCTACCAGTTTTTTGTATTTTGATCCACAGAGATCCTAATGGACAAGGTCTTGAAAAATGTCCAAGATATCAAGAAAATGAAGCTTACATGCAACTTGACTTGGAGCAAAACCCTCCAAAAAGTATAAAGCAGACAAGTTTGTTTTCTGGATCGAGACACTTCCAGAGAGCATTCAAAAGATGTCAGATGAACAAAGAGATGATCATCATAGTTACTATGTGTCTTCATAAAAAGTAACAAAAATGGTTAAGACAATCACGGCTAAGTAGCTTAAGATCTCTACAGCTTGCGTTCATCTCTACATTGGGTTAGTCCTCAAGGATCTGTGATTTAGCAATTTGTCAGTTCTGTTCCAGCCAGGAACACTGACATAATCTGGGCCAATTCTATCTCATTTCTGCAAAATACAATCTCTTTATAGCTGCTGCGAGATGACTATTCACCAGAAACCCAGCTAGCTCTCATGGTTTGCTGCCACCTTAAATCAATAACACTAGTTTCAAGGTTTTTTGTTGTTGTTGTTGATGTATATCAGATGTACCCCAGATATAGCAGATGTACCCCAATAATTTTTTTGACAATCTTTATTTGTAAAGAATTTTTCAATACAGAAATGAATTGGATATATGATATAAACATAAGATACCACTGAGTAAGGGATAGGTGGTCTTGCTGAAAAAGGTAACAAGTAGGCCAGAAAGTAATGTCAGGGACATATAGCATTTTTACATCAAGTATCGAAATAGGACAGCATCACATGTAAGTATGCGATCAACAGGAATTGATTTTGACCAGCAGATGTAGAAGCGGATGGGACCAGTCCCCTATTCTAGTGGAAGGTCAGGAGTTGGGTAATAACTGCAGTTTAATCGCTGTGCATTCAATTATGCATTTTATTTATTGGGTTTATATTTAAAAGTCACTTGCAGAAGTTACAGATCTCTTCAGCCTATGGAAGCCCTCCCTTTGAGACCCCACCCATAACTCCTATGGTTGTCCAATCACAGACTTCCATTGCAGCTCCTTGAGTTTAGCTCCACTGAGATAACCAAACCAGGAAGTAACAAGACTGGTTATCTGATTGACAGCCTGGGGTGTTTAAGCATTTTAATTTATAAAAGCACTTTTTTCTTTTTGTAAAGAAGCTAAAGTGCTTTAGGGTTCCAAAATGTCCTTTCAAAGTTGGCATTTATTGTACATTAAAGGTAAAGTTGTTTTGTAAGCTATGATGAAGTCAGGAATGCTATTAAAACTAGGTTAAAAGGCTGGCATGTTTTATATGTTAGGTTTAAGATTGTCATGTATTAATAGTCAAAGTACATTCTTTCTCATACACATTCAGGTTCCCCCATTGTATTTACTTCTGTACAAATTGCTTATAATTCAATCAAGTGATTCCCCTCTTCTCAATTCCACTAAATACTGGCAATGTGATTTACAAATCTCCCCGGACAGGCCTCAGTAGGATCAAGTTTTCTAACTCGGACACAAGTCAACCATTAGAACCCAATATCATGAGGAAGGTTAAAAACTGATTACACACTGGTACACCTGAGACTTTATCTCATATCTATTATACTGCTTGTGTGTAATGCTGGAGATGTGTTACTAAACAGGGATCCCTTGTTACCATTTGGTTCAGTTGTCCTCTGAAAAGACGTTTCTGACAGAAGAATCTTAAGGTGGGAACATACATATCGCATCTCACAAAAATTCCCATCCAAACTTATCGTAAAACAGTAATCTCACACTTAACACTACAAGCAGCCTCATCCCCAGGTTCTGGAAGCCAAGAGTTGTGCCCTGAGACTGGATTCTTAGGGTGGAAGAGATACATTCCTATCAACAAATAATTCTTCTAGCTTCCGGCAGGCACCAATACTGTACTAATACCTGGTGTCAACGGCTGTCAGAACAGGTGGTGGCCTCAAAAATTATTTTAATATAATAATCCTTTTATTAAGTATTAAAAGGACATAGATTTTTTTCAATGAGGTATATGTAAAATAATGAGAAAAAATAAATCTCTACCTTTAATATATCACAGGATCCTTAAGCCATATGCACGCTCCTTTGGTCGGACCGTGCTGAAAACATTTTTTCCTCCAGACTTAGTACCTTTTCCCATTTACAGCGGATTATCATTGGAATCTTTGTTCTTGACTTACTGACTCTATGGTACACTTATATTGATGTAATCTATATTTTGTGATGGATTTTATTCCATCTCTTTTGTATATTTGTGTTACATTATTCCCTTTTCAATGGCACCTTCATTTACACCATCCTCTCACATGTATACTTCTCCTCTTTTGGCATCCCTACTATGTTTCTTATACTGTTATATTGAATGTATTCTTCTTTATTGACAACTGTTCAACAAACGTTGAAGAGCTGAAAAGTTGAAGACTGGCATAGTTAGTAAGCTATGAGTTGGGTGTCATGTATTGAAAAGGAAGGTTAACATTATCATGTATTTTAAGCTTAGACTCATGTTTGCATTTATTGTAAGTTAAGGTAAGGTCAGTGATAGGACATGAGCTATGGTAAGGGCTGGCTCATATTGTAACCTAGTGGTTTTTAAATCTTTCACCTGTTTCCTGCACCCCCCACTAGATTACATGGAAGAAATGGGGATCATTGTTATTCAATTGCTGTAGGTTTGGTAAACTCATTTGGAGAGAGGCAATGCTCAGGGACAGTTACTTGTCTTATCCACAGTGATCCCAATGGACCTGCTTTGGTAAACGTGCAGCCATTCAGAAATGATGAAGATTATCTGGAAATTAATGTGGAACACAAGCCAAATAAATATAGTCACTGGACAATAAAGATCATGTAGAGTTATAGATATGTCTCGATTAGTAATTATTCAGTTAACATTATAGGAGACCACAGTTGCAAAAGGTAAGAAAAAATATGATGAATGTATAAACAAATAGTTCTTTCCAATGGATGAGAAAGATTCTCGCAGTGACCAGATGGGGGCTTAATTTCAACGAATGTCACTGGAACTTGTGTTTCAGATTTGCTAGAAGTTTGAGGATCTGTATCTCAAATACCCATTATTTTTCTTTTTTTCCCCACAAAAAAACAGAGGAGTATAGGGTAACCTGAACCTTCAAGGTGCAGTAAGCCAGCAGACTAGGCTAGGCCTTCCATAAGACTCCTGTCTGGCATAGGACACTTGGGATGCTTTTGCACCAGGAAGTCACACTCCTTAAACTGCAATACTAGAAAAAAATAAAATGGTGAATTGTGATGAATTCACAACAAAAATGTTAAATCTAGGAGAAACAGATCAGTGATATTTGTTGAACTGAGAAATATTAAAGGGACACTAAAGCATTAGGAATACAAACCTGTTTTAGTCCCCCCCCCCCCCCCCCCCCACATCCCCCCACCTCATGTGCGATAAAAGATTAGGAAAATAACAGATTTACTAAAGCTCCCAACTTGATTATTTTAGAGTAATGTTTGCGAAGGGGTTGTCAGCCTTCAACAACACCCAGTTTAGCGAATTAAGACGTCTATGAAATTCTATTTTTGCATTGTGCAAACACCAAAGGACTTAACAGTTTCTAACTAGTTTTAATGTCATGCGGTTTGACACGTGATGGCATGTTTGGCAATATTGGAAGTGAGCCATATTCTGGAACAGCTGCCAAGACTTCTATAGTACTGGCTCAAACAGCCAATTACAAACCCCGTTCTCATACAGATTGACGCTATGAATTGCTACTGCTTGAACAACAGATTTATTTCACCCCACAGGCGTTCCGTGTCTGCCTATAACCAAAGATCATAGAACGTCAGTAAGTCTGGTTACATTTTATCTCCTGTAGGACCTGCTGAGTGTTTCATACTCCCGGCTTAGTGATTACAATGGGATTCCTGAAGCCAACGGTCACTTTGTGCTGTGTGTTGCTGAGTGTCATCGTTACAGGTGAGGTAAAATACAGAATATCTACGGAATGTCACAAAAAGAATTATCACATCAGAGAAGAACTTGTGGTTTCTTATAGTATGCCCATAACAAGACATCATAGAAATATAAGACTTTTCTTTTAAGTAAAATGCTTGATCTGCCATTGAATGTAACTTCTTCTTGTGTTGGCTTTTACCACTTCCACCAGCAGACTTTTCCAGGTATCTACTACCCTCTCTGTAAAGTACTATTTTGTTCTGTTTCTCCAATCATCCCTTATTGTTATAGTCCCTTTATTGGAGATATGTAGGACTGCGTGGCTTGCTCTGCTTATTGCTGTATAAATCCATAGAGAGCTCACTGTAATGAATGTTAATAACTGAAAGGGTTACGTTAAATGTAGAGAGCACAACGTGTATTCTGACTCATTTTTTTCTGTTAGTTTTTTTTAGAATATTTTTTTTACGGATAGGAAGTGTAACTAGTGTTACTAATGGTACACTGGGAGAGTTATTCACTAAAGTATGAATTGTCAGGAATTCAAATTTCAGTTTTTAGAGCAAAAAAGCCAAACTTAAAGTATAACAGGCTTTTCATAATTCCCAACAATTCTCACTTTAGCAAATAACGCTCTCGGAGTATCTCGAAGAGCCATCAAAGTATGTATTTGCAGTTTGCTTTGAGATAAATGGTTGTAAAATCCATTATATAAAGGGAAGATACTGGGACAGCTCTCAATTCAATTAAAGGGAATTATGCAACTTAGAATGCAAGGAATAGTGTGACAGGCCATGCAAGCAATAAATCCAGCTCTGGACAATGATGATCTATTATTATTATTATTTTATTATTTATGTAGCGCCATCAGATTCCATAGCACTGTACAATGGGTGGACTAACAGACATGTAATTGTAACCAGACAACTGGACGTACAGGAACAGAGAGGAGGAGGGCTCTGCTCAATGAGCTTACATTCTAGAGGCAGTGGGGTAAAATGACACAAAGGGTATTAAGTAGGGGTATCAAGTAGGTTGTTAGAAAAGTATTCACTGAGGGCCTAGTAGGTAATTTTTTACAGTTGCAGCAGAGGAGTAATGGTGGGGTGGGGGAGAAAAACCTGCTAACAGTTTAATTGATATGCCTTCTTGAAGAAGTGAGTTTTCAATGATTTTTTGAAGGAGTGGAGACTGGGTGAAATTCTTACGGAGAAGGGAAGGGAGTTCCACAGAAGAGGTGCAGCCCTGGGGAAATATTGTGGGCGAGCATTAGAGGTGGGAGTACGGACAGAAGATATACGTAGGTCTTCATCAGAGCGCAGGGGCCTGGGCGAGACGTACTTGTGCATTAGGGAGGACAGGTAGGTTGGAGCAGCATTATGTTGGGACTTGTAAGCAAGCACCAGAATCTTAACTTGAGCCCTATATCTAACTGGAAACCAATGCAGGGACTGACAGAGAAGGGAGCTGTGGGAAGGTGCGAGCGGACAGGAAAATTAGCCTTGCTGCCGCATTCATTGTAGATTGCAACGGTGCATGCTGGGAACATGTAAGACCACTGAGAAGGGGATTGCAGTAGTCAAGGTGAGAAAGTACAACGGCATGGACCAGCACCTTAGCCTCGTCCGGCGTTAAATAGGGGAGGATGCAAACTATGTTTTCGAGATGGAAGCGGCAGGATTTGGTGATCGACTGGACATGAGGGGTGAAGGAGAGGTTGGAGTCAAAGAGAACACCTAGGTAGCGAGCCTGCGAGGTAGTGGTGATAGTAGGGACATTGACTTGGAGGGAGACAGACATGGGAATAGTAACACTTAAGGGAGGAAAGACCAGAAGTTCTCTTTTGGACAGGTTGAGTTTAAGGAGGCCATCCAGTTGGAAATCGTGGAGAGGCAGTCAAAGACAAGAGTCAAAAAGAGAGCAGGAGAGGTAGATTTGTGTGTCATCTGCATATAAATGACAATGGAAGCCAAAGGAGCTGATGAGTTTACCAAGGGAGGCAGTATAGATAGAGAACAGTAGAGGACCAAGGACAGAACCTTGGGGGACGCCGACAGAAATTGGTGAGGGGCAAGAGGCAGAGTCAGCAAAAGAAACACAGAGCGCTGGGAGAGGTAGGAGGAGCACCAGGAGAGAGCAGTATCCAGTAGACCAAAATTACGGAGAATACGATGAAGCTGTTGATGATCAACAGTGTCAAAGGCAGCGGAAAGATCGAGGAGAATTAGGATAGAGTAATGGCCGCGAGATTTAGCTATCATTGGTAAACCAGGTGGGATATAAATGTCTGACATATTAAAACAATCTTTCTTAATATATTTTGTTCATGGTTTCCTGACTGTGAAGCAGGGACAATCTCTGAAGCAGTTTTGGATATTGTTACTTGGAAACCTAAAATTAAAAAAATGAATGAAATAAGATTAGAATCATTGAGGCCGTCAGTCGAGCAGCTACTAAGGACATTGTGTTAATCTTTCTGCACTATTGGTACAAAAGATAATTAGGGATTTCTAAATAGGGATTACATTAGTTCCTTGGGCAGTAGAAGACTAATAAGGATGGCGAGCAGCTCAGGGGAGGATTGTCAGGGTACCTGAGGCCTCTACCTCTAAGGGAGGTAGAGACTTGGTGGTGTATCCGTCCAGGCGAGCTGTCTCCTCCGTTCCTCGCGGTTCATCCAGTCACTTAAACACCGGCCGCGAGGAATCCACGTCCTTTTCTAGCAGGACGCTCAATACGTGACGTCATGACGCTAGCACGAGCAATCTGTCACTCAAGTGTCCGATATCCAATCGGTACTTTTCAGAGGCGTGATTTCCATCCAGAACCAGGGTATTTAAGCTTACTCCTTACTTCAGCTCATTGCCCTGTCGTGGTTCTAGCTTGTCTAGTCACTCAGTGCTCTGGTATTCTAGTTTGCTCTATTGGTTTTGACTCGGCTCGTTGTACTTCCCTGTTTCTCTGTTATCCCTTGACCCGGCTTGTCTCTCGCTTATCTGTCTTCTCGTTCCCTCGACCTCGGCTTGCCTCTGACTATTCTTTACTCTCGGTACGTTAGTCCGGCCATTCTAAGGCCCGGTATACGTACCTTTCCACTCTTTGTACTCTGCGTGTTGGATCCCTGTCCCGATCCTGACATTACGACAGGGCCAATGGATCCTGCAGGTACAAACAGTCAGCTTGGTTCTTCGGATCCCAGGTTTGACGCCATGGAACATAGGATGGATCAGATGGCTTTGGCACTACAGGCACTTTTGTCTCGTGCTAGTAATCCACCTGAGGAGACACGTACTCCTTCTATCTCCCCTGCAGTCTCAGGTCTAGAGGTAGCCACTGTAGGTGCTTCTTCCCGTATTACCCCACCAGTACGTTATGGCGGGTCACCGGAGAAGTGTCGTGGCTTTCTAAACCAGATTAGCATCCATTTCGAACTACAACCCCGCTCTTATCCTACAGATAGAGCAAAGGTTGGATTTATTATTACTCTGCTCATTGAAAAAGCTTTGAGATGGGCCAATCCTTTATGGGAGAATGATAATCCACTCGTCTATAATTATAATGCCTTTGTAGCTGCGTTTAGAAGAACTTTTGACCCTCCTGGCAGAAAGGTCAATGCAGCTAGATTAATGTTGCGCCTTAAACAGGAGAATCGAACACTTGTGGATTATGCACTAGAGTTCAGATCCTTGGCGGCAGAAGTTAAGTGGAACGAACAGGCTTATATAGATGTGTTTCTGAATGGGTTATCAGATGTAATTCTTGACGAGGTCGCTACTAGAGAACTCCCTGAAAATTTGGAGGATTTAATTTCTTTTATATCTCGTATTGATGAACGCTTAAGAGAGAGGCAGAACACTCGAGATAGGACCCGTAGACCCTCCTTTAAACTAGCGCCTACCTTTCAAATCTCTGAGTTCGAAGACTTACGTATTCCTGAACCTATGCAGATAGGCAGTACTCATCTCACTGAAAGGGAGAGACAGTACAGGAGAAGGGAGGGTTTATGTATGTATTGTGGAGTCAGGGGTCATTTACGCCTAAATTGTCCCAATCGTTCGGGAAACGCTCGCACCTAAGTTCCTCTAGAGGACAGGCCTTGGGTGTTTCTACTTTGTCCTCTATTCACAACTACAAGGAGCTCAGGCTTGTGTTACCCGTTTCTTTAAAGTGGGAGAAGGGAGTAGTTAAGACTATGGCACTAATTGATTCTGGAGCTGCTGAGAGCTTTATAGATCAGGGTTTTGCTGCCAAGCATGCTATTCCATCCCAGTTAAAAGAGACACCTCTGGCTGTTGAGGCCATCGATGGTAGACCGTTACTTGAGCCTGTTATTTTTCATGAGACCATACCGATTAACTTGACTGTTGGCATCCTGCATAAAGAGGATATATCCTTGATGCTCATTTCTTCTCCGTCTATTCCCATAGTTCTGGGGTACTCCTGGCTGAGGAGACACAACCCTATTATTAATTGGGAATCAGGGGAGATAGTTTCATGGGGAGAGAATTGTCAAGAAAAATGCTTGCGGAAGGTCTTACCTCTTGGATTAACTAATACATCGAATACCTCTGACAATCCTACAGAGACACAAATTCCGCCTCAGTATCTAGATTTAAAGGCAGTATTTGACAAAAAGAAAGCCGATACCTTACCCCCACACAGGTCCTTCGATTGCAAAATTAACCTACTCCCTGGTACCATGCCTCCCAGAGGTCATGTATACCCATTATCTATAAAGGAGAACTCAGTCCTAGAGGAATATATTCACGAGAATTTAGACAAGGGATTCATCAGGAGGTCCTCCTCCCCTGCCGGGGCTGGATTTTTTTTTGTTAAAAAGAAAGATGGTTCTTTGAGACCTTGTATTGATTATCGAGGCCTGAATAAGATAACCATTAAAAATGCCTACCCGATTCCCTTGATCACCGAACTCTTCGATCGTTTGAAGGGCTCTACAATTTTCACCAAGTTAGACCTCAGAGGGGCATATAACTTGGTGAGAATCCAGCAGGGACATGAGTGGATGACGGCATTCAATACTCGATATGGCCACTATGAATATACCGTCATGCCTTTTGGGTTATGCAATGCACCAGCAGTATTCCAAGATCTGATTAATGAGGTTCTTAGGGAATTTCAGCAAGAGTGCGTCATTGTATACCTAGATGATATACTCATTCATTCTAGTGACATTGAGATTCATCACAAACAAGTCAGGAGGGTTTTGCACAAGCTTCTCCAGCATGGCTTGTACTGCAAGTTGGAGAAATGTAGCTTTGATCAAACCCAGGTAACCTTTCTCGGCTATGTGATCTCTGGGGAGGGATTTAAGATGGATCCGGATAAGCTCCAATCCATTCTAGAGTGGCCTTTACCCACAGGTCTTAAAGCCATACAGAGATTTATTGGTTTTTCCAATTATTATAGGCGCTTTATTAAGGGCTATTCTTCCATTATTGCACCTATCACTAACATGACCAAACAGGGGGCTGACACTAAGAATTGGACTACTGAAGCTCTCCTTGCGTTCAAGACTCTCAAGGAGCTTTTCGCTTCCGCTCCAATTTTAGTTCACCCTGACACTTCTCTGCCATTTTTGCTCGAGGTAGACGCATCAGAGACTGGTTTAGGTGCTGTTCTATCTCAAAGGTTGGGTGTTGATAAACCATTACATCCATGTGGATTTTTCTCTAAAAAATTGACCGGTACTGAAAGCAGGTATGACATTGGTGACAGAGAATTACTAGCGGTTATCAAGGCTTTGAAAGAATGGAGACATTTATTGGAGGGTACATTACATCCTGTTACCATCCTGACAGACCACAAAAACTTGTCTTATATCGGAGAGGCCAAGCGTCTGTCCTCCAGGCAGGCTCGTTGGTCGTTGTTTCTTACCCATTTCAATTACGTTCTGACTTACAGACCTGGGTCAAAGAACTCTAAAGCCGATGCGCTATCTCGCCAATATGAACCCTCTGCTTCAGTTGAACCACTTTTGTCTTCCATTGTACCCAAATGCAATATTATTGCTAATACCAGTCTCAAAATTCATTCCCCGCTACTTGACCAGATCTTGAAGTCACAACATCTAGCTCCCGGAAACACTCCTGAGGGAAGAAACTTTGTTCCTCCTGAACTTCAACTGGAGCTCTTACAATGTTTTCATGAAAGTAAAATAGCTGGTCATCCTGGTATTCGCAAGACGTACTCTCTGATATCTAAAGATTTCTGGTGGCCTTCACTTCGTAAGGATATTGAGGAGTTCGTCGCAGCTTGTGAGACTTGTGCCAAGACTAAACTGTCTCATGCATCCCCATGTGGCCTGTTACACCCCTTGGACATTCCTGAGAAACCTTGGTCCTGTTTATCCATTGACTTTATCGTTGATTTGCCTGCTTCCAAAAGACAGACTGTTATTCTCACGGTGGTGGATAGATTTACCAAGATGGCTCATTTCGTGCCATTACCTAAACTTCCGACTTCCCCTGAATTGGCGGAGATTTTTGCGAGAGAAGTTTTTCGCCTACATGGGATCCCTTCGGAGATTGTTTCTGATAGAGGTTCTCAATTTGTCTCACGTTTCTGGAGATCCTTTTGTTCTCAAATGGGCATCAAATTGAACTTTTCCTCGGCCTATCACCCTCAGTCTAACGGAGCTGCTGAACGTACTAATCAAAAGATCGAACAGTATCTGCGTTGCTTTGTTTCCGAACACCAGGACGATTGGGTCGGTCTGATTCCTTGGGCGGAGTTCGCACACAATAACCTTGTTTGCGATTCAACTCGCTCTAGCCCTTTCTTCATGAACTATGGCTTTCATCCTTCGATTTTTCCTTCGGTTTCCTCTTCTCAGGGGATACCGTCGGTTGATGATCATGTCGCCAACCTGAAGAAATTATGGGATCAAACTCGACAAATTCTATTACATAGTTCCTCGCTGTTCAAGAAACACGCTGACAAACATAGAAGAGCGGCTCCTGTTTTTGTTCCTGGGGATAGGGTATGGTTGAGTACTAAGAATATTCGCCTAAAAGTTCCGTCCATGAAATTTGCTCCTCGTTACATAGGTCCTTACAGGATTCTCACTCGTATCAATCCGGTTGCGTATCGCCTTGCTCTGCCACCTGCCTTACGCATTCCTGACTCTTTTCATGTCTCCTTGTTGAAACCCCTCATTTGCAACAAATTCTCCTCTAAGGTCTCCTCGCCTCGTCCTGTTCAGGTGGAGGGTCGGGAGGAGTACGAGGTCAGCTCCATCATTGACTCCAGAATTTCAAGAGGAAAATTGCAATATCTGGTCAACTGGAGGGGATATGGTCCTGAGGAGAGGAGTTGGGTACCTCAGGAGGACGTCCATGCTTCTCGCCTTCGCAGAGCATTTCACCTTCGCTTCCCATCTCGCCCCGGTTCATTCCGCCCGGTGGGCGTATCTGAGAGGGGGGGTACTGTCAGGGTACCTGAGGCCTCTACCTCTAAGGGAGGTAGAGACTTGGTGGTGTATCCGTCCAGGCGAGCTGTCTCCTCCGTTCCTCGCGGTTCATCCAGTCACTTAAACACCGGCCGCGAGGAATCCACGTCCTTTTCTAGCAGGACGCTCAATACGTGACGTCATGACGCTAGCACGAGCAATCTGTCACTCAAGTGTCCGATATCCAATCGGTACTTTTCAGAGGCGTGATTTCCATCCAGAACCAGGGTATTTAAGCTTACTCCTTACTTCAGCTCATTGCCCTGTCGTGGTTCTAGCTTGTCTAGTCACTCAGTGCTCTGGTATTCTAGTTTGCTCTATTGGTTTTGACTCGGCTCGTTGTACTTCCCTGTTTCTCTGTTATCCCTTGACCCGGCTTGTCTCTCGCTTATCTGTCTTCTCGTTCCCTCGACCTCGGCTTGCCTCTGACTATTCTTTACTCTCGGTACGTTAGTCCGGCCATTCTAAGGCCCGGTATACGTACCTTTCCACTCTTTGTACTCTGCGTGTTGGATCCCTGTCCCGATCCTGACAAGGATATATAATCCAACCAGTAAAACCATAGCTCCCAGTTTGCCGGCCCCTGCAGCCGCACCACATGAGTTTCAGCTTGCAGAGGAAGGGAGGTGAGTCCTGCCTGCCCTCCAGCCTGCCTCCCCTCCGACGGGCCCACTTTGTAATGTTATGGCTGTATCCCCAGCACTGCCCAATGGTTCGCCCAGGGTGTCAGAACCCAGGAGGATTCCTGGAACATGCTTAGGGGCAGTGTGGGTAGAGATTTAATTAATGAAATGGACATAGAGTCCCACTCTCATAGAGGGCGTGGACGCCTTTCTGCACCGGAAGGGCCTTCTGATTACATAGGCCCAGAGGCCCCTCCTTGTGGGTAGGTCTCTACCCCCTCTCTCCTATTTGTTCTCAGTTGTTTTGTAGCCTTTCTATAGGTCACAAGCTTTTCAAGACTGCTGCTTTTCCAGCTTTGGTTAATCCCTCGACTGACTAGTCTAGTGCCGACCATTTGGTAAAACTTTACTTTATGTTAAAGACTTTTTATTTCTTGAATTGCCAATCAAGATTCTGCCTTGTTTGTTGTTCCTATTTTTTATGCTGGGACTTTTCAGTTATATCTATTGCCTTATAAATAAAGACTTTAAGTTGAGTGACTGTGTCCTTCCAAATCTCTGCATATTAAGCCCATTCACCACAAACCCGTGACAGGCACGGAGTGATACGGAGTGGAAAAAGTCTGTGTAAATATGTTGACGCAAGGTACAATAATACTGAGGATATCAGATTTGGTGAAATTTATCTTCAGGTTAGATAATGCTCCATAGCCTACATTTATTTTGTAGTTATTGTGGGCCGCTCTAGGGGAGCATAGTGAGGAGTTTGAAGTATGCTGCCAGAAGAAGGATTTGTAGTGCAAAGACTTGATGGAAGCACAGTTTTAAACCCAGTGAACCATAGTTTATCAGAGTACTTTGTATATTTGTATCCACAGAGATCATATCTTTGCCTGAGCAATGTTTCCAATTGTGTAAATAGTTATTATGCCTATAGGAGTCCTAGGTTGGGGGGTACCAAGCTGAATGGGCGAGCAATGAAACTTGCAGTAATAAGAATAAACAATGTGTATTACTTAATGAAAACTATACCGCTTTCAGAAAAAACGGACAAGCAACCCTTGGTGACCACCAAATATGGGAAACTACTTGGGAGAAAGGTGAAGGTATTGGAGACAGACAGACCAGTAGACACTTTTATGGGAATCCCTTTTGCAAAGCCGCCAGTTGGTGAATTAAGATTTGCTAATCCTCAGCCCCCAGAACCATGGAACTCTATCAGGGATGCAACTAAAGACCCACCCATGTAAGTATCTAGCAATTCTCAACACAAACAATACATTTTCAATTAATACAGCAAGTTGTGCTATTATTGTTTGTTTGTGTTTGTGGGCAGGGGGTTGCTAATTGTTAATTTGTTGTATCTTTGAAACCACTGATATTTTATTGCTGTGCAGCCTTATTTTTTGTAAATGTGGTTATAGAAAATGAACTTGGGTTTTAAAAGGTTGAGCTTGATGGACTATAGTTTTAATTTCAACTTAGATTACTATGTAACTATGTAATGGTCACCCTACTCTTGTGCCCTTGTTAATATCAAACCATGTTAGAACTGCCTTTGTTTGATATTTGCTTGATTTTTTTTTTAACGAGTACAATATTGTCCAGGTGTTTACAAAACCAGAAATTAATGGAAGAGGTAAAGAAGCATTTCAAGATTGAGACTCCGTCGCCCCCATTTTCTGAGGATTGCCTCTATATTAACATTTTCACTCCAGGAGACCGAGAGAAGAATTCTAAACTACCAGTAAGTATTGATACATTAAATTTATTGTCATAGAATATACTGATTAAATCCCATTTAAGTAATGTGAAATAGAAGTAAATGCAGCAAACACATAATATACAATGTTTAGCAGACTTAAAACAGATTAATAATTATTATAGAAGAACTTAAACTAACCAACACAAACATTATTTAGGTCAATGGAGGAAGAAGATTGTGATCCAATGTTTTAAAACTAAATCTGAAGGATGTTATTCTCCAAAAACACCCTTTTTTGGATAGGAGAAGATTATGTCATCTTTCAAACAAACAAATAAACAAGCAAACAAAAAACGTGTGTCTATGGGGAAAAGTAACTTATAGACTTGGCAAGTTCCTGAGGTTTTCAAATATGAAGGCCTAAGTACTTTTCCGATTTTAATCTCTGCTGTACTTTTTATGACTTAGGGCTCTCCACGACACTTATCGAATTCTGCCTTTCTTCATTGCAAGACTTTTTCAAGCCTGTCTCTATTTCAGTCACTTTTTCCAAATGCTTAAAACACTAAAATATACTTCTGGGTCTCATAATTCCATAATATCTACAAAGTATGAGAGACCTAGTCTACTACTGTAGCTGTCTGTTTGCTGCTATCAAACTCCGTACACAATGTATCTTACAGGGCAGAATGTGTTGCCATCAATTGGGTCAATAATTGGATCTCCATTGAAGCTGCACAGCCAGCTTTATAGAATAGATGTGGGCCCACACTTGGGTTCCATTTTGCACGAAGTATCCCAGCTAAAGTTCCATCTCCTTTTTGGCCAGGTTATGATGTTTATACATGGTGGAGGATTACAAGTTGGAGGAGCCATATTTTTTGACGGCGCTGCATTGAGTGCTTACGAAAATGTTGTGACTGTGTCAATCCAGTACAGACTGGCAATCTTGGGATTCACAAGGTAAGTCCTGATTCAGACAATGTATATGTATCCATCTTTACAATTATAGTTGTATAATTACAAAGTAAAGAATAACTGAAAAAGTTCACAGTGTTTCACACATCCCACTCTCTGTTCTTGATTCAAAATAATGTTAAAAATCCAATTTCAACTAATTTCAATATGTGTCCTAAAAAGGGACAATTCCCTCCATCAGATAAAATTCTTAAACCCATTAATCATTAGGGAACCGATCTTCCTTCACAGGGTGAGGAGGGTTTAGCTGGGTGGCTGCTGATAGGCTGAGAGTATTAGCTGACGTATAATTTTCACAGGGTGTCCGTGAAACCTTACATAGTTACATAGCTGAAAAAAGAGATGCGTCCATCAAGTTCAGCCTTTCTCACATTTGATTTTTGCTGTTCATCCAAAAAAAGGCAAAACGCCCAGTATGAAGCGCTTCCAACTGTCCAACATACTACGAAACAAATTCCTTCTGGACCCCAAAATAGCAGTCAGATATCTCCTTGGATCAATCATCTATTGCCCCACTAGTAAAAAAATGATATCCCTGTATGTTATGTTTTTGGAAGTATTTACCCAATTGCTGTTTAAACATCTGTATGGACTCTGATAAAACCACATCTTCAGGCAGACAAAACCACATCCTTATTGTTCTTACTGTAAAAAAAAACTTTCCTTTCTTCCAGCCTAAATGTGTGACCTCGTGTCCTATGTATAGCCCTGTTTATGAATAGATTTCCAGATAATGGTTTGTACAGGCCCCGAATATATTTGTATAATGTCATCATATCCCATCTGAGGCGCCGTTTTTTCAAACTAAAGAGATTTCAATTTATTAACTTCTCTTTATAACTAAAATGCTTCATTCCTTTTATCAATATTTTAGCCCGCCTCTGCAGTACCATAATATCCTTTAGTACAGGTGCCCACGATTGCATATCCAAGATATGGTCTTACCAGTGATTTATCAGGATGCTAAATTATATTTTCATCCTGAGAATTAATGCCCCTATGTATACATGACAAAACCTTACTGGCCTTAGCAACTGTCGATTGATATTGCACATTGCTGCCTAGTTTATTGTCTATAATAATTCCTAAATGCTTCTCATTTGTTGTTATCCCTAGTTCACTACCACTTGGGGTGTAAGTTGCTTGTGCATTCTTTACCCAGAAGTGCATTTTTCTACATTAAAGTTCACCTGCCATTTTAGTGCCCAGTCCCCCAATCTATCTAAATCCCTCTGCAGCAAAGCAATATCCTGCTCACATTGTATTCTTTTACAGAGGTTTGTGTCATCTGCAAGCACTGAAACATGGCTTTCAATGCCTATTTCAAGATAATTTATAAATATGTTAAATAAAAGAGGTTCCAGAACAGAACCCTGAGGGACACCACTTACCACTTTTGTCCAGCATAAAAATTTACCATTTATGTAAACTCTCTGTGCTCTATTTTTAAGCCATTCATCTACCCAAGTGCAAGAATCTTCATCTAGATCCATTTCTTTTAATTTAAAAACTAACTTATTGTGTCGAACCGTATCAAACACCTTGGCAAAATCCAAGTAGATCACATCCACTGCAAAATTCTGATCTATACTTCTACTTACTTCTTCGTAGAATGCAATTAGGTTAGTGTCACATGACCTATGGTTCATAAAACTTTGCTCATACTGCGGCAGCAGAGAGTAAGGGGGGCATCTGTGTCAGGTGCCAAATGCTCCAACATCAAGGTGAAACTGCTGTAAAACAATTTTACATGGTGCCCGGACACTCTTTCCCCACAAAAGACTTTGTTTAAAAGGTGTGAGTGTCCTTTAAAGTGACTTGGATTACAATTGTTTTACCAAACAGTCCATGAATCTCATCCAACATGCAACTCAAAATTTAAATTTAGCCACTCCGCATGCTTTTAATTCAGTGTTAATATTATCCCCACCCTGGTGATAAACCCTGAGCTTGGTTTTACTAACACTAGTAATTAATTAATCATTTTTTCCTATACGTAGCCACAAAAAGTGATAAAATGTATCAGTCATTGGTGTTGTGCTTCATTGTATGAATCCACAGATGTCAACATTCTTTTTGTATGTGTTCTATCTCAGTACTGGGGACAAGAGATTATCGGGCAACTATGGGTTTATGGATCAAGTTGCAGCTCTTCAGTGGATCCAGGAAAACATTAAAGATTTTGGAGGAGATCCAGAGTCTGTCACTGTTTTTGGAGAATCTGCAGGTGGTTTGAGTACCTCTGCTTTGGTACGTTTTTGTCGCTCTCCATGATCTATCTCTTTACAGAATTTATTTTATGCCCATCTGCACATCCAAAGTACAATCAATACACTAAAACAAACAATCATCGTGTTATTATTTCTAGGTGTTATCTCCCTTAGCCAAAGGCTTATTCCACAGGGCTATTGCGGAGAGTGGAACTGCCATAGTTCGTACCCTCATGATCACTGACCCCAAAGAAATGATTTCTAGAATAAATGTGAGTATTCTTTCTCTTCTTCCTGTGAGAAATTTCTGGAAAAGCCAACTCTCTGTATAAAATATCCTTTTATGGTACCTCCCGATCACAAAATACAAAGTCCCATATTAGTAACCACATCTTTTCCGAAATAGAACACTGGAGAGTAACACTGAGTATCATCAAGCTACAATTGTACAATGACAGACATTAAAGGGACACTATATGCACCAAAACAACTTTAACTTAATGAAGTGGTTTTGGTGTATAGCTCCAGCCCCTGTAGTGTCACTGCTCAATTCTCTGACATTTAGGAACTAAATCACTTTTGTTTATGCAGCACTAGTCACACCTCCCTTCATGTGAGTCACACAGCCTTACTAAACACTTCCTGTAAAGAAAGATGTAATGTTTAAACTTTATTGCACAGTATGTTTAATTTAGAATTTCTTATCTTGTGCTCTGTTAATAGCCCGCTAGAATATTCTGGAGTCGCCGTGTGTGATTAAAGTTAAATTAACAGAGCAGGAGATTAAAATAAAAAATAAAAAACGTCTAAAGTAATCACATCATGCTGTAACACCTGATTGACAATAAACCATTTTTTCATGCAGGTTGTGTCAGTCTAAGCCAGTGGAGGTGTGGCTAGGGCTGCATAGACAGAAACAAAACTGAATAAGAAAAATGAGCAGTGAGACTGCCGGGGCACTAAAACACTTAAAAAGCAGCTTCATTAAAGGATCACTATAGGATCGGGGACACAAACATGTATTCCTGACCCTATAGTGTTAAAACCACCATCTAGCCCCCCCGGGCCCCTAATGCCTCCATAAATATAGCAAAATCTTACTGTATTCAAGCCTGAAGCTGTAACTCTGCATGCTGTTAGACTCAGAAAAACAAGCTGCCTGCTGACATCATCAGAAATGGTAGTTTGATCCAATCACAATGCTTCCCGATAGGATTGGCTGAGACTGACAAGGAGGCAGATCAGGGGCAGAGTCAGCATGATTCAAACACAGCCCTGGTCAATCAGCATCTCCTCATAGAGATGAATTGAATCAATGAATTTCTATGAGAAAAGTTCAGTGTCTGCATGCAGAGGGAGGAGACACAATGTTTGGATGCATTTTAGGCAGCCATTACCCAGGAAGGATATCTTACAGCTATCTGAGGAGTGGCCAGTGAAGTTATCACTAGGCTGTAATGTAAACACTGCATTTTCTCTGAAAAGATAGTGTTTACTGCAAAAAAGCCTGAAGGCAATAATTCTACTCACCAGAACAAATGCAATAAGCTGTAGTTGTTCTGGTGACTATAGTGTCCGTTTAAGTTGTTTCGTTGCTTAGTGTATCCCTTTAAGGGGGTTAAAGAATAATCTAATCTAGAAACCCTTTGTACGCCTTAGCAATTCACGATTCAGGCATATCCATTACACGTTCGTTAAAGGGACATTCCAACTTTATTGAAAGTCATCTGAGTGTTTCTTTACCTCAAAGGGGTAACCCCAAAGTAATCTATCCAGTGATCATTAACTCCTCCCACAAACTTCTGTTGCAGGACGAGACTTGAATCAGGGAGCCTTAAACTGGGAGCTGATAATAGTCTCAGAGCACCAGCCACTGATAAGCAGTTTCACCCTTTTAGGTAAAGAGTCGCCCAGGGAACTCCTCGCACCATAACAACCTAATTACAAAGAAATTGTAATGGTGCCTGGAATGTTCCTTTAATACATATTGTTTTTTCCCACTGAAGGGTATAGCATAAAAACTGAATGTAGTCCATTAATTAATTTTCCTTGGCCGCAAGTGGATGCTACTTACTCAAATGCAGCACGTATAATTTCATTTGACTGTATTTTTAGTGGATTAGTGAATAAGTCTCTAATGCCTCGTTTCCACTGAGCTGATCGGTTCGGGTCGGTACAGTTTGGAAGATTTTGAATGGTCCGGCCTATTCCGGCGAGCGTTTCCACTGCATGTTGGAATGCCTGGAGGCTTGCGTGGTTTACCCCAAATGCCTAGTGTGGCGTCACACTAGTGCGAGAACATACGTGACGCTACAAATAACAATAATGGAGGTCATCCAGCAGCTCGTCTTTTGGTTCTTTGAAATTAAAGTACGTGCCGCACTTTATGAGAGAAGGTTGCGAGTGGCGAAGAGAAACACAGCAGAAAAGAGAAGAAAACGTATGGCTTGGGTCTTGAGCCGAGAGGAGAAGTACACCTTTGTGCGGCAAAGACAAAGACGGCAGCGCTATAGGGTAAGCAACTTTATGCCATTTGTCATGTAGTTCTACACGTATTAAAAAATAAAAATAATACAGAATATGTAAAAAATCGAATATAAGATGGGAAGGATATACAATATGTATTTAACAACATACATGTTGCACACATGTAAAAATCAAGAATTACACCTTATACATAAATACTCCTTATGTTATTTATGTTGCTCGCTTTTATACATGATGCTATCTGTCCGTGTAAAGTATTTTATGTTGTATTATTAGTGATATGGTAACATCTGTCTTTTTTTTTTTTTAGATGCTTCTCCTTTTGTCAAAGCAGCGCCGCCGACCAGTCATTTGGGCTCTCCGCCGCGCCAATGAGTGGTGGGATGTGACCGTCCCTGGATTCACACACACACAGTGGGTGCACAATTTCAGAATGTCGGAGGAAACATTTTTATACCTTTGTGCAAAGTTATGTCCAGCGATGGAGAAGCAAACCACCAACTTCAGAGCCTGTTTGCCTGTGAGGAAAAGAGTTGCCATTGCACGGTGGAAGCTGGCTACCAACAGTGAATGCAGAAGTATAGGTCATCTTTTTGGTGTCAGTCAACCATCAGTGTGCCGGTGTGTGCAGGACTTCTGTAAGGCTGTATGCACATTGCTAGCTCCTGAAATTATTCATTTTCCGGACTGGCAAAAGCTTAA
This sequence comes from Pelobates fuscus, assembly GCF_036172605.1. Taxonomy (NCBI): domain Eukaryota; kingdom Metazoa; phylum Chordata; class Amphibia; order Anura; family Pelobatidae; genus Pelobates; species Pelobates fuscus. The sequence continues at coordinate 14,268,116 of NC_086328.1, forward strand.
AGACATGGCTGACTACTTTGAGAACAGGTGGGGCCTTCCACAGTGTGTTGGTGCTATTGATGGGTTACACATACCAATAATAGCACCACAAGAATACCACACTGACTACTTCAACAGAAAAGGCTGGCATTCCATCATCCTCCAAGGAGTAGTGGATGGAAAAGGACTATTCTGGAGTGTGAATGTAGGAAAGCCTGGGAGCTTGTATAATGCTCGGGTTCTACGACTGTCCACATTTTGGGATTGGGTTGGCCAGTTTGCACTAAGAACATTGGGGGGGTGAATGTTGGCTATTATGTGCTCGGGGACTCTGCCTACCCTTTACAAAATTGGCTCCTGAAACCATTTCATGACAATGGCCGCCTGAAACCAGAACAACAAACCTACAACAAGAAAACATCCAGGGCACGGGTCGTAGTTTAAAATGCATTCGGAAGACTTAAGGGTAGGTGGCGTTGTCTTATGAAGAGGAATGACAGTGACATTGCACTTGTCAAATCCATGGTGCTTACTTGCTGTGCTCTTCACAATCTTTGTGAAAGACATGGAGAAGACTTCCACCAGGATTGGAATACGTCTGCAGAAGAGCCAGGACGGGTAATTACACAGGATAGCGAAGAAGAGTGCAGTGAAATACGTCAGGCTCTCATGCGGCACCTCAACATTTAATTTCTTACCCTGATTTTATTAACATTTTATTACGGTTTTATTAAAGTTTTAAGAAAGTTTTACATTTAATCAGACACACACCAAGTCTCTCCTGTTTTTTATTCAACTGAAAAAGTGATCTTTCAAAATATACTTACAAGTACAGAGTAAAAAAATATATTTACAAATAAACCTTTTTTACAAAAAACAAAAATAAATATTTTTACCAAAAAATTAAAATAAAGAAGTGTGCAGGTCCTGTCCTAGCTGAAAGGCACTACTGCCTGGTAGGTGACCTGGGATCACGACTGCCTCCCAGCACTTGAACAAGCTGCCCAAGGACACCAAGGAAGGCCTGGTTGAAGGTAGCCAACTGCTCCATCTGCTGCCGGGGGGCGATTTCTGCCTCCTGGCGCCTTGCTTCCTGGGCATCCTGACGCAGTGCCTGAAACTGCAGCTCAGAAAGGTTCTCCATCCTTTCCTGCTGCCTTTCCTCTGCTGCCCGCATATCCTCCATGACTGTGCGCAAATCCAGCTGAAACCGTCTCCTATCACCTGGAATATACAAAAGGCCATAACGGTGTTTTGGTTTTTTTAGCAATTGGTACAAAAAACATGTGGATGTATATATTATTTAACATAATGTAAATAAAGAAAATATGTAACACATAAGAACAGTATAAGCACGAAGTAAAATAAACACAATAAACACAATATACTTAAGATAAGCTCAAAACAGGGCCGGACTGGCCCACCGGGATACCGGGAAATTTCCCGGTGGGCCGTCGGCACCTGGGGCCGGGCAGACACCTGGGTCTGCTGGCGGCCGCTGGGGCAGGTCTGCTGGCGGCCGCTGGGGCAGGTCTGCTGGCGGCCGCTGGGGGACTTGTACTGGCGGCCGCTGGGGGAGCTGCGCTGGCTCTGCTCTCCCAGCGTGCAGCTGAATGAGACCGGTGCCGGAATATGACGTCATATTCCGGCACCAGTCTCATTCAGCAGCGCGGGAGAGCAGAGCCAGCGCAGCTCCCCCAGCGGCCGCCAGTACAAGTCCCCCAGCGGCCGCCAGCAGACCTTCCCCAGCGGCCGCCAGCACAGGTGCCCCTTCCCCAGCAGCCTCCTGCACTGCACGACCCCCTGGCAGGTAGGAGTAATGTGTGTGTGTGTGTCTGTCTGTGTTATGGTGTCTGTCTGTATGGTGTGTGTGTGTCTGTCTGTGTTATGGTGTCTGTCTGTATGGTGTGTGTGTGTCTGTCCGTCATGGTGTGTGTGTCTGTCTGTGTCATGGTGTCTGTCTGTATGGTGTGTGTGTGTCTGTCTGTGTCATGGTGTGTGTCTGTCCGTCATGGGGTGTGTGTCTGTGTCATGGGGTGTGTGTCTCTCTGTGTCATGGTGTGTGTCTGTATGGTGTGTGTGTGTGTGTCTGTGTCATGGTGTGTGTCTGTATGGTGTGTGTGTCTGTCTGTGTTATGGTGTCTGTCTGTATGGTGTGTGTGTGTCTGTCTGTGTCACGGTGTGTGTGTGTCTGTCTGTGTCATGGTGTGTATGTGTGTCTGTCCGTCATGGTGTGTGTGTCTGTCTGTGTCATGGTGTGTGTGTGTGTATCTGTATGGTGTGTGTGTGTATGTCTGTGTCATGGTGTGTGTGTGTGTGTGTGTGTGTGTCTGTCCGTCATGGTGTGTGTGTCTGTGTCATGGGGTGTGTGTCTGTCTGTGTCATGGTGTCTGTCTGTATGGTGTGTGTGTGTGTGTGTGTGTCTGTCTGTCCGTCATGGTGTGTGTGTATGTCTGTGTCATGGTGTGTGTGTCCGTCATGGTGTGTGTGTCTGTCTGTGTAATGGTGTGTGTGTCATGGTATATGTGTGTCTGTCTGTCATGGTGTCTGTCTGTATGGTGTGTGTATGTCTGTCTGTATGGTGTGTGTGTGTGTGTGTGTCTCTGTCATGGGGTGTGTGTTTGTCTGTGTCATGGTATGTGTGTTTCTGTGTCTGTCATGGTGTATATGTGTGTTTAAAAATAGTGTTTTTGCTCACCTTTTTTTTTTCCCCACGCAGCGAGCTGGTCTCCCCTCGACTGGCCCTGCCTCTATGACTGAGATCATCAAGCTTGATGATCTCAGCCAATCCAATGCTTTGCCATTGGATTGGCTGCAAAACGTTACACCAATCAGCCTCTCCTCATAGAGATGCATTGAATCAATATATCTCTATGGGGAACGTTCAGCACCTACAGAGTGTGGAGGCCCTGAATGTACGTGCACTGACACAGGAAGCACCTCTAGTGACCGTCTGAGTGACTGTCAGTAGCGGTGTCACTTTGAAGCAATGTAAACACTGCCTTTTCTCTGAAAAGTCAGTGTTTACGTTGAAAAGCCTGTAGGGACATATATATATTACTCAATCATCTGTCTTGGCAAGACATATCCTTACATGTTACACGCGACAATATATGGCACAGTGACTTATGGGGCTGGCATAAATTTTTTATCCAGGGCTGCTTTGTATCCCCAGTCCGGCCCTGGCTCAAAATACAATTAAATTTAAATAGCAGTATATACAGACAATGTACAATTATGATTATGGATTTAATTATGCAAACAAACTACATAGAAGCATTTTGAGTGAGTTCACAGTTTGCTGGACGTTGATGGACCATCGTCAGAAACATAAGAAAAGGTTGAGGTATCATTGGAGAGTCCTTCAACTGTATCTGAAAATGCACAGATCAATAGTTCAGTACACTGTAAAAATAAAATGTTTTTTTTTGTGCAAATAGTTAATGGTTTTGTGCAGTGAATTTATAAATGGTTAGCAGAGCGAAAGCCAATGCAAAGTAGGAAAAAAACTTACCAACGGGTTCTATCATGGATTCGAGAAGTGCAGATGCAAAGTCCAGACCTCCCTCCCTGCCTTGGTTTGCCGGCCTATGACCGTAAATGGAACCCATGGCGTCGTACCACTTCCAAGTACTTCGACTGTTTCCACTACGGCTGTTGGCATCCTTAATTTTTTTATATTGGCCTTTCAGCTTTTTAAGCTTTGCCCTACTCTGACCCGATGTCCGTTCAAATCCCTCAGCTGCCATCCACTGAGAAATATCTTTATACACCTTTTCATTTCTCACTGATCCATCAAGCTCACTCTGAATAACGCTATCGCCAATTATAGTTAGGAAAGTGGATCGTTCCTGAGCCGACCAGACCTTGCTGTTGTTTGCAGGCATCCTTCTCCTATTATCTGGACTAAATGGCGACGTGGTGTTTGTTTCACGCTTGCCTTTGACGTGAGCATTGACGTTTTTCTGTCCGCCAATCAGTGGAATGAATTGTGTGACGCCAGTAGCTCCGCCCTAACCTTACCGTACCATTTCCTATGGCCCTACATCTGAAGGGGGACCATGAATAGTGCGGTTTGGTTCGGTTGTATGGGCCACTTTCATAATGGAAACACTCAAAATAGCGTACCGTACCGAACCGACCCAAACTGATCCGCTCAGTGGAAACGAGGCATAAGAGTGGTGTAACAAAGCCCATATTAACCCTATGGCACATTGCAGAACTTTAAGGCCATAGTGTCCAAATATTTTAGGTTTCTTATTTCTCTCTCCAGTCTATGTATTGTCAGTGAGTGTGAGTGAGGGTCAGTGTCCACTTCTAAGCAGAGCATATCAGGCTGCTATCACTGATCCAAACAGTTAGACAGACCAACTGCTGTCTGTAGAATAATCAGGGAACACGGCAGCTCACATTGGAGGGAGCACAGCAGTTCATAATAGGAGGAAACACAGCAGTTCATAATAGGAGGGAACACGGCAGCTCACATTGGAGGGAACACGGCAGCTCACATTGGAGGGAGCACAGCAGTTCATAATAGGAGGAAACACAGCAGTTCATAATAGGAGGGAACACGGCAGCTCACACTGGAGGGAACATGGCAGCTCACATTGGAGGGAGCACAGCAGTTCATAATAGGAGGGAACACGGCAGCCCACACTGGAGGGAACACGGCTGCTCACATTGGAGGGAGCACAGCAGTTCATAATAGGAGGAAACACAGCAGTTCATAATAGAAGGGAACACGGTAGCTCACACTGGAGGGAACACAGCAGCTCACACTGGAGGGAATATGGCAGTGCACACAGGAGTGAACACGGCAGCTCACGCTGGGGGGTACATGGCAGCCCACACTGGAGGGAAAATCACTAGAGAAGGTCTCCTGAGTGCAGCAATCTGAACCATAAATAGGAAAATGTATTTGCACTACTAGACTTTTTGTTGAGTGCCATTTTTGTGTTTTTCAGTACGTTGCCAATAAATCCGGCTGTGATCCTGATAAATTGGCGGATTGCGTGAAAAAGAAAACTGAAAAAGAAATCCTTTTGATTTCGGATTCCATGGTATGTTATGTAATTACCCTGTGTTTTCTACTAGGATACTTGAAAACAATTCTTGTTTAAGGTGAAACGGCGTAATAACAGGCAGTTAGAATTACAATTCTTAAAGGGTTAGTCTGACCAAAATCAGTGATTTTCTAAAACTCAGTTTTTTTGATGAAGTAAGTCTTGCTGGTATGCCACCCCTTCCCCCCAAAAAATCAACAAAAAATATGACCTGCAAACTGACACGAACTCGATTCTACTCTGGTGACACCACTCCCCCACTTCAGGGGAATGAACATCTTGGAGGATGGGCTAAGGTGAGGAGTTGGGAGGCACGGAGGGGAACCCTGCCGCCGTTGGGCATTTGTCACTAAATGTTACAGCACAAAATCTGCATATACTTTAGTCTGGGGAGAGGTGCATGCAGGTTATGTTACTGCTTAGAAAATTAAGTTAGGCTGAACTGCTGGATTTCTTCCACCAGAAAGAGAAGGAGAGGAGAAACACCTCAATCCACAAGCAAAGGTGGGAAAGTAACTTTTATTCAAATTACGTTACTATCACAGTAGTGGCATAAAGAGGGAAGTGCTGGATTATTCTGGCATGTCCCTTGCCTACTCCAGCACTTCTTCAGTGTATTTTACAAAAAATGCCTGCAGGATGTTACAAAAAATCAGTATTTGGGAAGAAATCCACTATACAGTGTATACAGTTACCTGGCTTAAACAAAATCCCTGTTTAATGCTGAGCATTGCAGGTTGCTTTTGCAGCCTGCATAGAAGCCCTGTAGTGGGCACACACCTCTTCTTTCTACCCTCTCTGCTTACTGTATTGCAGTCAATATAACGAAAACAGCAGTAAATACAAATTATTGTTCTGAGGATAGAGAATACAATGTTGCTGTGTTCCTATAAATAGAAGATTAAAACCGTTATACATTATCTGTACAGGGACTTTTAGATGTACCTGGATGTGTAGATGGGGTGTTTCTACCCAAACCTCCAGAAGAGATTATGGCGAATAAACAGAGCAACAATGTTCCCTTTATTATTGGCATTAATAACCAAGAGTTTGGCTGGCTATTATTTCAGGTAAGAACTATTTTTATTGTCTCCTTACAAAATAGAAGATTGTTTTCCATTAAAAGTCATAAAGAATCAGATGACGTTTTGTAACAAACGTCTCAAAGTAAGAAAATCATCCCAAGCAAATTAATTTAATGTCAAACTAAGCCTTCTTAAGATATAGGGTTTTAAAGCAAGGTTCGATCAGAAATACGTGCAAGGTCCAGATGAAGTAACAGAATGGGCCAACACTTATACACAATAAATAACATGCTTTATTAGAGATAGACAGGTTGTTCAAATTATGATCAGCATTTTATGGATGACTGTAAATGGATGTTCTGCTAAAAATTGCAATGATCAGGGCTAGGGAAAATAAACTTTGACTAGAGTTCAGGAACGTAAGTATATGATAAATGAGATAAACAGAAAATTGCCTGAAAATTGTGTTCTGAGTCAAGTGGAACCTAATCATGAACTATTGTTGTTGTTTTGTGACCAGGTCATGAATGTTGATGGTTTTCAAGATGGAATGGATAAACAAACAGTCCAGTCACTGCTGAAAATCGTTGACTTTTTGGTAAGTCACATATATACAATCTGTATGCACACTGAATGTGTCCTTTGTTAAGTTTAACAAATACGTGATTGGTTAAAAAAAAAATAGACTTATTATATTAACAAAAACACAAAAAACAAAACAACAGGGAAACCTTTGGGACCAGAAGGGTAATTTTCCCAAAGGCCTCCTTGGATAATTTTAATTATATTATGACTAACTTAAAGTATATTTAAAGAAAAACTCTGGGTACCATAATACCTTCCTTGAAATTAGGTCCCTGATGCTTCCTTGCCATTAGGGGTCGAAAGGTATGTACCTTTTTGAAGCCATTTTTATGAATGGGGAGCTCCTGATTTAGAGCCTTAGCTGACCATCAGTGGTGCCCCAGCTCGATGCTGGCCAAGCCTTCTGATGAATTTCAGAGAACTAGAGGACATAGGGACAGTTCAGGATTTAGGGATTACCCAGTTTTGTCCAAGGTGTTTTTTCCCTTTCTAAAAACTCCTTAGCCACAACTGGGTAATCTCTAAATCGTGGACTGGTAGAGATGGGCGTGAGGATTGGTTTGGGAACCACCAATTTAGCTTGTTTCAACAAGCCTGAATGGTGACTGCTCCTCAGTTACAATTAGTCATTATGAGTTCATGCTTTAAAAAATGCTTTTATTTGAAATGTATTTGAAGTGAATTTGCCCCATTTCTGTGATGTTGGGCTTTGCTATTCTCCATTGCATGATAGACGTCTCTTCATGAGTAGGGCCAATTTTTCCCTCCTATATCTTCTGCCGTTAATGAATTAAAAAAAAAAAAATCCCATCCCTGGGGAAGTGCACAGTCCCTGTGATAGACCTCTGCGTTTAATTTTAATTCCATTGTTTGATTTGTTTCTAATCCATTTCAACCTATTGTGTTTGGACACCGCACTTTGTTGGTGTTCCTACCTCCACTGAATGGGATCGAGGTTCGGTATTGGTTTCCTCTGCAACTATCCACCCCTCACTTTGAAGTTTACACACCTGACGTCTCCACCCTCCTTGTTAAGTTGACTTTGAACATGCATTTAAACGTTGCAATGTAGGTGTAGCACTGTCTTGATAGAAATCCCAGTGCAGACTGAAACATTGATATGCTGGATGCTTAAATAAAACAACATAACTTTTAATCAATACCAAGCTTTCCGAGTGCTCTCTTCAGCACACTAAGCTATAACTTGTTGGCTGTAGAATTTGCATCAGGAGCAAGTAAGTGGAAAAACATTGAGTGCGGAACCCCACGCCCAATGTTTTTTGTGTGTGTGAGATTTCCCACAGAAATTTCAAATTTGCAGTGATATTACTACTGCAAAGGATTCTGGGTGGGCATATGCAAATTAGTTCAACAAAGAATCACATTTCATATGAGAGAGAGAGAGAGATAATACACTATGAGATTTATTTAAAATAAAAACTTTGTAGCATTTGACAGAAAAATCCATCCCTTTGGTAATGGAGGAATATTTTGGGGACACAAGCGATCCTTTTGAAATCCGAGACCGATTCTTGGATTTGTGCGGTGATATCATATTTGTTATACCAGCTCTGAAGACAGCGAAATATCACAGAGGTAGGTAACAACAACCTTTATCCTGGAACACGGTAAAATTAGATAATATGCTGCATTCATTTTTTTACAATAATAGTTAACTCTCACACTTGGTTTTACTTTATTACAATCTAATAGTTTGGGTAGTTTTAAATCAACAATTACAGTATAACAGAGAAAATATTAACGGGACATACATCACTTGGCAATTCTTTTTTTAAACCAGCAAGCAAACACTTTTAAACAAATATAAAAAAACTAAATACAGCAAGAAAACCATTTATAAATGTACTGTAAACTTGGTCAGATTGCATTACTGGGCACACCTTTTTAGCTAGGGGAATTTATTTAGTTTTGAATTTATTTAGTTTAGAATTGAATATAAATGTGAATGATTATTGATTATTGCAATAATTAAATGTTTCTTTAAAATTTCTTGATAGACGAACTTTCACTTTATATATTTTAAATAGATATAATTTCACTCTGAATAGCTTGAGAAGTTGAGCATAAATCTGAACAACTTTAAACAGATGAAGAGTCACGTTAAAGAGCTTTGGAAGCTGATCAGAAATTTGGAACAATTTGAATAGATGAAAAGTCACTTTAACCCCTTAAGGACCAAACTTCTGGAATAAAAGGGAATCATGACATGTCAGACATGTCATGTGTCCTTAAGGGGTTAAACAGCCTAAGCAGTTGAACATTAATTTGGAATATTTTGAATAAATAAACGGTCACTTTGAGCACCTAAATAGAATACATACAGAATAATAGTCATTCTAGTGAATTTAAAGAAGTGAAATGTATATTTAAATGTGTTGACAAGGTTTAGACAAAATGCAGACCCTTTAAGCAAAGTTGCAGACACTTTAAACAAGGACTGATTGTATCCTGAAAGCTTAATGACTGTAAATTCCAAGATGGAGTACTCCAAATACAAGAATTTTAATCAATAAATAACTGTATCCAAAAGGAATCTCCAGGAGCTGATTTAAAGGTATATTCACTTTATTCCGAATTAGAAGGAGGTAATTTGCTTTATTTTACATTGAAGCAATTTTTAGTGGGATTGAGCAAGAGAATATTTCTTGGAGTCCAAATTCAGGATTGGAGAAGTTTGGCTAAACGATATCACAGGCAAAGGTTCGGTACACAAGAAAATGTATTTAAGATTGAGCTCAAACGTCAGTCTTGAATCGCTAGGAAACAGCTGAGTAAATGATTATCAACACTGCTGCAGCTTCGTCTAAATAGGAGGGCATCTGACGTCAGAAGCGAAAGCGGGCCGATCAGGAAACCGGGAAGAGGGTTAAGGGGAATCGCCAATGGGGTAATGTATTCTGATTATGTCAGCCAAGGAGGCGGATCAGGGGCAGGGCCAGCGCAGTTGGACCTGTGTGGCGCAGGAAATGAGGTAGGTTTCATTACCTTTTAAGGGGGAAAGGTGGGGCAAACCACCTAAGCGGTGGCTTTAACACTATCTTTGCATAAAATGAATGGGGAAGATTTATCAAAGTGTTGAGAGTGTAGTGCCCTCACTGCCTGATGAGGGAATAAAGTTGTTTAATAACAAGGGACGAACAACTGCTGCTGCTCTGCCACAAAAGTATAGACTATGTCTTTAATAAATTACTTACTTAACATACATAAAATAAAAACATACATGATTAAACATTTTACATTAGAATCCACCATTTTGTGGGCTCACATTACATCCACCATTTTGTAAAAACAAAACAGCAAAAAAACAACAACATCTCTAACAAACAAAATACTCCTTATAATAATTCCAGCAATGTTTTTCCCTTTTCCCGTTGGAATGTTCTCCTTACCTGATGAGGGAAAAAAGGTGTTTAATAATAATAAGAGACAAACAGCAGTTGCTGCACTGCCACAAAGTATTAGCTGTATTGCGCGGCGTTCCTTTGATCTGTACGTATAAAATACATACCTTATGTTACCGATTTGTAATGTTTACTAGTCGCTACAGATTTATATTTATATCTCACATGCTCCTTGCTTTAAAAAAAAATATATATATTCTAGATTCTGGATTTCCGGTTTATTTCTATGAATTCCAGCATCCATTAGCCGTTGCGAAGAATACAAGGCCAGACTACGTTAAATCAGATCATGGGGACGAAATTTACTACGTTATGGGAGCCCCATTCCTTCATGCTGATGCCTCTTCCAAAGGTAAATCACAATTAATTTGTGATAATCCTTATTTTTATATAGAGCAAAATATTCCAAAGTACTTTAATATGGGGATATAAAATAACAAAGCAGGTTAAAATGATTATTAAACAAGAAAAAGCCTTGGTCCGGCTCCAAAATACTAGTTTTTTGTTTTTTAAAGGGATACTATAGGCATCAAAAAAGCTTTAGCTTACCGAAGCAATTTATGTGTATAGATTATTCCTATGCAGTCTCACTGCTCAATTATCTGCCATTTAGGAGTTAAATTAGTTTGTTTATACAGCCTTCGTCACACCTCCCTTCATGTGACTTGCACAGCCTTCCTAAACACTTCCCGAAAAGGAACCTAGATAATCTAGATTCCTGTGTTGCACAGTCTGTTTAATTTAGAATTTCTTATCACCTGCTCTGTTGAAAGCCTCCAAAACCCTGCAGTAACCTCCTCTTTGTGTTTAAAGTTCAATTTACAGAGTAGGATATAAAAATCTCTAAAGCAATGTAACATCTGATTGAAAAATAAACCCTTTTTCTCATGCAGGCTGTATCTGTCACAGCTAGGGGAGGTGACTAGGACTGCATAAAGAGAAACAAGATTGATTTAACTCATAAATGGCAGAGAATTCAGCAGTGAGACTGTATGGGGCATGATCTATACACCAAAACTTAATTAAAGTAAAGAAAATGTTACTTGCGCTTTCTCCTTAATCCCTATGTATATTTAGACAAATGGAGGTCATTTAGTTGCTCCAATGGCCATTGGAGGTAAGGCCCGCCTGCCAACGTCAAGGCAGACCCCCCTAAGCGGGTCCTAACACTGACCCTTCAGCCTGCTTTCTTGAGCTTCTGGCAAAAATATCTCTAATGAGACAGAAAGGGGTATTTTTTATATACACCCCTATACTTATTAACCCTTAATAGGGAACACATGGGATGGGCAGCAGCATTGTAACCAGGCTGTGTGATACAAAGTAAATACAAATACTTTGGTTTTTACTATATATTGGGGCTGATGTGTATTGTAGTCATTGCAGCTGGCCCAGCATGGGACTAAGCGCAAAACTTAATTAAGCCAAAATTGTTTTGATGCCTAAAGTTTCCCTTTAAGCTGTGTTTGCATGGCTAACATTTTTCTTTTTTGTCACAAGATGGTAGAACAGAGAAAGAAAGACATTTCAGCAAAACAATGATGAAATATTGGGCCAACTTTGCTCGAAATGGGTAAGACATGAAGTTTACTTATATTTGTTTCAAAAAACACTTTTTTTCCTAGATTAGCAATTTACGGTAGTGGACAAAAAGTGATGAAAATTATGGCTGGGATGGTGTGGTTTGAATTGCTGCTCAGAGTATGGGAAGTAAGAATGATGATACTAACAAGGAAACAAAATGGCTTAAAATATCTTCTGATACTTAAAGCAGAACTGTCACATTTCTGGATGTCACCACTGACTAAACCATTGAGAATCACCTGTAAACAGAGTTTATCTTTTATTCATGCAACGCTCCATATTGTTTTAAATATATTTTAAAGATTTAGTAACTGACATCACAATCCAGTTGAGTTTTGGCACAGCCTGGGCATACATTGGATTGGAGAAGGAGAACCCAGACCATTGGTGGAGATTTACCAAAGTGTCGTGTTCTGAAAAGTTCTAAAGTAAGATTCATCTTTAAATGCAAGCTTAATGACGATTTGTTTGGGTTTTAGAATTTGAACCACTTTTCAGAACACGGCTCCCCTCTCTGTGCTATCTGTCAGGTGCAGAACTTGTAATACTGACTGACAGGGAGCCAAGATGGAGGCGATTGGTGCCAATATAGAAGTAAATAGAACTGTGTGGATTTCTACATTTAATTGCTTTTCAAACACATATTTGTTAGCTATAGTTGATAATTAAATTACATATCGAGAATCCTTTGAAGGGTGGGTTCCCCTTAAAGAGTTGGTTGAATTTTTGAAACTGTCAGGTAGATAGAACAAAATCTGAGCCATTTTCTTATGGATTGACCGATTACTCCACCTTTATTGGTTGATGACATTTTTTCTGCCTTTTCTGAAATGAAACTTTCTGATACTTTTAAGCCGTCTTTCACATTCTTTGCTCCTTTTTCCTGGATGATTTCACCATTGATTACATTCACAAAATAAAACAAATTAGTAATATTATGGGGGCGAGGGGGGGAGGAGAATTTGTCAGAAGAAAAATTTATTTTTAGACATTAGCTGGGATACACTGATAAACTGAGGAAACTATAAAAAAACAAGACCAGACTAAAAGAAAGCTACAAACCAGGAGAGGAACAAAATGGTTCGGAGCAAGGAGACGAGAAATTTGATAAACCACCCAGGGACTACCCAGGTGTCCATCGTAGTCAGACTACCCAGAAGCCTGGAACATGAAGCAGGCAGGAAAGTACACAAGGGCAGCAGAGCGAAAAAAATAACAGAGACTCAAAAAACAGTACAAAATAGCACTAAGGGCTCTGGAACCACAAAAGGGCCTAGATTAGACAGATAGCTCTCTTTAATTAGGATGGTCCTGACCAATTTATTCTGTTTCCTGGAAATGAATAACACTGAAACCCAACCCACATATGCTCTGCAAAACAAGCACTCTATGTGATAAAGAAACCATTTGAAAACATAGCAGCAGAACAGGCTCCACAGTGGTATGGTGAGCAGAGTGTAGAGGCAGGAAGTTGAAAATAGAGGTTCAAGTCTTGCTAGGAACAGTAAGCAGTAGGTTTCCTGATTGTTACAAACATGTGGAAGGAGAATGCAATCCAGGAAAAGATAAGGAAATATGGGGGAATTTGAAGGGGGAAGGGAGGGGCAGAGTGGCAGACAAGTAATTGTCTAATTTTATTTCCTTGTTAGAAGTAGTTTATATGTAACCTTCATTATTCCATCCATGTGTACTTTGATGAACACCCTCAGTTTACACACAGTCTTTGATCAACCAGTTTTTGTCTTCCGATTCACAGAGATCCCAACGGACCAGGTCTCGTAAAATGGCCAAGATATCAAGAAAATGAAGCTTACATGCAACTTGACTTGGAACAGAAACCCTCAGAAAAGTATAAAGCAGACAAGTTTGTTTTCTGGACTAAAACTCTTCCAGAGGCCATTCAAAAGATGTCAGAGGAACATAGAGAAGATCACAGAGAACTGTAGATTTGTATATATCATCATAGTTATCACGTTTCTTCATAAGAAGTAACAAAAAATTTTAAAACAATCACTGCTAAGTAGCTCAAGATATCTAAAGCTTGTGTTCATCTCCACCTTGGGTTAGTCCTCAAGGATCTGTGATTTAGCAATCTGCCAGCCAGGAACACTGACAAAATCTGGGCCAATTCTATCTAATTTCTGCAAAATACATTTTCTTTCAAGCCGCTGTAAGATGACTATTCACCAGAAACCAAGCAAACTCTCAACTAATGGTCTGATGTCACCTTGCATCAATACAACTGGTTTCAAGTTTATTTTTTTATTGTTTTATTTTAAGGGTTATTCCTTGCCCAAATACAATAAATAAATATCACAGTTTACTACACATACCCCCAAATGAACACATGCTATTTAGTTTTCTAGTTATTCTGTGGGACATTTGTTTGTTCGGTACAACAAGGATAAATGCTTGCATATCATAACCCATGTTAAAATAGGCCTTTGATATACTCCTCTTGCTTTAAGCTCGTAATACTGTCCCCTCCAACCTCTCCACCTTATACGAACACCCCACCCTACTCGAAGAAAGAAAGAGATTAATTTTTTATTTTTTTTTTTAAATAAAACCTCCCTTAGCGGACTCTAGTGAGTGTATGGGACAAAGGAACTCATTGGATAGACACTACATTACTGTCCAATTGGCAATAAATTCCGAATAGGCCAGTGGATTACCTGACATTGACATAAGGTCTTACATTTTTTTAGTTTAATTATTTTTTCAAAGACTTACTGAATTAACATTTTTCTATTTTCCCATTGGTAATTAATGAAGAGTCTTCTACAAATGCACTAGCGGGACCTTAGCTCAATATGTAGCTAACTTGCTAGATTGTCAAACCAAATACTATGTACATAATGAGTTGCCTACACTCATCCTCAAACACAGGTTATCCAACTTGTACTCAGTGGACAGATTGTGTGCATTATACTTCTGTTTTTGTTATATACCTATCTTATTGATATGCTGCGCATTTGGAGGCTGTACTGTATTTTTGTTACATATACTTTGATAAAAATATAAATAAAGAATTTTGTTTTAAAAAAGAGAAGAAAAAAAATGAAAAGGCAATTGTTTTCTCACACCCCCTCGCATCACCACCACATGTCCAGGGCAGCTCACACATGTCACCACTAGAGTTGAGCTGACACCTGGATTTTCGTGTTCGCCGGGTTCAGCCGAACTTCGGCAAAAAGTTCGCGTTCGGGACTCGAACTTGACCTGAACTTGACCCCAAACCCCATTGAAGTCAATGGGGACCCGAACTTTTGGGCACTAAAATGGCTCTAAAAAAGTCCTGGAAAGGGCTAGACGGCTGCAAAAGGAAGTCAAATGTATTGCCTAAGTACTAATATACTTACCCAGTGGAAGAAGAAGAATGTTACACTGTATAGAATTTTAAATAAAAAGTATACAAATATAGTAACACACATTCATATAAAATGTAAGTTACTTGGCCAGTCAATGTAATGACAGGAATGATAAAGTAGATAACTCCCTAATTCCCACGGTATTAGGGAGCTATCTACTAAAAGGCTGAAAGACCTGATTTGGTCTTTCAGCCAAATTTACTAATACTAAGTAAAGATTACTGAGTATTAGTAAATTATGCCCCTACTCGCTATACCGCGAGTAGGGGCATGTCTATTAAACAGTGAGCAGCCTATGTTAAAAAAAAAAAAGGTTCCCCCCTCCTGAGCCACCACCCCTGAATGGCGGATGGGGACCCTAAATTCAAATAAGGGGGGGGACCTATTGTCCTCCCCCCGGCCCCCACCCCTGAGCGGCGGGTGGGGGCCCTAAATACCAATAAGGTGGGGGGGAACTATTGTCCTCTCCCCCGGCCCCCACCTCTGAGCGGTGGGTGGGGGTCCTAAATAAAAATTGGGGGGGACCTAATGTCCTCCTCCCTGGCCACCACCCCTGAGCGGTGGGTGGGGGCCCTAAATACCAATTAGTGGGGGACCTAATGTCCTCCCCCTGGCCCCCACCCTTGAGCGGTGCGTGGGGGCCCTAAATACCAATAATGGGGAGACCTAATGTCCTTCCCCCTGGTCCCCACCCCTGAGCGGTGGGTGGGGGCCCTAAATACCAATGGGGGAGCTAATGTCCTCCCCCCTGGACCCACCCCTGAGCAGTTGGTGGGGGCCCTAAATTAGACTAAGGGGGGAACCTAATGTCCTCCCCCCTGGTCCCCACCCCTGAGCGGTGGATGGGGGCCCTAAATACCAATTGGGGGGGACCTATTGTCCTCCGCCCAGGGGTGGGGGCCCAAAGGGGGAGGACAATGCACAGGCTGCTCACTATTTAATAGACATGCCCCTACTAGCTTATATAGAGGCTGGGTCACATGCTGCACTGGCCAATCACAGCCATGCCATTAGTAGGCATGGCTGTGATGGCTTCTAAGGGCACACAAGTCAAACGCTTGTTGATTGGCTGCCCTGCAGCTTTTCAAAACGCGCCATTAAATCGCCGAACACCGAACTCGAACCCGAACTGTTACTGAAATGTCCGGGCTCGGGTTCGGGGTCAAAAAATCGTAATGTTCGGTACGAACCCGAACTTTACAGTTCGGGTTCGCTCAACTCTAGTCAGGGCCGGACTGGGGATACAAAGCAGCCCTGGGAAAAAAAATCTATGCCAGCCCCATAAGTCATTGCGCCATATATTGTCGCATGTAATATGTAAGGCTTGCCACCCCAGATGATTGAGTAATTATATATATACACACACACACACACACATATATATATATATATATATATATATATATATATATATATATATATATATATATATATATTGCTTTTTCTAATATAATATATTGGTCCTTTCAGAGTAAAACATTTAATTATACAGTAAGCATACTCACATGCAGACACAGACAATCTCACTGACACACACAAGCTCATTGATACACAGCCTCATAGACAAACAATTTCACTAATATACACAAGCTCATTGACATAAAAACACAAGCTCACTCACTAGCAGACACACACACACATGCAAGCAAGCAAACTCACTAGCAGGCGCACACACACACAGCTTAATGTAGTGGTTCTGGTGTCTATAGCCTGTCCCTGCATGCTTTTGAATGTAAACACAATGTAAACACTGTAAACACTGACTTTTCAGAGAAAAGGCAGTGTTTACATTGCTTCCTAGTGACACCTCTAGTGACAGACACTCAGACGGTCACTAGAGGCGCTTCCTGTGTCAGTGCGGATTGGCTGAGATCATCAAGCTTGATGATCTCAGTCATAGAGGCAGAGACCAGCATGACGTTGGAAAAAAAAAAGTGAGTAAAACACTATTTTTACAAACACACACAGACACTACGACTGACACACACACACCATGACAGACATACACACACCATGACACAGACAGACACACACCATGATACAGACACACAGTGACACAGAGACACACACACGACACAGACACACACACCATGACACAGACAGACACACACACACACACACACACAGCATGACACAGACACACACACAGCATGACACAGACACACACACAGCATGACACACACACACACACAGCATGACACAGAAACACACACAGCGTGACACAGACAGACACACAGACAGCATGACACAGACAGACACACTCCCACTGACATACATACTTGTTGTTACCTGTGTGGGTGGGTGGGCAGACTGATAGGTGCCCCTCCCCTTCTGTGCCCTATTTTGCCCCCTGTCCTCCTGTGTGCTTTTTAGCCCCTTCCCCTCCTGTGCCCTTATGTAGCACCCTCCCTTCCTGTGCCCTCTTTAGCCCCCTCCCGTGCCCTCTTTAGCCACCTCCCCTTCCTGTGACCTCTTAGCCCCCTCCCCTCCTGTGCCCTTTGTTACCCCCCCTCCCCTTCCTGTGACCTCTTAGCCCCCTCCCCTCCTGTGCCCTTTGTTACCCCCCTCCCCTTCCTGTGACCTCTTTGCCCCCTCCCCTCCTGTGCCCTTTGTTACCCCCCTCCCCTCCTGTGCCCTTTGTTACCCCCCACCCTCCCCTTCCTGTGACCTTTGTTACCCCCCACCCCATCCCCTCCCCTCCTGTGACCTTTGTTACCCCCCCACCCCCTCCCCTCCCCTCCTGTGCCCTTTGTTACCCCCCACCCCCTCCCCTCCCCTCCTGTGCCCTTTGTTACCCCCCTCCCCTCCTGTGCCCTTTGTAACCCCCCCTCCCCTCCTGTGCCCTTTGTTACCCCCCCTCCCCTCCTGTGCCCTTTGTTACCCCCCACCCTCCCCTTCCTGTGACCTTTGTTACTCCCCCACCCCCTCCCCTCCCCTGCTCACCTTCCAGCCCAGCCAGCCTTCCTGAAGCTCTCCTTGCGGCCGCAGGGGAAGCTCTTCTGGCGGCCGCTGGGGGAGCAGGCTGTTCTGTCTCTGCTCCCCCTCCCTCGCGCGCAGCTTAATGAGACCGGGGCCGGAATATGACGTCATATTCCGGCGCCGGTCTCTTTCTAGCGCGCGAGGGAGGGGGAGCAGAGACAGAACAGCCTGCTCCCCCAGCGGCCGCCAGAAGAGCTTCCCCTGCGGCCGCAAGGAGAGCTTCCCCTGCGGCCGCCATCCAGCCGCAGGACACCCACATTTCTCCCCGGCCCCAGGTGCCGACGGCCCACCGGGAAATTTCCCGGTATCCCGGTGGGCCAGTCCGGCCCTGACTCTAGTCACCACCACATATCCAGGACTAATGTTCTGGTCAACTGCTGCCTCTTAAATTTAGCTCCACTGAGATAACCAAAACAAGTAATTGGACCGGTTGTCTGATTGACAGGCAGGGGGTGTAACAAAGTTAATTTATAAAAGTGCTCATTTCTATTGATATCAGCTATTTTTGTAAAATGAAAAAAAGGACACCCTTAACACATAAAGCACTTTAGCAAATTCTTTAGAGGTCGGGAGTGCTCTTTGAAAGTTTGCATTTATTGTGCATTAAAGATAAAGTTGTTATTTTCTGGAAGCTATTGTAAAGTCGGGCAATTGATTAAAACTAGGGTAAAGGCTCGCATGTGTTATATGTAAGACTATGGTTGTGTGACCACTAGGTGAAATAGGCAGCCCCCTAGGGCACACAGGCACAGGGACCCAGTCTCCGGGTGACCGGCAAGAGGGGAGTGCACAGCACAGCGTTCCCCCTCCTGCCGATCACTGCATGTAGCTTGGCCAGGCAGGCCATCAGTAGAGGATCTTCTGTATCTGTCTCTGAGAGGAAGCTGCTCGCTGAGAGCAATGAACAGACCCTCCACCGTGGTCCACCCAACCAAGCTACAAGGTGATAAGCTGGCACTGCAGAAGGAGGAAGACACCACAATGCGATAGACAACAAGGCACACAGAAGGGCTGAAGGAACATAGATACTCAAAGGGGACTGATGGGGGACAGAGGCACACAGGGGGCAGAGGAGGGACAAAGAGACACTCAGAGGGGCGGGAGCAAAGACACACAGAGGGGCTGGGGTAGGACAAAGAGACACAAAGTTTACTTTTTTTTTGTGGGGGGGGGGGCGTAGCTGATCTTGCCTAGGGTGCTGAATAGTCTAGCACTGGCCCTGTTCACAGCTGACCTAGCACTTCGTCAAACTCTAAAATATTTTTATACTTAGATTTTTTCTTTTCTACCACAAGACACCTTAAAAATATATATTAACGAAATTGACCCTTTTGATGGCTCTAATACCTCAAACTTTGACTTAAACACCTCTGCTGAATCACAGCTCACCCAGGACTCTCACGTTAACACATTTGATAGCCGACACTGCTTATACCGCTGGATGACCCACAGTGGCAATATTGCGGCCTAGTAGAAGCCTGGCGGTACGGGACTGGGGGAGATGGTCGATCCCTCAGCCCACGTTCTAGTCAGACCCAAGGTGGGCATCCCTGTCTTCCCCCCCTCCTCCCCGCTGGTGAGGGTTATCCCGGCATTCTCAACCACTTACCTTCATCTGGGACTGAACTAAGTGCACCCCGTCAAATCCATGGGCCTCACTACCGCTCTCAAAATGATGCCAGAACATGACCCTGTGCACCATACGAGGCCTACTCTAAGCTTCTTGGCAGCATTTGACGAAATTTGGGAAAATCTGGGAGAGACAGAGGCAACGAGCGGACCCTGGCCACAGGCTTACAAGCGCTGATCTCGCCACGAAGAGCACCCACATACTTACTTATCCGCCACCGGAGATACCCAGGGGGCCCAAGAAGTTGGACCGCTCTGGGCGGCAAACAAGCTCTCGCTGCATATGCCCCATATCCTCTATTATGCAAAGTAGATGGTGGGAACCGCACTCAATCCCAGCGGCCAAGGGTGCTCCGGATCAGGACCATCAATCCCAGAATTATACACGAAAGGAGAAAGGACCACAGGAGTGCCTGTGGTCCTTCTTCTTTCATATCCTCTATTATGACCTGTAGGGTGGTTCATATAGCAATGTTCAGTCCTAGCACGCTTAGCCACGACTTACTTTAAGCACATTGTCTTATATTTTTGTTTAACCTGGTGGAGTGTTACTCAGTCTCAGTGGTACTCACTTTACTTTACTTTACTTTAAAGCACACTCCTGTCTAGTTTCACTGCCAGTTGGCCTGATTACCAACTCACTTTGCTTAGACTTGTCTCACCTTTTTGTGTCTGAAAGCCTATTCCCTACACACAGACAGGTCAGCTAAGCTTGATATACCTTGTTTTGCAGCTCCAAAACGAAGCAGATATGAATAGGAGATAATCTCTTGTATTCTAATACTTAACCCACTATCTAGATAGCCTTCCATACCTTGACTGTTGATGCCAGAATCTCGTTCTAGATAGATCTCATAAGCATGTTTATAATCCTGTTATTATACCCTCCTAAAAATGGTGCATGTTAAACTCACTACCTTATAGCATGTAAGTTATTTATCCTGACTATCTTGTGACACTATACACACACGCACACACACACACACAAAACTAAATTCTGAGCTGCTCAAACTAAAATCTGAATGACAATTTTATGACAAAACAGGTAATCTGGAAAAATTCTCATACTCTGTTATCATCACTGCTTGCCTACTTCAACATAAATTTTACCAAGTGGATTTCAATTTGTAACAATTTCATGTTTAGTAAAAAATAAAAAAAAATAAAGTGTTGAAAGATTTTTGTTTTGGAAGTACATTTGCCCGATGCAGGTTGTCAAGACAGGATTCAGACTTTGGCACCCTCACTATTTATGAGATATTTATCTTCTGTGACAATAATGCACTAACATCAACACATTGTCCTCGGTAACTCCTCGACTGACGGCCACAATGATTCTTATCTTATTTAATTTATCTTTTTTTTCGGTTCCATGTAACATCTATTTTTACAGAATACTCCCATCTAGTGATGTCGCGAACACAAAATTTTCGGTTCGCGAACGGCGAACGGGAACTTCCGCAAACGTTCGCGAACCGGCGAACCGGGCGAACCGCCATTGACTTCAATGGGCAGGCGAATTTTAAAACCCACAGGGACTCTTTCTGGCCACAAAAGTGATGGAAAAGTTGTTTCAAGGGGACTAACACCTGGACTGTGGCATGCCGGAGGGGGATCCATGGCAAAACTCCCATGGAAAATTACATAGTTGATGCAGAGTCTGGTTTTAATCCATAAAGGGCAGAAATCACCTAACATTCCTAAATTGTTTGGAATAACGTGCTTTAAAACATCAGGTATGATGTTGTATCGATCAGGTAGTGTAAGGGTTACGCCCGCTTCACAGTGACAGACCAAACTCCCCGTTTAACGCACCGCAAACAACCGCAAACAGTCCATTTGCACAACCGCAAACTCCCCATTTGCACATGTTTTAGTGCAAACTAGTCTAACTACTAATATAGTTGAAACATGCTACTTTTATTCATGCCAGACAACCATGCAGGCCAGACTAACAAACATGCCAGGGCCAATCATAGTTAACCACCTCAGATAGTAACATGGCTCCCTCTATATACAGTGTAAACATGGCTCCTCTCTATATACAGAGTAACATGGCCAGGGCCGGCGCTACCATTAAGGCGGACTAGGCAGCCGCCTAGGGCGCCCCTTGGGAAGGGGTGCCGCCAGGAGCGCCGGCCCCCCTAATGCTGCAGCCGCCCGAGCGCTCTGTAGAGCGCCTCAGGCGGCTGCAGCTTCGCCTATTTTTACAGAATACTCCCATCCTCAGCTAAAACTGTTTCAGTGCTTTACAAATGAAATACCATGAACAAGATATATTAAATGCAATTAATGTGTTTTAAGTCCAAACCCATTGTAGGATGTTTGTAATTACAATGTTGCTGATTCAGCTAAACACAGAGATGCACATTTTCTTTTTATTGAATGATTGAGAGCTGTCCCGGTGTCTTCCCTTCATATCATGAGTTTTACTACAGTTTATCTCAAAGCGAACTGCAAAGCCATACCTCGATGGCTCTCAGTCACTTTGCAGCACTGAGAGAGCTATTTACTAAATTGAGAATTTTGGGGAAAACAAAATTAATTCCGAAATAGCGAAACTGTAGAAATTCTCCAAGTCAACTATGATTTCATTTCAGATATTTTGTTGTCTGTGTATCACTAGTTACGCTTTTCTATCCGTAACAAAGTTTTCAAAAAAAAAACATAACAAAATGAGTCAGAATACACGTTGTGCTCTCTACATGTAATGTAACCCTTTCAGTTATTAACATTCATTACAGTGAGCTCTCTATGGATTTATACAGCAATAAGCAGAGCAAGCCACGCAGTCCTACATATCTCCAATAAAGGGACTAGAACAATAAGGGATGATTGGAGAAAGAGAACAAAATAGTACTTTACAGAGAGGGTAGTAGATACCTGGAAAAGTCTGCCGGTGGTAGTGGTAAAAGCGAGCACAGCAAAGAAATTCAATTCAATCATTTTACTTATAAAAAGTTAAGGATTATCTCTATGACGTCTTGTTATGGGCATACTATAAGAAGCAACAAGGTCTTCTCTGATGTGATAATTCTTTTTGTGACATTTCGTGGATATTCTGCGTTCCACCTCACCTGTTACGAAGACACTCAGCAACACACAGCACAAAGTGACCGTTGGCTTCAGGAATCCCATTGTAATCACTAAGCCGGGAGTATGAAACACTCAGCAGGTCCTACAGGAGATAAAATGTTACTAGGCTCACTGACGTTCTATCATCTCTAGTTATGGGTAGATAGGGAACGCCTGTGGGGAGGAGGGTACAAATCTGATGTTCTAACTGTAACAGTTCATAGTATTAATCTGGATTAGGAACAGGGTTTGCAATTGGCTATTGGGGACATTTGATAAACCCTGCAACTAAACAGAGTCAATACTATACAGGTCTGGGCAGCAGTTCAAGGACATGGTACGTTCCCAATCCCATTGCCAAACATTGAATCGCTTTGCAAACTGTCTGGCATTGATATGAGTTACAAGCTAAACTTAGCAAAACCCTCCCAACAGAACAATAGTTGATTTTGGATCACAGGGGTAATTTAGGTCATTTGGCGTTACTAAAAAGTGAAAATCAAAAGGCAATTTAAATTTCACAGTATATATGAGTGGTGACTTGTTTATTCACTAAACTGTGAGTTGTGGGCGGTTTTTAACCTCTCTGCTAAAATTATTCCAAAATGAACAAGTTGGAACAAGTTGAACAAGTAAATCTTTTTTTTTTAATGCACACGAGTGGGGGTGGGAGGGAGGCTGACAATAGATAGGGGCAGACTTTTATTCCTAATTCTTTAGTGTTTCTTTAATATCTCCTAGATAAAACTGATCTGTTTTTCCAAGATTTTGCATTTTTGTTGTGAATTCACTCCAATTTAATTTTGTCTTTTATATTATTGGAACCTAAGGAGTGTGACTTCTTGGTGCAAAAACATCTCAAGTCTCCAATGTCAAAAAAGTGTCTTATGGAAGACCTAGCTCACTGCAACTTGAGGGTTCGGGGTACCCTATACTCCTTCTGGGGTTTTTTTTGTGGGGGGGGGGGGGGGAAGAAAAATAATGGGTATTTGAGATACAGATACTCAAAATTCTCACAAATCTGAAAGTTTCACTGATCTTTGTTGAATATTAGGCAAATAAGCCACCATCTGGTCACTGGCAGTATCTTCCTCATCCATCAGAATGGTCTATTTGTTTAAACATCCATCATGTACATTTTGCAGTCCCTTTTTTTTAGCTGTGATTTCATATTATTTGAACTGAAAAAATATTGATCTAGACATATCTATAACTCCACATGATCTTTATTTTCCTGTGACATATTGCAGACTTTTTCCGGCATGGTTTTCGTCCAGAAATCTAGACTTTCTTGCTTCAGCCGCCTGTTTGGTTTCTGTTCCACATTAATTTCCAGATAATCTTCATCTTCACTGAATAGCGGCCATTTTACCAAAGCAGGTCCATTGGGATCACTGTGAATGAAGAGACCATGTTTGGATAAGATAAGTAACTGTCCCTTAGCATTGCTTCTCTCCAAATTAGCTTGCAAAACCTTAATAAACTCTAGGTTACAACATGGCCAGCCTTTACCCAGCTCATGTCTCATCAAAGACCTAACCTTAACTTGTAATAAATGCCAACCTTAACCCTAGCTTAAAATACATGATAATCTTAACCTTCACTTTCATTACATGCCAAACCTACTCATGCTTACCAACTATGCCAGTCTTCAACTTTTCTGCTCTTCAACATTTGAGTTGTCAATAAAGCCAGAAGAATTATTTGTAGATAGGAATGTATCTCTTCTACCCTAAAAATCCAGTCTCGGAACATGGACACAACTCTCGGCTTCCAGAACCTGGGGATGAGGCTGCTTGCAGTTTTAAGTGTGGGATTACTGTTTTATGATAGGTTTGGATGGGAAGTTTTGTGTGATGCGATAGGTATATTCCCATCCCACCTTATGGATCTTCTGCCAGAAAAGTCTTATCGAGGGCAACTGAACCAAAAATGAACAAGGAAGTCCAGTTCACATATCCAACACCCCACATCAGCAGCATAATAAATATGAAATAAAGTCTCAGGGGTACCAGTGTGTGATCAGTTTGTATCATTTCTCGTGATATTGAGTATTAATGGATAACTTGTATGTGAGTAAGAATATTTTATCCCACTGAACCTTGTCCATGGAGATTTGTAAATCACATTCCCAGTATTTAGTGAACGAGGGAAGAGAGGAATAAGTTGACAAAGTTATGAGCAATCTTAAACCTAATGCATAACCCATGCCAGTCTTAAAGGGACACTGTAGGCACCCAGACCTCTCCAGCTAATTGAAGTAGTCTGGGTGCTGTGACCCTTTTGCAAATAGTGCTGCCATGTAAAACACTGCAGTTCCAGAGAAATTACAATGTTTACATTGCAGCTCTAAGTCTGCCCCCAGTGGCTGTCTGACAGACAGCCACTAGAGGGCTTCCGGAATCCAAACAAACTTTTGATACATTATTTGATGCTGGAGGAACTCACGGACCTCCAGCGTCAGATTTTCCCCATAGGAAAGCATTGAATAATGCTTTCCTATGGGGAGGTCTAATGCACGCGCGGCCATTGCCGTGCATGCGCTTTAGGTCTCCCCCGCCGGCGGACATTGGCGGGGGAGGAGCATGGGTGGAGCCTGACCCAGTGCCGATGTGACTCAGGTAAGTGAAAAACCCCTTCAGCCCCGCGGGATGGGGGATGCGAGGGAGGGGGGCACTCCAAGAGCCTATAGTGCCAGGACAACGTGTTTGTTTTCCTGGCACTATAGGATCTCTTTAACCCAAACATAACACATGACAGCCTTTACAATAATTTGCCTGACTTTACCCTAGATTACAAAATATGCCAACTTTATCTTTGCCGTACAATACATGCCAACCTTAAGTATCATGTAACTACATCATTTTTAATATAATGTTAGCTTTTACCATACGTCACAATTAATGCCATTATTTATTTACCCTGTCAAACAGTATAGAAAAACCTTTGGAGAGAAAATGAGTGGCATGTTGTATAACCTACATTTTCCAGATGTATATGTAATTAAGCCTAGTTGTCCCCGAGCTCCTACTGTGCCCTGGCAAGGGCATCTCTAAAACACTCCCTTATACCAGTACTCCCGCTGTTGACAAGCTCTTTAAATGCCACTTGACAATCGAAGTGATAAAACGGGTATCTCACCCAGTGCGAGCAAAGTTGGCCCAGTATTTCATCACGGTTTTACTGAAAGCGATTTCTTCATCCGTAGCAGCATCTTGGGAATAAAATTAAACATTAAAATAAAATTAAAATTAAAATTTTCAAACTGAAAAAAATACTATAAGGAAGGATTTAAATCCGGTCATCTCTACTACAAGAGTGACTTACCTTTGAAAATGACATCGCCATTCAGGAATGGGGCTCCGAACACTGGCAGAATTTCATCTCCGTGATCTGCTCGGACAAAATCTGGCTTTAAATCTTTGAATGATGCAGGGCGATGCTGAAATTCGTAGAAGTAAACAGTGTATCCGGAATCTGTAAGGTGAACAGAAGGCTGGGTGGTGTCCGAAGAGGGGTTCAATGAAATGAACCATGTACCACTACAGACAAAGCCATGTTTAAAGGGACACTAACATAATATTTTACATTGTCAGACAAAGAGGGTAACACGTATGCACCAAAACCACTTTTTATTCATCGCTTTTATCATTATTTTAACAATTAGTGGTTTTGGTTACACATTTAAAGGGTTATAACAGCCCTTTTGATGGGGGATATTTCCTATGTAAATTTCCCTATTAGGCACTATGGAGAAGGCTACCAATGTCACATGTGTTGGGGTTGCAATAAGCCTCGAGCACACAAGTGCAGATAGCTCAGTATATGCAGTGTTTCAAGCAGAGGTCATGGTGGTTGGCGTTATCACCCAGTGTAGCCGAAACGAAAGTATAGCTGACCAAGAAAATTCTTCAAGTTCAGCTATTTTGACCTTAAATTTGAAATACACTTTGAATTAACACTTCAGCGATTAACCCTGTTACTGTTTCCAAAGTATATCATTTAGTAAAATCATTAACCGTTATGTATAACACATTATCTAAAAAAACTATTTATTAAAATAAGGAATATTTACACTACTTTTTGTATTGTTTTGTTTGTGTAGCCTACACAACACTTACATTTGTTGTCAGCGTAATATAACTTCAGTTTTTTTTTATATATATAAGCCAAGTTCTAACCCTGGCTTCTTAGCCAAATCCACCACACACCTGATTTTCTGGTTGTGCCACTTACCTCGATGATACTTTGCAGTTCTAAGAGCAGGTATAACAAATAGAATGTCTCCACACATGTCCAAGAACCAATTTCTGAGTTCAAATGGATCATTTACATTGAACTTCTCTTCCAACCGCACATAAGGTACATCCAGAGATATCCCCTGGAAGAAAACGTAAAAAAATCGAACAACATAACAAATACGTGTAACACCAGTCCAAACTGCATGTCCATCTCCTTCATCCTTCAAAAGAAGACATTTCTTCTTGACGAATGACTCAGTATAGTGTGGGCGCAGTTCAGGTCTGTATGACTGCAAGCACAAAGCCATTCTGGAGACAAACAGTGGTCCTACTCTTAAGTATAATTTAATACATTGTTAGGCTAGGTATTTCCTTTATTTTGTCTCTTGTTGTATGTTTATATAGAGTACATATAGAGATATGGGTATGTAGACATATAGTATGGTCAATGGGGGTGAGATGTAGCAAGATTGAAATCAATGAGGTGGGGAGGTAAAGAAATACAAATTATTGTATGAATCTATCTAAAGAATAAATAATGTAAATGTTTACTGCCTGGAATTAAGTATACATGCTCCACACATCTTTACCAATTTACTAATGGAACTTTGAGCAGACCGGACCATGTCCTTATCCATTCCTTCTGTTAGTGCACTCATGTTGAATATCTGTGCCAACAAAAACACAAACAACTTCATTAAACAAAACATCAGTGGTGGACTGCTCTGCCAATGAAGGACCCAGAAAATATAAATGTTACTGTATTGTTATTGTAATTCTTAATCAATGATCAAATTATTTTGCCAAATATTTATGCAAGACTAATGACACAATAAACAAATGATTACAGGCTTCTCACCTTTGGAAGCACCCAGCCAAACTCATGGTCATTGACTCCAATCATCAAGGGGACATCGTGGCTCTCTTTACCGGCCAAAATCTCTTCTGCACTTTTTGGAAGAAACACACCGTCCACACAGCCAGGAAAAGGCATAAAATTCTGTGTAGATACAATCTTATTTTTGTACTATTTTTTGTCTATTATTGTCTACTGTGTACTTATTTTTGTCTATTTTGAATACAATGCATGAGAAAACAATCTTTATCTATATTTTGGTATTTATTATGGTGGTGTTGGCACTCATATTAAACAGTGGTCCATTGTGCCTTTTTCTGATTGCTACCCACACCACAGCTGCATCTGTAACAGTTCTGGTTTCTCTATACTTGTTCTCCAATTACTGTCTTTGTAACAGTATCAGTTCTGGTTTCTCTATACTTGTTCTCCAATTACTGTCTTTGTAACAGTATCAGTTTTGGTTTCTCTATACTTGTTCTCCAATTACTGTCTTTGTAACCGTATCAGTTTTGGTTTCTCTATACTTGTTCTCCAATTACTGTCTTTGTAACAGTATTAGTTTTGGTTTCTCTAATCCGTATCCTTATTCTCTGTTCCTGTACTAACATGATTTCATACTCTCTAGTTCATGTTCCTTTTGTGCTTCATCCTGAAACTGGGTCCTCCTCCTATTTCATGTTTTTCCCCTTTTTCACTTGGACAAGCCATAAGTCCATAGAATAATCAAAATTCAGAACATTAACCCAAATTGTTAATAAGCAGTTCTTTTGAAACTTCTATACAAAAATTTAAGATTTCCCCGCCATCGTGTACTGTACCATTGCTGCCGCTATTGAAAGAATTTCTCCTTCACTTTTCGTTTTCAAACAGTCCACAACTTCAGCCAAATCACAGTCGGATAAACTAGCAACAACCTGCCAAGAAATTGGGTCAGTTATGGTAAGCGAATAAGAATATCAAAATGATAAAATGATAAAATATGGGGATTTAAAGGTGCTGATGTAAGGAAAAAGAAAAACAAAAGAATCAAACAAAGTCAATGATTTCTTTACATGTATATTATACATTCAACTGTATTTACTTAAATCCAATTTTGATGGACTACTGGCCGATACCATGGCTCAACTTGGAAACCAACAGCCCAGATAAACTAGTAGCCAAATTCCTTCAGACTAGCCCAGAAAAAGGTTGTCCTTCAAGCAGTAAGAGATTAATTCATTAAAATGTCAATTGTCTGACGCCCCACGATACCTAAATCACAAATATTGTTAGTGGGATCCTAATTATAGACTGTTTAAGGACGTACATGGGCGCAAAACGCAAAACTCAGTTAAACGGTGTCTGACCACTTTACTAAATTGTTTTCCTTGTTAATGTTACATGAGTATGGCTACCACCAGAAACATTCTTCTGTACTATTTCAGATAAGTCTACGCCATGTTCCTTTGCTTGTTCCACCTATTATTCATTTTCTGTAGAAATGAAAATCAAAATAAAGATTGTCCAAAGAAAGAAAAAAAAACGTGAATTGTCTGTAATTCATGTGAATTCCTCATTTTAATCCCAAATAAGCTCTCTTACTTTGATATTATGCATTGCTGATATTACTTACCAAACAATATGTACATTATTATTATTATTATCACCATTTATATAGCGCCAACAGATTCCGTAGCGCTTTACAATATTATGAGAGGGGGGATTTGCCTATAAATAGGACAATTACAAGAAAACTTACAGGAACGATAGGTTGAAGAGGACCTGACTCAAACTAGTTTACAGTCTATAGGAGGTGGGTATAAAACACATTAGGACAGGGAATAGCAATCAAATACGGTGGGAGTGAAGCAGAGCTGGAGGAGAGAGTAAAGTGCTGCCATTTAGGAGAGAGCAAGAGACAGGTGTGTAAGGTAGATGTTACTCTGGGAGGCCATAAGCTTTGTGTTTTAAGGCACTTCTTAAACGATTGAAGACTAGGGGAGAGTCTGATGGCGGTAGCCATGCTATTCCATAGGAAGGGAGCCACCCGCGAGAAGTCCTGTAAGCATGAGTTGGCCGTATGGGTGCGAGCAGCGGACAAGAGAAGGTCACGGGCAGAGAGGAGAGACCAACAAGGGCCATTCCTATGGATCTGTGAGGAGATATAAGATGGGCTGGAATTGGTCAGTGCTTTTTAGGTATGGGTTAGCACTTCGAATTGACTTCTAAAGGATGCAGTAAGTCAATGTAAGGACTGACAGAGGGGTGAGGTGTGAGAGGAACGACTAGAGAGAAAAATCTGTCTGGCGGCAGCATTCATTACAGACTGTAGCGGGGCATCATCATGTCCATATCCCAAACCTAGTACTGACCATAAAGGTACTAGACGTGTGGCATCAATGGATTTGGTTTGGAACAATGAAATGGATACAGAACCCAGATCGGCAGACCTGTAAAGTTGTATTTTGATAACATCTATATCTATACAAATATCTGAGTGTATTTTCTATGTGTTACACCAAGTCCTTCTAAGACTAAGTAAATAATACATTGTAAGGAAGTAAAGATGGAGTTGGTGGAGTTCTTTCAGTGTAGGGCCAGCAAAACTTTACCCAATAATTTGTACTTTTATAGGGTTTATTACAAGTTTATTGTGTTGTGATAACTGCTGTCATAGATGATGTTACTACATTTGTAAGAGCGTGGAGATAAATATTGCAAAATAGCAGCTATTTGAAAACCATACTCCCTTTTCAGCATCCTTTAAGAGCCTTCATCTGCCCTGTAGTCTTGTTCTGCTTCTCTTCATCCTACTAAAATCTGCTTTAATTAATGGTGCAATAAAAAGTGCAATATCTTTCACTGGGAAAAAACAGTAGTCAGCTGGATGTAGAGGGAGATAAATTAATACTTGCCCTAGCCATGGCTGTCACATTTTCAGGTTGGGTGACCATCAGTCCAGGCATTATTGCAGTCCCGCTCTCTGCGATGGCTCTGTGGAATAAGCCCTTAGATATGGGAGATAACACCTGGAAACAGAACACAGACAGACGAGAGAGGAAGAATTATAAATAAACTTGGAGGACTTATAATATGATCTGTTTTGTTAGATGGTCAGACAAAGTAAAGGCTTTTTCACACATACCTTTGCAAACTCGAGTATACAGGGGCCAAATGTTGTCTTTTATTATAAAGCAATATAAAACAAAATGGAACAGCAGATCAGATTCCATTCAGGATCTGAATATTTTCTATTGTATCTGAGAGACCAGGTGATTTAGTACTGGTGCATATTATTTTTTGTTTGCTTTCCTACAGGAGACACGTAACGATGTGGATATTAACACAACAAATAGTTGGTTGTGGTTTTCATGGTTTTAGAGCTTCACTGTTTTTTTAATATAGTATAAGCATGCAACTTGTGCATTATGTAGACCTAATATCTCAAGTGGACATGTCGGTGGCTTTTGCTGGGATCAACTGATGATGACTGACTTACTGGTGTAAAGGATACAGAGATATAGAGAACCTACCAGAGCAGACACACCAATGGCTCCTGCAGAATGTCCAAATATGGTGACAGATTGAGGATCTCCACCAAAGTCCTTAATGTTTTCCTGAACCCACTGAAGAGCTGCAACTTGATCAAAAAATCCATAGTTTCCAGGTGCTTGACCATCCCCTGTACTGAGACACAGGATAGGGAATGGAAAATTAAATCGTTCTATCAATTGTTTCCCGTGAAGGTTTCTAAAACACATTGAGAACGTCTAGCATGTTATTTATACATTTACCTAAAGAATCCCAGTAATCCCAGTCTGTACTGGATTGACACCACCACTACATTCTCATACGCGCTCAATGCAGATCCATCATGCAAAGTCGCAGATCCCATTCTTAATCCACCTCCATGAATGAACACCATAACCTAGAAAAGATTATAAAAACATGTACGGGTACATTTCTAACCACCCAAAAACTAAGCCTAAGTGCCTTCTAATCCCCAAAAAACATTATTTTACCCCTAAATCACTCTACACTTACAGTTGGGTACAATGCTACATACCAGTGCTCCTCAACCCTCTCCTCAAGGCACACCAAACAGTCCAGAATTTAGGGATTACCCGGGTGTGTCTAAGGTGTTTAGAAAAAGAAGGGGGAAAAAACTCCTTAAAGTCTAAGGTGTTTTTAGTTTTTTTTGGTTTGTTTTAAACACCTTAGACACACCTGGGTAATCCCTAAATCCTGGACTGTTAGTTGTGTCTTGAGGAGAGGGTTGAGAAGCACTGCTATACACGAGACTTTTTTTATAGTTATTTTTTGCTTCAGTCATTACAATGTTGCCATATTTCTTGCAAACTTTTTCTCTTGATGAGTATTTTTTTTATAAATTAATCAAAAATGATCATCAAAGCTATGGAAGGGCTTGCTGTTGATGTTGTCGTGGCTAGTCATACCACTTACCTGTATCTCCAAAATGAATCAGCCACCAATACCTTGTCCCACGTTTTATGTTCCTCCACAGCTCCGTTTTGTAATGGCTTCGGCTTATGCCAGTTCATGTTAACTCATAAAATAACAATATAATACAGCACTTAGTGTTAGTGACAAAGTTCCCTAAAACAAAGAGATCCTGATGATAAATAAAATGTTGAAACCAGAAAAAAATATACTAATGATACTAATTACATTTGCACAAAGGACATAAAGAGTAACAGTATTAAAGATGTAAGTTATAGTCACTTACACAGAATAGAAGACTATTGAGTGGGCTGCAGCTTTTTTCACTGTTCCGGATTATTATCTAGATCAAAATCCTAAATCAATAATATTCACCTTGTTTTCAAATAGAAATGTTGAGCAATGTATTATGACTCTTTTCAAAGCTGTTCTGTGCAATGTCTTAGATTTCAAAGATGTGCAATGTCTAGCTGAGGCTGTGCGATTTCATGCCCAAGTAATGCTGTACAATATCTCGCTGGGGCTATGTTACATAATTTATGGTTGGAATTGCGCTGTGCAGAATTTTGCAGAAGCTACGCTGTAAAAAAGGTTTGCCAGAGCCCTTCTGTGCAATGTAGTGCAGGCCCCCATGAACGTGAGTCCATTCACTAAGGAAACCTTAAAGGGACACTATGGTCACCAAAACAACTTTACCTTAATGAAGCGGTTTAAGTGTATAGATCATGCCTCTGCAGTCTGACTGCTCAATTCACTGCCATTTAGGAGTTAAATCACTTTTGTTTCTGTCCATGCAACCCTAGTCACACTTCCCCTGGCTGGGAGTCCCACAGCCTACATGAAAAAATAGTTTCATTTTCAATCAGATGTTAGCTTACTTTAGAAGTGTTTTATCTCCTGCTCTCACTTTAATAATAAGCAGCCAATTAAGTAAGTTGTCTAGGTGATTTATTTCTAGTGATTTATTAGATGATGTTTAATTGTAGGTGGATAATGCTGCTACAACAAGTAAGTGAGTTTACAGCTTTATATTTAAAGAGTTTTTGTTTTGTGTTACAGCAGTTATGACATAAATATAATTAAAGGAATCGTGTGGGCACCATAACAACTTCATTTAAATTAAGTTATTATGATGCCCAGAGGTCCCTGATGCTTTCTTGCCACTTCGTGCTTCCTCAAACTGCATTGGAGAAAACCAAATTCACTGGGGACTGGGAGATCTGGCACAAAAAAGCGCAAATAATACTAAAAATATAAAGAATAATGGTAAAACTATAATAAATCATTAGCTGCTAAACACATAAAAGATGATTCCTAAAATCTTAGAACAAATAGTGAATTGAAAGTGTAAGCACTTAGTAGATCGGCCCCATAGTAAATTCTCATAGTAAGTTCTAACGGGTTCTGGAACCCATTAGAATTTACTATGGGACCGATCTACGAAGCACTTACAATTTTTAATTCACTGCTTGAGAACAGTTTAGCCTCTTCAGGTAAGAATGCACTGGGGACTTCTGAGCACCATAACAACTTCATTTCAATGCCCATACGGTTCCGTTAGTATTTTACTATGAATGTATGAAGTCCTGGTTTTAGTGTGGTAGTCCCTATTTTAGGGTCCTATCTTGACTTGTTCTCTGCTGACCCACTTTAAGTTACACAAGGGAATTGTCCCCACAAAGCAAGCACATCATTAGATACCCTCATGCTATCCTCAGGGCATTAGGACCTTACACAGAATGCTTAAACAGCATTCTCTGCAAGGCCAAGCCTTAGTGGGCTGGCCTCTGTGATTGACAGGCAGTCGGACATGCATTAATGCCAGGCGGACCTGCCTATTCTTCAGGTGGACCCAACCCTCCCTACACAATATGGGTGGCACCAGTGATTAAAATTACTGGCCCACCCCATTTTTATACCCCTTTTTACAGGGGTATGATAAACTGTGAATCGTTAGAGACTACTTGTTCTAGTGAGCTTATTAGGGTAGGCTACAGTTTCATTGAAATCCAAGTGTAGGCTCACCTGTTAACCTATGAGTCAACTTGCTGCAAAATGTTGAAGAAGGTATTCTTACGGATCCATACAAAGTAATTAACCCAAAATATGGCACTCTTAGCTGTGTGTGTATGTATGATTAAGTATTCATTGCATGTGTAGGCTTCCTGGTCTTATATATATATATATTATTATTATTATTATTATTATTATTATACAATGAGACTAAGGAGAACCTCCCGACACTCCTTTCCACGCCTCATCCAACATCACGGGTTCCCCGTGAAATTCAACCATATGCTTTTCAAAGACTGAATCTTTCTTACCTGCTCTGAGTGCATGCGCAACCTCAGAGCCAGTGAGGGGATTACGTAAAATAAAATGTAGAAAAAAAGATTGAAAAACAGAGGGTGGAGGGCTGGGATATGAGGGACTGCATGGAGGTAAGAAGAGGAAATCAATCCTCCCCATGTAAGAGCACTGCCTCCAAGGGAGAAGCTGACCATGTCCGTCATCATGCTGCTATGTGCGCAGACAATAGACGTAATGTTTGCACAGAATTGACATTAGGTAGTCTGGAACAGAGTTCTTTTTCAGTATGTGCAATGTTACAAGGTGAAATGCTGCACATACTGATTCCTACCACCATTAAAGACAGAAGTGGTCATGGTGATTGGAGTAACCTTTTAAACATTTCCTAATTGAGATGGGATACTGACAAAAACTGCACCCTGGCATGCCTTGAAGACTGGATGGAAAACATTGTGTTAAACTGACAAAGCATGTATTGATATCACAATGGTATCATTCACAGTAGGAGCATGGTCACAGAGCAGTGGGGAGAAACCTATCAGTGGTAGCACAAAAAAAGGGGAACCCTCTAACTCTTTAGATAAGGAACATACAGTACAAAAAAGAAAAAAAAGGGCTGCACCAGATATATAAAAAAACAATAAAAAAAAAGGCAGGGACAACCAATAGTGCGATATGTACAATCTGAAGGAGTCACTAAAGAAAATACTTCATAAGCTCACATTTCAAAGAGCTATAACCAGCTCTAGCATGAAGGGCGTGCATCGCTATAATCCCTGCTTATGGGATATGCCGCATGTATCCTCTGGGGGAGATATGCATGACACTCAGTAAAAGGATAAATAAAACAACTGATAGTGCCCACAGTATAGAAGTTATCTGTAATAGATAAATAAAATCGTACTCACAAGTATAGAGTAGACTAACCGCTCTTTGATGTCAGCGTTGGTGGTATGATCCCCACCTAGGATTGCTTGGAGTCCAAGGTTGTAAAATGCCAGGTAAAAACTTGGGACAAGCCGTCTGTCCTCCAGTTCCAGCAAGCAGGAGGGAAGAGGAGTGGCTGAAGTATCTTCTTTAGTGACTCCTTCAGATTGTACATATCGCACTATTGGTTGTCCCTGTCTTTTTATCTTTCATATGAGTGGAACGTTTGGACTTCAAGTCATTGAGGACATAACATCCCAACAAGCTCCTATTAAAACATTTACCCAAGTGAGATCCTCTTACTTTGGACTATTTTTTTTTTTAAACAATTTTTTCTATACTTTGAGGAGTGTTATATCTATTTTTACTGTGCATGT
The DNA here is from genome assembly GCF_036172605.1 of Pelobates fuscus. NCBI lineage: Eukaryota > Metazoa > Chordata > Amphibia > Anura > Pelobatidae > Pelobates > Pelobates fuscus. The sequence goes on from NC_086328.1 coordinate 14,303,982, forward strand.
GTACAGCCTTTACTCCTCCTCTGCTGTTGATTACCAATTGATATAAGTTGTTGTCTTTTTTATTTATTTTTTATATATCTGGCGCAGCCCTTTTTTTTCTCTTTTGTACTGTATGTTGCTTGGATAAATGTCCACACAAGGTTCTGTGCAGTAATGCAGTTATGTCGACAGGTGATTGAGGAAGACATCCATTCTTGGTATATTGTATAGGTACTCACTGGTAACTTGGAATCCTTGTCTCGATCTCCGGGAGTGTAGATATTTAGATACAAGCAGTCCTCAGAAATTGGGGGAACCTTAAACTCTGCTCTGAACGCTTCAGCCATTTTTTTCACTGCTAATTTGTTCTGCAAGCATCTATAGTGAAAACAACAAAGAATATCAGTATAAATACATTTCCACAAAGATGAATAGCTGTTATAAAACAATACATTTATACTAATAGGGTATGATCTCGAAAATATCTCTCTACATAAACTACATATCCAAAGGCAAACGTAAAGAAAAATACCGCTTCGGGCACAGCAGCTTTGAAAGATTGTTTTTCTCGTACAAAATATTCAAATAATAATGGGAGAAGGATTTCAACAATAGAAAGGTTTTTCACTGATTTATGAATTGTCAGGAATTTAAAGGGAAATTGCAATCTGAAATTAAAATGTTAGACTAAAAAAGACAAACTTAAAATATAAGTTAATAAAGATTTTTTCCAGGTTTAACTATTTTGGCCCAAAATTTGAAACTGACTTTGAATTCCTGACAATTAACATTTTAGTGAATATTCCCATAACTGATGTGTCTGTATACTGCTGGGGTTTTCCATTAAAGGTGTGCACTGTCGGAAATACAAAGTTAGTCCACAGTTAATTTTACATTTTGGGCCATTAAAGAGAAACAGAAGATAAAGCTGACTTGGCATTATTTTCCAATTCCGCTAGATTAGTCTCAAGTTTAAAATTCATTTCTGAAAATCCGACCTTTAGTCAATCAATGTTGGTTTTATAGTTGTAGATTAATTACAAGTTAATACTTTAAATATCTACATGGTGTTGGATAGGCTGAAAGTAATTTCAGTACTGCATCTTCTGTTTTCACGAACGAACTCTCTAAACGTTGTCAGAATGTGTGAAATAGCAACGTCTGTGCCATGTTGTAACATGATTATTCCATATGTAAAATGAGATTACACCTTTCCAGTGGCTACATTGTCAGGAGGATCATGGGATAGTTCCAATAGCAATGGTTGGGAGGTCCCGAGTTGTCAAAGGAAAAACAATAGAATTTTTCATGAGAGTTGACATGTGGCATTAAATGCCAATCTTTACGTTCTCTTTCATTCTGTGCCTGCTGCTAATTTGGGCATATGCCATCACAAGGGAAGATTAAGAACCCTTGCACACCCCTTTCACCAGCTCAAATGAATACATCACAAGGTCACATACACCCAGTGATTCTTCCAAACACACACCGGCCCATTGACGGTCAACTCTGGACCAACCCCACAGCCTTTGGCCATGTAGTTTAAAATATTTGCAAATCATTAATGGATTTTGAAAATCAGAGGATCTTTTTAAGCCATGTGTGCAACCCTGCAGGTTAAATCCTTACATGGGGGCGTCTTTAGTTGCATCTCTGATGAAGTTCCAAGGTTCTGGTGGCTGCGGACGAGCAAATCTTAATTCCCCAACCGGAGCCTTTGAGAAGGGGATCCCAAGAAACACATGGACTTGTCGCTCGGTCCCTTTTACCGTCGCTGATTTCCCACGCAGACTCCCATACTTTGTGATCACCATGGGTTCAACATCTTCTTGCTCTAAAAGAAAAATATTTAAAAAGACGCATAGTGACATTTAGATACAGAAAATGGAATAGAAAGGGTTTATCTCTTCATACTTAGACAACACCAGTTTCAAACTCCCATTTAAAAAAAAATAACGATTGACCACTTTGACCTGCAATCATTTGAAATAATAGTATAATGGATTATACAAGCTGCGTGTTTGTTTACTCTGTGTTTAGAGACAATCCACATTTTACGTTGTTCGTCTTTTACTCATTCATGAATATTTTAGTTTTTTGTCGGATCGACGCACAGCAGCACAGGAACGGCGCAATGTGGGTATATTTCAGATGCAAATGCCCATTTTTCTACATTGTAAATATACTGTTATTTTTTTTTATCACACAAGTAAAATGTAAATTTAATTTCACATATTCAACTCTCAACAATTCACTGTTTAGTAAAATAATTTCTAAGTTAGTGTTTTCATTTTTTTTTATGGTTGTGTTTTTGACCTGCATTATGTGAGTTTGTTGTCATCGCAACTCACTGTTTAGTAAATAGACACCTTACTGGGTTCTGTACGTAAATGAACCTTGCAGTAGGTATGTCTCATAGAGTACCTTTCTGTTCTGTTACATTCTGCAGGTAAATGTTCCCTCTCACCTGCTGCGAAGGCTTGGAGGGTTAAAAAGCACAATGTCAGGGTTCGGATTAGGGATCCCATTTATATCAGTTTTTCAGCTACTCCGTAGGTAAGTTCTGTTTCAGCCACGAGAACCCCCTGTGATCTCTGCTCTGCTCAGACAAGGAAAGATGCAGAGAATAGACGCTCCTGCATTAACTCAATCAGTTTGTGGAGCATACTTTTAAATATTTTTTAAGTATTTGCTGGGCAGCTTTCCTAAGCCACTGGCTGAGCAAACAAACAGCACTGAGTGATCCTGATATATTAGGCCAAAGTACAACCCCAGTACATGAACCTGCAACGTGTTTGTAATCCATGTGTTTTGCAACACATGGGTTAATATTTACTTTGAATCAATTGAGTGTCTGTGAAATTAGCATTGTGCATACCTCCTACGTTTTACTTTAGCAAACACACTACATTTTGGAGATCCAAATCCCCAGTCCCATTTGTGTGCCCTTGGCCCCCTCTTTTCTGGAAGCTGAGAAAGCATGCTGTCAGTGATTGTATCAATTAAAGGCATATCAGTAGAGGCACACTCAAAGCACCATAACAACTTATGCTCCTATCACAGGCATAGGCAACCTCCGGCACTCCAGAGGTTTTGGACTACACCTCCCATGATGCATTGCCAGCATTATGGGTGTTAGAGCATTATGGGAGATGTAGTCCAAAACATCTGGAGTCCCGAAGGTTGCCTATCCCTGTCCTATCATAAGTTCAAATAAATTCCCTGTTACTGCTGTCCTGCACACAGTGACCTGACGTATAATCTGCAAAAACTACTGCATCTATATGACCACCCTTATGCTAATCCTCTACACTTTTTATATTTTGTACTTGCCTCACTACTATAGGGATATAAGGATTACCTACCTTTTGGAGGAAAGCTGCCTTGATTTCACTTTTCCTAGTTTGTTCTATCAGCGCTGACCCTTTACTACTGTTTCAATAGTTCTATTAAAGCCTACTGCACATAGCCACCATCTTCTTTAAAGTGCTCAGTCACTTTACAGCTGAGACCTGAGACACTCATGCTGTGGCTACTTGAAAAGTTGCAAAGCGTCTAACCTCAGGACTGGGGCTGTGACTCTGAGGACTGATCTGAATCTGATTTTAATCTGTGCTGATTGGTGATTCCGTTAACCATGTCAGCAACCCCTTGGCTCCATATTACCTCTGCAGATTAATTATATTGCCAAAGGTAATAAGGATTCTGTCAGTATACTGCTGTTTTAACTATGTGCACACAGTGTTGAGAGATAATGGACTATCTGACATTTCATAACTGCAACAATATAGCTAAAATTATCATAGCAGGCGCGTTACTGAAGATGAAATCATGTAAGGGAGAACTAAGAGGTAGGAAGATATATATACAGTTGTGCTCGAAGGTCTGCATACCCTGACAGAAATTTTTAAATTTCGGCATTTATTTTGAAAATATGACCGTGCAATTAAATTATTTTATTGAAGGATAGTGATCATATGAAGCCATTTATTATCACATAGTTGTTTGGCTCCTTTTTAAATCATTATGATAACAGAAATCACCCATATGGCCCCGTTAAAAAGTTTACATACCCTTGAATGTTTAGCCTTGTTACAGACACACAGGGTGACACACACAGGTTAAAATAGTAATTAAAGGTTAAATTTCCACACCTGTGGTTTTTTAAATTGCAATTAGTGTCTGTGTATAAATACTCAATGAGTTTGTTAGCTCTCACATGGATGCACTGAGTAGGCTAGATACTGAGCCATGGGGAACAGAAAAGAACTGTCAAAAGACCTACGGAACAAGGAAATGGGACTTTATAAAGATGGAAAAGGATATAAAAAGATATCCAAAGCCTTGAAAATGCCAGTCAGTACTGTTGAATCACTTATTAAGAAATGGAAAATCAGGGATCTCTTAATACCAAGCCACGGTCAGGTAGACCAAGAAAGATTTCTGCCACAACTTCCAGAAGAATTGTTCATGATACGAAGAAAAACCTACAGGTAACCTCAGGAGAAATACAGGCTGCTCTGGAAAAAAGACGGTGTGGTTGTTTCAAGGAGCACAATACGACGATACTTAAACAGAAATGAGCTGCATGGTTGAGTTGCCAGAAAGAAGCCTTTACTGTACCATTGCCACAAAAAAAGCCTGGTTACAATATGCGCGCCAACACCTTGATACGCCTCACAGCTACTGGCACACTGCAATTTGAAGTGACGAGACCAAAATAGAGCTTTGTGGTCACAACCGTAAGAGATATGTTTTGAGAGGGGTCAACAAGGCCTATAGTGAAAAGAATAACATCCCCACTGTCAATGCATGGTGGGGGCTCACTGCTTTTTTGGTTGTGTGAAGTCTAAAGGCATGGGGAATCTTGTGAAAATTGATGGCAATCTGAATGCAACATACTATCACATCCCCACTGTCAATGCATGGTGGGGCTCACTGATGTTTTGATTGTGTGAACTCTAAAGGCATGGGGAATCTTGTGAAAATTGATGGCAAGCTGAATGCAACATACTATCAGAAAATACTGGCAATTTGCATTCCTCTGCACGAAGGCTGCGCATGGGACGCTCTTGGACATTCCAGCATCACAATGAACCTAAGCACAAAGCCAAGTTGACCCTCCAGTGGTTACAGCAGTAAAATGTGAAGGTTCTGGAGTGGCCATCACAGTCTCCTGACCTTAATATCATCGAACCACTCTGGGGAGATCTCAAACGTGCGATTCATGCAAGACGAGCAAAGACTTTGCATCACCCGGAGGCATTTTGCCAAGATGAATGGGCAGCTATACCACCTGCAAGAACAATAGTTGTCATAGACAACTGTTACAAAAGACACAAATGCTGTCATTGATGCTAAAGGGGGCAATACACAGTATTAAGAACTAAGGGTATGCAGACTTTTGAGCCGGCATCATTTCATTTTTTTTCTTTGTTGCCATGATTTGTATGTGTTACAGCCCTATTCAGGGTAAAGTATGTATGGGGTTTATAAAACATCCCTTCCTGTCTCATTAGAGATGTTTACACTTTGTCTGATACCAGCAAAGTTTAGTGTATGTGTAGAAGCCCTATAAAGGGTTAAATGTGAAAGGGTTTATAAAACACCCCTTCCTGTCTTACTGGAGATTCTTGGCTGATATCAGCATATCTAATGGCTAGTGTAGGAACTCACCTATTGAGGCGTGCCTTGACGTGGCTGGTGAGCTTATATATTCAAATGGCCATTGGAATAAAACTAAAGAGCCTCCATTCTGTTTAAATGTACATGGGGGTTTAGGCCAGAGCGCAGGTAACGTTTGTGAAGGACTTTTATGCAATTGCCTATATGCTTCAGTTTAATTCTCTCCCTGCTATTTTAAGGTCTATATTGTTCGGTTCCAAATGTCAAGAATGAATGTATTTTAAAGTGTTTTATGTCTTTTTGTAACCATGTGGTTAATGGAGTCTGCCTCTAGCCCTGGATAATTGAATTACTTTCCCCTTTGTCTCCAGGATAGAGGCCTCTATAAAATCTGCTTAAACCATGCTTCCAGAAGGTCAAATGCACATTTGTACTAACTTTTGAACCCCTGGTCCAATTCGTATAATTTTTGAGTATGTTGTTCCCCCGAATGGATTGATTGTGAATATGTAATTTTTATGTAAATGTGATGTATGGTTTTATAGTTATGAATGTTAGGTAAAAAGTATGTTAAACTGTAAATGTTCTGGCCAGCAGATAATTGAGCTATGTATATTGCTAAAACTCAATTATCTAGCCTGGCCCAGAGGAGGAGTTTTGTGTTGCATAAATTGTGAGTTCTGTGTGCCAGTAAATCAGTCTTGTCCCAGCATTACGTTTTGGCTCATGTGTGGATTATTCGGCGATTCCAGGGATATTTCTACTTGTGGAATATTGGGTGATTTTACTTTTATGGGAAGAAGGGAATGCTTGACGGGGATATTTTCTACTACCGTCACAACGTTCTCTTTGTTTTTAGTATGTATTTTAAGCTGCCTGATACTAAGCTACTGCTGCTGTAAGCGCGGTGCTTTATCTTTGTGCATGTTTTGTTTTATGATTGTGCCATTCTGTTATGACCTAAAGTTTAATATGAATCTCATAAGAAATAAAAGAAATGTGTTTTGCCGGCTCACTCATGCTTTCTTTAAAATAGTACATAATTACATATATTACCAATTCTCCAAGGATAGGCAAACTTTTGATACATTTTATGGGGTGATTACAATTGTTGATGGTTGCTCAGGATTTATCACCTATATTTACACCTGACAGAGCGTTGTCCCCGTTCAAGTCAAGGGAACTGCATTGTGGAAGTGTAAATAAGACATGCTGCTATTAACCCCTTCATTACAAAGGTACTTACAAAAAAGTTATAACTAGAACTCAGGCTTTTATTGGTGCCCGAAAGAGCAATGTACAGATTTATTCTTCAAGTCAACATGAATGAGTACCAGTAACAAAACAGTAAAAAAAAATTGCCGATTTAACCCCTTCAGGACGGAGTCAATAGTGCATGTTCTGATCAAAACAAAACGTAAACAAAAACTGGAATTTGCGCTAAATGTCTGTTCAACCGTAATTCACCGCTGTCACATTAAGTGCACCCACACTTATTATATATAATTTTGTTCAGGGGAAACAGGGCTTTAATTTATCATTAACTATTCATATATGGAACATAATTTATTATGAATAAAATTTCAAAAAAAAGTGTGAAAATGAGTTTTTTTTAAATTTGTATTTCCGTCTGACATTTTAGCTGTGAATGTCATAATAATGCACATATTTGTAATAAGCTTTGTCTCACGAGTACAGTACCCCCCATTAACAGGTTTTATGGTGTTTTGGAAAGTTACAGGGTCAAATATAGAACGTTCCATTTTCAAATTGAAATTTGCCAGATTAGTAATGTTACTTTTCAGACGGTGTGGTAGACCAGGAATGAGAATTACCCCCATAATGGCATACCATTTGAAGAAGTAGACCAGCCAAGGTATTGAAAGTGGGGTATGTTTAGTCTTTTTTAGTAGCCACTTAGTCACAAACACTGGCCAAAGTTAGCGTTCCTTTTTTTTTTTTCTGTGACCAGTGTTTGTGACTAAGTGGCTAATAAGAAAGACTGGACATACCCCACTTGCAATACCTCGGGTTGTCTACTTTTGCAAATGCTATGCCATCATGGGGGTAATTCTCATACCATACACTCTCAAAGGCAACATAACCAATCTGGCAAATTTCAATGTCAAATAAATGAAATACAAGCCTTATATGTGACTCTCTAACTTTCCAAAACACCATAAAACCTGTACATGGGGGGTACTGTTATTCTCGGGAGACTTCACTAAACACAAATATTAGTGTTTTAAAACAGTAAAACATATTACAACAATAATATAGTCCATAAAACTGCCGTTCGTTTGTAAAAAAAATGCAAAAAAATTAACTTTTACTTAAAATATCATCGTTGTAATACAATTTACCAGTTTGCACTAATATTTGAGTTCAGCGAAGTCTCCCAAGTAAAACAGTACCCTCTATGTACAGGTTTTATGGTGTCTTGAAGAGTTACAGGGTCAAATATAGTGCTTGCGAATTAAATTCTCTGCACTTTCTCCCTGTGTTGTCAGGCATGTCAATCAAATTTTAATTAATCAAATCACATAATTATGTTAAGATTATTTAAATATACACGTAGAATTTTAATATATATGCATTTATAGGTATTTAAATTCTACGTGTATACTAATGTAATTTTTTTATGTAATTATATGTATTTATTACACAAAATACAATTAGAATGACATTATATTTATATATATATATGCGGTTATTTGTATTTTATATATAGATATATATAGAATGTCATTCTAAGTGTATTTTGTTACCAATATATATTAATAACAAAATACAGTTAGAATGAAATTACATATGAATATATAATTTATATTAAATTATGTTTTAATATTTTATTTATTATTGTAATGATAGGTATATATACACATATATTATATATAAAAATACTTTGAATTTTATTTTACACATGTCTAATTTTTTTTTTTTTTTACACTACCCACCAGCAGGGGGATTGACATTTCAGACAGTCCCCCTGCGGGCAGATCCACAGCCAGCTATAGGGGGCCATGTGATCGCTCTTTAAGAGCGATCACATGGCCCCCGGGGGCCTCATTTGCCGGGGAGGGCTGCCTGGGCCGTCAGGCAGCCCTCCAGAAGAGGATCGTGGCGGAGGTAAATACCTCCGATCTCCAGGGGCTCAAAGCCGTTACGGCGTTCTATGCCGCCGCAACGGCTTTAAAGCCCTTTAAATGCAGGACGGCATAGACGTAATGGCGTTAAGGGGTTAACAGACAGTGAAAAAATTAAAATGAATTACAGAATAAAAGCCACAATGCAATATTCCATTATTCTGTTTGCACTTTATCAAGATGGCGCAGTAAACATGTATACAAGGGTTTGGGATATGTATACAGCAATATCTCTACTATCCATTTTAAAACACATAATTATAAAATAAGTGTTTATTATTATGTTTCAGCTGTGTCAGCCTAAAAAGCATAAAAGACAGAAAAGGAGACTGGATACAGTTATAAAATCTAGGCAAATTTAATGGATAACAATCAGCAATTACAGAGTCTTTATTGAGCTTAATAAACATTTCTGCTTTTTATCCAAGAAATCTGCCTGGATTTTATACCTGTCCCCAGTCTCCTATTTTGTTTGTTAATACATTTGGAGTTTGGTCACCTCTGGACTGGTGGCACTGTACCACGTCAAGGACATCTGCCTAACCATCTTTTTTCCTTCTATTAAAATTTGGGTCAGAACTTTTTTTAGTACATTTAATTTGTCTTTTAGTGAATAAGCCACAGCCGAAAACTTACAATGCTTTGGCGCAAGAACTTGGATGTCTCTGAGAAGTCTCTAACAGTATAGTTTGTGTTCATTTTTTTTTTTATTGATTTTCCCTTTTTTATTTAGTCATTTGTTGTTTGTTATGTAGATGAAATGCTGTTGTTGACAATGTCATTTACAACTCCTCGTGGTCTTCATTTTCCTCTGACAGATTTCTCATTCGTTCTGGTACAGTCTTTGTCCAGAAATCTAGAGCTTCTTGCTTCAGACGCTTACTCGCTTTCTGTTTCAAGTTAATTTCCAGGTAATTTTCATCTTCACCGTATCGTGGCCATTTGACCAAACCAGGTCCATTGGGATCACTGTGGATGAAGAGATCAAGTTATCAATAATTAGTAAATGTCCATTAATAATTATTACATCTTCATTACTGTCTGAGAAGCTTTACCAAGAGAAGCCCACACCTAATTAAGTTATAAAATCAGTAGCTCCAACTAACAATAAAATCGGTACACTTATAATAGTAGAAGGAAGAAGGAAAATTTGACCAGATGCTCATGGGCTTGGGCCACCTCAAATGGTTCCTAGTGCCAGTGCCGGCACGTATTGCTATAGCTGCGCCATCATTACCCTAACGTCATCATTTCCATCAGTGACAAGTACCCGTTGATGATATATCAGGTGTATATATCAGGTCACAATCAAAGCAAAAGATACTGATATCTCACCCAGTTCGAGCAAAGTTGGCCCAATATTTCATCACGGTTTTACTGAGGGCAATTTCTTCATCTGTAGCTACATCTTGGAAGTAAAGTGATATATTTTCATTATTCAAACTGAAAAACACATAAAGAGAAGTATAAAATCCACTCAATACAAGAAATTCCCATTACTTACTATTGGGCGACTTACCTTTGAAAACGACATCTCCGTTTAAGAACGGGGCTCCAAAAACAGACAGAATTTCATCTCCATGATCTGCCCTGACAAAATCTGGCTTTGTATCCTTGAAGTTGGAAGGGCGATGCTGAAATTCATAGAAGTAAACAGGATTCCCGGAATCTACAAGATTGAAAAGTCAATTTGATTCTACAAATAGGATAAAACTTAACCAAACTATTTTTAATTAACAGCTGAACACAAAATAATGCACATTAAAAAAATTTAAAAAAAAAAACATTTTTATCTGTTGATGAATGATAAGATAAAATGTAATCTTCATCTTTGACCAGATAATGAGTTACATGGACTTGAGAAATAGCTCCAGGCAAGGATTTATATCTGGACAGTGTGGACAATTGAACTATGCATTTTATGTGTACCTGGATATATAACTGGCACAATCTTTGCATGTGCCTAACTCTTTTAGGACGGACGTACAAATGAGAAGTGCAAAGAAAAATAGACAAGTATTGTCAAATTATGTCTACGATGTATGAGCTTAGTAAAACATGTCTTTCTCAGCAGTAGGACATGAATCCCTTGTTACTTGTTCTATGTCCACACGTAAATCTCTGTTTATGTCACTTACCCCGGTGATACTTTGCAGTTTTAAGAGCAGGTATAGCAAACATCAAATCACCACACAGATCCCATAACTGGTTTCGGAGTTCAAAACGGTCATCTGTTCCAAATTTCTCTTCCATCAACAAACGCGTTTCGTCAGATGAGAGACCCTAAAAAAATAAAATAAGCAGGTCTCGGAAATTCTACTAAAAATGATGACACTTCTACAACAACTTTCTACAACATATATATACATATCATGAAATTATAGATAGATCTCTGTTTAATTTCACAAACTGTTAGGATACATATCTTTGTGCTACATCCCTTACCTGGTGCCCCTGTCAACCCCAAGTGGGCACCAATTCAGTTTCCCACCCTAAGACACCTTTGTTAGCGTTTCTGGCACCAGATGCTGTAGCCCCACCCCTTTTGTTGCCCATTAAGCCACACCCACATTGTGACATAATCACTACATTACAGATGCCTACTCACATTTTGGGGCATGGCTACAAAGGAAACGCCCCCAGGCCTATGAATACATGTGCTAAATGCCCCGTTGTGGTTTCCAGTTTGGTTATCTGAGAACACGTTTTTTTTTCCTGGTTATTGATCTTGGATTGTCTCTCCTACTCTGTTCCCTGTGACCCTGACCTTTGATTGACTACTGACTTAATATATCTCCATTGCTCTTGAACTTGGTCTGTTTCTGACACTTCTATCTCATGTTCTTTCCATGTTAAGTCATGCCACTCTAAGGTCCAGTAATACGTACTACAATCTACTATTTTTCCTGTATTTGTGTGTCCTTATTCTGTGTGTTGGGTTACCCATCCTTACCTATCCTTATAGAAGCAGAGAGAATACATCCCTTGAATAGAGATTGAGGTGAAGTGTGCTATTCTGGGCACAGAATGGCTCTAAAATATGTGAGTTTGATAATAATACGCACACGCAGTCTGACACGTTCCATATTTATACTAAATTGCTCTCTGCCTTCCCACTGTTATTATATACCATCTAAACACCTGCTACTATGGTTTTTGTGAAAATTCATCCTTCTAGCACAAGATCTTCATATATAAACCGTACATAGGTCTTACCAAGAAATGGAAAGAATTCAGGGTAGATCGGACCATTTCCTTATCCATTCCTTCCGTTAGTCCACTCATGTTCAAGGACTGGTAACACAAAATAATAATAATAATAATAAAAATTTTAATTAAACACATCTAAATGTCTCAATGGTACATTTCTGTCAAATGATATTCAAGAATAAAACATGTGTTGTCTTCTTAATAATATTATTTAATGCTAATGTTATTGTTATAAAACATCTATGTGTTCTGGAAGTTATGGTTTCTTAATGAACTCTAAACTAATGAGGAGAATGTGGATGAAATGATAAAACAGTTTAGTAGAAGGACTCTGGGAAACGATCTTACCGATGGAAGGAGCCAACCGCACTCATGGTCATTGACACCAATCATTAACGGAACATCATTCATCTCTTTATTGGCCAAGATCTCTTCTGCGGGTTTGGGAAAGAACTCGCCATCAACACACCCAGGTAAAGGCATAAACCTCTGCACAGAGACAACATTATTTCTTACAGTATCTGTTGGATATACATTAGTAGGGGCTGACACTGTAACCTGTTCTGGCTTTCTCTGTTTCCTGCCCTTGTTATCTACTCTTCTGTAACCAGCTGTTATTTGTCTAGTGACTGCTTTTTAAAGCCCTTCATTGAGATTGGCACCAAGTCTGTCTTTTTTTTCCTGCGTCTTTCCTTGGTCTAAGCCAGCCTTCCCCAAACTCCGGCCCTCCAGATGTTGCTGAACTACATGATTCTAGGAATGAAAAAGATAGGCTGAGAATCATGGGAGTTGTAGTTCAGCAACATCTGGAGGGCTGGAGTTTGGGGAAGCCTGGTCTAACCAGTTCCAATTTTTTGTGCTCAACCCTCCTACTAACAGCTCCATCATTTTATCGAATGTAGCAAACTGGACCAGCTCTGACATTGCACAATTCTGCTTTACTTGACCTTGACCTCATTCCAGGTCCATGGAGGTCACCGGAAATATCACATTTCAACAGTTGTGGCTACACGTTGGCCAAAGGTAAAAAGTTTCACCAACAAATTCCGTACCATCTCTGAAATTATTGAAAGAAGTTCTTCTTTGGTTTTCGCCTTCAAGCAGTCCGCCACCTCTGCCAAATCACAGCCAGATATATTAGCAATGAGCTGCCAAAAAAATGCACCAATTTTGGTTAAAAAAAATACAATTAAATCCAACTGCTAAATATGCAGAAAATTATTATTTTTTAAAAGTATTTATAGACCCAATATACCCCTAATAACAGCCTAGTTTAGTAATGTCGTTTTTGATTCGTATAGCAATAGACTGTAGCCTCCAGTATGTACATCCACTTAAAGTGATGCTTACGCGATTTACTGCAGCCATTCGTTCAGGTTGGGTGGCTATAAGTCCAGGCATTATTGCTGTTCCACTCTCGGCAATGGCTCTGTGGAACAATCCCTTAGATAACGGCGATAACACCTAAAATGTACCGCAAATAGGCAAAAAAGAAACAATTACAAAAAACAGGAGGGGGCACAGTAGGTGATTTTTAAAAACACAAATGCAAAGGCATTTATTAACTTTAACATAAAGAGTAAAACTGCACTACATATACACATTATATCACTCGAGGGGACATACTGGTGGGCTGAAATTATGTGATAAGAGGGTGACTTGCTTTGAAAACATATTACCAGGAAGAAATGAAAAATAATCATATACCCCCATTGTTTTCAAATTTGTCCTGGGTGATAATTAATAAATAGTCAAGAATAGATTAGGTGAAACTTACATGAGCAGAAACACTCAGTCCTCCGGCCGATTCCCCAAATATAGCAACAGATTGAGGATCCCCTCCGAAATCCTTAATATTTTCGCGAATCCATTGAAGAGCAGCAATTTGATCCAAAAATCCAAGATTTGGAGGTATTTTCAAGTCCTCTGTACTGGGTACACAAGAATTAGAAAGGGGAGTTTAGTTCTCATATCCAGAAGAATGATTAGAAAAAATGTCTGCCTGTGTGTTGTGTTTTAGTTTTTGGAAATTCTATGCATTTTTCAATTGTTCTCCACTGGAATACGGTAAATTTGCTGATGGTGGTTCAGAGGAAAACAAGTGCAGGTTTGGGATTGAGATCATAGTATATTACATGCTCAGTACAGTGTGCTGTAATTTTGTAATTTACCTGAAGAATCCCAGCAAACCCAGTCTGTACTGGATCGACACCAACACAACATTTTCATACGCGCTCAATGCAGATCCATCGTACATCGTCGCTGCTCCAATCACTAATCCTCCTCCATGAATGAATACCATAACCTAGATTAGTCAGGGAACAGATTGTAAAACATCTAAACATGTATGTGTATATATATATATATATATATAGGTAAATAAAATGGCGCAAAATAAACCAAAGGACTGTGGATACAAATTGCAGCAACCAACAAAATAATCCTGGTAATTAGATTCAAAAAGGTATCAGTTGTAGTGAATGTAAAGTATATACGTATTTATTTAAATCAAAAAGATTTAAAAAAACATATTGTAGCATCAGCATCAGTGTCCCATACCAGCTCACCAGCCCCTTCTACAATTGAGAGTGTGTCCGGTATGTACAACAACTGCCCCCACAAGTCCCACTCTTCTCTTAGGCTTGGTTGCTCGTTCCGATCGGTGATCACTGTCTACTTCAGGGTTCGGGCTCGTGCCGGACACACTCTCAATTGTAGAAGGGGCTGGTGAGCTGTTATGGGACACTGATGCTGGAATAAGATTTATTAATCTGTTTGTTTTAAATAAATACTTATTATATACTTTACCTGACGGCTGAAAGTGCATTGATAGGATCCTACGCACACCAGGGGCTGATCCTCCCTGAGTCCGATAGTTAGGAGTTGTACTTTAACCAGTCTGTGTTTGAGTGCTTTTCCATTAGCCTTTCTGCTATTTTTGATGCTATTGTTTATGTTGTTTAAGACAATATAGCACAAGATTTTTTTTCTTTTTGTGTTTATCTCCTAGAATAACTACGCAAAAGAAACCTTCTAGGGAGAGATGATCAAGTTACTCTAATAGTAGGGGGAGGAGGGGGGTAACCCCCACGATGAATACACTATAAACAAAAAAGAGAACTCAAGAACTGACCATTTAGGAGAGAAGCCCCAATGTGCAGAGAGTAACCTTAATAAAACATAACCTTTAATGTAATTGTATAAATATTAAAAAAAAACCTGGACACCAATATAGTGAATCCAGTCAATGTCTGTGGTAGGTAAAGAATCCTACAAAGAATAGGAGAATATCATATTTAAATTGACAAGCAATCCAAATAAAATAATATTAAACACAAATTATTGTACTAAAATTGAAAAAAATAAGTCCGAAGCTGTTTGCTATAACCCAGCACTGTAAGCTGTGATGTGCAGAAGAAATATATAGACAGAAAATAAAGTAACACTTGTCCACTCACTAATTAACCAGGGAGGGAGAGATGAAACAAAGTAGCAATTCCCCCCACCCTGTCTCTTGAGCAAAGACTGAAAGTCCTAGCGAGCACAGAGAAGCTATAAAGGCATCTGGTAGAGAAAAGTATTAACAGCAACAACAACAAAAAAAAATGAAAAAAAACATTTAACATTTAACATTTAAAAACATTTAATTACATTTAAAAAAAAAACAGTTAAAAGAAAAGAAATATATGGTATGGGTGGTAATATATTTTGTAGAATTGATACATGTCGTCCCTCATCTCTAAACCAACACTATACACTACAGTCCCGACGCGCGTTTCACCGTTATGGCTCTTCCAGGGGACTTCCCCTGGAAAAGCCGTCATTGTGGAACGCGTGTCGGGACTGGCCCCTGGAAGAGCCGTAATGGTGAAACGCGCGTCGGGACTGGCCCCTGGAAGAGCCGTAATGGTGAAACGCGCGTCGGGACTGGTCCCTGGAAGAGCCGTAATGGTGAAACGCGCGTCGGGACTGGCCCCTGGAAGAGCCGTAATGGTGAAACGTGTGTCGGGACTGGTCCCTGGAAGAGCCGTAATGGTGAAATGCGCATCGGGACTTCCGCTGGAAGAGCCGTAATTGTGGAACGCGTGTCGGGACTGGCCCCTGGAAGAGCTGTAATGGTGAAACGCGCGTCGGGACTTCCCCTGGAAGAGCCGTAATGGTGAAACGCGCGTCGAGACTGGCCCCTGGAAGAGCCGTAATGGTGAAACGTGCGTCGGGACTGGCCCCTGGAAGAGCCGTAATGGTGAAATGCGCGTTGGGACTTCCCCCGGAAGAGCCGTAATGGTGAAACGCGCGTCGGGACTGGCCCCTGGAAGAGCCGTAATGGTGAAACGCGCATCGGGACTGGCCCCTTGAAGAGCCGGAATGATGAAACGCGCGTCGGGACTGTAGTGTATAGTGTTGGTTTAGAGATGAGGGACGACATGTATCAATTCTACAAAATATAAGCAATTATTATTTAAGCTATTTTACATTGATATATTGTGTTCATACACTTGTTTAGTTAACATTCATATTTGGCACAGCCTGTTCCCTATTTTCATTTTTCATAAACCAGTCTTATCTAACCTTATAATATATAAGAGATATAGTGGTGAAGTACATAGCATACAGGATAAATGGCCTAGACTGGCCCAAAAACATGGGCCTTGGTTGTGTTCATCACACAAATTCTTAGGTAATAAGAGTCACAGTGCAAACACTAATGATACATGGTGGTTGGGATAGAGATCTATGCTAACAGTGGCACAAACATCGTTAGACTGGCGAACATTGCAGCCACCAACAGTCTGGCTGCGGCATAGCGAGATGGTGGGAGATAGTGGAGATGGACAAAAGTCAAATGTATCTACTCACAAGGTGTTCTTCTCTCCTCTGCTCCCGCCTATTAGTAAATCATGAAGAATTCCAACCTTGCTAGAATGTATCAGTACTCACTGGTAACTTGGAATCCTTGTCTCGATCTCCGGGAGTGTAGATATTTAGATACAAGCAGTCCTCAGAAAGTGGGGGAACCGTACACTCTGCTCTGAAGGCCTCAGTCATTTTCACTGTTTCTTCTTTACTTTGTAAACACCTGTCACGAGTGGAATGAATTGAGCTATCACTACACTTTAAAGGGACATTATAGTCACCTGAACAACTTTAGCTTAATGAAGCAGTTTTGGTGTATAGAACATGCCCCTGCAGCCTCATTGCTCAATCCTCTGCCATTTAGGAGTTAAATCCCTTTGTTTATGAACCCTAGTCACACCTCCCTGCATGTGACTTGCACAGCCTTCCATAAACACTTCCTGTAAAGAGAGCCCTATTTAGGCTTTCTTTATTGCAAGTTCTGCAAGTTCTGTTTAATTCTCTGCTATGTTAATAGCTTGCTAGACCCTGCAAGAGCCTCCTGTATGTGATTGCAGTTCAATTTAGAGATTGAGATACAATTATTTAAGGTAAATTACATCTGTTTGAAAGTGAAACCAGTTTTTTTTCCATGCAGGCTCTGTCAATCATAGCCAGGGGAGTTGTGGCTAGTGCTCAGGGCCGGTGCTACCTGTTAGGCGGACTAGGCAGTCGCCTAGGGCGCCCCCTGGGAAGGGGCGCCCCCAGGAGTGCCGGCCCCCCTCATGCTGCAGCCGCCCGAGCGCTCTGCAGAGAGCCTCAGGCAGCTGCAGCTTTGCCCGGGCTGGTGCGTACATGAGGGTGCACCGCCCGGGCGCAGCATGAGGAGAGGGGCTGACTGGAGGGAAGCGCTCAGCGCTCTCTCCTGTCACTCCCTCACTGTAGCGTGGCCGAGCTCTGTATGGTCCGCGGGTACAGGCAGCATCTGTCTCCTGTACCCGGCCGGACTGACAGGAAGTGCACACTGAGTTACAGGGCTCGGCCATGCTACAACAGAGGTAGGGGAGGGGGGAGAAATAAATTGACAGGGAGGGAGCAGGAGAGAAGAGAGGGACATGGGAGGGGGGGAGAGACGAGAGGGACATGGGAGTGGGGGGAGAGAAGAGAGGGACATGGGAGGGGGGAGAGAAGAGAGGGACATGGGGGGGAGAGAAGAGAGGGACATGGGGGGGAGAGAAGAAAGGGACATGGGGGGAGAGAAGACAGGGACATGGGAGGGGGGAGAGAAGAGAGGGACATGGGTGGGGGGAGAGAAGAGAGGGACAAGGAAGTGGGGAGAAGAGAGTGACAAGGGGGGGAGAAGAGAGGGACATGGGGGAGAGAAGAGTGACAAGGGAGGGGGGAGAAGAGAGTGACAAGGAGGGGGAGAAGAGAGTGACAAGGGGGGAGAAGAGAGTGACAAGGGAGGGGGGAAGAAGAGAGTGACAAGGGAGGGGGGAGAAGAGAGTGACAAGGGAGGGGGGAGAAGAGAGTGACAAGGGAGGGGGGAGAGTGACATCCATCACACATACACACACACAATGCACCCCTTGCACACAGAAAAACACACAATGCATTACACACACACACACACAATAGCAATGCAACCCTTACACACACACAGAAACACACAATGCCTTCCTTACACACACTCAATGCACCCCTTACAGACGCACACACTGCATCCCGTACATAGAAACACACCTTGCAGCCCTTACACATACAAACACAGATTCACACAATGCATTCCTTACACACATATCAGGACATCCCCTACACACTCCACCCCCTGTGAACAAACTCATTGGTGGACCCTAAGACCCAGACCTTGAGCTGTGTAAAGGGCCCCAAAAATTGGAGCTGCTTCCCGTTCTCCCAGAACATTGATTTTTGTGACCACAGTTACAAACAGCCTCCAGAGATCTTGTTCTACACCAGACCAGTGGAGCCAGACTGCAGCTAGAGCCCATCATCATCCTCATCTGGTTGTAAGTAGGCAATCTAGTATATTATTCGTGGCACTAATCTCTTATTTACCTCACATTAAAGAAACACTATAGTCCCCAGAACCACTGCAGCTTAATGTAGTGGTTCTGGTGTCTATAGCCTGTCCCTGCAGGCCATTTAATGTAAACACGGCGGCACTACAGCACTGGTGTTAACATGGCAGATCATATGGGTGGGGCATTGTGATGTCACATGGGGGGGCGGCAAACTTTACTTTTGCCTAGGGCGGCAAAAATCCCTGCACCGGCCCTGCTAGTGCTGCATAAACAGAAACAAAGTGATTTAACTCCTAAATGACAGTGAATTGAGCAGTGAAATTGCAGGGGAATGATCTATACACTAAAACGGCTTTATTTAGCTAAAGTAATTTAGGTGACTATAGTGTTCCTTTAATTTACTGTAAGATGACAGCCATTTGGCTGGATCCAAATTTGAGAATAATGTACACATTTTGCAAATTTTGAATGTTTTTGGATAATCCAGAACAGGAGCATGCGGAATTTAGAGAATGCTATAAATATTCAGAATATTAAATGTTAAATTCTTGACAAAGTAGCCAATATATTTTAAAAACATTCTCCACGGCGGCTGTGTTTTCTGTTTAATAACCATTTTTTTTTTAAATAATTATTTTGACCTAAAATGTTACACTGACTGAATATCTCGCAGTGTATTGAATAACCCTATTAAATCTTAATGAATAATTCACATTTGTTTCTAACAGAGGAACTCAAATATGGTAAGTATACGAAATCCAGTCATATTGTATGATATCTCTGTACTCTGCGAATGAGTGTCGATATGCGGTGAATATGAGGATGCTATGATCATTAAATGTCAAGTAATACCGTAGATTCTCAGCTTTTATCACGTACGTACTAGGTAAATTGGCGCCCCCTGGTGTTGAATGGTATTTGTAAGATTGACTAAACAAATATTAGCTATTTAAATCGAATTATTTATGAATTGGAGACGCTCTGTATACTTTAATACCATACTGTTATGTTTAATACTTACATTGGAGGGTCTATAGTTGCATCTCTTAGGGAGTTCCAAGGTTCTGGGGGTTGCGGACGGGCATATCGTAATTCTCCAACAGGAGGCTTAGCAAAAGGAATCCCAAGAAACACGTGTACGCTACGCTCTGTACCTCTTACTGTCACCACTTTCCCACGTTGTCTCCCATATTTTGTAGCCACTACAGGTTGAGCATTTTCTTGCCCTAAGAAAAAGCAGAAGATAGAAAAAAATACAAGGAGCTACATAGAACATAAAGAGAGTAGGACTTGAGAGGAAATGGACTAGAGCAGTGGTTCCCAACATTTTGTTTTCACTTGTGTACCCCTTGCCAGTCCATCTCCATAAATAGTTCTACTCATATTAGAAAAATGTTTGGACTTAATATAGTTGCTGTTATTTCAAATGTGTATGTTGTTCTCTGCCCCAGGATCTCCCTGCCCCTCCTCTGGCCCAGGCTTCCCGTGCTTCTCCTCTGCCCCAGGCTCTCTGTCCTTCCTCTGCCCCAGGCTCCCCCTGCTTCTCGTCTGCCCCAGGCTCTCCCTGCCAGTCCTCTGGCCCAGGCTTCAGCTGCCCCTCCTCTGTCCCAGGTTCCTTCATCTGCCCCAGGCTCCCGCTTCTCCTCCTCTGCTCTAGGCTTTCTCTGTCCTTCCTCTACCCCAGGCTCCTCCTGCTGTTTCTCATCTACCCCAGGTTCCCCCTGCTTCTCCTTTGCCCCAGGCTCCTGCTTTTCCTCCTCTGCCCCAGGCTCCTCAAAACAGTCCCATAATGATCGCACAGATGAAATTCGGCACAAAGATGAAACCCGGTTTGTTAAAACAAAACTTTTTGGGGGGTTAATCGATTCAGAGGAACCTCGTTATTTTGCCATGCATAAGTCTAATACAATGTATGTATATTTTATTGATTTAGTGCTAACAGGTGTACACAGCACTTTACATGTTACATTAGAGTAAAGTGAGACACAGTAAGTATAGTAGGTATACAGTGTATGTATATTTTATTTATGTAGCGCTAATAGACATAAATATATATATGTGTGTGTGTTGTAGTTTACAGGTTACATTACGGTAGAATGAATGCGGTTGGTTCTAGAATTCTTATGATTTTCCCACATTAACATGTTTTATGGGACGTCATAACAAGATTAAACAGTTTACTCATTTAATTATCCCCTTTATTAAGTTATTAATCATACACTAAGCACAAAGTCCAGCTGTAAATATGATAAACTGCTATTGGTATATTGTATAACACTATAAACCATATATAACTAAAAATAAATAAAAATAAGACATAAAAAATAAATAAAATTTAAAAATAAAAATAAAATGAAATAAAATTAAAAGTCCAACAAATAATAGTCCAGAATCAAATGTGGAAAAATGCCACTATCAGAAATCCAAAGTACGATAAAAAGAGATGTAAATCCTGCACCAAAATCCTAATGTGTAGTGGAGAGTAGGGGTCCAGATATACGGAAATACCTTGGATAGAAGGGAAAACAGAAACGGTATATAGTGTAAAACCGTAACACAATTTATTATGATATAAAATCCCCCCCTACATAAATACTCTTACACGAAAAAAAGAGATACTCATCAAATAGCAGACCGCTTCCATGCCCAGTCGTTTGTTCAGATGAAGCTGTGATTCCTCCAAGAAGACAGGAACTGCCCGGCGCCAAGAGGGAAATACCTCAGTCGGTACCGAATAGAGCCCCAACAATCAAATACCAAAAAAAGACCCCTGCTAGAGGATGCAGGGGGGGGGAGAGATACCGTAGGAGAAAAGAAAATGAGAAGGTAGACCTAATGGGAATTTTCAATCTATCTAATGTTAATTTATCCAAACATCAAATTAAAGTTCTTAACAGAGGCTTAAAATATGCTCCTACAACCACATCAGACCCTTTTTCAGCATATTTAGATGTACAAAAATATATCAGGAAATTAACTCTAAAGAAATTTTTCTTAAACAATCCCATCCCGGCGATACAAAAACCGGAGAAAACTATCTTCCAACACACAGCCCTGAGAAATAAGTCTTCCTTTTGTCCAACCAATCAAATAAGTGGACCTATGACAGCTTTTAATCTGGCAGTAGCGGCAGATATAGATAAGCTACCCAAAAAAGTAGCCAAAAACCAACATAATTTAAGTGTATGGGAAAACAAAGCACTTAAAGAGCTCAGTGCCAATAAAGACATCACTATAAAGCCAGCGGACAAGGGGGGGGGAATTGTGGTCCTAAATACTGAGGATTACAACAGAGAATGTAAGAGAATTTTGGATGATTCCCTCACATATAAGTGTCAGGGTACCTGTGGTCTCTACCTCCGAAAGAGGTAGAGACTTAGCTGTTCCTCCATCCAGACGGTCTGATGGCTCCCTTCCCCGCGGTCTATCCGGTCATGCTAGGCCGGCCGCGAGGGAGTGACTGCCTTTTACAGCATCTAGGCAGGAAGTAGTCATCAGGACACTCCCCCGGAACGACCTGTCAGTCAATTGCTGCAGGACCAATCAAGACGCCTCGGAGGCGTGGTTACTGCTCTGAACAGGGTATTTAACAGAGCTTCTTTCATTAGCTCATTGCCCTGTCGTGGTTCTAGCTTGTTCTAGTCACTCAGTGCTTGTGTATTCTATTATCCCTTTTGGTTTTGACCCGGCTTGTTTACCTTACTCTGCTTATCTCTGTTACCCTTGATTCGGCTTGTCTCTCGCTTACCTGTCTTCTGTTACCCTCGACCTCGGCTTGTCTTTGACCATTCTATTCTGTACTACTTACGTTAGTCCGGCCATTCTAAGGTCCGGTATACGTATCTGGCTACTGTTTGTACTCTGCGTGTTGGATCCCTGTCCCGATTCTGACATTACGACAGGGCCAATGGATCCTGCAAGTACAAACAGTAAGCTGGCTGCTCCTGATCCTAGGTTTGAAGCCATGGATCACAGAATGGATCAGATGGCGCTTGCGCTACAGGCTCTATTAGCTTGTGCCAATAACCCACCAGAGGAGATACGTAATACCCCTGTTTCTCCTGTCGGTTCAGGTCTAGAGGTAGCCACAGTGGGTGCTTCTTCTCACATTACCCCCCCAGTACGCTATGGTGGGGCTCCTGAGAAGTGTCGTGGTTTTTTAAACCAAATTAGTATCCACTTTGAATTGCAACCTCGCTCTTATCCTACAGATAGGGCAAAAGTAGGATTTATTATCACCCTACTCATTGAGAAAGCTCTGAGATGGGCCAACCCACTATGGGAGAACGATAACCCATTAGTTTATAACTATAACGCATTTGTAGCTGCTTTTAGAAGAACATTTGACCCTCCAGGTAGAAAGGTTAATGCAGCCAGATTACTGTTGCGCCTGAGACAGGAGAACCGAACACTGGTGGATTATGCACTAGAGTTCAGGTCTCTGGCGGCAGAAATCAAGTGGAATGAGCAGGCGTATATGGATGTATTTTTGAATGGCCTATCTGATGTAATTCTTGATGAGATGGGAGCCAATTATTTAAAACTTAATGGCTCCAAAACTGAATGCATCATCTTCAGTAACCAGGAGGTGAATAGTATCTTTCCCTCATGGCCGGACTCGTTTTCTCCATCTCCGAGTCCTGCCACCAAGGTCAGAGATCTGGGAGTCATTTTCGACTCTAGGTTGACACTGAAGCCCCAGATCAATCAGGTGGTAAGTTCTTGCCACTACCACCTGAAGCTTCTGAGGTCTATTTTTAGATTTATTGCCCCCTCCGATCAAATCTCGGTGGTCAACGCCATCATTGGTAGCCGATTGGACTACTGCAATGTCCTGTACCTTGGACTGCCTCAGAACATCATACACAAGCTACAGTTGATACAGAACGCAGCTGCAAGGCTACTTACGGGTGTGGCCCGCAATGACCATATCACTCCATCTTTAAAAGCCCTGCACTGGCTGCCCGTTCGTGAACGGGTTCTGTTTAAAAATGGTTGTTTGGTATATAAGGCAATCCACGGTATGGGACCAGACTATCTGAAGGATAAATTCACACGCTATGCTCCCAGTCGATCCTTGAGATCGGCTGATTTAGCCTTATTGAAGATTCCAAATTTTAAAAAGAAAAAGTGCGGAGGGAGGACGAGTGATGTTCAGGGAGCGCAATTTTGGAACTCCCTGCCTCTGACATTAAGACTTGAGAATGATCTACTGAAGTTCCGCCGGAGCTTAAAAACAGTTTTATTTGCTCAGGCATACGGGATTACATGAAATTTTTAACCTGGTTCAAATGCATGTGATTATAATGCTGTTGTGTGCTGGATATTGTTTTGCTTGTTTTTGATTGCTGGTATGCGCATCGAGACCCTATGGGTAATAAGACTGCGTTTCTTAAGAATTTTAATAAATAAATAAATAAATAAATGAGGTTGCTACCAGAGAACTCCCTGAGAATTTAGAGGATTTAATTTCGTTCATCTCTCGTATAGATGAACGTCTAAGAGAGAGACAGAACACTCGAGAGAGGAACCAGAGACCTTCTTTTAGGTTAGCTCCCGCTTTTCCAAGTCCTGACTCCACGATATCTTTGCTTACTGAACCTATGCAGATAGGGTACACCCGCCTCTCTGAGGAGGAAAGACAGCACAGGAGAAGAGAGGGTTTGTGTATGTATTGTGGGGCCAAGGGTCATTTACTCTCGAACTGTTCTAACCGCCCGGGAAACGCTCGCACCTAAGTCTCTCTAGAGGACAGGCCTTGGGTGTTTCTATTTTGTCCTCTACTCCTAATTATAAAGATCACAGGCTTCTGCTACCAGTTTCCTTAACTTGGGGGAAGGAAGTAGTAAGGGCTATGGCATTGATAGATTCCGGTGCTGCTGAGAATTTTATCGACCAAGCCTTTGCTAGTAAGAACAATTTCCCATCCCAGCTAACGGAGACACCTTTGGCCGTTGAGACCATAGATGGTAGACCACTACTAGACCCTGTTATCTTTCGTGAGACCATACCCATTGATTTAAATGTTGGTATCCTACACGTGGAGAATTTATCTCTTATGCTCATTTCGTCTCCTTCCGTTCCCATAGTTCTGGGGTACCCATGGTTGAAAAAACATAACCCTATTATCGATTGGGAGTTAGGAGAGATACTCTCGTGGGGCCAGGGCTGCCAGGATCGGTGTTTGTGCACGGTTTCTCCATTAGCTAATATTAACATACCGGAGAATCCTACTCAGTCCACAGAAAGACAAATACCAGACCTTTACCTAGACTTAAGGGCAGTGTTTGACAAGAAGAATGCCGATTCTTTGCCTCCACACAGGTCATTTGACTGTAAGATTAAGCTTCTACCCGGCACTATGCCTCCGAGGGGCCATGTATATCCTTTGTCTGTTCAGGAAAATTCGGTTCTAGAGGAGTATATTCGGGAGAATTTAGAAAAGGGATTCATCAGGAGGTCTTCTTCTCCGGCCGGGGCTGGGTTTTTTTTCATTAAGAAGAAGGATGGCACGCTGAGACCATGTATCGATTACCGAGGCTTGAACAAAATAACTGTCAGAAATGCCTATCCTATCCCACTGATTACCGAGTTATTTGATCGTCTTAAGGGCTCCAAAATCTTCACCAAGTTAGATCTCAGAGGGGCTTACAATTTGGTGAGAATCCAGCAAGGTCACGAGTGGATGACGGCATTCAATACCCGGTATGGCCATTACGAATACACTGTTATGCCATTTGGACTATGCAATGCGCCTGCAGTATTTCAAGATTTGATTAATGAGGTACTTAGGGAGTTTCAGCATGATTGTGTTATTGTTTACCTGGACGACATACTAATACACTCTAAGGAGATTGAGACTCACCATAGACAGGTCAGAAAGGTATTACACAAGCTGCTGCAACATGGTCTATATTGCAAATTGGAGAAGTGCAGTTTTGATCAGTCTCAGGTAGACTTTCTTGGATACGTGATTTCTGGGGAAGGTTTTAAAATGGATCCTGTAAAACTCCAACCTATTTTAGACTGGCCCTTGCCCAAAGGACTCAAAGCTATCCAAAGGTTTATTGGTTTTTCCAACTACTATAGGCGCTTCATTAAAGGATACTTCTCTATCATTGCGCCTATTAACAATATGACCAAACAAGGGGCTGATACTAAGTTCTGGTCTAAGGAAGCTCTTGGTGCTTTCAAGACTCTCAAGGAACTTTTTGCCTCGGCTCCCATTCTAGTCCATCCTGATACGACTCTGCCTTTCTTGCTTGAGGTCGATGCCTCTGAGACAGCAGTTGGGGCTGTTCTGTCTCAAAGGTTAGGGGTGGATAAACCGTTACACCCTTGTGGTTTCTTCTCTAAGAAATTTTCTGGGCCTGAGAGCAGATATGACATCGGGGAAAGGGAACTGTTAGCAGTCATTAAAGCCTTAAAGGAGTGGAGACATTTGTTGGAGGGGACCCTACACCCTATTACGATTTTGACGGACCACAAAAACTTGTCCTATATTGGGGAGGCTAAGCGCTTATCCTCTAGACAAGCTCGTTGGTCCTTATTCCTGATTCACTTCAATTATGTACTGACTTACAGACCTGGTTCTAAAAACTCTAAAGCCAATGCATTATCTCGCCAATATGAACCTTCTACTGTACCTGAACCAGTTCTTTCTTCTATAGTTCCGAAAGGCAATATCATTGCTAATACGAATCTTAGGATTCATTCTCCATTACTGGCCGAGATCATTAAGTTGCAACATCTAGCACCTAAACAGACTCCTGCGGGTCGTCATTTCGTTCCTCCTGCTCTTCAACTGGAACTTTTACAGTGTTTACATAATAGCAAGATGGCGGGACATCCTGGTATTCGCAAAATTTACGCGTTGATCTCTAAGGACTTCTGGTGGCCTGCTTTACGGAGGGATATTGAGGAGTTCATCGCTGCATGTGAAGTTTGTACTAAAACCAAACAACCCCATACGCTTCCATGTGGATTCCTGCACCCCTTGGAGGTTCCAGAAAAACCATGGTCCTGTTTGGCCATGGACTTTATTGTCGATCTACCTATCTCTAAAAGACAGACTGTTATCCTCACCGTGGTTGACAGGTTTACTAAGATGGCACACTTCATTCCCCTGCCTAAACTCCCGTCTTCTCCCGAATTGGCAGAGATATTCGCTAAGGAGATTTTTCGCCTACATGGGATACCCTCTCAAATTGTATCGGACAGAGGCTCCCAATTTGTTTCCCGCTTATGGAGGTCCTTCTGCTCTCAACTTGGTATTAAATTAAACTTTTCTTCTGCCTATCATCCTCAGTCTAACGGAGCTGCTGAACGTACCAACCAGAAAATTGAACAATATTTACGATGCTTTGTTTCTGAACACCAGGATGATTGGGTCGGTTTGATTCCTTGGGCGGAGTTTGCACACAACAATCTTGTTTGCGATTCTACTCATTCAAGCCCCTTCTTCATGAATTATGGTTTTCATCCGTCTATTCTTCCTTCGGATTCTCCTTCCCAGGGGGTGCCGTCGGTTGATGTTCATGTTGCCAATTTGAGGAAGTTGTGGGATCAAACTCGACAAATCCTTGTGCACAACTCTATGTTGGTTAAGAAACACGCTGATAAACGTAGAAGGGCGGCTCCGGTCTTTGTTCCAGGTGATAGGGTATGGCTGAGCACGAGGAACATCCGTTTAAAAGTGCCATCCATGAAGTTCGCTCCTCGTTATATTGGACCCTACAGGGTGCTGACCCGTATCAATCCAGTTGCGTATCGTTTAGCTCTTCCTAATACCTTACGCATCCCGAACTCGTTTCACGTTTCATTGCTGAAACCACTCATATGTAACAGATTTTCCTCCACAATAGCCCCTCCTCGCTCCGTTCAGGTGGAGGGTCAGGAGGAGTATGAGGTTAACTCTATTATTGATTCTCGAATCTCCCGGGGGAGAGTACAATATCTGGTTGATTGGAAGGGATATGGTCCTGAGGAGAGGAGTTGGGTACCTCAGGAGGATGTTCATGTTCCCCGTCTCCGCAGGGCGTATCACTCTCGCTTCCCATCTCGTCCCGGTTCATTCCGCCCGGTGGGCGTATCTGAGAGGGGGGGTACTGTCATGGTACCTGTGGTCTCTACCTCCGAAAGAGGTAGAGACTTAGCAGTTCCTCCATCCAGACGGTCTGATGGCTCCCTTCCCCGCGGTCTATCCGGTCATGCTAGGCCGGCCGCGAGGGAGTGACTGCCTTTTACAGCATCTAGGCAGGAAGTAGTCATCAGGACACTCCCCCGGAACGACCTGTCAGTCAATTGCTGCAGGACCAATCAAGACGCCTCGGAGGCGTGGTTACTGCTCTGAACAGGGTATTTAACAGAGCTTCTTTCATTAGCTCATTGCCCTGTCGTGGTTCTAGCTTGTTCTAGTCACTCAGTGCTTGTGTATTCTATTATCCCTTTTGGTTTTGACCCGGCTTGTTTACCTTACTCTGCTTATCTCTGTTACCCTTGATTCGGCTTGTCTCTCGCTTACCTGTCTTCTGTTACCCTCGACCTCGGCTTGTCTTTGACCATTCTATTCTGTACTACTTACGTTAGTCCGGCCATTCTAAGGTCCGGTATACGTATCTGGCTACTGTTTGTACTCTGCGTGTTGGATCCCTGTCCCGATCCTGACAATAAGCAGATAAGAGGAGACCCCACGTCTGACATCAAAAAACATTTGTTCAGTATATTGGAGAGAGGTAGCTATCTAAATATATTGGACAAAAAAGAACTAGAGTATGTTATGGTGGTTTACCCCAAAAAAACAGTATTTTACCAACTACCGAAAATCCACAAGAGTCTCGAAAAGCCCCCAGGGAGACCCATTATTTCTGGGATAGGGTCTTTACATGTAACCTATCCCAGTATATAGATGTCATATTACAACCCTTTGTTAAAAAGGCCAAATCATACTTAAAAGATAGTGGGGATCTGCTCATAAATATTGAAAGTCTGAAATGGGAGCAGAATTATATAATGGTTACATGCGACGTTACGTCATTGTATACTGTTATCAAACATGATCAGGGATTAAAAGCAGTGAGAAAAACTCTATATGAGGACCCCACCATGTTGGTGGAACAAGTAGAATTCTTGATAGAATGTATTGATTTCATACTTAATAATAATTTCTTTTGGCATGGTAACGATATCTATCTGCAGATCAATGGTACCGCTATGGGGACCAGGTTCGCCCCAAGCTATGCGAACATCTTTATGGCCTACTGGGAAAACTTGTTCATCTGGCAAGGCCACCAGTGGGGGGCGAACCTGGTCTTCTATAGACGGTACATTGATGACTGTTTTTTTGTCTGGAGAGGGGGAGAAACAGAACTACTAGAGTTTTTAGCATGTATCAACAGGAACGAATACAACCTATCCTTTACATACAAGTATAGTTCGAGTAGCATAGATTTCCTGGACTTGGTCCTATACACGGATCAACATAGTACCCTCAAGTCCAAAACCTTTTTCAAGAGTGTAGACGTCAACAGTTACATTCTAAATTCTAGTTGCCACTATCCCACTTGGCTCTCAGGCGTCCCCTTTGGACAATTCCTAAGGGTCAAGAAAAATTGTTCTGACCCTGAAATATGTAACCAACAACTTCAAAAAGTGAAACACCAGTTCATAGAAAAAAGATATGACGAGAAAGCACTAGATACAGCTCTTGAAAAAGTGACAAACATAGAACGTGTAAACATCCTACACAAGAAGCAAAAAAGTGCAGAGTCAAACAAGAATAATGAAGATTTATGTCCTTAAGTGTTTAACTATAGTGCCCAACAACCCTGCTCGCACTCACAGCAACCCTGCTCGCACTCACAGAGCAAGGCACGGGAACCTTTACAAAAAAACGCCACGACACCAGGGGAGACACAACAAGGGGCACACCACACAGTCGGTACCACAACGAACCCCCCCGGTGACAGCTCCCACCAGCCGACTCAATGTAAGCCGGGAAAGCCTGCTGCACATAACCTGGCCACGGGACTCTACACACCCACAGGCAGGCATAGGGTAAAGTGTCTACAATGTAAAGACTCTATGGCCACCCATTATAACCATGGGTTATGACTCATACTCACATAACAATGAACGCTATCCTGTTTCTCATTAATTGTTGTTTATCCTTGTGTTATAAATAAGCAGCCTCCCTAGTGCATGTGAGCATACCTCTCGATTTACATTTAATGTACCTATCTCCTATACTAGTACCCTATGCTATCTGAACGTGCACTCCAGGTTACTGAATCAATTATACTGCTTAATGTATATCAACGATCACAGTATTACCAATAAGCATGTATCACCTGTTCCTATTACGCTCCTACTACCATATTAAGGTACTGGCAGAACGCACAGATGTCGATGGTCCACTTAATCCCACCTAATCCCCTGAAACTTAGATGTGTTATATAGTGTGTTAATCAATATTCTATACAGGTCACGCCGCCCACTTATCGCACTTGTAAAAATGTGTACATGATTGCTACCCAGTGGTTATGCTCTGCTTACTCTAAGCTTATAGTTACACGATTTGCTTCCCATGCATGTAATTTCAATTTACCCTCTCAACCAGTGCGTATTGAATATATATGTTTGCCTCTCTTGATCGACCACCACTGGCAAGACCAACCTAAGCATACTTAATATACAACTACCAGTGAAAGTTTTTGTCAATCTGCATGTCCTTAATGCCTCTCAGCATATGTATTGTCTCACTGTTAATAAGCATGTTTGCCTTAAAAAAGTGCAGCCCATCTTGAAAACATATATTGAAGCATGTTATAACCACAAAGTTTGTTTTATCTCATGTTTTGCATTCGTAACCAAAAATGTGTGCAGTTACTCCTGACATATTGTGCCTCTACTTGTAACCATTCATAATGCTTGTTACCTATATGTCACTGTTATGCTATGTCTGTCTCCACTGCACCTCAAAAATAAAGAATTATAAAAACTATAGTGCCCAAGCATATAAGATCAAAAACAGCATACAGAAACATTGGCACCTACTTCGCCAAGATGCAGCTTTGGCTACGCTTTTACCAGTTAAACCTAGAGTTATCTTTAGGGGGGCTCCTACGTTACGCAACAGATTGGTACATAGTTACAGTAAGCCATCTAGATCCAATCATTTTTTAAATGGCCAAAAGGGGTACTATAAATGTGGCAGTTGCCACATATGCAAATTAAGCACGATAAGAAAAAATTGTACCACCTTTCAGTCCTCAACAACCAAACAAACATTCCAGATTAAGAACTGTATCACGTGCAATACAAAACAGGTCATATACAAGTTGGAGTGCCCGTGTGGCCTCCAGTATATAGGTCAAACCAAAAGAACATTAAAAACCAGGCTCAGGGAACATGTGTATAATATAAAAAGAAGATTTGATAAACACACACTTTCAAATCACTTCAATACACATCATAATCGTGATCCCACACTCCTATCATATTGCGGCATTGAAAAACTAGAAGTGCCATGGAGGGGAGGAGAACTGAGTAGAATGTTAACATATCGAGAAATGTTCTGGATCTATAATTTGAAGACCCTTGTCCCCTGGGGCCTAAATGCAGAGCTGGAATTAATGAATATACTATAGTTAGTGGTTTATTACACTCAAAATGTTTTTTTATGATTTTGGTCCCAATAAGGGTTTAGGAGATATACCCCTATTACTGTTGGGGTTTAAATATGGCCTAATAGATACTGTAATATATACAACAACTGTCACTGCCATATACTACTACTTAGGTCTAAGCTCGGATAAGACATTTATTTTATTATTCTATTTTATTTCATTCCACTTTATGTATGTACTATATTATATATTTTTCCATTTGTTTTTATGCCTGATAGGACACTTTATAGTGTTGGTGTAATTAGAGCACAATATTTAAATTATTACCACTTAATAGTATCAACAAATTGTGGCTCTTCAAGTAAAAAAGAAGTATATATTAGTTGCCATTATACGGAATATTTACTAAGATGTTGCTACATTGGAAAAACGACACACAGATGCAACATTTGTAATTTTTTCCAATTGTTGCTATGATACACTTCAGATTTCATGTGTTAAGATGCTTAGACATCTCTATCTCAGTTATTGGTACAGTTATTTGTATATCTCAAGTCACAGCCTTTTAATTGATATGAAATGTTTATGTCGGTTGAAAAAAGTATTTTATTTGTTTGTAGCTATACCTTTAAGATTTTAAATGATTTTTGCCCGGCAAAAGTATATAACTGCCAAGCCAGGCATGAGACACCCATCTTGAAAAAGCCCCCGTAGAAGGGGCGAAACGCGTTGATCAGGTGTCCACCGAGACTTCATCTGCAGCATTCCCTGCTTTACCGGCTTCTAACTCAAGCCGCATTTGCCGCAAGTCCGCTGTTTTCCTGCCAGCATCAAAGAAAATTTTTTTCCCGAGTGCACCGGGCAGTTCCTGTCTTCTTGGAGAAATCACAGCTTCATCTGAACAAACGACTGGGCATGGAAGCGGTCTGCTATTTGATGAGTATCTCTTTTTTTCGTGTAAGAGTATTTATGTAGGGGGGGATTTTATATCATAATAAATTGTGTTACGGTTTTACACTATATACCGTTTCTGTTTTCCCTTCTATCCAAGGTATTTCCGTATATCTGGACCCCTACTCTCCACTACACATTAGGATTTTGGTGCAGGATTTACATCTCTTTTTATCGTACTTTGGATTTCTGATAGTGGCATTTTTCCACATTTGATTCTGGACTATTATTTGTTGGACTTTTAATTTTATTTCATTTTATTTTTATTTTTAAATTTTATTTATTTTTTATTTCTTATTTTTATTTATTTTTAGTTATATATGGTTTACAGTGTTATACAATTTTTTCCACTGTTTCTTATTTTAAGACCCTCTTTACAAATAGGGGGATTATTTATTAAGCGCTGAAATTTCAAATATGCATTTTTATTAGAAATTGGGATTTTCTTTTGTTTTAGCAGCTTATCTACTTCTGGTATCGGTATCAATTTATATACTGTTTAGATATTTTTTGGTTATTACGCTAGCCAGTTAACCATTTAGTACTAGCGCTCTCTTTTTCTTGTATATGCTATTGGTATATATTGTGGCTGACCACCTGGTACCCTGACTGGATACCTCCGCCAAGCACGCTTCATTGCTATCGCCGGGACACCATAAGCATTTTTAGCTCCTTAGCCGTCGCCGGGACAACATAAGCACTTTCAGCCCCTTAGCCACGAGTCCAAGGATCAGGAATCAGGTCAAAAGGCTAGGATACAGGAGCAAGGAAAATAACCAAGCACTGACTGAGAGGCATGCAGGGTTTAAATAGGGAGACAGTGTCATGTGATCAGCCACCTCCCTCCAGCAGGTGGAACAAGCAGGGTCTATAAAAGGAGGTCAGGGACTCAGTGCAATCTTGGCATCCTGACCTGCTCTCCCCTACCAGATCCGCAGCTCTCCTCCCACACCCTGTCCAGAACACCGGGTCTGTGTGGCAGCCGCCATCTTGCCGCGATGGCGTGCTTGCCGTGGACCTCAGCGGCAAAAGGGAGAGAGGGAACCACCGCAGACCCGGGGGAGGAGGCTTGGAGAGCGGCAAGCGCCGCGGCTCCACCATGAGGACGCCATGGGCGCCTAGAAGCAAGTGAGTACATGGCAGTGCCGTGACAACCGCTGCCTGCGTCAGATGGCCAGCCGACTGAGGTGTGAATCGTTAAAAGGTGTCAATAGAACTTAACAAGCA
The DNA here is from genome assembly GCF_036172605.1 of Pelobates fuscus. Classification (NCBI taxonomy): domain Eukaryota; kingdom Metazoa; phylum Chordata; class Amphibia; order Anura; family Pelobatidae; genus Pelobates; species Pelobates fuscus. The sequence goes on from NC_086328.1 coordinate 14,337,621, forward strand.
TCCGGGTGGACCTTAGTTTGTGGGTTTGTTCCTGAAACATCCAGGGAAATCCCACAAACACAGTCTTTTAGCATGTTTTTAACATGGCCCATAGTCCTTGGGCAGGAGACTAGCCAGCAGGCTCCTCCAGGAGCTTGTGTCAGAGGCATCTTTGCCACATATATTATAAACTGTTATTGGACCTCTTCCGGTGTCGGCGGTCACAGATCTAAAAATGGTTCAGCGTCTGACATACCATCGTAGGTTGTCCTACAACACAACCTCCAACAATACCAGATTGTCTCAAACACCAGGTAACATAATTGTATACCTATACACCAAGAAAGTGGGAAAGGCTCCAAAATCAGCATGTGGCATCTGCCCAGGCAGACTCCGTGGTATTCGCGCAGTCAGACCTAAAGTGCTCATGAGACTCTCCAAAACAAAGAATCACGTCTGCAGAGCATATGGTGGATCCATGTGTGCAAAATGTGCTCGTGACAGGATCAAGAGAGCATTCCTTGTTGAGGAGCAGAAGATTGTGGTGAAAGTGCTGAAGGCTCAAGCACAGAGCCAGAAGACAAAGTAAAATCGGCATTGCCTACATCAAACTAAACCTGTATGTGGTGTATATAACAGACTGCTATTGGTATATTTTGTATGTATGATAAACTGTTTAAAGGGTTTGGCCAATGCAGGTTATCACAGTAATTAGACTTTGGCTCGTGCGTTTGTACAATACAATGTACAGAGGTCCCAGCAATCCTAGATTACTCCTCATATAAAAAACACGAAATCATTCTTATCTTCTTTATATTTTATCACATGCCTGAATGACTGCCCGATTTTATCATTTTGCTGACAGAGCATTGTAGGCACCATAGTTCACTTTTAAATGGAGCTTGAAACATAGACACCCCTGTGGGAAAAACAGACATATTTGCAAAATCCATCTAAACGTTCTAAAATGGAAGCAACCAGGATCTATGTTTATGAATATTCCAGTGATTTCCATGGTGACTGTTCCACTTTGCCCCATGGACCAGGGTCTGCTTGCAGCTGAAGTTCCAGGCCTATACATTGCATTAGATCCAAGCTGTCCGATGGTTATTTTGTGATCCGCTGCTCCCCTGAAATGTGGCTGCCACTGTCATAGCATGTGTCCAGACAGGTACAACACAAACTGCAGAATCACCCCCCCACGCCAACATTGGGAGGGGTGAAGGGGCAAAGCCCGTGCTGTGATCATATCCAAAGGGGACAGACCTGCCTGGGAAGGAGTGAGTCTCCCCAAATTACTGGCAGGTCAGCCCGGTGTGAATGCATGTCAGGCTGCCTGCCAATCAAGCCGTCCCAACCCGCTGAGCAAAGACCACGCAGGGAGCACTGTTTCGGTGCTAGAGTCCTAGTTCCCTGAGTACAGAGCGAGCGCCTCTAATGATGTACTCACACTACACTTTTTAGGAACAGTTCCCTGGTGTCCCAACAGGACGGTGGGACAGGACCTGAAAAGCGGGACTGAGAAATCGGGATGGTTCGGAGGCCTGCCCAAATAACCTTAGTGCTGCATAGACTAATCTGCACCTAATCTGTTAACTTATTAACAAGTGGAGGGTCTTTGGCCTGGTGTGCTTAGGTTAGGTATTTCTCTGAACCAGGCCAGTTACACATGGCCCTCCTAACCCCATGATGGGTTGTTTGTAACCCTTGCCCTATAATTCAAGCAGTAACTCCTTGTTATGCCAGATGCTTTCTCTGTGCCCTCAACCTGCTTGTGAAGATATACAGTTGCAAGAAAAAGTATGTGAACCCTTTGGAATGATTAGGATTTCTGCACAAATTGGTCATTAAATGTGATCTGATCATCATCTAAGTCACAACAATAGACAATCACACTCTGCTTAAACTAATAACACACAAAGAATGAAATGTTGCCATGTTTTTATTGAACACACCATGTAAACATTCACAGTGCAGGTGGAAAAAGTATGTGAACCCTTGGATTTAATAACTGGTTGAACCTCCTTTGGCAGCAATAACTTCAACCAAACGTTTCCTGTAGTTGCAGATCAGACGTGCACAACGGTTAGGAGTAATTCTTGATCATTCCTCTTTACAGAACTGGTTCAGTTCAGCAATATTCTTGGGATGTCTGGTGCGAATCGCTTTCTTGAGGTCATGCCACAGCATCTCAATCGGGTTGAGGTCAGGACTCTGACTGGGGCACTTCAGAAGGCGTATTTTCTTCTGTTTAAGCCATTCTGTTGTTGATTTACTTCTATGCTTTGGGTGATTGTCCTGTTGCAACACCCATCTTCTGTTGAGCTTCAGCTGGTAGACAGATGGCCTTAAGTTCTCCTGCTAAATGTCTTGATAAACTTGGGAATTCATTTTTCCTTCGATTATAGCAATCCGTCCAGGCCCTGATGCAGCAAAGCAGCCCCAAACCATGATGCCCCCACCACCATACTTCACAGTTGGGATGAGGTTTTGATGTTGGTGTGCTGTGCCTCTTTTTCGCCACACATAGTGTTGTGTGTTTCTTCCAAACAACTCAACTTTGGTTTCATCTGTCCACAGAATATTTGGCCAGTACTGCTGTGGAACATTCAGGTGCTCTTGTGCAAACTGTAAACGTGCAGCAATGTTTTGTTTGGACAGCAGTGGCTTCCTCTGTGGTATCCTCCCATGAAATCCATTCTTGTTTAGTGTTTTACGTATTGTAGATTCGCTAACAGGAATGTTAGCATTTGCCAGTGACTTTTGTAAGTCTTTAGCTGACACTCTAGGATTCTTCTTCACCTCATTGAGCAGTCTGTGCTGTGCTCTTGCAGTCATCTTGCAGCTTTATGGTTCACATACTTTTTCTTGCAACTGTATTATTTAATGCTTGATATTCTCAGTGCTTAAATACATTTAGGGGTAGTTTTAGAAATTACAGTTTTTTCTAGAGATCAGACAAAGGTTAAAATGTTGGATCCCAGAGTGTATGAACAGGGAATGATGTTTAGATTGCACTGTTCCAAAGTTCTTAATTCACTCAGGGCTGGATTTATAGAACCTGTGACCCATTATTGAGGATAATCTTACTCAGTGAATATTCTGGTACAATTAGTGTCTATTTAAGGAGAAATCCATTGTGGGAATGATTTAATGTCACATGTAAATCTGGGATGTTTAGGCTAAATGCAGAGGTGCAGATTGACTTACTGATAACAATCCTGGTACCTGCACTTGGTGTGATGCAATATCAGTTTATCTCACTGCAAACCTATATTATGCTCTCAGTCACTAAAATCACACCTGCCAATGTTCCCTGTCCACCTGTTGCACTGTGCAAGGTATAGGTCTGCCTGTCAATGGGATGGGAGACCTAAGCGGGATGCCAGGCTAACTGACAGTATACCTCCTCCCGCAGACCATGTTAAAGTGCTCTGTGCATGGTGCAAGTGCTCAGTCCCCTCATGCATTTTGTAATCTGCCGGCTGATTTCAAAATGAGGAACAGGTGACAGAGACCAATTTTTGCTAAGAGAGAACCCCAAAATGTGGGACTGTCTAAGACTCTAAACAAATTTGGGACTGTTGGTACCTATGTCAATTCCTGGCACTGCAGGGGATTATTCACTAAACATTGGATTCTAGTGAATTGTAAAATGTAGGCTGAAATGGACAAGCTGTGAAGAAACTAAGATATATATTTTTGCCCTTCATTTTGAAATTTTGCAATTCACTATACTGCAGTTTAGTGATTAATGCATAAACCCTTGTATCCATCAGATATTTACACCCTCCAGCAATGGGATACATTCCAAAACACTTCAGATATAAAATTCCAATCACATAAGTTAACAAAACAAGGGAATTAAAAAAAATGGAGATATAATCATAAAAATCAAGTAAGAAAAATGCTATAAAATATTTTTTGTGACGTGAAATTTGTGACATCCAATAGATATTCTGTATATTGTTTGTTACCTGATACAAAGCCATTCAGCATCAGACAGCACAGAGCGACAGTTTGGATTATGATCCCCATTTCAGTTGCTGTGAAGAAAACATGAAACATCAAGTAGTACGGGAGATAGAATGTTCCCAGAGCTCGTTCTGTGACCTCTAGTTACGGATAGACAGGGAACGCCTGTGAAGGGGTTGGGACAATTCTATTGTCACAAGCTTAACAAGTCGTTAGTCAGATTGTGGAACAATGTTTAAAATTGGCTTTTGGGTTAGAGCCGGAGCCACAGGGAGAAATTACATAATAGGATCCACCTTTGAATCCATCACAAGCCTCAATGTGTTACCTAATATCCAGTTCTAGAGTTGGTGGAAGCGAAGCCCTACAGACCTTCACTGTCTGGTCCCCACCTGGCCTCCTCTGCAATGTGTCCTTAAAGGGACACTTTAGTCACCAGAAACGCTACAGCTTAATATAGTTGTTCTGGTGTCCCTGCAGGCTTTTTAATGTAACACTACCTTTTCAGAGAAAATCCTGCCAAGCGTGTGATGGCCACAATGTTACCAGTGAAGTAGGTGGCATTTACAGGGATAAAGTCATCTGGGTTGGTCTGGGTGCCAACTCCCATCACCCTTAACCCTGAGCATGTAATTATTGCTGATTTTATAAACTGACATACATACACACTATGTATATGCATAGCATTTTTATATAATTGTATTATATTTAAATCTTAATCTTTCGACTATTTAAAAAAAAATTTTTTTTACAGGAATGGTGCTTGAGAATTATTTGCCTACAAACGCTCTGCAGTAAGCTGTAGTGGTTATGGTGCTTGGAATGTACCTTTAACTCAATAATCAGGGTGACTTAAAATGCCTGGCTGACAATCAATGCAATTTGTAACTTACAATGCCTGAACAGCCATTGGCTAACCCACTGGTTCCTAACTCAGCCCTCAAAGAACATCAAGAGTCCAAAATCGTAGGCCTTTCCTAGTTCTGTTACTATTGAGTTAATGGCAAGTCCTGGACTGCTGGTGTGCAATAGCGCCCTGGGCTGTATATTATTCGTTCAACCATATATGGACCAAAGTGTATCTCTCACTGAAAGACACTAGATTCATGTATTTACTAAGAGTGTACTTTGTACTTAACCACATACAAAAGTAACTAATGATATTTACATTTGAACAGATTCTGTGTTATCTCTGATCTTTGAGCCAAGAGGTTAGCTCCCATGAAATGTACATTATCAGAACACGCGATCTCTCGCGCTCATTATTCCGCTAGAAGCTGTAAAGAACACTAGCCATAAATCTATTTAAGATCCCCCCCCCCCAAAAAAAATATGTTTTTTTTTAATTGTTATTTATCACACCATTAGAGGACATGGGTACTTCCTTCTGCGGTCATTATAGCGCACCTATCCTGACCAATATGGATTAAGGGTTTATTTACTAAACAGTGAATGGTGGTCAATTGAAAGCTGAAAACATTTAGGCAAAAATAGCTGATAAATGAAAAATGATCTACAAAGTAAACAGCACAGCTAGTATGGCCTGAATGTTGCTTGGCGGTGGGTCATTAGGGTAGAAACCCTTTAATGGTTTATTCCCTGAATCGGAAAGTGTAGAGGAGTGTTAGTAGAGGTGAGGGTGACATTCCATTTCCCAATTTAGTGTATTAACAGTGCAAGCTTTAAAGACCACTCAGATCTCTTCTTCAGACACAATGTACAATGAAAGATAAAACATCTAAGTACCATCACAACTTTGCATAATTGCAACGCTAGTAGTGCAGAGAGCAGAGTACCCAGCACTATCTCTCAGATTTAGAACTGCAGCGAGTTGTATAAACGACAGAGCTCTAAGTCTGCCTTTGAACTGTACGTCAGGAAGCTGGGATACTCCGTTCTGTGCATACTCCTTACCCGCAGCTTGGGCTCGAGCGCTCGCCACTATCTGTAGGGGAAAGGCTGAGCCATGGACCACAGCGCTGCTGATTGATGCATTTAACGTTTGTGCTCCTTTAAACTGGAAAAATTCCATAAGTTAGCTATGCTTTGCGTACGGCTACTCCAACCTTCAATTTGAAATTCACTAAGAATTCTCCCTTCAGTGACTAACCCTATGTTTAGGATGCTGCTGGTGTAGTACCTATTGTAGCCAGCTGGTGGCAGGCACACTCTGTATGCTAGCTTGGTTGTGGGTGTGCAATCTAGTTGTAAATATGAGGTTATGGTGGACAGCTTTAACATTATTTTGAGGTTAGGCCCTAACGTCACAATATGCTGTCCCCATAACCTCATAATATAAAATATGTGATGCTCCCTAACCTCCAAATAAAGTGCATGCTGTCCCCTAGTCTGTACTTTACACGGGGCAATGTATGTAAATAAAATAATAATAGGTAGAGTGCCTTGTCGTTGATCCAGCAATAATTGTCACCCAGCCAAGACTCCTGATCCGTCTCCTACTGGGATTGGATCCGCAACAAGGGAGGGTCTGCACCTCCCTTCTAAATCTCATAGATGGAGAGGGGAGGAGCAGGGGCAGAGTCATTTGAGCATGTTATATGCAGGCCCCATTACCCCCTCCCTCCTGCACTCCCCCCTCTCTCCCTCCCCTCCCTGTTGACAGGGCACCTGCTGTTCTAACTTAAACTCCAGCTCTACCTTACAAGAGGGATGAGCTGGAGGCTGGCTAACAATTAGGACGCTGGAATAAGTTGTCTATGCGCTCACTGAATCACTCTTTGCACACCAGCTGATGAATACACACACTGACTGAATGCAGAGTACATGCACACAGACTGCCAAATACACACAGACAGACTGATGAGTACACACAATCCACTGAATACACACAAACGCACACAGAGGCTGCTGAATACACACACACACACAGACTGCTAGATACACCCAGACTGCAGTGAAGGGTGCTGTGTGTGTTTGTGTGTTAGGGGTGCAGTGTGTTTTTAAGTGGTACAGTGTGCTTGTGAGGGGTGCTGTGTGTCAGGGGTGCAGTGTGTGTGTAAGGGTTGCTGTGTGTGTGAAGGGTGCTGTGTGTGTTTGTGAAGGGTGTTGTGTATGTATGAGAGGGGTGTTGTGTGTGGGGTGGGGGGTGTTGTGTATGTGTGAGAGAGAGGGTGCTGTGTGTGTGTTGCAAAGTGTGAGGCTCTGCAGTCCTCCCGCGCGCAGAATGCTGCCATGGCAACGCTCCAAACAGCCTGCTCGCGCAAGGAGCGCCCGGCCTCTGGGTCCTCCTTCCCTCTCTGTCCCACTAACAAAGGGCATTTGGGCATGCTTGTGGTGCCCCTGGTCAACTGCCCAGCATGCCCATGGGGAAAGACGGCCCTGCCAGCACAGGAGTCGCATAATCTATAAAATGTTACGCTATATCAGGATCGCTTAGATGGAATATATTGTTTAGAAATCAGTCTACCTTCAAATTTCATTAGGGATTCACCAATTGAAATGTTTTAGTTGGGAGGCAGACAGAGAGACATCAGTGTGTACTATTCCAGAGGCAGCTAGACAAACTGTGCATGTTTCCAATGTTACCAATAAAAACTCTCTGTCATGGCAAGGGTGCATAATTTATTATTGCACTATGGAATATTGTCCTTTAATGTAGTTTGTGTAGTGCATTAAGGACCTGCCGACCTGGCAGAGATGGGATTGTCAATGTTAAAAGGGGTTAATCTGATTGTATGGAGGTCAAAGGGGTTACATCTTCTAAAGCTGGGACCCCCCCAGAGGTCAGATTTTATGATTGTGATTTTATGATTGTTTTATTTTATAACTGTGTTTAATAAACGTTCTATCCCGTGATTTTTTTCTTTTCTTTTTCTTTTATCTGTCTTTTATCTATGATCTTTTATACTGCATGCTAAAGTTGCAATATTGGTAAATACATGATTTTTTTAGCTGGTGTCTGGCACCATCTTGTGTATCTTTAGGATATTTCTAGTTTTGCAAGTTTTTGTCGGATCTTAACTTGGTTAATAAAACCACGGTAGTCCAACCGATCCCCACTATAGAATTGTGAGGGGATTCTTTGAGCAGGAGGAGCTGATGGACCAGTCTCGTAGCATAGTCTCAAGAGACATAGCAGATGATCTCAGGTTGCAGATGAGCAGTACGAGATTGATCCATACGATGATCTAAGGTATTTTCGCTGCTTGCCAAGCCATCAGTTGTAATAGATCTGTAGGATCTATAGTGGCCATGATGTACTGTCACCAATGTGTAGGGGAACCCACATACAGACCCTAAAACACAACAAAGATAGAAATGCCATATCACCAGAGTAAGGTCGGTAACAAGATAACTCTGAATAGAAAATGCACCATTTGGCTAAATAAGAACCATAAAAGAGCGATTTGAATTAAAAAAAAATTCAGTAAATTGGCAAATTAATTTTTTTATATTATTTTTCAAATTCATTCGCTTCTGCCGAGTTGGCGCTAAATGTCGCGCCATTCAGCCAGTGGCTGAGCGAACATAAAGGGACAAAACTAGTAGATATAGACCAATGTTTCCCAACCTTTTTTCACTTGTGTACCTCTTGGCAGTCCGTTTCCATAAATTGTAACCCTCATATTAGCAAAATGTAATTAATATAGTTGCTTTTTTTTTTTTTTTTTAAATGTGTTGTTTTTTTTCTGCCCCATCTCCCATTTTTCTCTGTCCTAGGCTCCTCTGTTTCTCTTCTGCCCCAGGCTCTTCATGATCCTCCTCAGCCCCAGGCTCCCTCTGCTTCTCCTCTGCCTCAGGCATATTTCTATATGTACAATGCAGATACACACACTGACACACGTGCAGACACACAGATACAAACAGTGACACAGGTACAGATTCAAACACTGTTTCTGTGTGTATGTGTTGCATGTGTCAGTTTTTACATCTATGTGTGACCTGAACAGGGAAATAGCGGAACTAGCATTACACGGCTTACCATCCAGCCTGGAGAACCGTTCCTCCTGGTTCGCATGGGCTGAAATTCATACAGAATCGACTGTCCTGCACCCAAAAGGTAAGAAACAAGAGGGTAGCTAAAACTGTTTAAATGCTGACCAACATGTGTGTCTGTGTATCTGTGTTTCTGCATGTGTCAAAGTGTGTCTCTGTGCCTGTGTATCTGTATGTGTGTCATTGCTTGTCTCTGTGAATCTGAATGTGTGGCAATATTTGTATCTGTGCATTTGCTTGTTTGTCATTGTGTGTGTTTTTGTATCTGCATGTATGGCAGTGTGTGTATCTTTATCTATGTGTGTCAATGATTGTTTCTCTGTCATGCCACACATGCAGATACACAGGTATAAAAAACTGACACACATGAAGATACACAGACACATATACAAACACACGTGCAGATACACAGACACACGCACTGACACATACAGACACACATGCAGATGCACAGACACACTGATGCATACACACTGACACCCATACAGATACACAGCCACACAGATACAAACACTGACACACATACAAATACATAGACGTACAGATACACACATACAAATACAAACACTACACACATACAAATACAGAAACATAAAACATACAGACATGTGTAAATTGTGGACACCCTCCTGTTTCAGTTTCCTACCTTTTGGATGTAGGGTGGTGGCTTCTGCTAGCTGGGGCTTTTGAGAGTTAGGGACTTGCATGGCTAGTCCGCCCCTTCTGCTCTGTGTCTCCCACGGGGCACTCTATTTTACTTGGGAGGAAGTGACAGGCTGTTACTTCCTCCCAGGACAGGCTGACAATATTACAGTGGCCCAATCACCCTGTTAAAGCACCACATCATATGACTGAACCCCTGATGGCACATGTGCCCCCTCAATCTTAGGACCACCATTAAGGATTTATTGTGCGTACCCCTCAGGGAACAGATTGGTACTCCCAGGGTACACATTTCACAGGTTCTACCAGGTTCACCATCGTCCCCCAGAACATATGTTCCAGAACACAAAACCATATTTTTTTAAAGCGAATCATGGAAATGAACTTCCTTTTGTGATAAATGTTCCTTTCCTGACTTTTTTTTATTTTTTATTATTATTATTTTTTATTTTTTTTTGAAAGGGCATTGTTGATTACATACATTAGTAATGTCAAAAATAGTACAGTAGTAGATAAGTGGTGACATATTGGTAACAGGTTCAAGATGTGTTGCACTTTTTTTTTTTTTTAAGGAAATTCAAGGTGTAAACAGACAGGCTTAACAAATTAAAGGAAACTGATAGGCTATACATGCTGCCTCTAACATTTTGGTTTGAGATTATACTAGTAGGTCTGGTCATATAATGCAAGTGGTCAAAATACAAGATTAATTGCTCTGCTAGGAAATACTTGCTGGAACACATTAGCTTGTAGGACTGCCGCTTCATCCGCTGGTACCGCTGACGGACCACTGGGCACATTGTGATTTTGTGCCAAAGAGTGCTTAGTTAGTACGAGAGTCCAGTGCAATGAGGGTGTGGATGCTTTCTTAGGAAGGAGGGTGCAACGGTCCGCTGGTACCCATGCTGCACTATCAAGGCTGAGGTGGGTATAACTAGCCCTTGCTTGGTGGTTTGATGAGCTCTCATTCAAACTCGGCCAGGGTGGTGCGTGTTGTGGGCAGAGGGTCGCGGGTGATGGCTCTTGGCTCTGTGTCGTCGCAGCTGATGGATTGCAACCCTCCACCCCAATCAAGCGGGTAGGTCGCGCACATGGTTGGCGTGCGGTGGCCATCTTAAGGAGCACTGCCCGATGGCAGGGTGATGATTTTTAGGGCCCTGATTGGCGCGCCAGTAGTTGCCTGTGTAGACCGGGATGAACCCCCCGGTCCAGAGGGGGGGGGAGCCAGACGCCAGCCGGAGACCCGGGAGAGCGGCCGTCTCGTCCCAGCTCAAGCTCTTCCATGCTCCGGGTCCTTGTCGGATCGTTCCTGGTGCCAGGCAGGGTCTTGGTGGGTATCCCCGGGTACTCCAGCAGCTGGGGGTCGATTTGGTCTTCGGTGGGTGTTGCTGGGTGGGTTTAGCCTCCGGTTAACGCCGATTTTCCGGCCCTTAAGCATGAGCTCAGACAGGGCATGTCTGATCCTGCCGACAGTCAGGCCCCGTCCCCAAATCCAGACTTTTTTAAGGGTAAGGTATTCCATTTATAGGGCAGTGACTAGGCAAGAATATTCTAGTCTTAAAATTCTTAACCTAAAAAGTCACAAAAATGTTCTCCACTAGTTCGTGCTACCAATAAAAAAGAAATACTGAGCAAAACAATAAATACGTATTAGGACAACTTTGATAAGACTATATTAACTTTATTTCCCCCTTACTCTCAATGTAAAGGGTCCTTTAAAATGTCACAACGGGTTTCGAGTCTTGATAGATGTTTTTGAAACTGGACAGGAGATGTTCTGATAGTCTCACTGGACTATTTAAGTAAAAAATAATAAAAAGGCTGCGCTTACGATAAAAGCAGACACAGTGTAAAGTCCAAAGGGAGGAAAAAGTCCAACTGGTGTGTCCTTACAGGAGGTCTTTGCTGGTGGTGTCCTCTACCAATGTAGTAGTTCCTCTCATATGAAAGACAAAAGGGAAGAGATGGACAACCAATAGTGTAGTTTGCACAATACTGATGTGGATAGAAATAATAATAATAATAGTTGAGAACTCACATTTACCAGAGCTACTGTCCTAGCTCTGGAATAAAGCGCATACAGCGGTATAATCCCCGCTTATGGTTAATCCATTTGAAAAAGTCTCTGACGAAACGCGTTATGGATATTTATATTTGTGTTTTTATAATATATTAAAGTATTTTTTGGACATTTGTTTGTGCCAAAATATCTTTTTTATAGAAACTTAATTATTTTACCCTGGCTTTTTAATCTTTATTGGTTTTATTACACCTTGATAAAAACCCTGGAAGTTTCCTGCATTTTAAAGAAATCCTAGGTGGGGATCAATCCACCAAAGCTGTCTACACAGAGCAGTCGGTCTGCTCTTGGTTTGTGAGTATACCCTTTTATTATTTTATTCACTTTGCCAAACAGTGAGCACTATCGGATGTTTCTTTTTATCTTTTTGAGAATTGGACACCAAGAACACAGAGAGGAACCCATTTAAATCCCATAAGCGGGGATTATACCGCTGTATGCGCTTTATTCCAGAGCTAGGACAGTAGCTCTGGTAAATGTGAGTTCTCAACTATTATTATTATTTCTATCCACATCAGTATTGTGCAAACTACACTATTGGTTGTCCATCTCTTCCCTTTTGTCTTTCATATGAGAGGAACTACTACATTGGTAGAGGACACCACCAGCAAAGACCTCCTGTAAGGACACACCAGTTGGACTTTTTCCTCCCTTTGGACTTTACACTGTGTCTGCTTTTATCGTAAGCGCAGCCTTTTTATTATTTTTTACTTATCTAGCTCTAAAGGGTTTGAGGGATCCCCTTTTAATAGGTTGCTGCTTTTTAGTTACCTAGCGCTGTCTCATTTTTATTTATTTTTGTCACTGGACTATTTGCCCAGTGATCAATAAAACAGTTTTTAAATATTACCACCCTTGATTTTAACTGGAATTGGTACATTACAAGCTTAAGTATATTGTAATTGCTACCCTAGACTTTAAAACGTTATACCCTACAAATTACTGCTAAAATTGACGATGTAATCCATCTCAACTTTGCTTGTTTGTCGATTTTAACGTTATCTAGAGATCAATATGGGCTAAAATGAAAACCATTTTAAATCCTGGACAAAGACTCTAGCAGAGCAAATGCTGATATGGCAGCTGAAACAGGACATTTAGGCCTGAATACGTCTAAACTGGCTGTATCCCCCAGTATAATTTCTGCTGAGAAACACATTGCTGTTCCCTTTCTATTGGACCCACCACAGACTACACGTATACGAGCAGCTTCCAGCCATGATGTATACCAAGAAGGCAAAATCGCCATTATGAGTGGATTGGAAGAGGCAGGTGCGGCGCTTACCGAGTAGAAGGGGGCTTTTGTTTTGAAACTCCCTGCGTCTCATACTGCTGCTCAGTCAGAGAGGCCCTTGGGTCGTCGGATGTCGGGGCTAAGTTGGGTGTCAATAGGTGCCAGCGAAGTAACTGAAGCAGGTCCTCCTGCTAAACCCGGAGTGCTGCTTATGATGCTTAAAGACAATCAGGCAGTAGTAATGTTGTGGTCGGCCTCCTCTATGTATGTTATGGCGAAGGGCCATGTTGCACATATGTTTCCAGGGTCCCCTATTTCCACATTACTGGGGAATCCCCCAGAGTCTCCTACAACTGTTTCTGTTTTCTATTTTCATTTGTTGGTGCACTTAATGTCCAGGTCGGTAGGGTTCTTTGTCTTTTCCCTCCTTGAACGATTTTTGGCATTTTTATTAATGTTTGGTGTGTTTAGGGCCCCTTGCATTTTTCGGCTTATTTCTCGAGATAAAAATATTGATATTGAAAATATTTTATTTTAATGTGAGTGGCCTGAACTCGCCACATAAGCGTAGATTGTTGTTCAGAAAGGCGAAGAATCTGAGTTCTGACGTTCTCTTTCTTCAGGAGACACATTTCGAAAATAAGAATATTCCTTGTTAAAAGATTACCCTCTTCAGTTTCATTCCACGTTTAGATCAAAATCCAGAGACGTCTCGTTTATTTTCCACAAAGGTGTTTTTCCATTCTGACAAGGTGATTACTGAACTGGAAGGTAGGATTTTTGATTTGGAAGGGCACACTTAATAGTGTGGCTTACACTTTGGTTAATGTGTACTTCCCTAATTCTGGGCAATATACATTTTTGAAGAAAATTGTAACAAAGGTTTCCAAGGATGTCAGAGCTAGATTGATCATTGGAGGTGATATGAATTTTGTTTTAGATTGTGATCATGATATTGCTAGAGAGAGTGATCACATCATCAAAAAATATAATAGGAAAAAATTGGCTAATTCTTGTTCCAAATTTATTTTTTCACAGGGTTTATTTGATTGTTGGTAGATCAACATGAAGAGAAGGATTCTGGAATTGACAGTTTCTTGACGGGTGAGCGTAATGTTCCATACATTGTCAGGTCCAATATTTTAGACGTGACCTGGTTAGAATCTGCCCCTATAACCTTACACATAGAGGAATCTTCCTTTCATTCTGGAATCCAACTGCTCAAGTATCTGCAACTGGCTTCCTGTCTGATAGTTTTACCTTATGTAATGGCACAAGACAGAGGTGTCCATTGTCACCAATTTTATTTGTGCTGGCAATGGAACCCTTGGCTGAAGCAATAAGGAATTGTGTAGACATAGAAGACATTGCTGTCGGAGACAGTGAATACAACATAAGTTGCTTTGCAGATGATATTCTGTTATTTCTTACTAACCCTTTGACCTCAATTACACCTCTAATGTCAGTCCTGCAAGAATTTGTTGAAATTTTATATTATAAATTGAATACAAATAAAACCCAAGCACTCTCATTTTTTTTTTATTCCATGGCAAGAATTGGATATTTTAAAAACGACTTTTCAATTTGACTGGAGAGCTTTCTAGATTTCTTATTCGGGCATCAATATGTGCAAGAACTTGTCAAATATGCATACTTCTAATCTAGCTAAGATCTTAGGGAAGATATTGAGAGGTTGTGTAGTCTGGAATTTCTTGATTAGGTAGGATTCATTCAATCAAAATGACTCTCCATCCCAAAATGTTATATTTTTAAAGAGCATTCCCCTTCTTTTTTGGAAGGTTCACTCTGCCCATCTGACATTCGTATGGAATAAGAAACCAAGCAGTCAAACTGGCTATTTAACAAAAGCTCAGAAATAGTTTGGGTATGTGTTTGCCAAACTTAAGTCATTATTATTCTGCAACTAATGTGGCTATGGCCCTTAAGTTTAACTTCAAACATGGTCGCCCTCTATGGCTTGAGATAGAGGCTACGAAAATTTCACCTCATCTTATTAAAGAAGTGATTTGATTGCCTCTTACTCAACATCCGCGTGTAGTGCACATATTTCCAACTACCAAAGCCACTGTAACGGACCCCTCTGGCAACCCGACCAGTTACCTTCATTACAGGGACCGCTTCCTAGCCGGAAAAGGGGAAACGATAGGGGAACTAGCTCTCAGTCCTTACAAGGACTTTCCCTGCTGCATCTTCCACCAGCTGCGACAAGCTGGCCTCGGGATTAACCCTTTCTCACCCCCCCCCCACCCCCTCCCCCAAGTAAATGGACAACACCTAGTTCTGGAGGTACAACTCTCTGACAATCTTTATTAGTGCACACAGCTTTTATGCTTATCCCCATGCAAGGGGTTTCCAACACAACATTACAGGGTCATCCCACTAGAGTTACAGATCACAAAACATAAACTATTAAATATGCATCCCACACATATAGGAACCCCAAAAATAAACCAGGGAAACCACATGAACCGAGTCTTTTCACATGCGTTTTACAGGGCCCATATTTAGGCATGGCACTCAGTGACTGCGTTTCATCACATATCTTCCCCTTGTCCACCTCCGACAGCCACAGCATGATCCATACGGGTCAGTTTGCTGCTGCCTGGAGTGGACACATAGTCTGTTAGTGCCATGCCTGCAATAGCCCTTGTCCTCAGCAAGCCCCTACAGTCCTGGGGTCAGGGTGACTTAAACATAAAGCACCTGTAGCCAGGGAGGCCTCCCAGTTCAGGCCCTGGTACCCAGGGGTCTCTGAGCCCATATAACCCCCCACCCAAACAAGTGTGCCCCCCGGCCCTTGGAGCCTGTAACAACCCTCACCCAAGCAATTGTGATTCCCCGGCCCTCTAAACCCATAGCAACCCCCACCCAAACAAGGGTGGCCCCCGGCCCTTCCATCACCTGGGTCTCCTTGGTTTTCCCGACTGGACAAGGATGATGAGAGTTGTCTGCTGAGTCCGTCGTGGCTCTGCTTCCTAGGGATCGCTGGGGTCGTGGCTTGCCTCTGTAGAGGAGAACCGGCTGTGTTCTCTCCCTAGATCGCACACAGCTGCTGGGGAGTGGGATGGGCGCCAACTGCGCCCGGTGACCATCGCTTCCTATTTGCCCTTGGCTTCCTATATGCATAGCCCCATGCAAGAGGTTTCCAACACAACATTACAGGGTCATCCCTACCATGATCCTCTGTGTTTGAGAGAGAATTCAGTCCCCTCTCAGGTACAGCAAATCTACAATTTCCAAACCCCCACACACACATTTTATTTTTTCAAAAGGGGTTAATTGATTGCATGGAATGTCCTAGCTTACAACCCTAGTTCCTCTTTGAAGCTTGGACTCCAGCAGAGCTATTCTGTAGGGTGTGGGAAGACACACAGCAGTATCCTGCAAGTCTGAGCTCAAATCTGCCATATGTCTTGCTTGCCTCTAAGATAGAACGTCCTTTAATAGGGTAAAGATCAAGCCTTCCAGAAACAGGAGACCCGTGATTCAATACCATATCCAAAAGAGACATTTGCTTAACCCAATTATCCCCCAGGCACTAGAGTTACAGATCACAAAACATTACCTATTAAATATACATCCTACACATACAGGAACCCCAAAAATATACCAGAGGAATCACACGAACCAAGTCTTTTCACATGCTTTTTACAGGGCCCATATGTAGGCATGGCACTCAGGGACGGCGTTTCGTCACAGCCACCATTAAGGCTGGAGATTTGTTATATAAAAAGATTAACCTGTCGGCTACCTGTTCCAGAACTCCCCCCTTGTTATTATTATTATTATTGCAATTTATATAGCGCCAACAGATTCCGTAGCGCTTTACAATATTAAGAAGGGGATTTAACTATAAATAGGACAATTACAAATAAACTTACAGGAACAATAGGTTGAAGAGGACCCTGCTCGATCGAGCTTACATTCTATAGGATGTGGGGTGTAAAACACATTAGGACAACCTACATTAACCAATCTGGACATGGAATATTGGCTTTCCCATCCTGTCATATGTATTAATGATTTGTTCTTGTGTCATTCTTTTTTTATCTTTTGACCAGCTTCAAACCAAATTTGGTCTGGACGCCTGTGTGGCCCCTGTAAATAACCAGATGATTCATTTCATTAGTGACCATTTAAATGTTTCTGATCAGGTCCTGGAAGAGGGCAAAATTGACATGTCTACTTTAGAAAAGATTTAACTCTCTGATCCTGGTTGAAAAAACACTATCTCTATGTGCTATACACATTTTGCTGGGAAACGTGGTCCAAAATTAGACTTTATTAAGGTAGGAAAGGGAACTGAACAAGGAGTTTAGAGTGAAAGAATGGCATGGGTTTCTATTGGCACAACAGTATGTGGAGTTTTCAGAATCTCATGATAAGCTTCTCTACAGATGGTACCTGACAACCTCCAGGCTCTTTAAACTTCCTGTATCTAGCACTAATACATGTTGGAGGGAGAGTGGCAAATAGGCACACTTTTTCACATATTTTGGTCCTGTCCGAAGCTGAACACGTAACATTCATACACCAATACAAACCATTACAGACCAGGTTCATACTATAACACCAGAATTGTGTCTCCTGAAGAAACTGATAGAAAATGTATCCAGATCTACAGAAATTAATTTGTCATCTATTAGTTTTAGCGACTTCAGTTGTTCCTAGATTTTGGAAATCTGATATTATTCCATCCATGACTGAAGTATTACATAACATCTTTGAAACTAAACAATGTGAGTTGACCTTTAGAACACCTTCTCCTACTGTGAGACATGAATGGACACTCTGGGAGGAAGACGTCAAGGGCCGTTATGGCATAGACATTTTTTCTTTAGATCCGCACCAGACTGGAAGGTAAAATAACATTATTTAGATTTCCGTGTCGCTGTCGCCCCTCCCAGGTAGCAGTTTCTTTGATACACTCAGGCGGTGCAGTACAGCCTCCGGTACCGCGGTGTCGCTGTCTCCCCTCCCAGGTAGCGGTGTCTTTGTTACACTCAGTGTGCCTGGCCACCAGGCGGTGCAGTGCCGTCTCCGGCCGTGCGGTGTCGCTGTCTCCTGTCCCAGGTTGCAGTTTCTTTGTTACAGCCAGGGGCGGTGCAGTGCAGTCTCCGGCCGCGCGGTGTCGCTGTCTCCCCTCACAGGTAGCGGTGTCTTTGTTACACTCAGTGTGCCTGGCCACCAGGCGGTGCAGTGCAGTCTCCGGCCGCGCGGTGTCGCTGTCTCCCCTCACAGGTAGCGGTGTCTTTGTTACACTCAGTGTGCCTGGCCGCCAGGCGGTGCAGTACAGTCTCCGGCCGCGCGGTGTCGCTGTCTCCCCTCCCAGGTTGCGGTGTCTTTGTTACACTCAGTGTGCCTGGTCGCCAGGCGGTGCAGTACAGTCTCCAGCCGCGCTGTGTCGCTGTCTGCCCTCCCAGGTAGCGGTATCTTTGTTACACTCAGTGAGCCTGGTCGCCAGGCGGTGCAGAACAGTCTCTGGCCGCTCGGTGTCGCTGTCTCCCATCCCAGGTAGTGGTTTCTTTGTTACACTCAGGCGGTGCAGTGCAGTCTCCGGCCGCGCGGTGTTGCTGTCTCCCCTCCCAGGTAGCGGTTTCTTTGTTACACTCGGGAGGTGCAGTGCAGTCTCCGGCCGCGCGGTGTCGCTGTCTCCCCTCCAAGGTAGCGGTTTCTTTGTTACACTCAGGCGGTGCAGTGCAGTCTCCGGCCACGCGGTGTCGCTGTCTCCCCTCCCAGGTAGCGGTGTCTTTGTTACACTCAGTGTGCCTGGCCGCCAGGTGGTGCAGTACAGTCTCTGGCCGTGTGGTGTCGCTGTCTCCCCTCCCAGGTAGCGGTGTCTTTGTTACACTCAGTGTGCCTGGCCGCCAGGCGGTGCAGTACAGTCTCTGGCCGTGCGGTGTTGCTGTCTCCCACCCCAGGTAGCGGTTTCTTTGTTATAGCCAGGGGTGGTGCAGTACAGTCTCCGGCCGCGCGGTGTCGCTGTCTCCCACCCCAGGTAGCGGTTTCTTTGTTATAGCCAGGGGCGGTGCAGTACAGTCTCCGGCCGCTCGGTGTCGCTGTCTCCCATCCCAGGTAGCGGTTTCTTTGTTATAGCCAGGGGCGGTGCAGTACAGTCTCCGGCCGCTCGGTGTCGCTGTCTCCCACCCCAGGTAGCGGTTTCTTTGTTATAGCCAGGGGCGGTGCAGTACAGTCTCCGGCCGCTCGGTGTCGCTGTCTCCCATCCCAGGTAGCGGTTTCTTTGTTATAGCCAGGGGCGGTGCAGTACAGTCTCCGGCCGCTCGGTGTCGCTGTCTCCCACCCCAGGTAGCGGTTTCTTTGTTATAGCCAGGGGCGGTGCAGTACAGTCTCCGGCCGCTCGGTGTCGCTGTCTCCCACCCCAGGTAGCGGTTTCTTTGTTATAGCCAGGGGCGGTGCAGTACAGTCTCCGGCCGTGCGGTGTCGCTGTCTCCCACCCCAGGTAGCGGTTTCTTTGTTATAGCCAGGGGCGGTGCAGTACAGTCTCCGGCCGCGCGGTGTCGCTGTCTCCCACCCCAGGCAGCAGTTTCTTTGTTACAGCCGGGAGGGGTGCAGTACAGTCTCCGGCCGCGCGGTGTCGCTGTCTCCCACCCCAGGTAGCAGTTGCTTTGTTACAGCCGGTAGGGGTGCAGTACAGTCTCCGGCCGCTCGGTGTCGCTGTCTCCCACCCCAGCTAGCAGTTTCTTTGTTACAGCCGGGAGGGGTGCAGTACAGTCTCCGGCCGTGCAGTGTCGCTGTCTCCCACCCCAGGCAGCAGTTTCTTTGTTATAGCCAGGGGCGGTGCAGTACAGTCTCCGGCCGCTCGGTGTCGCTGTCTCCCACCCCAGGTAGCAGTTTCTTTGTTACAGCCGGGAGGGATGCAGTACAGTCTCCGGCCGCTCGGTGTCGCTGTCTCCCATCCCAGGTAGCAGTTTCTTTGTTACAGCCGGGAGGGGTGCAGTACAGTCTCCGGCCGCACGGTGTCACTGTCTCCCACCCCAGGTAGCGGTTACCTTGTTATAGCCAGGGGCGGTGCAGTACAGTCTCCGGCCGCGCGGTGTCGCTGTCTCCCATCCCAGGCAGCAGTTTCTTTGTTACAGCCGGGAGGGGTGCAGTACAGTCTCCGGCCGCACGGTGTCGCTGTCTCCCACCCCAGGTAGCGGTTTCTTTGTTATAGCCAGGGGCGGTGCAGTACAGTCTCCGGCCGCTCGGTGTCGCTGTTCCGCGGGCTCTCAGTTTGAGCCGCTCTATCTCGCGGTGGTTTCTCGCTGTGCAGAGGCCGCGCGCTGTGTGTCGGTACCGGGAAGATGGCGGTGAGGGGAGCTCTGCGCACCGAGCTGGCGGAGGCCGTGTCCAGCTGCCGGCTGCTCATTGTGGGGGCCGGAGGCATCGGCTGCGAGTTACTGAAAAACCTGGTCCTCACCGGATTCACCAACCTCTACGTGGTGCGGACCCCGGGGGGGGGAGGGGATACCGGGTCCCTCATATAATATTAAATCTATCCCTCTCCTCATACTATTATATTCCATCCCCCCTCCCTCATATTATATTCCATCCCCCCTCCCTCATATTATATTCCATCCCCCCTCCCTCATATAATATTAAATCTATCCCTCTCCTCATATTATTATATTCCATCCCCCCTCCCTCATATTATAGTCCATCCCCCCTCCCTCATATAATATTAAATCTATCCCTCTCCTCATATTATTATATTCCATCCCCCCTCCCTCATATAATATTAAATCTATCCCCCTCCTCATATTATTATATTCCATCCCCCCTCCCTCATATAATATTAAATCTATCCTCCTCATATTATTATATTCCATCCCCCTCCCTCATATAATATTAAATCTATCCCTCTCCTCATATTATTATATTCCATCCCCCCGCCCTCATATAATATTAAATCTATCCCCCTCCTCATATTATTATATTCCATCCCCCCCCCTCATATATTAAATCTATCCTCCTCATGTTATTATATTTCATCCCCCCTCCGTCATATAATATTAAATCTATCCTCCTCATATTATTGTATTCCATCCCCCCTCCCTCATATAATATTAAATCTATCCTCATGTTATTATATTCCATCCCCCCCTCCCTCATATAATATTAAATCTATCCCCCTCCTCATATTATTATATTCCATCCCCCCTCCCTCATATAATATTAAATCTATCCTCCTCATATTATTATATTACATCCCCCCTCCCTCATATAATATAAAATCTATCCCCCTCCTCATATTATTATATTCCATCCCCTCCCTCATATAATATTAAATCTATCTCCCTCCTCATACTATTATATTACAACCCTTCCCCTCCCCCAGCACCCCCTCCTCCTATTATAGTACTACTATCCCCTCATATATTTACCTTCCCCTCCTTCAGCATCCCCATCTCATATAATATAACATCCCCCCTCCTCATATTATTATATTACATCCCCCCTCATTATTTTACATCCCCATCCTCATATTATTTACCTTACACCTCCCCGAGGACCCCCTCATATTATATTACATCCCCATCCTCATATTATTGCATTCCCCTTCATATTATTACATCTGTCCATCTCATATTCTATCTCCCTTACTCTTAATATAACATCTACCCCCCCTCCATCTTTATATCTCCCCTTCTATTATTAAAACATTTCTGCATGTTTTACCTCGCCCCACGCTCCCTACCATCCCCCTCCTCATATTATTACATCTCCCCATCGCCCTCCTCATGTTATTACAACTCTCCTTCCTCTTATTACATCTATTCCCCTTACATTTCATATTATCTTTCCCATATTAAAACATCTCCCCAACCTCGAAATCTCCCCATCCTCTTATTATTACATCTCAACATGTTATTACATTCCTCCCATGCCCTATTTCTTATATTTGTCTCCCCATCCCCCTACTTGTATTAAAATCTCTCCCCTCGTCTTATTACATTTCCACATGTTTACCTCCCCCAACACCCCCTTCCTTATATTTGTCTCCTCATCCCCCTGCTCATATTATATCTCCCCACCCCAGTAGCTACCTTCTCCTCCTATTTGTACATCTCCCGGCCCCAATAGCTTCCCCTCCTTATATTATCTCCCCATCCCCTGATCAGCTCCCACTCCTCATTATTACACCTTCTTATACTCCAATAGCTCCCCCTCATTATTGCAGCTCTCCAACCCCCATTAACCTCTCCCTCTTCATATTATTACATCTCCCCATCACTCAATAACTTCCCTCTCCTCATATTATTATATTTCCCCCTTTTATTACATGTCCCCAACATCTCCCCCCCCCCCTTCATATTAATACATCTCCCCATTCCCCAACAACTCACCTTCCTCATATTAATACATATCCCTCTATTCCCTTTACCCCCATTAGTTTGGATGTGGATTAAAAGGAATTTGATGTGGACAAGCTGCCATTTATTTAGACTTTCCTGTATCTTCATAGCCCTTGGTTGTGTGCAGAGTATTGCTCACCCGTCTTAAATCATTTAGTACAGCACCATATAACGTTCCCTGCAGTTCATTGTGCCAATCCAGTTTGGGGAATCATTTCTAATTTTCCTTAATTTATTGTACATTCTTTCCTGCAGAATCTTGCTCACTCATTCCATCCCTGGTTCTTCACCCACATCCGATCTTCACTTGCTAATTTACATTCACCCCCTTCACAAAGTGCTCTTCCCCACACCGGTGCCTTTTCATGCTAAGTTCATGAAAAAACATACCACGTTATGCCTCATGTTACAGAAATGTGGAATTAAGCTCATCTACTCAGCCCATTTACATCAGTCATTTGCATATTTATTTTGTAGATTGTTTGACATTTTCACATAATGTTTTTCCCAGATTGACCTGGACACGATTGATGTTAGCAACCTGAACAGGCAATTTTTGTTTCAGAAGAAGCATGTTGGGAGATCTAAAGCTGAGGTAATTCATATATGTGCGACATCATCATTTATACATCCACGCTGTACTCGGAGTATGAGATAAAGTAACAATATACCTGCAAATGATTTATTGCTTTAACAATCGACGTCCCAATGGATGCAGAGTAATATACCCTCTAATGTACGCCAGGTAGAATCACTTTCATTGATCTACATGTTGTATTAGCCAAATTTAGGGGATCTGTCCAAGCACATTAACCACTAAAACCCTGTATAGTGGTTATGGTACCAGGTGTTTCTGGGTGCCCGCCTGGAGCGGTTTGTCAAATTGTTTAAAGGAATGGCAGGCTGTAATGGTTATGGTGTGTGAACAATTTTTTATTCATTTTTATGGTAAAATTGACATAAAGGGCTGATGCACTGAGTGCATCTGTATTCTTTTTCATCCACAATACATAATGCGGAATCACACAGTGTTCATTGGCAAGCCAGACATGGTTATGTGTCATTGCTGCAGTAACCGGATGCCAATCCTGCTGCCATTCATTGGCTCAGAGCGTTGGCAGGTTGCTCTCTGTCAATGAATGAACCTCTGCGTAGAATTGTGCAGAGTTGGCATTATACAGTGGGGAACTCTAGCTACGAGCTGGCTAATGATGCCCCACAGACGGAAGTGGAGTTACACTGCTAGCAGCAAAGGAATTAATATTCTATGTGCAGCCTCCAAGCACCATAAACACTTCAAGTCAATGAAGTGGTCATATTGCAATCCTTCAGTCTACAATTTTGCTTGGGCAGTGTAGAGATTTAATTCTTACCTGAAGCAGGCTTTGTTGATACTCTCGTTTGTAGCAAGTGTTTACCTCCTTCATGACAGATTAGGCATATCCTGTTATATCATGATAGTCAAGGCTCACTTGTTATGAACATAGCATACAGGCTGATTTGACCTAACCATGATAAGAAAAGGCTTTAGACAGTCTTGCCATGATATTTTGCTACAATATCTAAATAAAAAGTGCAGAGACGTGTTATCAATTAATATAGATTAAAGGGACACTATAGTCACCCAGACCACTTCAGCTCACTTTTTATATTCACTTGGCACCAATTTATAGAATTTAGGGTAAAGAAGCTATTCACCAGTGTGGTATTAGTCAAAGATTGTAGCAAATTGCAATTTGACCAAATCCAGACAGAAATGTGTAATTGGGGAACATTGTCCAAATCCACTAGTCTCATGTTGGCTCTTTTTAGCCTGAATATTGCAATTTGTATTGCAAGTCTTTTATCCCTTAGCAGTTTGCTTAAAGGACCACTATAGTGCCCTGAGGGTGCCCCCACCCTCAGGGACCCCCTCCCGCCGGGCTCTGGGGAGAGGAAAGGGGTTAAAACTTACCTTTCTCCAGCGCCGGGCGGAGAGCTCTCCTCCTTTCGATCCTCCTCCTCTCCTCCCATTCAGCTGAATGCGCGGCAAGAGCTGCGCGCGCGCATTCAGCCGGTCTCATAGGAAAGCATTATCAATGCTTTCCTATGGACGCTTGCGTGCTCTCACTGTGATTTTCACAGTGAGAATCACGCAAGCGCCTCTAGCGGCTGTCAGTGAGACAGCCACTAGAGGATTTGAGGGCTGGATTAACCCATTTATAAACATAGCAGTTTCTCTGAAACTGCTATGTTTATAAAAAAAAAAAAAATGGGTTAACCCTAGCAGGACCTGGCACCCAGACCACTTCATTAAGCTGAAGTGGTCTGTGTGCCTATAGTGGTCCTTTAAGCATAAAATCAAAAAATTATGTTGCAGTGTGTGCATGTACATCAGTATCCGTATTGCCCGAGGCAGCAGCCAATTTCAGGTATCTTATATCTTTAACTATACGTATGCTGGAAATCTTTCTAGCACTGTGTATAGAGTCTGTGCACAATAAAATGATGCTAGATTGCTAAAGTAGAATCCTAAATTGCCACTGAATGTTCTTATAAAAGCATAACATTTTACTGTCATGTTCTGAACATTGCAGACCCCCGAGGCATAGTAATGAAATGTCACTTACAATTTAAGGTGCTAATTTAGAAATCTATTCTGACGCGTTTCTCCACACTCTGGCAATTGAAGCTAAACCTCAATCTCCGCATTGCATGCTGAGATATTTACATCATTCACATAATGTATATCCTGCTGTGATATTGCCAGTTGGGAATGCACTGTACATGTGTGATTCCAATCGCTTACAGCGGTTTTAAATGTGCAAGTAATGATTTCATGATTGCCTGCTGTATATTTCGTTGTTTGTTTTTTACTGCTGCAGAAAGTGATTACATTATAAACTCTGCTATTGCGTGTAAAGGGTAATAAATTGTGTATTCTTTATAGGTGGCAAAGGAAAGTGTTCTGCAGTTCTGCCCCGAAGCCAACATTACTGCATGTCATGACAGTGTCATGAGGTAAGTTGCCTTTTTATTTTCTAAAGGGTTTAATTTATTTTTAAATTTCAATGTTTTGAATACCGCTATTTCTATCCTGAGTTTGTAATTATGTATATTCTACTTGGTTGGCTGCCTCGGTGCATTCTCTGTGCTTTGTGTTTTTCATGCTATGGAGCCACGACTTTAAAGGAGCACATAACTGTATTCCTAACACTACAGTGTCCTTCCGCCTACGCACACTCATGCCCCCACTATGACAGGGTTTTTCCAGTTGTCTAGTTCCAGTGCCTCTTCCAGCACATGCAAATATATTGATAAATCTAGGGGATAATCTTTGGTAACAGCAATTTATTGCACTGTTTTGTTTTATTTTGTCATTATAGTAGATATTAGATAACATAAAAGAAAAATTCAGTAAGAGAAGACATTTGGAAAATAGTAACTCTCTCTTTAAGGTTTCTGTGAAATCTGAGCGTACATATGAACTATATTGTACTTTAAGCTATAGGAGATCTGATCCATGTGATGTTATACTGGATTTAAATCCTGCTGAAACAATTTGCTATTAAGAATCAATTTTATTTAGCTGATAAGTCCTTAGAAATATTTGTATCGGTTATGTTGTTTTAGTGTTAACCAATAGGAATGACATATGTGGTTTTATAAACAGATGATGTTAATTAATGTGCATACTTGGCTAAGGCTATTTTGGCCATAGCATCATAGTTTTTGTCCAGGGCCATGTGTAGCTTTAATAAAGAATAACTTATTCACTTTTTACTTCCGCTGTGATGCCAGTTTCTCTTTTGGAAGATTTATTCCTCCTCTGACCTCAGCTGTTGGGGGAATCCCAGACATACACATACATACATACTTATATACGGACATACTGACCTACCGACACACATATTTGCTTACCTTTTTTTTTTGCAGGAGGGTGGCTGTGGCTGATGGGAGTCGGCGTGGCTCCCGCGGCCTGGCTCTCTTCCCTTCCCGCGGAGAGGGAGCTGGGAGGAAGTGACCACCGGCCGTCACTTCCTCCCAGCACTACTTTGCGGCTGTGATGTTTTGTTTTTTTAAAGGGGCCCGGCCGCAGTGCTGACCTGGCCTCTGGAGATATAGGGCCCATCAGGTGGCCCCGAGTGCTTGGGACGTAGTTTGAGGACCCCTGGTCTAAACACTGCAATGTAAACTCTGTGGCTAAGGGAAAAGGGACACTGCACCCAGACCACTATAATGAAATGAAATCTGGTTGCCTACAGTGTCCCTTTAAGAAACTATTAAAATTAGCTACTGCAGTAGCATTTAATATATTTCTACTGAACTTATCCATTTTTAAAATAAATATCAATGTTATAACAAAGCAGATAGAACAAATACTGGATTTCCTTAATGATATATTTTAGGGAGGTTGACAGGACTTAATCTTAATGATATTTCAGGAACAAATTTGATTCATGAAAATCACCTTTTCTTGGTTATTTGTTTGCTTTCACTCTTTATTTCTACTTAGCCGCAGTTTGCGTGGTAGTTAAACCTCAGATTCTGTTTTACAGCCCTGATTACGACGTGGAATTCTTCAGGCAGTTCACATTGGTCATGAATGCCTTGGACAACCAAGGTAATGATTTCCAAATACGTTCCTGTTCGTCTTTTAACTTACTGCCATTAAAAATTGCCAAAAGAGGCAACCTGGAAAAATAGAGAATTATTCCACTTTTGGCATTTTTAATTTTTTACAAATACCTTGTCAAATCCATATTTTATCTATACACGTTAGAACAGAGGGTAGCACAGTCTATCCTCTATAGGTTAGTGTGATAGATACACTTTAGATATCGAATTGGGTTACTATACTTCTGTCTGATACCTATTGTTACCCTTTTAGCTGCCAGAAACCACGTGAACAGGATGTGTCTTGCTGCAGATATTCCCCTGATTGAGAGTGGGACTGCTGGCTACCTCGGCCAGGTCACTGTAATTAAGAAGGTTGGTAAACCTTTTAATTACACAATATCGTTGGCATCTGAACTGGGTGGGTGGTGGTCAGCTTCACGGTTTGTTATTCATTGTATATAAATGTTATGTGCTGGGAGGGTAACTTTTTTATTTTTATACTCTTTAATAGCACCAGCCCTGGTGTATAAATGTTATTACAAAAGACAGGAGAGAATAATCAGGCCAGAAGCATTGTGATTAGCTTTGCATAGTTTGTACGGTTTCTCCTGTAGCATCACATTTTATGCAGAGTTTAATTTGTTTTGGTTTGTCCTGAATTGGAGATTTAACTGTCCGGGGGAAAAAATATCAGAATATTTCCACATTTTTTCATTCTTCCAGTTTCTTCGGGTAAGATTTCAAATATATATGTATATTTTTCTCTTGTTTTATGAACCTCCAGGGAGTCACGGAGTGCTACGAATGCCAACCTAAACCCACCCAGAAGACATTCCCAGGATGCACCATTCGCAACACACCATCTGAGCCTATTCACTGTATTGTATGGGCCAAATATCTGTTCAAGTAAGATTCTCATTTACCAGGCCTTCTGTGCACACTCTGCTTCATAGCATTTATGTTGATCTATTGAAAATGCATGATTAAAGGGGAACTGTCACTTCTCTGACATTTACACCATTGAATAAAACAATCTAAATGACCTATAACTTGTGCTATGTTATCTTTTAAATTTAAAGATTTAGCAATTTACAGTATATTCCAAATAAATAAGGCAGTTTAAACATTGCAAATTGTTTAAACTGCCCTCTTCTCTTTATGCCGACTGCCAGGTGCAAAGGACAGTTTACAACAATGCTTGACAGGGAGCTAAGATGAAGGCGTCCAGTTTCATAATAAAGAGGTGTGAACTTCTATATCCGCTTTTATTTTTTTACACCTCACAAATACATATTTGATAACAATGGGGATAAACATAATCTTAAAAATCCTGTAAAGTGACAGTTCTTCTTTAAATTTTATGGTAAATCTGGTAATTCTTTCTGCTGGGCCGGTTAAAATCTGTCAAGGTTTGTGATAGATGACTCTCTTCCTTCACTACTATTACCCAATACATTTTACAATATTGTGCTCCCTGTTGGTGTGGAATGCAGATTATATTCACAGACACAGGTAACAATGTCTTATGCTTATTTTAACTTTAGCCAGTTATTTGGGGAAGAAGATGCAGATCAGGAAGTGTCCCCTGATACCGCTGACCCGGAAGCAGCCTGTGAGTTATTCTTTGTTTTTCTTACTCCCCTCTTCTTATTTACTTAACTGTACTAGTGAAACCTCTTCATCCTGCTCCTTATGTGTTCTATACAGGGGACCCAACAGATGCCGCTGCAAGAGCCAACGCATCAAATGTGGATGGTGATATAAAGAGGGTTTCAACCAAACAATGGGCAAGATCAACTGGCTACGACCCTGTAAAATTATTCCACAAGGTAATAAGAGAGAATAATCTATTGTGAAAACTGTGCACCTGTGTTTATTTGTAAATTTAATGACATTCGGTTTAGCCTTCTAACAATCAGAAAGAATTTACCTAATTATTATTTTTAAAGATTTAAGCACCATTTGTGCACTGTGTCCCTAGTGGCATTCTTAATCATGAAAACTTTTTTTCGTCTGATAGTCCATCTTTTTGAAGTCATCCTATAGTTGAAAACAATAATCACTGGCACGCTTTATTTTTAACAATAGAAAGTAACCTGCTGAATAGATATGGGCTGGCAAGAAACAAATTGTATAACACCCATAGAAGTGAGATTTTAAAGCGGTATGAATTGCCTTCTGGTATTATACAATTTATAGTGCTATGTTAAAAATCTCATGGGATTGTGTGTATTTCTGAGTTCTGTCCTAACCCTGGAATGCAGGTCTGTCGTGTGTTTATGAAGCGCAAAAAAATACTTTGGTACCTCCCTGGCTTTCAACTTTCTTTCAGCATATGTTACTCTTATTTTGCATCATCTATTCTGTAGAGCCCTAATGTTCCTACATGACCTGGACATTCCATAGCAGGATACTTTGAGTCCAGAGTCCTTTTGCTAAAAAAAAATGCAGTCAATGGTCCTTCGTGAATTGAAACTTAATGAAGAACCTATTCCTGTGTTGTTCATTTTCATGTTCATTTTGCAGCTCTTCAAAGACGACATCCGATATCTACTGACAATGGACAAACTTTGGAAGAAAAGGAAGCCTCCTGTTCCATTGGACTGGGCCTCATTACAGGATAAAGGTAGATTGGCAATATTTCCAATTAGTGCAAACAAATGTTATGTAAATAATTGTGTGGAGGTTTTTTTTTTTTTTTTTTTTCCTGTCACTTCTTTTTTGTTTGAGATGTGGTTTAGCCATCACAGTGAGGTTTTTATCGCCTTTTGTTCTTGCAGAAAACAATTCGTCAGAAGAGCACAATGAAACGACTCCACTCGGACTGAAGGATCAGCAAGTTCTAGATGTGTGCAGCTACGCTCAGTTGTTTTCTCAAAGTGTTCAAACCTTAAAAGAACAAATCTCTCAAAAGGGGGACAATGCGTCCCTTGTGTGGGATAAGGTAAGGAGAACCAAGGCTGGGTGAATTAATACTCGCTAGGATAATGTTGCAAAACCCAAATTGTTTATTAGAAAGCTTCATCTCAGTACAGAAAATGTACTGTTATTGTTTGAGCCCAGGCATCACTTACAAAGTACCCACACAGTTTACTAGCCAGGAAACTTTATTTATTCTGTGGATTTTCCAAAAAGAATATTATATAAGTGTGCTTTTCATTTTTCCTGTCGCAGTCTAGCAGACCATTCCAGGGCTATGTTGTTTGGATATTGAATCTGTCAGTCTTTGTACAGATGTGACCTTTAAAAGCAAAATTATGGACGGCTCATATGGGACAAATAGTTTTTGGGAAACTCTTGAAATTATTTTATGGGATATTTTCTCATTTTTCATCACTTGAAAAGTGAAGCTTCCACACACACAATTTATTCACGTTTAGGTTATGGAAACAAAGATTTTATATTTTTAAGCAGACTTTGATATGCAGTACAGTTTAACCCTGATCGTGGGTATTCATGTAGAGCCATTATGAAATTGTTCGATAACATTATTAATCCTTCCTGATAGAGAAAACAGATTTTTACTACAATACTGTAATAAAACATGTATCCATTTTGTAACCAGATACTTTCCTCGCTTTAATTTTGTGTAAAATGTCTGTTTGTAGGACGACGCCCCAGCCATGGATTTTGTCACATCCGCTGCTAACCTCCGAATGCATATCTTCAGTATGAACATGAAAAGCAGATTTGATATAAAATGTACGGTTATTTCCTTTGCATTGTTGTGATTTGTGGGCCCATGTAAAGTGATCTAAAATCTTATGTCCTTAATTTTAAAATGTTTTTTCCCACAGCAATGGCAGGAAACATCATCCCTGCAATTGCCACCACCAATGCTGTGATAGCAGGTCTGATTGTATTGGAAGGTTTGAAGATTTTATCTGGTAACATCGAGCAATGTAGAACTGTAAGTTGCTTATTTGTATTACCCACTAACTAATTTTCTTCACATTGCTCTGTTTCAACAAAATTAATGTAGCTATTTTACATCTGACAGGTTTTCTTGAACAAACAACCAAACCCACGGAAGAAGCTTCTCGTCCCTTGTTCACTGGATCCACCAAACTCCAGTTGTTACGTGTGCGCCAGCAGACCAGAAGTGACTGTGAAGTTAAACGTTCATAAAGTGACTGTGCAGACATTACAGGATAGGGTAAGCTTGCGTTATTGTAGAAGAATTGTACGTAGCACGCGTGCGCCTGTCCATTGTAACTTTGTGTGATTTCCATATTGAAAATACACTTATGTACTCTTTAGACTTACCAGTGTTTAAACACTCATGCAGGAAGTGATATTGCAGGCTGATGGTGACTGCTTCCTTTTTAAAGGGGCACTCTACCGCCCAGGTGCAAAGAATAAAAAAAAAAAATAGACTAAAACAATTAATACGACTAAAACTAAATTGAAATTCAGCAACTAAAACATTTAAGATGACTAAAACTAATATGGTATTTTAGTCAAAATGCTATGACTAAAACTAAATTAATATTTAGCGCCAAAATAAACACTGCACAGAGGGGCTGTGGAAGGTGCAAAAGAGGCTTTAACTAAACCCATTTAATTTTAGTCATGTTGACTAATATACCCCCAATGAAACCGTGTTAATTTTGTCAACTAACAATTTTTGAGATTTAGTCGATTTAAAACTAGACTGAAACAATTCAGATGACTAATATACAACTAAAACTAAAACGGCTTTTTTATAGTCAAAATACTATGACGAAAACTAAATTGAAATTTACCGCCAAAATGAACACATGAAAGCATCCATGAATTTTTTTCGTTGCAGGCTTATCTAAAACGGCTTTCAAAAGCTACAGATCGTGTCTGAAACCTTTGCAAGCCCTCCCCTTTCTGTCAAATCGTTTAGGAATGGGTTCATATAAATTGAGGCTCCTCCTGGCACAGAGGGTCCACCACCATCTTTGCCACATTAAATGGATACTATAGGCACCAAAACAACTTTAGATTAATTAAACTGTTATAATGTATAGATGATGCCACACTGCTCAATTATCTTCCATATAGGAGTTAAATCACTTGGTTTATATAGCACCACCTTGCATGAGACTGACACAGCCTTCCAAAGCACATTTAAAGTTTAAACTTCCTTTATTACCTAGTGTGTTGAATTTAGAATTTCTTATCTTCTGCTCTGTTTGTGGCCTGCAAGAGCATGCAGAGCCTTCCATGTGTGTGCTTACAGTTAAAGGATCACTATAGGGTCAGGAACACAAACATATATTTCTGACTCTATAGTGTTAACACCACCATCTAGCCCTTCTGGCCCACCTAAAAATAGTAAAATCTTATCAATGCATCTCTATGAGAAAAGTTCAGTGTTTCCATTGCCGCACTGCCCCAAAAAGCACTTGTAGTAGCTATATGAGAAGTGTCAAGTGGAGGTATCTCTAGGCTGTAATGTAAACCCAGCATTTTCTCTGAAAAGACAGTGCTTTCTGCAAAAAGCCTGAAGGTAATGATTCTACTCACCAGAACAAACGCAGTAAGCTCTAGTTGTTCTAGTGACTATAGTGTCCCTTTAATAATGCGGATTAACTCTTCTTCCTTATCAATGTCTATTTTGTCCGACCTTGTTGATTTTAATTGGCTGACAGCACTGGGCTAATTCATCCCCAATCACTCTCAGCCAATCCCCACTGTCCAGATTGTATGAAATTGGGAATGAGGTTATTTTATAAAAGTGTCAATTTCTTTTGAAAACTGCACTTTGTGTAAAATTAACAAAATAATTGTGTATTTCCTTCCTGTTATTAGGGACTTTATTTGTGTCTGTATAGATATTTTAAAATGTAATTCTGTGACTTCAGATTGTAAAAGAGAAGTTTGGGATGGTGGCACCAGACGTTCAAATTGAAGACGGCAAAGGAACCATCCTAATCTCGTCCGAGCAAGGGGAAACTGATGGTGAGAGTGCTGTTTTTTAAATTTACCAAACATTGCTTAAAAACCATAAAATTGTATGTGTTTTGCTTTTTTTAAACCAGTGGTGTATTCATTGTTTTGTCTTAACAATTCCAGCAAACAACAATAAATATATATCAGAATTTGGCATTCGGAATGGCAGCCGGCTGCAAGCTGATGATTTTCTTCAGGACTACACTCTCCTGATCAACGTTTTACATAGGTGCGTGCAGCTCCTGGCTCCTGTTTCCCAGCAGATAACCTTTCCAATGCTATGTCTAGCAAAGTGTTATCCGAGAGTATGGAACCATTTAGCCAGTTTGTTCATGATGTACAATAGGCCATTGGTGATGCTCTTTTCTCTTTGATCATTTTTTTTTTTTTTGCTTCGTATTCTAGTCTACAGATAAACTTGGCGTACAGTGGGTCAGATAAGCCCCATACACGATCCATACTGTATTAAAATATCTGATGTTCAGGGTTTTCATTACTATTTAGCTTTTTCTATAATGCTCTGTATCTAAGACTAGGCAGGAATTATGTCAGTAGTAGTGTACGTGGTAAGTTCAGGATTGCGGCTGGGTGTTCACATATTCTTTGGAATACTGTTACAGTGCAGATAATAGGCTTAGCTTAGTGTAGTTGTTTTTATTATTTGATATTGCAATGTGCTTAATCTTTACATGTATAATAATTGTCAGCAAGTAGAAAGTGGTTGATGTGATACCAGGCATGCGTTTGTTTATTTTTGCTATTTACTCCTCCAACCTTAAAGCTATCCATGCAGGGTCTTTACATGTTTGTGTTATTTTGTTGTTAGGGAAGACTTGGGGAAGGATGTGGAGTTTGAAGTTGTAGGAGATGCCCCTGACAAAGCTCCTCCAAAACCCACAGAGGAAAGTGCTAAAAGCATCACCAACGGAAGCGATGATGGGGCGCAGCCTTCCACATCCACAGGTATGTTTCCCTTCCTACCTCATCCAGTCAGGAACAGCATTCTAAAAGTAAATCAATGTATCCACATCTATCAATACCTGTCCTGTCATACACTGAATTTGACATAGTTTCCAATTTCCACACATATGCCTGCCCTACTTTCTACACAGTTCTCCGATGTAATCGGATGTAAGCAACTTCTTTATACATACTGTCATTCAGCTCTTTAACACACAATGTGTCCACCCACTTCTACTTGGCACAGCTGTTAACATACACTGTGCCGTGCCTTATTCCGTACCCTGTTAGGCAGTGTGCCCAGTCTTTCTTGTCTCTAGCAGAGTGGTGAGACCAATCAGGTCTCCAGTTCGGCATCTTAGAAAGGGAAGAGCATTTCTCTCAGCTTCCTGTCATTTCTATGACAACAACTGTGTTATTTACTAAAGTGTGAATGGTCAGGAAAGTGGCCAAACCAGAAGCATAGCTGACTGGGAGAATTATTCCATTTTGACTACTTTGACCTTAAAGGGACTCTCCAGTGCGGGAAAACAAACCGTTTACCTGGCACTGCAGGTCCCCTCTCCCTCCCATCCCCCATCCCAAGTTGCTAAAGGGGTTAAAACCCCTTCAGTGACTTACCTGTATCCAGCGCCAATGTCGCTCGGCACTGGTTCAGGGTCCGCCCACGCTCCTCCCCCGCCGACGTCATCTGGCTGGGGAGGCCTAATGTGCATGCGCGGCAATGCCGCGCACGCACATTAGACCTCCCCATAGGAAAGCATTGAAATAATTGCTGTTACCAGACAGATTTCCCAGATATTGGTGTGTGTATATATATATATATACTTTGCTTTTTCATTTGGTAGCTAAATGTCAGTTCTCACATTGCCTTGAGAAACTCCCCATAGGAAAGCATTGAAAAAATGCTCCCCATAAAAAAAATTGAAAAAAATGCTTTCCTATGGGGATTTCAGCGACGCTGGAGGCCCTCACATAGGTCCTCACTATAATCACGGAAGTGCTCTCTAGTGGCTGTCTAGTGGCTAGTAAACAGCCACTAGAGGAGGAGTTAACCCTGCAAGGTAAATATTGCAGTTTATGAAAACTGCAATAATTACACTTGCAGGGTTATGGGTAGTGGGAGTTGGCACCCAGACCACTCCAATGGGCAGAAGTGGTCTGGGTGCCTGGAGTGTCCCTTTAAATTTGAAATTTACTTTGAATTCCCAACAATTCTCACTTTATTAAGAGGGAAAAAAACAAACTGGATTTACTCGTGCATTCATTAAAAGAAAATACGTTTTTTTTATTTTTGCAATCTATGCTTTTCTTTTTATTATCCTTTTTTGTCATATTTAATTATTCATTTTTAGGCAAAATTGGCAAGCAGTTGCATCAATCAGGAAGACAATGAGATGTAGTGGTTTTTGGGTTCTTGCGTTTTTTTTTGAGTATTTTTTATTGATGTTTGGTAAAATCTTGGGAGAGTTTCAGAAGCAAGTCGAAAAATGCTTCGACTATGTCTGTTTGTGTGTTTATTTTCTACCTTTATGCTGTCAAAGTCTCAATGTATATTTCCATCTTTGTCATGTGCTTTTGTTTGTTTCACTAATTACTAACCTATAGTTAAGTGATGCACACCCTTTTTATATCTTTATTTCCCTCTTTAAAAAGCTCATGATCATGATGACGTGTTAATTTTGGACTCTGATGAAGAAAGCCCATCCTCCAGTAATGCTGATGTCAACATGGAGAGCACAAGCGTAAAACGGAAGCTATCCGACGATGGGGCTGTCAGCGCCAAAAGGAAGCGCTTGGAGCCACAAGAAGAACTGGACGATGATATAATTGCCCTTGACTAAGAAGTGTTCCTTTAGCAGGCTGAACTTTTTTTATTACGTCATTTGACTTTTATTAGGGTGTGTTAAATATCGAGAGCTAGACGCCAGGCCCTGAGGGACTGAATCTACCTATGCCAGTGACCTGTTTCCACATTTTCTGTGAATTTAGTAAGCCCAGATTTATTTATGTTTCGTACAACCTCATGCTGCATTACATACAGCTGCATCGCTTACATTGTTTTGTTTAAATGTGTTTTGTGGTTTAGCAAGAACAACTGTGGTATATCAAAGGTTTTCTTGGGGATTGTTTTTTGACTCCAATATTTATGTCTTATTTTGTTACATTTTTTTATTTTAGAATAGAAGGATACGGCTAGCGCTAAATGTTTCTCACACCCTAAGCCAACTCTGAAACAGTTATCATTTTACACAAGTGCCATGACGAACCCTTTTTGTGGATGCTGGGGCCTATAATCCTAACATTTCTAGTAGTTTTGTGGCCTGGTCAGCAAACAAACGAGACATCTGCAGGCGCTGTGTACGTTATTGTAAAACAGTTCATTTCTCTGTTATTTTTCAGCTTGTACTGCCTGATTATGTCTGCGCTGAGCATATTTTGTGCATTGTTTCCAGGTTATTTATATTTGGTGTTTTGTAAACCTAAAATACAGCTTCCACACTGTACCACCTTAATGGACCAAATAAATGCCATCTTGTTGATGGTAGCCTGCAACATATGTTCTGAGGACCAACCAACATTTAGCTCATCTTGGAAGGACGTGCACCAAAATAAACAGGGAATCTATGATTTTCATCACCAAGTCAATAAAAAAAAAACATGTTTTCTACCCAATTTTCATTCTTGAAAGTGCAAAACAAAAAGGGTATTTCAAAGTATACTATAATTCGCTTCCAGGAGAAATTGCTATTAAATTTATATTTTTGTAACTCTACAATGTGGTAATCAATAGTGTAGTTTTGTTTATTATTGCATTAAACCTACCTTTCGTGTTGTAGATATTGGTACACATGAAAATTGACTGTACGGTAAAGAAACATCCATAGGAAGCTTGGTAATCACTGTGTATTTACTACAATTGCCCTAAATAGTATTGGATGCAGAATGCTGTGACCCAGAGGAAAGGGAATGGGTGTAGATAGACTGGTTAGCACTGCAATCACATACTAAGGTGTGACTTCATGTTTCTTGAGACTATTCACTGTTAGTCATCTGAAATTGTTGTTACCAGACAGATTTCCCAGATATTGGTATATATATATACTTTGTTTTTTCATTTGGTAGCTAAATGTCAGTTCTCACATTGCCTTGAGACACTCGTTAATGGCACCAGTACAAGCTCATTGGTGTAAGGTGTTATGATCACATTTAGTTTTCTGGATGTTAAAGGGAGACTCTAAGCACCAAAACGACTTTAACTAAAGTGCTTTTGGTGCATAAATCTTACCTTTGCAGTCTAACTGCTTCCCTGGCTGAGACTGACACAACCTCCCTATATACATCTTGAAAAAGTCTAAACTTTTTGTTTCCATTATTTCTTGTCTCCTGCTTAAGTTTTTTGCTTGAATCTGCCAAAGCTTTCTATGTGTGATTTAAAAGATCTAAAGTAAACACACTGTGCTGTAAGAGCTAATAGAAAATCTATTATTTTTTTCCAATAGAAGATCATTGGGTCACAGTTAATAAGCTATATTACTGTTTATTGACAGCATTGGAAACCAGCAGAGAGGCTTCTCAATGAGTAGTCTCGGATTAGAGTATAAAATGTGATGGCTTGCAAATGCTGCAGAGAAGAGATCTGCAGCTTTGGCAAGCTGTTTTTAGTTAAAGATGAATAAATGCATGCATGTTTTCATTGGAGATTAATTTACTAAATTGTTTAAAGAAACACTCCATTGGATTTTTGAAGTACATTGCCAATGTTGATTTTCAAGCTAAAGGCTTAGCTGTGTATAGTAGACTTTGTTGGAACAAACAGTTCCTCACTAATTTGTTGCTTCTTGTTTTCTCCCATCCTTTTATCAAATGCCCTTTTAAAACCTGTTTGTGCCCATAATTTTTATTTTATTAAATGGACAACGTAAGAGACCAAAAATGGTCCAACAGAAGAAAAAAAAAAAACTCAACTATCCTATCCCAAAACCTGAGCTGGAATTCCTTTAGTCAGCAAACCCGTTATGTCATACACATATTACTGTTATTGGTATTTATAGTGTCAGTGTGTTCCACAGTACTAACAAGCTTACAATCTCGAGGTAGTTGTGTTTACTGGAAATCGATGGCAGAGAAATCGTAGCTATGTCCAAGCTTCAGTAACTGAGGACTCAACCTTGAGAAAGCTGACATTACAGGAACATTTAGAGCTCAAAATTTGGGATATTTTTTCCTATTAAAATTATATTGTGAAGAGCACCGTTACAATGCTTCCCTAAAAGGGCAGATCTACTAAACATCCATCTCTGGTGGGTATCCAGCGGCATTATGTTAAACCTTTGTAATGTAAAATGAATAAATGAGTCCACATAAAAACAATTAAAAAGGTCCAATAGATGTTTCCGTCTCAATAAAATATCTTTGCAGGGTTTGGATGCAGCTTTAGTCCCTAGAGGATATCCTTCGTACTCCCATAAAGAACAAAAACAGCAACTGTGAAACGAACCAAGAATATAATACAACCTGAATGTCGAAAAACCAAATATTACATTGAAAGGTGAAAGCACAGCATTATGAGTTATTGAACGGGGTTACCATAGAGCCTAATAACTAGCTGACACTAAAAGCAATGAAGGGTAACAGACAGGTTTGGAGAAGTGACAGTTAGTGCTTTCATGTGGTAGTGCATTTCTAAGTCATCAAGTGCTGCATCTAGCCCCTTATATCCAAATATTCAGGGATTTTAAAAACTATCAACCATTAGTGATGTCGCGAACATAAAATTTTCCGTTCGCGGACTTCCGCAAATGTTCGCGAACTGCCATAGACTTCAATGGGCAGGCGAATTTTAAAACCCACAGGGACTCTTTCTGGCCACAATAGTGATGGAAAAGTTGTTTCAAGGGGACTAACACCTGGACTGTGGCATGCCGGAGGAGGATCCATGGCAAAACTCCCATGGAAAATTACATAGTTAATGCAGAGTCAGGTTTTAATCCATAAAGGGCATAAATCACCTAACATTCCTAAATTGTTTCGAATAACGTGCTTTAAAACATCAGGTATGATGTTGTATCGATCAGGTAGTGTAAGGGTTACGCCCGCTTCACAGTGACAGACCAAACTCCCCTTTTAACGCACCGCAAACAGTCCATTTGCACAAGGTTGGATACCAAGCTAGCCATTTCCCGTTCCTTGTCCTCACTGATGTCATTGAAGGTCTCTTCCTCCACCCAGCCACGTACAACACCAAGGATCCCCGAAAGGTGACAACAAGCCCATCTGTTACACCAGATATGAGCAGCACTGGTGTGACACTGTGCCCTGGCAGGCCCTGAAACGCACACGTGTGAAGAAAACTGACTGCTATTATTTCACAGTCAAATTTCTAGTTTTTTTTTTTTTTAATGTACACTACTGTTACACCAGATATGAGTTGCACTGGTGTGACACTGTGCCCTGGCAGGCCCTGAAACGCACACGTGTGAAGGAAACTGACTGCTATTATATTACAGTCAAAAATGTTTTTTTTTTTTTTTTTTAAATGCAAGCTATTGTGACACCAGATATGAGTGGTGGCACTGGGCAAGTGGGCACACTATACGCTGTGAGCCTGACACAGACGCAGGCAGGCAGGCAGGCAACTGCAATTAGATTACACAGGAAAAAAAAAAAGCAGAATGATGTTCTAGCCCTAAAAAGAGAGAGAGCCCCAGCAGAGATCAGATGAGTCCTTCAGGACTGTAGTGGACACTGAATACACTAGCCTAGCTATCGATTTCCCTATTAAATCAGCAGCAGCTACACTGTCCCTCCTTTCACTAAGAATGCAGCTTCCGGGGGGCGGGGCCTAGCTGTCATGCAGGAAAGACGCGCTTCGTGTGAGCTCCCTCAATATCTCACTTTAAGCAGCTATCAACAAGCGAATTTCACCCCAGAAGGGGAT
Organism: Pelobates fuscus; assembly: GCF_036172605.1. NCBI lineage: Eukaryota > Metazoa > Chordata > Amphibia > Anura > Pelobatidae > Pelobates > Pelobates fuscus. The sequence goes on from NC_086328.1 coordinate 14,377,307, forward strand.
GACCCAGCAATGTTGCTCCTACCGGACCGACCCGACATAAGCTTAATAGCGGTCAGCAACTCGACAGAGTCTTACTTACCTCCGCATGGCAAGTGTGGCCTGGTGCTCACTGGGCGGGAGAGGCGGCCGATCTCCCGATCCTGGGATGCCCAGGAGCAGCTACTTCCCGGCAGGAGCTCCCCCCGCCCCCCTGGACAGACTCTTTAATCAATTTTGGAAGCAAATAACAAGCAGGAAGCCCCAAGCTCCACCACAGCCCCAACAAGCTCCACCACAGCTAAGCGAAGCAGTCCCCATTAAAATCCACCAATGCAAAAGGTGTCGAAGACGGGACCGGAGGCACAAACAGAAATGCAGAGCCTGCCCCACGTCAAGCACTCGCCTTCACCTTAAGCCACCACAATCCCACTCCGGACGTGAAGCACCACCGGGACAGATCCGACCACCCGACAAAACAAGCTTCCACCACCTCAAGCCGTGAACCCGGCACTCAGCCAGAGTCTTGCCTTTGTTGTTCCAGGTATCAGGGACTCCCAGAGTCTGCACCTGGCGCCCAGAAGGGATCGGATGAGCACAAGCAGTAAACAGCAGCCTGCCATGCATGTCCCACTATAGCCGATCCTCCACACCATGCCTTTGATCACATGAACTGCTCTCTGCACATTAACTAATCGTAAAGTAGCAAGCGACTCACACTTGATTTATAACTAGTGGTGGAGCTGCTGATATAAATACACAGTTGATAACGTGCAAGCTACACCCTAAACATGACAGCCATCTTTCACAACAATGTACTGCTATATACTCATACCCTCAATGCAACTAGCCATGATATACGCACGTTCAGCCTAGCATGCTCAAATATAATACGCTTCTGTCTTAAAAAAATAATACAAAAAAAAAAAGAATGCAGCTTCCGAATGAATCTAAACTGGATGCTGTCCAGGAGGTGGGAGGGTCTGTTGCTGATTGGCTGGAATGTGTCTGCTGACTGTGAGGTACAGGGTCAAAGTTTACTCAATTATGACGAATAGGGGGCGGACCGAACTTCGCATATGCTCGTCGTCCGTGGCGAACGCAAACAAGCTATGTTCGCCAGGAAATATTCGCCAGCGAACTATTCGGGACATCTCTAGTCAGGATAGATGCCTCTGGAATGGGAGGTACGGGTTGAGATGGTACGCATACCAGTGTCTCAGGGGCCAAATAAGCATTTCTGGACAAAAGTGTCTGATGGGCCTGGGCAATCTGGTCCATACGGTGATCCTGTTCTTAAAATCTTGCCTCATAGGAGGCCATTTGCTGTCCTAAACCTGCAGGGCCCATGGTCCCATCATAATGTCATGATGTAATACCCCAACACGCAGAGTTTAGGATAGCAAGGGACAAAACTAGGATATAACTTATTACCTGGACTTAGAATGGCCAGACTAAACGTCAGACAGAGATAAAGCGTAATCAGAAATGAGACAAGGTTATGGTAACAGAGAGACTACGAAAACGAGAACAAGCCAGAGTCAGGTAGATGGTAATCAGTCACACGGGCAAACAAGACAGGAAAGGGTTAAAGATAAATTCAGAGTCAAGAACAAAGCCATGGTCAATACCAAAAAAAAACAAAATAGATCAAGGAACGCACTAAAGGGTATTGACACAGAAACCACGATAGGTCAAAGTGGATAGGGCTAGGGAAGTTTAAATATCCTTTCACATTTGATTGGCCCACGTCATGCCTACGCCCCCAAAACGTTCGTGTGTGGGGGTGCTGGAATGACGTGGGCCAATGGGAGCCTGAATGAACTTTTGGCTCCCACTGCCCCTTTAAGAGTGAGCTCGTGACTCGAGCCGTGCTCCTAGTGCCAGGCGGGCCACGTGACCGATCACTGCGTTCAGTGCACGCGGCTAAGTCAGAAGAGGAGATCAAGCCGCATGCGGCTCGTGTGGAGGCAGGAGTGATCCAGCCACGCGCGGCTCAAGCTTAGGAGCCAGGTCGGTCCCAGGATACGGTAAATACAGCCACAACCACTTATCCCAATCACACACCTTTCCTAACGTCCTATCCCATTAAAAGCATATTACCGCGTATTTAATAAAACAGATAGACCCCCTACTTCATCCAGGTTACCAATCCATGGTTTGATATTCTGAGCCCTCTCTGATTTACTGTACACGACTATTCGATATTCCCACAAACTTTATATAGCATTTTATGTTTGTTTGAGACCACCTTAAAACTATTGGATATCGCAAAAAATCATGATCACTATATACTTTCTCTACAAACCTCTAAAACGAACCAAACTACTCATCCATCCGCTATACCACTTTATCCCACCTAGAACTATTGCCCAGTTAAAATACTTGACTCTTACTTACCCACACTCAGTCATGCCACACACATTTCACTACTACTCTCACTGAATCCCTCTGACTACGGCTAAATTCATCTTCTACATCAGAACACTACTCCTAAGATTGGGTTGCATCCATGTCTCGGGTCTTTCATTTAGAATAGGGGCAGCTTCGGTCTCCTTCAACACTGACACTCCAGTGCATATTATTAAAAGATTGGGCAGATGGAAATCCTCAGTCTACAACCGAAATATTCCTCATCCCGAGAAAGAAATGAGGAAAGCTTTTAAAAGTTTGGCTTTGTAAATTTGATGCAATAAGTGTGTTTTTCTTTAATACCTTTTCACCCTCTTTGCATGAACCCGATTTACATATATTACTATTATGTTTCTGAACATATATATTATATTATTCACTCACTCACTCACTCACTCACTCTCTGGGCCGGCCTAAGACATCATGCTGCCTAGGTCCAACGATAAATGACTATGGGGGATAATGTATAATAAACACAGGTTACTGGCTATGGGGGGGATAATGTATAATAAACACAGGTTACTGGCTATGGGAGGATAATGTATAATAAGCACAGGTTACTGGCTATGGGGGGGGGGGATAATGTATAATAAACACAGGTTACTGGCTATGGAGGATAATGTATAATAAACACAGGTTACTGGCTATGGGAGGATAATGTATAATAAACACAGGTTACTTGCTATGGAGGATAATGTATAATAAACACAAACACACACAAAAATAATAATAATACAAAAAAAAAGAATGCAGCTTCAGAATTAATCTAAATTGTATGCTGTCTAGGAGGCGGGAGGGTCTGCTGCTGATTGGCTGGAATGTGTCTGCTGACTGTGAGGTACAGGGTCAAAGTTTACTCAATGATGACGAATAGGGGGCGGACCGAACATCGCATATGTTCGCCGTCCGTGGCGAACGCGAACAAGCTATGTTCGCCAGGAACTATTCGCCAGCGAACCGTTCGGGACATCACTATCAACCATCTTTTCTATAGATATGAACAATGTATTTTCTAGTAGGACAGTATGTAGGCAATAGTCTTTTCCAATCTCTTGTGACATTCTAGTATTATTGTGAATTTACATATTTAGTTTTGTAGGTGACTTTTTGAAGAAGGGAAACTTTGCACCGTGTGTCAGACTAAGTTTATTGCATTTCCACAACTTGTGGTTATTTAACCAAAAAGTGTCCATTTGCCTGTAGTTTCCAAGCTGAAGTCTTGATGTAATTAACTAAATTATTGGTAGAGTTTATATAGCAATCCAAAGGATGACAGACAGCATAGAATAGATGGACCTTGTCAGGTTTCAAATGTCCACCCCAAGAGTTGATTAGTTATTGCACGAACACACTGCACAACCACCCAATATACACTGCTCAAAAAAAAATAAAGGGAACACTTAATCAACACAATGTAACTCCAAGTCAATCACACTTCTGTGAAATCAAACTGTCCACTTAGGAAGCAACACTGAGTGACAATTTCACATGCTGTTGGGCAAATGAGATAGACAACAGGTGGAAATTATAGGCAATTAGCAAGACACCCCCAATAAAGGAGTGGTTCTGCAGGGGCTGACCACAGACCACTTCTCAGTTCCTATGCTTCCTGGCTGATGTTTTGGTCACTTTTGAATGCTGGCGGTGCTTTCACTTTAGTGGTAGCATGAGACAGAGTCTACAACCCACACAAGTGGCTCAGGTAGTGCAGCTCATTCAGGATGGCACATCAATGCGAGCTGTGGCAAGAAGGTTTGCTGTGTCTGTCAGCGTAGTGTCCAGAGCATGGAGGTGCTACAAGGAGACAGGCCAGTACATCCGGAGACGTGGAGGAGGGCAACAACCCAGCAGCAGGACTGCTACCTCCGCCTTTGTGCAAGGAGGAGCACTGCCAGAGCCCTGCAAAATGACCTCCAGCAGGCCTCAAATGTGCATGTGTCTGCTCAAACGGTCAGAAACAGACTCCATGAGGGCCCGAAGTCCACAGGTGGGGGTTGTGCTTACAGCCCAACACCGTGCAGGACGTTTGGCATTTGCCAGAGAACACCAAGATTGGCAAATTCGACACTGGCGCCCTGTGCTCTTCACAGATGAAAGCAGGTTCACACTGAGCACATGTGACAGAGTCTGGAGATGCCATGGAGAACGTTCTGCTGCCTGCAACATCCTTCAGCATGACCAGTTTGGCAGTGGGTCAGTAATGGTGTGGGGTGGCATTTCTTTGGGCGGCCGCACAGCCCTCCATGTGTTCGCCAGAGGTAGCCTGACTGCCATTAGGTACCGAGATGAGATCCTCAGACCCCTTGTGAGACCATATGCTGGTGCGGTTGGCCCTGGGTTCCTCCTAATGCAAGACAATGCTAGACCTCATGTGGCTGGAGTGTGTCAGCAGTTCCTGCAAGACAAAGGCATTGATGCTATGGACTGGCCCGCCCGTTCCCCAGACCTGATCCAATTGAGCACATCTGGGACATCATGTTTCGCTCCATCCACCAACGTCACGTTGGACCACAGACTGTCCAGGAGTTGGCAGATGCTTTAGTCCAGGTCTGGAAGGAGATCCCTCAGGAGACCATCCGCCACCTCATCAGGAGCATGCACAGGCATTGTATGGAGGTCATACAGGCACGTGGAGGCCACACACGCTACTGAGCCTCATTTTGACTTGTTTTAAGGACATCACATCAAAGTTGGATCAGCCTGTAGTGTGTTTTTCCACTTTAATTTTGAGTGTGACTCCAAATCCAGACCTCCATGGGTTGAAAAATGTGATTTCCATTTTTTAATTTTTGTGTGATTTTGTTGTCAGCACATTCAACTATGTAAAGAACAAAGTATTTCAGAAGAATATTTAATTCATTCAGATCTAGGATGTGTTATTTTTGTGTTCCTTTTTTTTTTTTTTTGAGCAGTGTATAAACCCTACTCTACATCCTCAGAAACCCAAGGATGGACCAGTCAGAAGCATGGTGCAATGTTTTTGGTATAGAGTGCATGATTTAAAAAAAAAAAATGTATATATAAAACTTAATTAAATCCATCACTTCACATTTGATCTTGCAGATGACATGTTTATTTGGCTCAGAAAGATGGGCAGTTTTTCTGGCTGAATATTTAAACTAAACACAGCTGTTTTAATACCAACTGGATACCAAGGTAGTTCCCGTAAACCCGCACTTTTTGTCTGTTGCAGGAATTACACTGGTTTTGATCAATTGAAATCTTGTCCCTCATCCATTTTATTACCAAAATTGTAATCTACAAAGTACGGTCATCCACAACGGCATTTTGTGCACATGTATTGACTTCTAGTACAATGTGTGGGTTATATACGGGGCGATTATTTCATTACATTTTTATTTTCTCTCTTAAAACAACAGCAAGCACACTGAATGGAAAATATTAAGTACTTGAAGTGAAATGCTGAATACAGTGAGTTAGCGGTTTTTATGGTCCTGTGTTCAGTCAGCAGGCTGTAGCTTTATGCTTTTCCCTGCTGTATGCACAAACTGAGAAGGAATTGTACAAAAAGCAGTATTTAGTTCATTAAAGGTTGCCATGACTTCAATCGCAGTGGGATAATGTGTTCCTGGTACATTTTCACAACTTAAACCTTTTGCAAAAGAAAAAAGTCCTTCTATCAATACTTGAGGCAATGTTAAAAGCGATACCCAGCATGCCTTTCGTTCTTTAACCCTGTCAGATCTGGGTCGAAATCTAAGCAGAAGTTCTGTTTTCTCAGCGGTGTAAGTGAATGAAGTAATGCCACAACACTGACAGGGTTAACTGCCAAACCAGGAATTGGAGAATTATTAAAAAGAGAATTGAAAGTCTGAGGCCCCCCCAAAAAATCAAACTGGAGAATGTTTCTCTATATATTGAGCTAAAATTCACAATGTCGAGGTTTAGTAAATAGCTCCCTACTTGTCGCTACATTTAGACGAGCCCTCCTGTGTCAAGTGGGTGGAATCACGCGATTAAACCGGACATTCTGAGGGATGACACATTTCATAACAAAACAGTCAACCTGCAAAAATAGCTCAGTTGGTTACTTTATTCTAATTTGGGCAAAACGTTGTAATTCTTTTAAAATTCAAGTTTCGTGAATTACCTTTAGTTGGAAAAATGACAGAGTTAGAGGATTTATCCAGAATCGATTATTCTAAGTGAATTGCCAATTTAAGGTCAAAATATCTTAAATAGAAAAAAATAATCTATTTCAGCTGTGCTTTCAGTTCGACTACTCTAAACTTAACTGTGAAATAAAATTGGAATTCTCACTTGAGTAAATAACCCTGACAGTATTTTTGTCATGTTTCTCTCAACCGTCTCATCCCGAGTTGATTTCTGTATTCTACAATAGAACACAATTCTATTTTTGGAAATATGTGTGCTCATGTACCAGCAGGTGGCAGCGCTAAACTCAAAATAACATAATTTATAACCATAACAACACTGGGGGGAACAGGTCTTTTATAAACACTCGAGTTTGCGTCACAAAATTGCTGTGACTCCATTCAAAATTCCTTTCGACTTGTGGGAAAATTTAAATTGGAAGCTGAAATATGCCAGTGCCTGCAGCAGAAACCAATAGACCTATTTGCCTCTGCAATAAAATGCAGACTTTTTATGGATACATTAACTACTTCAGGACCATTTGCTAACAACAAATATTTTTATTGAAGTGCAATTTGTGAGAACGTGAGATAAAGGAACACGTACAAACATGTATTCCTGACCCTACAGTGTTAAAACCACCATCTAAAACCACCTCACCTGCCTAAATATAATAAAATATAACTTTTGTTCAAGTCTGCAGCTGCTGGATCTGCCCCTGATCTGTCTGCTTGGCTGACATCATCAGAAGTGTTGTTCTGAGTCAATCACAATGCTTTCCCATAGAATTGGGTGAGACTGTCAAGTAGGCAGATCAGGGGTAGAGCCAGCACAATTCAAACACAGCCCTGGCCAATCAGCATATCCTCATAGAGATGAATTGAATCAATGAATCTTTATGAGGAACGTTCAGTGTCTCCATGCAGAGCATGGGAACACTGTATGGCAGTCACACTGTGCAGCACTGCCCCAGGAAGCATCTCTAGTAGCCATCTGAGGAGTGGCCAGTGGAGTTATCACTAGGCTGTAATGTAAACACTGCATTTTCTCTGAAAATATAGTGTTTACTGCAAAAGAGCCTGAAGGGAATAATTCTACTCACCAGAACAAATGCAATAAGCTGTAGTTGTTCTGGTGACTATAGTGTCCCTTTACGATTTACACCTTTCCACCCCCTTCACCCCTAAAAACACAGAAATCTAGTTGTGGAAGATCCCCCCTACTCAGAAACCCAAATGGTAAGCCACAACCAGAGCACTCGTCTTGCAGGGCTTCACTTCCTGTTTTTCATGGCTTACTGCGCATACTGCTTTTGTCGTCATGTAATATGACTTCAGTATGTATTTTAAACCAGCTTAAAAACAGTCTCCTGACAGTCTTGGGGAGATTTTTCTTTCTAACAGAAAGAGCAGCCAAAGTATCAAAAAAGTATCAGGGTATAGAATTTCCCCTTTAAGGGCAAGGCCAGATTTACATCAGTACGGGTAGAATTCTCAGGGTCCATAACTCCCAAACAAATCTAATTCTTTATTTCTTGTTCCGTGATGTGTAGGTAGCACCACGTAGCAAAATTTAAAAAAAAAGTTAAAATCTAAATTGATTCAATACTGGAGATGGGAATCTTAATTATTAATAATTGTAATGTATTTTTTTTTTTTAACCATGTATTTATTTCACCCCTTTAATGAATGTTGATATATACATTGGCGGCTTTGGATGGTGAAATTATTGAATAACTGAGCAATATCTGCCAAAAAAAAAAAAAAGGCACAAGGCTGAGGTCTACAGAGGTAGAATAGTCCCTAGGCCTAGTCACTAGTCAGTTGACAGAAACAGAATTCAGTATCGAGTCTGTAAATGGCATAAAATATAAATTTTAATGAAACATAAGTCTCACAGGTGATAGATCCATTTAGCAGTAAATAGTTAAAGCGACAGAAAGGCACATTAACAGTGCAAAACTAAAGAGAAAATGTGATTATTTTTTTTGATTTTTGTTTTTTACTTTTTGATAAATTAAACACGTTGTTCTCCACTTCAAAGCGCTGCAAAATATCTTGATGCTATATAAATAATGATGGCACAAAACCACATTTTTTTTCAATATATAAATTTGCCACAGAGGGAAACACGTCTTTGGATTCGGCTCTTTTCCTAAAAGAAGGGCCTCAAAAAATATTAAACTCAATGATCTACAGAAATCCGGTTTTAGTTAAAAAAAAAAAAAAAAGTTAAAATCTACCATGAATCCTGTAAGCTCCTACCATCTAAAAATTGATCTACCCAGAGCAGCCTGCAGTATTAGCTCCCAGATGTAAAAATGCTCTCCTTTATATAGAAAACGAAAATCTCTACATCCTAAAAGGGTAGAACCTGCTTCTGTTTCACACCAGACAGAGAGGGTGTTACAGAAAGCATATGGCCCCTTATCTTCCAACGTGCAACCTGATAGTCTCCAAATACACCTGGCTAATTTTCTCTTTGAGAAGCTGAGACAAAGAAGTATATTTTCCAAATATGCCATGTGGCTAATTCTCCTCACACCTCATTCATCCGAGACCCCGTAAATCTCAAAGATTCACTTCTATCACTCGTAGACCAAAGTATCTCTTTTTGGCACACCTTGCATTATTTTAGGGGCCAGCAGATTGTAAATCGGTTAAATAGCATTTTAAGCATGCTTACTACCTTCATTTAGTAGAGGTAATAAAATGAACACTATCTTGCGTTCACCAATTTTTGACATTGGCCTTGATTTCATTTTGTTGGATACGTTTTCCAAATAAATGAATACTTAAATTCATCAGCACGTTAAGCCCATGGGCAAGCACTTCAACACGCTGACTTGCCCCCTTTTGGGTGGGTCTACCCCTTTTCCAAACAGGTCAAACTTCTGCTTGTTACTCGGCCAGGGGCGTACGTAGAGCATTTGGCACCCGTGGTGGGTCCTATGTTTGGCACCCGTGGTGGGTCCTATGTTTGGCACCCGTGGTGGGTCCTATGTTTGGCACCCGTGGCGGGTCCTATGTTTGGCACCCCTTCCCCCCAATGCACCGTAGTGGCGTTATTATTCAACATGAATCCTGTGTCAAAATCAATGCAAAAATGAGGCAGGAATACACTGAGGGGCATAGGGGGGCAGAGTGTCTCCAATATTTTAAAAAAATAACACTTTTTGAATACTTAACTGCACTGCGTTTTATGTTTCACTTAAAAAAGTTTGAATCCTTAGCACACAGCAAAGGAACCTGGTGATTGTGCAAAACCATTTATATATCTGAATATTCATAATTTAATACAAGCAGCAGTTTGTCTGTGCAAATAGCATGAAAGGCATGAACACCTGTTATTAGAACTCGTTTGCTTTGATTTGCTTTCTAAATTCACTGTACCAGTTTATACCTAGTATAGTTTATATAATTATCATTGCATAGAAACATTTCTCTGAAACGTTCGGTACAAGAGTGCCTTTGGGAAAAAAAGGACTTGTTAATATCTACAATATGTAATGCTATAAAATGTATGCCTCCCGGATTTATATGTCATGACAAGGTAGAATTAAAAATATGTTGAGAAATATTTCAGAAATGATTAATGTTAAAAAAAAAAATTAAGAAAATATTTTATGGATAAGCCAATGTTGTTTGAAGGTCCAATTTCAAAGGAATAATCAAACTTAAACATCTAAATAAATTTCTGCCTTCGGCAATTAAACATGTAGAATCAGACTGGTTAGAATGCGGCTTTCCCCAAAAAGATGCAGGCAGACACAAGCGTGCATCCGCGTTAGAAGCCATGTTTATCCAGTTACTTAAAGACAAACAGACAATGCAGTGATCATAATTTAACTACTTTATTAAGCCAATCCAGGTGTGTCTGAGTACCAACATACCCCCCCAAAAAATTAAATATAACTTAACAAGCACCCAGTAAAGTAGTTAAAGCTCTAAGTGCAGGCTTCACACCCATAAACCTGTATAAATTTGCTGTCCCCATATTTTCCAAAGCTCTCGTGATAAGCTCAGTCTCTGATAACTGAAGAAGTAAATTCTCAATTCCCATTCTGTTCATATAAATCCAAAATTGGCCGACGGGTTTAAGATCAGACCTAGTACAGCGCACGGCCACACAGGGCCCTTCCAAACTCAATGGGCGACTCCAAGAGATTAATGTATATGGCACCTTGACAACTTGACATTTGCCGAACGGTAGGCAAGTTACCGGTTTTGGCATCCCCTTTATTCATGACATAGTGACGGTTAATGTGACCAAGAAATTCATGGTTCTGGGGACCCTACCTAATACTTGGGTCCTAACCGGCAACTCTGCATGGCAGATGTATACAACGATGCAAGCCCCAAAACTCAGGATGTTTCCCATACTATTTTTGGAGGTAGTTTTACAAACAGTTACTTGCATCCTATGGTGTCTGTCTGAACACTGGAATAGGTGACATTCAGCTGAGCCTACCTTTAATATAACATTCCTGGCTAATCATGGCAGCATCACTTATGGGTAGCTCCTCCCTTAGCAGTCACAGGACAGAAATTAATTAGATTAATTAATAAGACTGATGGGTATAAAGAGTCCCTCCCATAGGCGTGCGCAGCCCATTGCATTAGGGTGTGCACCCTAAAGCACAAGCACACGCGGTGTATATATATATATATGTATATATAGATATAGATATATATATAGATATATATACACACACACACACACAAAGCTGTGTGTGCTGTGTGAGGGTGCTGTTAGTGTGATGTGTGTGTGAGGGTGCTGGTAGTGTACTATGTGGGTGAGGGTGTTTGTGTGTGCGTGCTTGTGAGGGTGCTGTGAATGTACTGTGTGTCAGGGTGCTGTTTGTGTGTGTTTGCGTGTGTGAGGGTACTGGTGGTGTGCTGTGTGTGTGTTTGTTAGGGTCCTGTTTGTGTTTGTGAGGGTGCTGTTTGTGTAATGAGTGTGAGAGTGCTGTGTGTTTGTGAGGGTGCTCTGTGTGTTGGTGCTGTGTATGTGTGTTGGTGCTGTGTATGTGTGTGGGTGATGTGTATGTCTGTGGGTGCTGTATGTGTGTGGGTGCTGTATGTGTGTGGGTACTGTATGTGTGTAGGTGCTGTATGTGTGTAGGTGTTGTGTATGTGTGTGGGTGCTGTATGTGTTTTGGTGCTGTGTATGTGTATAGGTGCTGTGTATGTGTGTGGGTGCTGTATGTGTGTGGGTGCTGTATGTGTGTGGGTGCTGTGTATGTCTGTGGGTGCTGTGTATGTCTGTGGGTGCTGTGTATGTCTGTGGGTGCTGTGTATGTGTGTGTGTGTGCTGTGTATGTCTATGGGTGCTGTATGTGTGTGTGGGTGCTGTATGTGTGTTGGTGCTGTGTATGTGTGTGTGGGGGTGATTGTGGGGGGTGGAGGTGCCGGTACATTACTTAATATCCCCCCTCCCTTCTTACTTTATGTAGGGAGGGGGGATCTTTCCTTGCTGCTTTCCCTGGTGGTCCAGTGGAGGTGGGGGCAGATCAGTTATCCCCCCTCCCTTCTTACCTTATGCCTGGGAGGGGGGATCCTGCGGCTGCCATCCATCCCTGGTGGTCCAGTGGAGAGTGAACTCTAGCCCCGCAGGGCTAGAGTTCACTCACGCGAGATCTGAGCGTTGCCGCGGCAACGCTCAGATCTCGCGAGAGGAACCCGGCGGAGCTGCTGGCAAGAGCTCCGCCGGTCCTCTACTGCCTCCCTCACTGCCTGTGAGCCGGTGAGGGGAGGCTGAGAGCAGAGCCGGCGCTCGGATAGCGCCGGCTCGGCATGAGCCGGCAGGGGAGATCCTGAGATCTCCCCTGCCGGTCTCAATACATAGGCGTGCCGCGGGTATTAGGGTGTGCCCAGGCACACCCGGCACACCCCGTGCGCACGCCTATGGTCCCTCCTCTCCTTACACCTCAGTCTTTTTTCCTGTCCTTAGCAAGTTCTACAGGACTTTTTACATTTTATTTTATGGCCACCTTCCTGCGTGTGTCGTGGGTTCGTTCCAAATGAAGTTCAGCCTCTCTTCATTTGAAGGACCCAGTAAACAGCCGGCATGAGCAGGACTAACTGGGTCAGGTTCAGCGTAAGTACTGAACTGCAGCGTGGGATACATGTCAGGTGTTCTGAGGTGTTCTGAGGGAGACACTGTTCCTAATTATCATGGGGTTGGTTATCCTTAAAAATTCCCCTGGTTATTGGAGTGCCCCTAGTACTTGGGGTCTAAAATCCCCCCTTACCTTGATGGCAGTGTTTTAGAATCCATACTGCAGGGGGTCATCCTGGGGGATGGCTCTGTACAAACAGGTGGTGTTTGGTTGTCTGCTCTATCTTCCCTGGTGGTTCCCTGGGTGCTTGCTGGGAGTGGCTGTGCCTGTGGGGGCACTGCGCTGGCTTTGTTGGCTGTTCTATGGGGACCAGCGTTGTTAGCTGGAACGCGGTATGCATTCCAACCGTCTGTTTGTTGATGCGGTCGGATCTGGCGAATCCGGAAGTGCCTTGCGCCGGCCGCGAGGTTTGGAACACATGCCGTGCATTCCAGTGGTCTGCGCATGCGCAGACCGGACGCGGCTATATTTAAACTGGGTGATGCTGACACTTACCTGTGCGTCGCATGTATTGCCCATCGGTGGGGCATGCCCCAGATCGACCTGATGGCATCATTACAGAATCGTCAGGTGGAGAATTACTACTCCCTCCACCCGGAAAGTCAGGCATTGGGCCAGGATGCTCTCTCTCTTCCTTGGTCGTTCGATCTGGGGTATGTGTTCCCTCCCCTACTTATGATACCCAGGTCTGTGGAAAGTTTGGTCGGAAGAAAAGAAGGTTATTGCCATAATTCCGATTTAGCCTCGGAGGCCGTGGTTCCCCCTATTGTCTATGATGAGCCAGGAACAGCCTTGGCCTCTTCTTGTTATGGAGGATCTGCTAACGCAGGGCCCAATATTCCATCCTCATCCGGAACGCCTCAAATTGGGGGTATGGGTCTTGAAAAAGAAAGACTTCAACGATTAGGTCTCTCAGAAGCAGTGGTCAATACCCTCTTGCAATCAAGGAAAGCTTCTACTTCCTCATGCTACCATAGGATCTGGGATGTGTTTCAGGAATGGGCTTCAGCCAAAAATATTGACTTCCTGCATCCTCACGACACTGAGATCTACAAGAAGGTCTGGATAAGGGCCTTAGCCTCAGCACTCTTAAAGTTCAGTCTTCGGCTCTTTCAGCTTTGTGCAACATCTCATGGTCTTCAGATCCGTTGATCTCCAGGTTCTTCAAGGTAGCTTTCAAGTTGAGACCTCCTTCCAGATCTACTACCCCTCCTTGGGACCTTCCGCTGGTTCTCAATTACCTGACTGAGGATCTGTTCGTTCCTCTTGAGAGTTTGGATTCTACCCTCCTGACGTACAAAACATTGTTTTTGGTAACAATTACTTCTGCTAGGAGAATTTCGGAGATTAAAGCATTTTCTACCTTATCTTCTTGTCTACGATTCTATCATTATAGGGTGTGCCTGAAACCTAAACCTGAGTTTCTTCCTAAAGTGGTCTCTCAGTTTCATCTCTCTCAAGAAGTGGTCCTTCCATCTTTCTACCCCAATCCTTCTTCGCAAGAGGAGGTTAGGTGGCAACGTTTGGATGTCATGAACTGCCTGTCTATGTACCTTAAGCGTTCTGAGTCTTACTGAAAAACTGACCAACTCTTCATTTTACCTTCAGGGGCCAGGAGAGGTGAGGCAGCCTCTTTATCTACGTTGAAACGTTGGATTGCGCTAGTGATCAGGAAAGCATATATCGCTAAATATCGATCTCCTCCACTGAAGATAAAAACTCATTCTACCAGAGCATTGTCGACTTTGTGGGCTAATTGGGCAGAGGTTCCATACGATGATATTTGCAGGGCAGCCACCTGGTCGTCCCCTATGACGTTCATGAAATACTACAAACTAGTGGACTCTCCTTCCACCTCCTTTGGGAAGAGTGTCCTGTCTACGGTTTCTTTATCCCGTTGATATTAAATTCCTTTGCAGCAAAGGAGTCTGTTCAGTGTATTTTCTCGGTTTATTATTCCCACCCTATAATCTGTGAGCTTGGGTATTACCCATAAGTGATGCTGCCATGATTAGCCAGGAATAGAGAAAATTTATAACAAACTTACCGTAATTTTCTTTTCCTGGCTATTTCTCATGGCAGCATCAGGGTTCCCGCCCATTCTTTTAATTTTCAGCTTTATAATTGGACTGAGGTGTAAGGGGAGGGGGGACTCTTTATACCCATCAGTCTAATTAATTAATCTAATTAATTCCTGTCCTGTGACTGCTAAGGGAGGAGCTACCCATAAGTGATGCTGCCATGAGAAATAGCCAGGAAAAGAAAATTACGGTAAGTTTGTTATAAATTTTCTCTATTTTAGTTACAATTTCCAGATTATCAACTTAAATGTGAGCAGCTGAAAATGTAAAGTGAATTCAAAGAAAATTTCACATCGCCCCTAAAAAATGCAATATTCCCCAAGTTAGCTATATTTCCTGGTTGGCTATTTTGGTTTAAAAGTTTAAATTTATTTAGAATTCTCAAGATTAAAAAATCCTGTCTACAGACCTTTACAAGATTAAAAAAATCCTGTCTACAGGCCTTACAAACGATGTAACTAAATTATCCTCCGACAGGTTGTACTGTCCCTTTAATAACAAGCTCTTCGGCAGAGACATGATTTGGAATAATTAAATAAGGGCAAGCTAGGTGAATACATATATTTTAATCTATTCTTGTCCCCTCACGGAGTAGATTTTATCCTAATTACTGCTTTCTGGAACGCTACTGACGCCATATCACCCAGGAGACATCTAGGGACTTATTCACTAAACACTGAATTAAAAACCAGAATGCAAATCTTAAGCTAAATTAGCTGATATAAAGAGTGTTCCAAATAAGCAATTTTGGCCTACATTTTGCAATTACATTTTCAGATCATTGCATTTTGATGTTAAGAGAATAAACCCCAAATAGATGATAATATAATAGATCCTTAAAATAATGTTTTGTGAAAAACAGAACATTGCCATATCCCGTGTCAAAAAATACGCGGCTAAATTTGGAAAGAGGAACCAGCCCTGTGGTCTGGCACTGGACTCCGTAGAGGGTGTGGCAAATTCTTCAACTATGGGCAAATAGTTTTTATGCCTAATTTAAGCAAAACACAAATAGATCAAGGGTTCTAGACTTTAACATACAAAATGAATGGCTGTAGGTTAAATACATATAAGAACAGAATAATCAATGCAGATTTGGTTCGCCAATTGCATAATTTGCTCAATTACAGAGTGCAAAGCATTATGAGAAATTGGCTAATCTAATTTTTTATTATTTGTATCTTAATTTCCTCAAAAGACATGTGATTCGCAAATCTCTTTCCCGAGAAGGTTTTAGTCATGAAACAATGATGTGTGAGGAATTGAAAAACAAATTGCAAAATCGTTGCATTGGAAAAATTCTCAAATCACAATTCCGTCTTCAATCCCTCAAAACTAAAAACGAAACACCGACAGAGTTATTCACTAAAGTGAGAATTGCCAGAAATTCAAAACTAATTAAAAAATTTAGGCCAAAACAACTGAATTAGAAAAAATCCTTAAAGGGACACTATAAACACCAAGACCACTTCAGGTCATTAAAATTATCTGAGTGCAATGTAAGACATTGCAGTTCCAGAGAAACTGTTTACATTGCAGCACTAAGTCTGCCTCCAGCAGCTGTCTCCTAGAGAGCCACTGGAGGTGCTTCCAGGATCGAAACAGACCTTTGGTCCGGTATTTGACCCTGAATTTTCCCCTTAGGAAAGCATAGATCCAATTTGCCGCACAAGCGCATTAGCGCCAGTTCGTCGTTGGAAGTCAGAGGGGGTAGAGCATTGACTGGGATAAGATAAGTAAATAAAGGGATTTTAACCCTTTATTTAACGCAGGGGGGGTTGCGAGGGAGGCAGGAGGAGCGATAGTGCCAGGAATACAGCTATGTATTCCTGGAACTTATAGTATCCCTTTAAGCCGTTTCTGGTTTCAGCTCAGCTATTTTGCCCTTAAATCTGACATTCGCTTTGATTTCTTACTTTGATAAAAACCCGGTGTGTCTCCCTGACCCTGCCTGTAGTATATGTGAATGCATACAGATGGATCATTTAATTATTATTCACCAACATATTCTGCAGCCCTGTATAATGGATGGACAAAACACAACTATGCTACATTTAGGCAAGTTGGAGCAAGAGGTTATGAGGGCCATGCTCCCCTAACTTAGAGGCAGAGGATATAGTTACAGAAAGGTTCAGAAGCGTTGAGAAGGGCAACAGAAGTTATAAATATGGCTTTACAATACAGTGCTCCGTGCAGTCTATGTATATAGGATTAGTGACATACAGTATCTGTAGAGTAAGACGGTTAATGTTGGGTTGATACAACTCAAATTCTATGAGGTGTGACAGGTAGACTTGTTCTTTGGATGTGCTAGGGGGGCTACAGTTGAGCACTACAAATGAGATTAGGGCTAATTAGATATTTGTAGGCAGCTAATTGTGTATGTGCTGCTAATCAATAATGTGATTGTGTGTACAAGGAGGTAGAGGGGTCAGGGGTCAAATTCAATTTTGAGCCCAGGACCTCTCAAATACAAAGGGTAGTCCTGGGGACAGGGGTAAACTGCTAAAAGGACACTAATTATTTGGTGAACTTTTGGTTTTTAGGAGTTTTGTAAAGTAATGGGGCCTTGGAGATGTAAAAGGGGAAGCAAAACTAGCAGAAGGTCCCCCACATTCACCCCCATTTTAACCCAGAGCTCAGCCCTTTACGAAGTCAATATGGATACAGCTTGGTTCAAGTTGGCCGAGCTGCTACTGTTCCGAGAATATTGAACTCGCAAACGTTTTTCCCTCTACAGCATTTATAATATAACAAGTGGGTTGGAGTCATTATTTTATTCATAGCTGTGTTCAAATTTGAAAAGCACAACAGGTGACACGGCTCACGCATTAAATATCTCAGAACAGACTCACATGATGGAATACAATGGGTTGTGCCTAGCCACCGGCACAGAGGAAAAATAGAGATTAAGAGGCATTAGCGCGATGTAAAGGAACATATCTATTATTTACATCGACTCAACTTATTACAAAGAAAGACTGGCGAGGGTGAAAGGAGATCAGAACACTAAGACATCTAACCATTAAACTATAGGTTTTTAGGATAGCATGACATGGGTGCTGTTATTATTAGTTTTATATATAGCGACGTCATAGGCTGTAGCGCAGTACACTGAGTAAACAAAGCATACAATGACAATTGTCCTTAGAAACATATTCACGTGTTGATACTAATGAGGCACTATGAAACATTTACTTTTCATATATTGTAATAAATGCTAGTATGTGTTACTCTATAAAGTTGTAATTAAGAGAGCCTGCTGGATTAAAAGATATTAATTGCCCTCCATCCAGTGTGAGCTGCCGTGTTCCCTCCAATGTGAGCTGCCATGTTCCCTCCAGTGTGAGCTGCCGTGTTCCCCCCCAGTGTGGGCTGCCATGTTCCCTCCAGTGTTCCCCCCCAGTGTGAGCTGCCGTGTTCCCCCCCAGTGTGGCCTGCCATGTTCCCTCCAGTGTTCCCTCCTGTGTTCCCCCCAGTATGAGCTGCTGTGTTCCCCCCAGTGTGAGCTGCCGTGTTCCCCCCAGTGTGAGCTGCCGTGTTCCCCCCCAGTGTGAGCTGCCATGTTCCCTCCAGTGTGAGCTGCCGTGTTCCCCCCAGTGTGAGCTGCTGTGTTCCCTCCAGTGTGAGCTGCCGTGTTCCCCCCCAGTGTGGGCTGCCATGTTCCCTCCAGTGTTCCCCTCCAGTGTGAGCTGCCATGTTCCCTCCTGTGTTCCCCTCAGTGTGAGCTGTCGTGTTCCCTCCAGTGTTCCCTCCTGTGTTCCCCCCAGTGTGCGCTGCTGTGTTCCCTCCAGTATGAGCTGCCGTGTTCCCTCCAGTGTGAGCTGCCGTGTTCCCCCCAGTGTGAGCTGCCGTGTTCCCCCCAGTGGGAGCTGCCGTTTTCCCTCCAGTGTGAGCTGCTGTGTTCCCTCCAGTGTGAGCTGCCGTGTTCCCCCCAGTGTGAGCTGCTGTGTTCCCTCCAGTGTGAGCTGCCGTGTTCCCCCCCAGTGTGGGCTGCCATGTTCCCTCCAGTGTTCCCCTCCAGTGTGAGCTGCCATGTTCCCTCCTGTGTTCCCCTCAGTGTGAGCTGTCGTGTTCCCCCCAGTGTGGCCTGCCATGTTCCCTCCAGTGTTCCCTCCTGTGTTCCCCCCAGTGTGCGCTGCTGTGTTCCCTCCAGTATGAGCTGCCGTGTTCCCTCCAGTGTGAGCTGCCGTGTTCCCTCCAGTGTGAGCTGCCGTGTTCCCTCCAGTGTGAGCTGCCGTGTTCCCTCCAGTATGAGCTGCCGTGTTCCCTCCAGTATGAGCTGCCGTGTTCCCTCCAGTGTGAGCTGCCGTGTTCCCTCCAGTGTGAGCTGCCGTGTTCCCTCCAGTGGGAGCTGTCGTGTTCCCCCCAGTGGGAGCTGTCATGTTCCCCCCAGTGTGAGCTCCCTGATTTTTTTACAGACAGCACTTGGTCTGTCTAACTGTTTGGATTACTGGTAGAAGCCTAATACCCTCTGCTTAGAGAAGGACACTGACCCTCGCTCACTGACAATACAGAGGTTGGTGGATAATGGGAAAACTGTCAAATGTTTATTAAAACTGTATTTATTTTTGAAAATAAAATATTTTATTTACTATAGCCAATGCATTGATATTCACATGTAGAATCTAATACCTCTTTTTAGTGCTCGTCCAGGCAGTGCGTCTTACCAAACCAGATTAGAGATGGCTGTCCCCAAAGAGGCAGGATCTGCTCTTATTGAAAACAGTTATTTACTAATATGAATGCATTAAAACATACATATTCAACATAATAATATAAGTAATCTATCATTTTTACATGTTAATATAGGGGCCTGGCATGCACATCCATCTACGGAGAGAGACAGAGATAGAGTGTATATATTCTTAGAATTCCATCATGTTTCTCCTTACTGCTTTGAAATAGGTGAAATTACACCCTATACGTTGATTTCTACTGATTTACATATGAATAAACATCCAGGAAATGTATTTATGGTGATATTTGTGCTCAGTTATTGCCGGACGAAGCTCTGAAAACAGATTTCATAGAGTGTGTGATGAGATTTTGTTGCAATGCAAGCCATCGTTATCACTGAAATCCTGGAATTATGCTTTAAGAAAAAGGTATCATTTAAACAAAGCACCAAACTCTGATAAAATAAGGGCCATCTCTGTCTCTGTGAGTACTAAAGTCAGCGTTAAAATAAATATTCAAATAACACATTTTTTTATTTTTCTCTTTTCGTAAAGGGTCAAGAAAGTTACCAACGTTTAATCAATTTATTTATAATATTTGATGGGAAAGTCTAGACTCTAGATATTTGTTTTGGAACAGGAGAGGTAGAGGTTTTTTATACAACAAACAGAAGAATTAGCTCTGCATTGGTTGGAATACATTTTTCACGTTCCAAATGGACATGTTTACTGATTCCTACTAATTGGAAGGGGAGCAATAGCCGGTACTCACCTGTGAACCGTTGGCTCAGACAGACGTCAATGCCATTCACAATTTTGTCATTTGGGCCACTTGGTACATTCTCTGTATTGACAATACAGCCATGGGTCACAATGCAAACAGCAAACACATACCTCACAGTATTTCAAATGGACAAAGATTGAACATTAATTTTAGGGGTGTGGCCAGAGGCTGAGCTGCTTTGAGAAATTTTAGATGTCTTACTAATAACAATTTATGAGACTAAAATGTAATTTAGAACAATGTATCTTATTTACACAGAGTGATTTTAAACACATTTATTGTAGTTTAAAGGGACACTGTAGGCCATTGCCGCGCATGGGCATTAGGTCTCCCCCACCGGCGGAGCCTGACCGAGCGCCAAGTGACATCGGTGCTGGATTCAGGTAAGTGACTAAAGGGGTTTTTACCCCTTCAGCGACGTGGGATGGGGGATGGGAGGTAGGGGGGCACTCCAGGATTCTACAGTGCCAGGAAATTACCGTATTTTTCGCTCCATAAGACGCACTTTTTTTCCCCTCAAAAGTGAGGGGAAATGTCTGTGCGTCTTATGGAGCGAATGTAAAGGTTTACTTACCTGTCTTGTAGCGTGGGCCGGCAGCACAGTGCGCACCGCGGTACAGGAACTTCAATTTCAGGTTCCGGTTTCCGGCGGGACTGAAAGGAAGTGCGCACTCAGTTTGTACACTTCCTTTCAGTCCCGCCGGAAACCGGAACCTGAAATTGAAGTTCCAGTACCGCGGTGCGCACTGTGCTGCCGGCCCACGCTACAAGACAGGAAAGTAATTATGGGACAAGGGGAGGGCAGAGGGGGTGCACTATGGGACAAGGGGAGGGGAGAGGGGAACACTATGGGAGGGGGGGAACACTATGGGAGGAGGGGAGGGGGAGAACACTATGGGAGGAGGGGAGGGGGAGAACACTATAGGAGGTGGGGAGGGCGGAGCACTATAGGAGGAAGGGAGGGGGGAACACTATGGGAGGAGGGGAGGGGGAGAACACTATGGGAGGAGGGGAGGGGGGAACACTATAGGAGGAGGGGAGGGGGGAACACTATGGGAGGAGGGGAGGGGGGAACACTATGGGAGGAGGGGAGGGGAGAACACTATGGGAGGAGGGGAGGGGGGAACACTATGGGATGAGGGGGAGAACACTATGGGAGGAGGGGAGGGGGGGAACACTATGGGATGAGAACACTGTTGGACAAGGGGATGGGGGTTAAAGAACACTATGGGACAGGGGAGGAGGGGTTAAAAATCACTATGGGACAGAGGAGGGGGGGTTAAAAATTACTATGGGATAGGGGAGGGGGAGAACACTATAGGAGGTGGGGAGGGCGGAACACTATAGGAGGAGGGGAGGGGGGAACACTATGGGAGGAGGGGAGGGGGAGAACACTATGGGAGGAGGGGAGGGGGGAACACTATAGGAGGAGGGGAGGGGGGAACACTATCGGAGGAGGGGAGGTGGGTACACTATGGGAGGAGGGGAGGGGAGAACACTATGGGAGGAGGGGAGGGGGGGAACACTATGGGATGAGAACACTGTTGGACAAGGGGATGGGGTTAAAGAACACTATGGGACAGGGGAGGAGGGGTTAAAAATCACTATGGGACAGAGGAAGGGGGGGTTAAAAATTACTATGGGATAGGGGAGGGGGGTTAAAGATCATTATGGGACAGGAGAGGGGAGTGGGTGGTAAGGAACACTATGGGACAGGGGAGAAAAAAAAATATTCTGAACAAGCTTTCCCATAGTAAAAAACACTATGGGACAGTTTGTTCAAAATATCTTTTTTTCTGGGTTTCCTCCTCTAAAAACTAGGTGCGTCTTATGGTGTGGTGCGTCTTATGGAGCGAAAAATACGGTAGGTTTGTTTTCCCGGCACTAGAGAATCCTTGAAATCGTCATTTTCCCTGACGGTGACAATGCCGCTGGTGGTCCAGAGTCTGGAGTGGGGAGCAGGGAAAGGTAAGTTCTACTTACCTGAACTTGTCTCTTGAGAGCATCACCATCCTCTCCCGGCGGCTCCTCTTCAATTCTAGGAGCTTCAGCTACCAGGAACCAACTTCGCTGCTGTACTTCCACGCATGTGTGACAGTACAGCATTGAGATTATGGAGGATCCCGCGAGACCCTTCGTAGACAGAGCTAATTTACCTGCAGCCGTCACTGGTGACGGCTGGAGAATTGACAATTCTTGACGGCGGCAGCTCCCCCCAGTGTCAAAAGTGTCAAGTGGAGGAAAAAAAGTTCCTAATTTGTCTCAGCATATCTTTTGACTGGATTGGAATTTCAGTGAAATTCTAACACAGTCAATATGAATATTTCATAAAGATTCTATCTCTATGAAATACTCATTTTGCAGACAATGCCGCTTTAAAGGACCTTATTAAAAAAATACTATTGCTGTGGAGCTCTGTTATACACTCAAAAACATCAACAATATATGTCACATAAAAGAGGGAAGGTAGCTCATCCTGCATCCTGCATCCTCAGGGTAAAAATAGCTTTTCCATGTCATACAGGAGCCCTGGCCAGTTCCACCCTGGAAATTCCCCTGACGAGCCTCAGACAGAGCTTTGAAATTCTGGTGGTCCTTCACATGATTTCTTTTTTATTTTTTTATTTTTTTTCTTTTTATTCTTTATTTTTGGTGCAGATTTGCATGCAACGTACATACATACTTTTTTTGTTTTGGTCTGATACATGAGTAAACATCTTATGTAACATCATATGTTTGTGGTTTATGTCTGGTGAGCGTGCTGCACATTTTAGAAGTGTGATGGACTGTCGGGTTGTAGCGAGTTGGTCAATGTATGGGTTAATGAACCCCCTCTATGAGTGGTGCCGAGGAGTTTGCGTGCCAGTGAGTTTTGCGGTGTCTAGGTCGCTCGGGTGTTATGTAGAAGGGAGAGGTGTTGGTGTCTCTGTGGTGTCGGCCGGTGACGGAGCCGTGGTTCCAGGTGACATCCCGGTTCCGTCTCCAGTGAGTGGGCTATCTCTATGAGGTAGTACTAGTGGTGTAAGTCCTATCGTGTGGCCCTCATCTGTGTGTTTGGTCCCCTGTCCCCTTGTCTTTTTCTCCCTGGCATGTCGGAACTATGGGGGAGGGGGGGGAGTTCCTGAGCATAGTGTGAGCGCTGTGTGTGTCCTTTGGGTGTTTTAGCAAAGCAGAGTGACTGTGCATTAGTGTGTGTAAGAGTAGGCAAATTAAGCGGAACTTGTAGTGTTACAATTGCAAAACTTTGTAACTAAGAATGTGCCACTGCAACATAAGATGGCCAAGCATGTTATTTGGTTCAGGTCTTCGGCCTCCTGCCTCTTCCGGGGTCATGTGAAGACGTGTCCGAGTCAGTGTCCATTCGGGGTTGCGTATCTGGCGGCTCGTGTGTAGGGTTAGGTTGCAAGTCCAGTGCTGCCAAGAGTGCGGGAGCATCTGCAGGGTCTGTGGCCTTACAGAACTTTCCGTTTTTGGTGACCCACAGTATGTGCGGTGTCGCCTATCTGTAGGTCAGTCCTTCTTTTTGTAGGGTCTGCGTGAGGGGTTGCATGGCTTTTCGCCACTGTAGTGTGGCTCTACTAAGATCTTGGAAGAAGGAAATTTTGCAGTTCTCAAAGTTATATGGCGTCTTTCCTTTTATCGCCGCTAGCAGGCTTAACTTGTTGGACATCGTTGGACACCTCAGGATTATGTCACGTGGTGCAGTTTCAGATTTGGCTATTCTGTATGCCCCATCAAAGGAGAAGTACTTGGCTTCTCTTGCTGGCAGTAATGATGTCATCAGTCTTCTCATGAAGTGTGGCAATTCTTCTAGGAGTATGGACTCTGTTACTCCCCTTACCTTTATGTTCTTTCTCCTGCCCCTGTTGTCTAGTATGTGCACTTGTTTGTTGGTTTCAGCTTGTGTTTTCTGCAAATGCTGTACCTTGTCACTGAGTGCTTTAAGGCCTTTTTGTAGGTCTATTGCATTTCTTTCTGCAGTCTGTGTGCGCGTTTTGACGGCCTGTACCTCCGTTTTAAGAACCGCCAGATCCGCCTCCCACATTGTCCTAAGGTTGTTTTGGAGGTCGGTGAGCATATTTTGAAGTTCCCTTTTTGTTGCCGGAGCTTCTGTCTCCTGTAGGTGTAGTGTCCCTGTGGTTGCCGGTATCGGGCTCTGGAGTGGGGTCCTGCCGTCAGCCTTTGAGAGTGAGGGCTCTCGGGTGAGTAAGGTCTCTCGTGCCGCTGGTGCCATCGTGGGCGCCGTTTGTTGCAGCATAAGGCCTATGTCGTGCTGAGTCCTGGTAGTAGTCGCTGTTTTTTTGGGGGTTCTCTTGCCCATGTTACCTGTTGGCAGAGGGAAGAAGTCTGTCTCATCCTAGTCCAGTAGGCCTCCGTAGGCTGCTGAGGAGTGTCTGGTAGCGCGGTAGGCCTTGGAGCCTCGGTTCTGGTATTTTTTGCCCGGGGTGTATAAAAAGGGCATCGGAGGAGTCAGGGCGGCTTGCAACCTTTCAGTTGGTTTTGCCAAGATGCAGGAGATATTAGGTGGATTAAGTTTTTAGCGCTCAGAGCTGTGGAAACGGCGTCTATTCGGATGCGCTGCCAGGCTCCGCCTCTTCACATGATTTTTAAAGTCTTTGTCATGTACCCAGATTCCATAATTCATGTTCACAGACTGCCTTGCATGATCCGTGTTTCTTCATACAGAATGCAGAGTAATTATTTGTAAACTTGTTTCCCCGGAAACTGGAGTTTCATTTTGTGACCCAGAACAGGAGAAAGGACCTATTTAAGGGTATATAGTCGAGCTAGAAACATTCTCTAAATTGGATATGCTCTCAGCGCGGCTACTCTGGTCTTAAATGTTTAATGCACTTTGAATTCTCTATTTACTAAGTGACTGCGCAGTTTGAATTCCTACCAGTGTACACTTTAGTTAATAACACTGACTGTTAAATTGCCACTACTAAAAAAAGTACATCTGTGTTTACACAGGGCATAAATAAGAGAAAGATATGGAGAAATATTATCTATGACAAAGTAATTACATAGAAAGAAACTACACAGGGTAGTTTATATATTTTTATGTTTCATAAGATTCTTAGAATGCATGAATAGGATGTCCGTGGGCTGTGTACGAGAGGACATCACAAATCATTGTTACTATAGTCAAACTGGTAGGAAAGTTGTGAATGTTGTACGTGTGTGTACACGGGACACTGGTTTAAAGACCTTTATTCAGACTGTGCCGTGCATGGTGTCAATTTAATGTTTAACTAGCATGCAAACTTACGGAATGTTCCTGATATATTAACTTGTGACACGACCGAGGACAGGACGGTGACAAAACACACATCTGCAAAGTACAGTGCGTGGGTAGCCCATAGAGGCTCACAGCATCGTACAAACGGTGATGGAATAGTAGATTAAATAAAATGAGGTATGTTAAAGGGACACTCCAGGATCCCACATGTTCGGTGCACTGTGAAGGCTAGATGACATTTAGTTAGATTGGGTGGGCTTATATTTCACAAACTCCCTGAAACCCTTCCTGTGCCCCTAATGCACTGCTTATACAATACATTTCTACAATGCAATAAAAATTAAGCCAAACATTAGGCGGATGCTAATAATGCAGGAAGGCCAAGGTATTTGCAGCAAAAGCAGGAATTTCAAATGCAAACATTATTGTTTAGCCTGTATCATTTTTAATTGTTTTTTTTATATTTATTTACGAAACGTGCTTCCTATATTATGTCATGCATAAAAGACTACAAGACTACAGGTTGAGTTCATTGGAGTATGCTGCCCCTTTCCCCTCAATTACTGAGCCCAAGGATCGCATAATTAAAGGGACACTATAGTCACCCAGACCACTTCAGCTCAATGAAGTGGTCTGGGTGCCAGGTCCCTCAGGTTTTCACCCTTCAGATGTAAACACAGCAATTTCAGAGAAACTGCTATGTTTACATTTGGGGTTAAGCCAGCCTCTAGTGGCTGTTTTCCGGACAGCCACTAGAGGCGCATCTGCAATGATTGAGGCATATGATGCCTCAATCACGCAGAGTGTCCGTAGGAAAGCATTGAAAATGCTTTCCTACGAACACTTTGAATTCGCGCGCGGCAGTGCCGCGCATGTGCATCCGGCTCCTGTGACGTCGGACGAGGATGCTGACGTCGGCGTGGGAGGAGAGGTAAGGGAGCCTGGAGCTGGAATTAGGTGAGCTACTGAAGGGTTTTTAACCCCTTCAGCGCCACAGGAGGCGGACCCTGAGGGTGGGGGCACCCTCAGGGTACTATAGTGTCAGGAAAACCGATTTGTTTTCCTGACACTATAGTGTCCCTTTAATAAAAGTATTTAAAAGCAGGATTTGTGCACAGGCACACGGATACATTTCGGGAGCACCATTTCTGATTCTTTTGTAAACCTGTTCCTCAAACAACACCTGTACATTGCCCATCAAAGGCCATGTGTTGGGAACTTCGATGAATCGTGTAGATCTTCTTGTCAAGAAGGGCTCTCAGTCTCAGACACCTTACTCCGCTCCGTTACAGTACGCCACGCCACGCCACTGGGTAAACACCACTACACAGCCAGACAAATGGCCGAACATATAACTTGGACTAATAAACCTTGTTAGACTTTGCAGAAGAGTTTTTTTTTCTTTCAGTAAAATATGTTTTTATTTTTCACTTTTGTTTCATTTGTTCCTTAAATCTTGCAAAATGGTTAATCAATCAACAAGCAGGGGGCGGAGCTTGGCTTCCTAGCAGGGTGGACGTGCTCCACGAGTGCTCCTGCACACCGACGACTAAAACCGGGGATATACCCCGACCCATCGCTCACTCACCGCTGGGAAGGTGCCTACTGAGTGGGGGAGACCCAGGGAATCGTTTTGGTGTTAAACACACACCCGCAACCCATCAGGTCCCCACAATCCCGGTCTGAGGCCTACCCGCGATCGAGCCAGGGAGAGGCGGCCGCTCTCCTGGATGGTAACCTCGCAGGTGATACCCACACAGTGCTCACCTCCAACCCCCCCCCTCTGGACCGGCGGGGGTCATCCCGGTCCTCGCTGGGGACGATTACCCCCACACCACGACCAGCACGAGAGACAACGAATAAAACGAGGAGAAGCAGCCAGGCCCCGATCAAGATGGCGGCACAGGCACAGTCTAACACGATCCGCATACTCCACATGCCACCCCAGCACATAGGGGTGTTCTATGTCAAGATGTGTACCAACCTGTGGACCAAGCTAAGCACCCAGAGACCGGCCTACACGAGGGCGATAAAGGAGGTGACAGCATGGATCCGCCCGGCAACACGACGCCAATTAGGCGGGAATCCCCCTCCACGAAAACACAAGCGGGAAAAAGCCCAATCAAGGCGCCAGCTCCAGCACCCAAGCAGACTGTTGCCGGCCAAGTCTCCGAACCAGCAGACTGGCACACCCCGGACCGTCTACTGGTCAACACTCCCGTGCTCTCCGCCAAGTAAGCAGCAGACCCGATCATCACGGCAATCAGGGGCTGAAAGAAGGCACATGACTAGACTCACGGACTCCCGGGACAGCTACTCCCATCACCACCATTTGGCAGTACCAAGGTCCAAAAGCCCACAACATCCTGCCTCACCTCGGGTCCCCAACACGGATGACCGGATTCAAGGCAATATGACAAGTCACTGCATGGACTACCTGCTCCAGCACACCAGTGGCGTAGGGTGAAGGTTTGCAGTAGCCTCTCTCCCTGCCACCACTCCGGTCAGCAGAGCTAAATAAGTATTTTCTTGCTTATCATTTTACAACTAACGGTTTCCAAATGCTTAAAGCCACACACGATTTTACATGTATTTCAAGTGGAGATGACTGCATACTTTCGACACATAAAAATGACAAAACATGCGAGCCACCTAGCTTATCATCTTATACTCTGAGTTTCCAGGACCTTACTTGGCCTAAAGCTGCTTCTTTTCGTGCAACAACTTGTAACTTAGCAGTACTCTACACTGAATAGGACCCTGCATGCAATATAACTACACGTTGTTAATGTTTTAATTCACTGATCGGCACCCATACCATTTAACCTAATGTTTAACCACTGTATCTCTAAACTGTGAGCTTCTTGTCTACACACGTGTAACCAACTGTATGACTTCTAATATTTTAGCATGTTACCAACCGGATCTTATGATCCATAGCCTGTATTTTCTAACTAAAGTTTTAACGACAAAAATTTAAAAATTGAGGCAACGCAATTCAGGAAATGTAATTTAAACTTGCTGTACTGACTCAATACTGTAATTCATTTGAACGTTTCCCCCAATTTCTCTTCTGTACCCTATCTCATTTGCCTCTAATAAAAGAAAGATTGACAAAAAAAAAAAAAAAATCAACAAGCAATTCTATTTAAATTCAGGTCTCTGGTAATATGTCAGGTTGGGAATCTTCGGCACCACCTTGTGCCATGTGTGAACAGACAGATTCCAGGTAACAATGGCCAGATTCAGGGACAATGAGCAGATTCTTAGCAACAATGGGCAGATTCAGTTTTGTTGTTAAATATGCCTCATGTCCCATTGTGCTGCTCACCTTTGGACGTCACAGGATATAAATAGTCCCTGGCACACAAATAAGTATGTCCCCATTAATATATAACACCAAACACAGACAGACACATTTATTTACATAACCACATAAACACAGATATAGGCACAAAACACTTACAGATACAAACAAACACTTACATAAACTCAGTTAGATACACTTAAACACACACATATATATATATATACATATTAATGCACACACATTCTTACATAAATATAAAATTTAAAAACATATATATACCCACATGACACACAAACATTGAAACACTTACACAATGACACAGACATATTTACATACACTTACATATACAAATTATACACACATAGGACATACACTGTTATAGCTACACACACACAGATAACATACATTAAATTAATATACACACACACACACAGATACATGCACTGACATTTATTTACACATACTTACAGATACATACAGTGACAGATTTATACTTACACACACATATATATATATATATATATATATATATATATATATAAAAACACAAACATATATTTAGATAAATAGAACATCAATGTCACAGCGCCGGCCACACTCCTGGACAGCATGGTTCCTGATGTAGCTGTGCTGGGTATCTACCTTATCTCAGTAGCAGCCGTGCCCGGAAGAATTAGAAACGTTCATTGCCCAATTTGATGATCATGAACGTGCTTGGTCACGTCAACGTCACGCACGTCACATGACTACAATTAGCCAATCAGAGTTGTTCTTACGATATTTAAACTCATTTTGATTACTGTTCAGAGCCATTTCATGGTTTCCTGTTTGAATATCAAATGCCTCGTTTCCACTGAGTGGAATGGTTCGGGTCGGTACAGTTTGGAAGGGCTAGAATGGTCCAGCCTATTCAGGTGAGCGTTTCCACTGCAAGCCGGACCGCCAGGGGGCATGCAGGGTTTATACCAAATGCCTAGCGTGTCATTTGTCGTGAGCATTGATGTTTTCACGTTCGCCAATTAATGGATTGTATAGTGTGACGCTAGTAGCTCCACCCTGACCGTACCATTTCCTATGGACCTTCATCTGTAGGGGGACCAGGAATGGTGCGGTTCGGTTTGGTTGTATGGGCCGCTTTAATAATGGAAACACTCAAAATAGTGTACCGTACCGAACCGACCGGAACCGTTCCGCTCAGTGGAAATGGGGCAAAAGAGCCTGCTACACAGCCTTATTTCTATTGATTCTTGTATATTTTGACCCTGGCTTGTTCTTTGACTATTCTAACATCTTATCCCTTGATCTTTGGCTTGTGTACGGTTTTCATACCTTCGATTTCCCTGACTTCGGCTTGTCCTGTACTTTTCTCTATCAACGATAAATCCAACCATTCTAAAGTCCGTTAATACGATTTAGGGTTTCTGATTTATGTATACAGTATATTTGTTAACTTAAGTTCTATGTGTTGGGTATAAGACCATCCTGATAATCAGGAACACAATCTTGATGAGAGCCCAGTTAGAAAAAAATAGGCATTTGTATTGCCGGTATTTAGCACTGGCTATACAGCCTCAAATACTGGCTGTGTTGGTAAAATTCCAACCAGGTGGGAACCCTAGGCTGAACAGGCAAGTTCTTCCGGTCTTCCGATAAATAGACATATTCTCAGAGTATGGAGGTATACGTAGAAAAGTTTTTAGAATCTAGAGGTAAATAATATCTGAACAAAGGGTCAGGAGAACAGGATGTCGGAGTAATTAAGCAAATTCACGTTGTATTTGGGCAGATTTTGAAGAAAGGACTCATGGCAAACTGGTTAATTCCCAGGCCGAATGGACATATCTTGATAGGCACGCAGTCTAGAACCGAGATAAAACATTTGGTCAAAGTGACTGTTTTTGTAAGAGATTTTTTTCCAGCTAGGCCATACATTTTTAAAATGTGCAGGTCAGTCCAACACAACTAGCAGAATCACCATTGCTCATTTTTAAAGCCTTCGCGGATTATTCATTAAACAGCAAATTTTGAGACCAATTTCAAAATGTTGGCAAAAAACGCTGACCTGGAAAAATTCTCTAAATTCATTAAAATCCTAGTATATCTGCTGTAGCCTGTATTTTGCAAATCCAGTTTTCAATCCAAAATCATTTGCAGTTTAGTGAATAAGTCCCTTTTAATGCTCCCCTGGTACTGAAGAGCTTACAGGCTACTGGACTCATGTTGCCAGCATTCTGTATACTACTGGACTCATGTTGCCAGCATTCTGTATTCTTACATTGGGGGGGGGGCTGTTGTGATAATCAGTACAGTCTGTGCCGGGCAAAACAGGTCATCAACTGAACTTCTGTAAGGTAAAATGGTGGCCACCGAACGCACAGAGTGGCCCCATCAGAAACTATGTATCCACTTGCAACAGGAGACAATCTAACACAGTGTGCACTATCCACACAAAACTCACACATGTTCATTCTCTAAACTGCATTTAAAAAAAAATATATATATATAGAGATTTTAAATTAAATCAGAATGGAAAAACTGAAGTAAAAATAACTAACTTGTAAATGTGGCTGAGTTCGAGAATTTTTCCAGACCAGCTATTTTTGCAACCAGTTTTTCCATTTAATTAATTTAAGGTGTAAAGCAGCACTGCCACCGTCTGAGGACTCTGCAGAATTCGCAAAGACCCCCTACAATTACTTACTACTAACCTGTCCTTCGTGGGTGCGACCATCTTCAACTCCTTCAGTGCCAGGATCTGATGTCACTGCTGAACTCTGGCGCATGCACGAGAGTACAGCATTGAGGTCCATGGAGCATCCCGTGTGACCACGATATCCTCCTTAGACAGAGCCACTTGACAGTTTTAGACGGTGGTATCTCCGCCCAGTGTGTAGAAGTGTTGGGCTTCGAAATTATACAGAGACAACATAGTCCCTATTTTTTTTCTCAGTATATCACTTGATTGTGTTCAATGAAATTCCAACAGGGTCAAAATGAGAATTTCATAAAGATTTTAACTTTATGAAATGCTAATTTTTCAGGGGAGTGATAGTACCGCTTTAATTTGCAAATATTCAGAGCTTGGTGTGTAACCCTGTGAGTATGTGTGCAGCACATGTAGTGTTCACAGTGTGTGCACGTGAGAATATCTCTGTGTCTGCCCATGCAAAACTCAGCGTATGTGTCTGTACATGTGTGAGAGACTGACTGTGCGCTGCCCATGCTGGGCTCATATTGTCTGTGCAAGGCCCATTGTGTGTGTGAGATACCCATGTAAGGCTCAGAGTATGGGTTTTTAAAAGCGTGCAATGTGTGTGTGTTGCCTATGTGGGCTCTCAGTGTGTACATGTGTGTGTTTCAAGATGCTCAGTGTGTACATGTGTATATTGCAAGCTCCCAGTGTGTACATGTGTGTGTTTCAGGATGCTCAGTGTGTGTATATGTGTATATTGCAAGCTCTCAGTGTGTACATGTGTGTGTTTCAAGATGCTCAGTGTGTATACGTGTATATTGCAAGCTCTCAGTGTGTACATGTTTTTGTTGTAAGCTCTCAGTGTGTACACATGTATGTGCATTGCCCATGCAGGCTCTCAGTGTGTACTTGTGTGTTACAGGCTATCAGTGTGTACATATTTGTGTGCATTGCCCAAGCAGGCTCTCAATGTGTCCATGTCTGTGTAGCAGGCTCTCAGTGTGTTCATGTCTGTGTAGCAGGCTCTCAGTGTGTTCATGCGTGTGTACAATGCCCATTTGTGTAGTAGACTCATAGTGTGTACATGGGTATGTTGCAGGTTCTTAATGTGTATATGTGTGTTGTGTACATTTGTGTTTAGCAGGCTATCATTGTGTAACTGTGTGTTGTGTACATGTGTGTAGCAGATTCAGTGTATACATGGATCTGTTGCAGGCTCTTAATGTGTAAATGTGTGTGTTATGTATGAGTCACAGGCTCTCAGTGTGTTTTGTGTACGTATGTACTCTATGTACACAGTGACCTGATACATGTTGTGTATTTGTGTGTTGTGGACATAAGCAGTATTTTCATACAGTGACTTGATACACATTGTGTAGGTGTGTATTGTGTAGATGGGCACTCTTTGCATACAGTGACGAGAGAAATCTCAATGTATCTTTCCTGGTAAAATATTTTATAAATAAATAAATAAATAATACATATTACGTAGATGTGTGTTGTGTACATGTTCTGTAGGTGTCTGTTGCACACAGTGATTTGGTGCATGTTGTGCAGATGTTTGTTGTACAGCTATGTTGTGTACATCTCACTCTTTGCACACACTGTGACTTGGTACATGTTGTGTATTTGTGTACATGGCACTCTTTGCACAGACTGTGACTTGGTACATGTTGTGTAGTTGTGTACATGTTGTGTACATGGCACTCTTTGCACACACTGTAACTTGGTACATGTTGTGTAGTTGTGTACAGGTTGTGTACATGGCACTCTTTGCACACACTGTGACTTGGTACATGTTGTGTAGTTGTGTACATGGCACTCTTTGCACACACTGTGACTTGGTACATGTTGTGTAGTTGTGTTCATGGCACTCTTTGCACACACTGTGACTTGGTACATGTTGTGTAGTTGTGTACATGGCACTCTTTGCACACACTGTGACTTGGTACATGTTGTGTAGTTGTGTACATGGCACTCTTTGCACACACTGTGACTTGGTACATGTTGTGTAGTTGTGTACATGGCACTCTTTGCACACACTGTGACTTGGTACATGTTGTGTAGTTGTGTACATGGCACTCTTTGCACACACTGTGACTTGGTACATGTTGTGTAGTTGTGTACATGGCACTCTTTGCACACACTGTGACTTGGTACATGTTGTGTAGTTGTGTTCATGGCACTCTTTGCACACACTGTGACTTGGTACATGTTGTGTAGTTGTGTACATGGCACTCTTTGCACACACTGTGACTTGGTACATGTTGTGTAGTTGTGTACATGGCACTCTTTGCACACACTGTGACTTGGTACATGTTGTGTAGTTGTGTACATGGCACTCTTTGCACACACTGTGACTTGGTACATGTTGTGTAGTTGTGTACATGGCACTCTTTGCACACACTGTGACTTGGTACATGTTGTGTAGTTGTGTACATGGCACTCTTTGCACACACTGTGACTTGGTACATGTTGTGTAGTTGTGTACATGGCACTCTTTGCACACACTGTGACTTGGTACATGTTGTGTAGTTGTGTACATGGCACTCTTTGCACATACTGTGACTTGGTACATGTTGTGTAGTTGTGTACATGGCACTCTTTGCACACACTGTGACTTGGTACATGTTGTGTAGCTGTGTACATGGCACTCTTTGCACACACTGTGACTTGGTACATGTTGTGTAGCTGTGTACATGGCACTCTTTGCACACACTGTGACTTGGTAACAATGATTGTTTGGCTGCAGCATTAACCACATTCCTCAGAGCCTCCTCACCCGTGTCTCCTTCCGCGCATTCCTTACTAGAAAAAAAAAAGAAAAAAAAAAAGAAAAGAGTCCGTCCCTCCTCCTCCTCCCCCTCTCCTCCCCCCTCACAGCTCCTGCTCTCTGTCTCTCTCGGCAGACCCAGCCACCCCCTCTGCCTGGCGCTCTTCCTTTATGTCTCCCGAGCCTGGACCTGGAGCTTTGTGCATTTTTGCTCCATAAAACAAAAAAAGAGACAGAAGAGAGGGACAGGCAGGCTGGCAGATCCCTCCGCTCAGCCCTCCATTGACTGAAGCCATCAACTTAGTTAGTGCTCCCACTGACATCAGGGCTCCTGGCTGGCTGTGCCTCCCATCTCCTGGAGCTCTGTCAGGGGCTGGAGGGAGCTGAGTGATGCCTGCTCAGGGCTGCTTCTTGCCAGGGCTTGCTACTCCCACCCAGGTGCCTGGACTGGCAGCCTGCCTCTCTGGACTCTGGCTCTGCATTTGAAATAATATTTATATACATTGTTGCATGTGGATACTTTCCTCTGAACCCTTGTTGGATATTTTTTTTTGGTGGGGGGATTTCTGTTGGTTGTCCCCACCCCCCTACCTCTCACACTGGAAATAAGCTGTTGTTGGCATTTTGTAATTTTTATATTTTTTCTGTTTTATTTTGGCATTTGGGGGGGTTTGGGTTGAAGGTAGGTAAATGGAGAAGTTCGAAGACCAAGCCAGCAAGTTTATCGAAGATATATCGCTGTACGATATGTTGATATCTCCAGATGTGGAGACCAGCCGGGTCCTGTCTGCTCAGATGATGGCAGATCAAAGGGGGAGGAAGTTGAATGGAAGCCTGACACAGTATTTGCCCCATTCCTCCTCCGATACCTACCCTGCTGCCAGCAAAGTTTACGCTGGCAGTGCCCAGCTAAGGTCGGTTAATGGAACCCGGGCAGAAGGCTACAACTCTTTACAGAGCTGCATGGACGAGGGCATCTGCAAGTCTGAGGTGGCCTTGCCATGTTATACTGGGTTTTCAGAGAAGAACAAGAGATACTCGGCAGAGCTGTACAGACACAGCTGCGGGAACAGCTATGAGGGTGTTCCTATTAATGCCAAGCAAGGAGGCAGCAATACTATGTATTCAGTGGGCAAACTGAATGCCAGCAGCCCCAGATCAAGCATGGCATCATCCACCTCCTCGCAGGAGCACAGCAAATTCTCCAGCCCCAGGTCAAGCATCAGCAGCAATGCTTTGTCCTTTGAGAAATTCTCCAGCCCTAGGTCCAGCCTGGTGGTTCCAGGGCAGCAGGAGAAATACACTAGCCCCAGGTCTAGTATTGGGCAATACGAAGGCGGCGTGCTGAGTCCCAGATCCAGCTACGCCAGCACCACCAGTGATACCAGCAAACATTCAAGTCCAAGGGCCAGTCTTAATAGCTATGACTGTGGGAGCAAGCCTAGCAGTAACCGTACTAGTGGAATCAGCATGGGTTACGACCAGAGGCATATTAGTCCCAGGTCCAGTACAGCTAGCCAGTATTCGTGCACCACTAGCCCGAGGTCCAGTTACTCTGATTCACGGTATATGTCTACGGGGCACCCTGAATTAGATGGGGTTGGAGGGCACGGAAGTTTGGTGAGCCCCAGATCCAGCATGTGTCTACAAGACGTAAGATCTGCCACTTTGGGGAGTTGCAATCCTTCTGTGGTTAGCCCTAGGTCCAGCATATCAAGTCATAGTTCTCGCAGTTCCAGAAGTTCTAGGGGGTCCATTGGGGCATACACTGATTTATCAGTACCATCCCCAAGATCTTCAATGCTGGGGCCAAGTCTACAGGAGGAGAATCTTATACAGGATCTTGGAGATGCATGTCACTACAAAATACTCACCCAGTCCCCTTCAAGACCAGAGCAACACCAGCAGCAACCTATAACCTCCGGCCCTGACCCTGGCATTGGGCCTAATTCAGCTTCCTACAGCTTCAGCTCTGCCAAAGGTTCTGCCACTGTCCACAGGTTTAAGGTTCCATACCAGGTCACCCCGTCCAGGGAAAGTGGACCCAGCCAGGCGGAGAGAAGGTTGGAGGCACTCACCTTGGAGCTGGAGAAGGAACTGGAAATGCACATGAAAAAGGAATACTTTGGTAAGTTGATGGCTTTATATTTATTTATTTATTTTGATGTCCATGCATTCTCAATAGATGGCGTATTAGTTGGGATTACTGATCAATGCCTGGGTTGGACATGATTGGTGTTACCAAGTACTGGCCTGGCAAAGCACTCACTAAATCTTGTAAATTAAATTTCCAACCCATTCATTCTGTATTTACAGTGTACAAAGAGTTTTCAAATGTTAGGCCACAGTAGCCGAATTGGAAGCACAGCTGAACTGGAGAATGTATTTTAAACTAAAATGCTAAATTTCACTTTGAATTCTTGGCAATTTTTTGTGACTATCCTATTCATACAGGACTTGACCAATCTCAAGATCCAGAGAGCTATGTCTTTTAGAACAGTGATGTCTAAACTTGGGATTCGCCGCTACATTTCCCACGATGCTCTGTTAGTCTTTATGCTGGCTGAGCATCTTGAGAGGCGTAGTTGTAGACTTTACTGTTCCTGGGACGATTACTGCTGATGCGCTAACTTCAAAAGGACTAGTTTAAAGTATTTCATACATTTTGTAAACTGCCCTTTGCTTACAGGGGTTCTAGCTCAAATTCCGCAGCGCTGTACACATTGAGTGATGTATTAAGAGTAATCTTGGTGCCAATTACTTAGACTGGTAACGGCCTTGCTTTTTGAACGTTGCCCAAAAATACTCCTTTATACAGCGCCATAGATCTCCAGTGTGATGGCATAAAGAATTTATTGTGCCTTGTGGATTTGAATGCCTCCGCCTCTGATGTACACGTATATATCCTTTCTCGCATCCATGATTAATTTCCTGTAAGAAAAAAGTATTTATTTTCAATACGATTTTGCCTCCTGCTATGGATGAGCCCTTCCTGATCACTAATCGCACCTTATGTGCGTGGCAGTCTGTTCAAACCGTGTTAGGGATTTCTTAGTATTTTGGCGTACGGTTCTGCATTCTAACCAGCAGACTTTGATTGCTCTGCATTAACCCTTTAAATGATAAGGGGATTGGCAGAGTTGTGGCTAATGGTGATAGTGAAAGTTGACATACCGCACGTTTCGTGGCACTCTGTGTGTTTAAAAAAAAAAGGTATTTTCATGGCGGTTTTTCTGCAACATTTGGATTTATTTTGCATTTTTACTTTTTTTTTTATTTTTTTGCAGGGACTAACTGGTTAAAGATTTAAGCAATAGCTACACAATAGAAGCATTGTTCCCCAACCTTGATTGGTACAATGTAACCTTTCTCTTTTAACTCCTTAGGTGCCAGCAGGTGGCAGGGCACAGATTGTTGTTCTTTAGGAGGGGGGGGGGAGGGAGAGTCCTTTCTTAGAGAAGGATTTGCCCAGCATTGAGAGCTGTGATATTTGCATTTTTGTGCCAGAACCGTTTTATTTCATCTATTAGCTGTTGAGCTGAGGGTTTAACACATGACGCTGTGCTTGTGGTATTTGATTTAATATTTCTATGTTGATCACGACAAGATTCAGCGAATAAATCTTGAATTTGGGATTATCTGCTAACCCGACATAATGGATATAATGAAAGGTGCAGGTTTATTAGCCAAATTGGGGACTGGAGAATTTTAAATGAAATTTCAAGTCTTAAACCAGTGTAGCGAACTGGGAGAATTCTTACGTTTTCCAATTCCGCTGTGTCTTGTTCATGTAATCCATTCAGCTTGTTTGAAACAAAATCGAGAAATCTTGTGGAGTAAAAGTGTCCACATCTGATATGTTTTTAAAAGGTTGATTGTTGAGCCATTGAAAAACAAGCTACCTTTTTTTTTTTTTTTTTCTTTTTTTTTTTTCTGGTGGGAAGGTTGGTGAGAAAACGCTCCCACCCGCAGAGTAAGATTGGTTGGAAATTTTGGACTTGTGTCTGTAGAGTGTAAGTTCTGTTGACAAAGTCTTTGAGTGTTTTTAAATCATTATACATAGTTACTCCATTTCTGCTGTGGTTTAGTACATCACAGTAAGGTAAACACAAGTCTTCCAAAGATACATAGCCCCTGAATAGGATTCCTCTGTCATTATACAGTGGCTACTAATCTAGAGCCTTGCTAGCGATCATGGGAGTTGACAAAGAATCTGCAGCTCAAGTTTAGCATTACAACCTATTGGACTCCCAGGCTGTCCTGGGTGGCCTTTTGCTGTGGCGCTGGTTGATGTGTTGGTGAACAGATTCTTGCCTATGCCTGGCATCAAGCTCTCCATTGGTCAGCCATCGACGAAGAAGAGAAGCGTACCACATTATGCAATCAAGTGTGAATTTTAAAAATCTTGCGAATATTAAGCTAAAATTTGTGACTCTTTAAGAATTCCCATGAATTCACACCTTGTGATTAATGCTGTTGTTACCCCATCTCCAAATGTGGCGTGTTGGTTAATTCTTGACATGAAGACGCAACACTGGTAGATATTTGTAGAATTCTGAAGCCAAGGTGTAACCCCCCCCCCCCCCCCCCGAAAAAGCAATTTATTTTTCAAAAAAATATATACTAAAAAGATACTAAACTAAAAAGATATTGTTTTCCAGGAGGCATGGCTCTTGTGGGTGACCAGCCATGAATTGCCAATCTGAGTTATGCTACTGAGTCTACAACTACTATACACTTAGCCAACTGTGATCCTTAAAAGGTGGAGTGCCTGGAGCCACATTAATGACTTATTTGGCTATTTGTTTTCTTTTTCTTTGTGTTGTGTGTGTGTGTGTGTGTGTGTGTGTGTGTGTTTGCTTTTTTTTTTTTTTTTAACGTTATAGTTTGGGGTAGATTATACATTATGATAATTTGCTGTGTTATATTTTGATCTTCCCCCATTGCGTTTGTTCATTGAGCCACTTGTGGTCATAAGATGCCATCCACAATGGGAAACCCAACACTCACCCAGCACAAAGGATACGTTCAGCCGTGCTGGGGACGAACACAATAACTGTGGATTATTTTATAGATCTTAACTCTCAACTGGTGCCATATCTCTCCTCCCACACCTGGCTGTGGCCTGCGGATTAACTCTTCCATTTACTCAGTAGTGGTGGGTATGGCCTTTCCGTGTAGAAATCTAGAATCGATTTCTTGGATGAACCGATAACTTAACCCCTTAAGGACACAACTTCTAGAATAAAAGGGAATCATGACGGAATATTTCCGTCGTGTCCTTAAGGGGTTAATATGTGTTGCCCAGGATCCTGGGATAGGACAGAAGACTATAACCAGGCAGTTTGAGGCCGACACTCCGTCATCGTCCTTTTATTTCATTCATGGCTCCTTGTTTTGTATGTATTTTGATCTCTAAAACTAGATGTAAGTGTTACACTGTCTCGTCACGTTCCTTAGGAAAGGACACAGAATACAACCAGGATTGCTGACTTCACACGTGATCTTTCAGTACAGTCCAACCGCATCCATGTTTGCCCGTAGTAGATTCCCCTTTGACCTCAGTGGGTGCACCTTCACTTTGGGAATCTTGTTAGTGGCAAACACATAAACGCTAATCACAGTGACAACATTTTAATTACCAGCGGCTCGTGGAAAGATTTTAAGTGGCATTGACATGTCTACGTCAGAATAAAACAAAAATGATGGTGACTTAATCGCATTAAAGGGACACTCTAAGCACATAGTGTCTGGGTGCCATCCCACACTTTCTGTGATGGTTTGGGGGGGAGGGGGCTGGGCTTTCTTAACACCCCAAGCCTGGCCTCTCTGCAACCACATAGTGTTCCTGCTCTCTAAATCTCATACCACCCTTTACTAAATAAGCCCCTTATTTACGGTAGTCCTCAGTATCTGCCTGTTGACCCATGGACCTCTTATTACACCCCAAGCTACGGTGCATATTTGGTTATTTTCTGGGACTGTTTGTTGACAGAATTTTATACATTCACATCATCATCATTCTGATTTTTTTTATTATTCTTTTATAAAGTGGCAAGTTATCCCGCTACTCTGGACGAGAATCCTTGCAGAGTTCCCTTTAGTATATGGTCAGCTACAATTGTCCTTTTACAGTTAAACAACACCCTGGCTCTTTAGCCATTGTTATCCCCCACTCCCATCACTAGCCAGCTGGAGGGTAGCTTTCCCTAGACAGGCGGAAGCCACTGGTAGTTGCTTCGCTAGCAGCTTGAGTGCCCCAGGCTTCTCAAGCTCAAGTCAATGTGATCATGGTGTCTTTTGTTTGAGCTCAGTATTTTCTGTGCGCGCAGGAATGCGGGACTCAGACTCCCCATTCGGCCTGCTCATTGTTGACATTTTCTTTATAGCGGCACCTGTGGCATTAAACACAAAGAACAGCAAGAATTCCTAGAATTTCTGCTTCTTATTCCAAATCTCTCCTCCTAGCCGTGAAGCATGGACAAGGGAACCAAAGTAGATGCTGTGTTCTCCTCCCCCCTCTTTTTAATATCGTGGCATATTTTCAGCCTTTACAAGTCTGTGTGCTTGTGCCCGTAACACGGTTTCTTAACTGTCCCATCTGCTTTCTAAGACCCATTTAAATATTTAGATACGTTATTTTGGTCACAGGCTAAATGATTATTTTGGGATGTGGCCGTTTTGGATTTAGTTTTGCTGAATCTGCAAGAATATGGGTAAAGGGCCATTTGTGTCCTACCGAAAAAAAGTGTTGGGAGACAAACTTGCCAAGTAACTGCTGCCTTTCTCGCTTTCCCTGGCAATCTACAAAAGGAGTAGCTGTCTGGGGGCTCACATGGCACAGTTCTCTGTAGTGGGCACCCCTGCAGTCCTTGTTTAGATTACAGAAGGGAAGTGCAAGCGTATTGTGCCAATAAATAACCCACATTAGAATCACACTATGGAACAGAAATATCTACCTTAGCAAGCTGTTTCTGGCCTGCAATTCCCATACTTATTTTGCCAGCCCGTCTTAAAGGTGCGTTGATTTTTACCTGTTGATATTCCATGTTGCAGTGTGATTCTAAAAGGGCTTGTCGTCCTCATTTGCTCTGTTTGCTTAAAAAGACAGTCTAGGCACCGAAATCGTGACTTTGCCATTTCCATGCCTGC
Organism: Pelobates fuscus; assembly: GCF_036172605.1. Classification (NCBI taxonomy): domain Eukaryota; kingdom Metazoa; phylum Chordata; class Amphibia; order Anura; family Pelobatidae; genus Pelobates; species Pelobates fuscus. The sequence goes on from NC_086328.1 coordinate 14,418,645, forward strand.
TTGGGGCTTCCGACACCGTTAGATTCAAGTATTGGATGACGCTGTGTGTGCCCTATGCTTGCCTTTGTACAGCGATGAATTGGATGCTTCTCATAGAAGCATTAGTTTGCTGTGTATGTGCCGTGTGTCCACAGTGCTTCTTATCTGACTGGGCAGTAGTCATCGGGGGTTGATGACTGATAGGTGGATTGGGCTGCATAGAGGAGTTTAATCTGTAACCAAAAAACAATATAAGTTTTATTGGGGTTTTACAGTTTTGAAGGTGGTGGGCAGTAGTTTAAACCACATATATTTTTTTTATATATATATATATATACACTGCGTGCAGAATTATTAGGCAAATTAGTATTTTGACCACATCATCTTCTTTATGCATGTTGTCTTACTCCAAGCTGTATAGGCTCGAAAGCCTACTACCAATTAAGCATATTAGGTGATGTTCATCTCTGTAATGAGAAGGGGTGTGGTCTAATGACATCAACACCCTATATCAGGTGTGCATAATTATTAGGCAACCTTTCCTTTGGCAAAATGGGTCAAAAGAAGGACTTGACAGGCTCAGAAAAGTCAAAAATAGTGAGATCTTGCAGAGGGATGCAGCACTCTTAAAATTGCAGAGCTTCTGAAGCGTGATCATCGAACAATCAAGCGTTTCATTCAAAATAGTCAACAGGGTCGCAAGAAGCGTGTGGAGAAACCAAGGCGCAAAATAACTGCCCATGAACTGAGAAAAGTCAAGCGTGCAGCTGCCAAGATGCCACTTGCCACCAGTTTGGCCATATTTCAGAGCTGCAACATCACTGGAGTGCCCAAAAGCACAAGGTGTGCAATACTCAGAGACATGGCCAAGGTAAGAAAGGCTGAAAGACGACCACCACTGAACAAGACACACAAGCTGAAACGTCAAGACTGGGCCAAGAAATATCTCAAGACTGATTTTTCTAAGGTTTTATGGACTGATGAAATGAGAGTGAGTCTTGATGGGCCAGATGGATGGATTGGTAAAGGGCAGAGAGCTCCAGTCCGACTCAGACGCCAGCAAGGTGGAGGTGGAGTTTGGGCTGGTATCATCAAAGATGAGCTTGTGGGGCCTTTTCGGGTTGAGGATGGAGTCAAGCTCAACTCCCAGTCCTACTGCCAGTTTCTGGAAGACACCTTCTTCAAGCAGTGGTACAGGAAGAAGTCTGCATCCTTCAAGAAAAACATGATTTTCATGCAGGACAATGCTCCATCACACGCGTCCAAGTACTCCACAGCGTGGCTGGCAAGAAAGGGTATAAAAGAAGAAAATCTAATGACATGGCCTCCTTGTTCACCTGATCTGAACCCCATTGAGAACCTGTGGTCCACCATCAAATGTGAGATTTACAAGGAGGGAAAACAGTACACCTCTCTGAACAGTGTCTGGGAGGCTGTGGTTGCTGCTGCACGCAATGTTGATGGTGAACAGATCAAAACACTGACAGAATCCATGGATGGCAGGCTTTTGAGTGTCCTTGCAAAGAAAGGTGGCTATATTGGTCACTGATTTGTTTTTGTTATGTTTTTGAATGTCAGAAATGTATATTTGTGAATGTTGAGATGTTATATTGGTTTCACTGGTAAAAATAAATAATTGAAATGGGTATATATTTGTTTTTTGTTAAGTTGCCTAATAATTATGCACAGTAATAGTCACCTGCACACACAGATATCCCCCTAAAATAGCTATAACTAAAAACAAACTAAAAACTACTTCCAAATATATTCAGCTTTGATATTAATGAGTTTTTTGGGTTCATTGAGAACATGGTTGTTGTTCAATAATAAAATTAATCCTCAAAAATACAACTTGCCTAATAATTCTGCACTCCCTGTGTGTATATATATATATTTTTTAAATAGAGCATATTCTGTAAAAGCCACTGTTTTGATCTATGATTAAATTGTTATAACTGCTATGTCTACAGGTAGAAGCTAAACGTAAATCTGAACTCATGTGACAATGGCACAAAACCTACCAATGTCAAATTATAGTATATAACCTGCTTCTTGTGTCCAAAATTAATGTCAACAATTTGGCAAATAAGCCTAGTATTTTGATTGGGCCACTTTGGACTGCTGACATGCAGTCTAAATTTGTTTTGGTTTTCACTTTTCCCTAGGGCAGAGAGATTCCCGGAGGCTGTAAAGACTCTCTTGCCTACTCCTGGACAGTATTTTGGTACTCCTTGTGCAACGTTTGCAAAAAGCAAACTTCATATTGACACCAAAAACTGTCAAACCTTCTATTGCTTACCCAAGGGTTATTTGGTCAAACTTAGTTTCCTTGCACCCATACTGGTTGGTTTAAACTCCCTATGGGACCCAACCTACAAGGTAGTTTATAACCCCTTTTTCCGTTCTCTGTGGGTATCTCCTGAGCATGGTTTTTGAGTCATTCCTGTAGACTCCCACTCTAATTATGGGACTGTTCATCACTTTAACTAGTAGTTAAGAGAATATACGTCCGTTTTGCGCAGACGTTACCACAGGCCGCATACGAAACCTCATGCCCTGTCTGCGGGGAAGAGTCAGAACTTCTTTGGACTCTTTCGTGTCTATAATTCAGAAGCCACAAAGCCTTATTTATATAGGAGAAAGGGCTTATTATGTCCAACATCTGGAGTCATAGGACTGAAATTAGATTGATTCTCCTTAGAGTAAACACAGTCAGACATAGCAACCCTTGTATCAGGCTGCTGCTACATGTTTTCATTTGCTGTTGTCTGTCTACAGTTTTGTTAGGTCTTGTAACCTCTTCACTGCCAGAACCATAACCAACTTCTTGCATGGTGATATGGTCACGTCCCATATTAAGTGAGTCACTAATGTCTAGAAGATACTAATTAAGCTACAAAAATGACATTTTATGGAGTATCACTGTTGCACATAAAGGACGGTAATATTTGCAGACAGAATGTGAGCTACTTCTAATTCTATGATGCTCTAGGAATCAAAAAAATTATTCAGAGAATAGCCGCCCTCAATCCAGCAGCCATATTTCTTAAGTTATGTGCCATATGTAGAGAACAAGTTACAGTCGGTAATGATTTTTTCTTTTTTTTCTTTTCATAAATCATTTTGCTCAGTACGACCACTCTGTCTGAATTGACCCATGAATTGTCTCAAACTATAAAACTGCTGAAAACTATTTTCTTGCACTGAGCAGGAATACAACATGCGCGTATTCAGTTCAAACTCTTGAGCAAGTGAAATTACTCAATTATCATGTTGCAAGCTGAAATGATGAGTTGTAGGTGCCAGGAATCTTCCAGAAAAACAGACAAAAACTGTAGAGGTGACACATGTAGCTTCCTAGCAGTGCAATCCATGCAACAAGGTGAAGGAGCAATGGTGCTTGTGTCCATTTATATATCTCATAACATGCCATATTACCTTTGCCTCTGTGGTTGGCTTCACCAGATCAACATATTGGTTTGTAGACAACAGTAGTTTACCATATTGGCTAATGTTTTTTTGTTTGTTTTTTATAATTCTTTATTTTTGTGTGCTTAGATATACAGATACACTTGCTCAGCCACAACAGCCTTTTGCACACACCGAAAAACACTTAAAAACTACTTACATGACGTCGTTACATTTGCACATTTTTTTAGAATAATAAGAGTAATTCAGACCAGGCATGTATGTCCTGGTAGCTAAACTGCTCTTAACATGCTAGGTTAGGTAGGTCAACTGGACCTGAGGATTATGTTAGGTAAAACAGTATAGGTCTAAAACACGAGTGATCAGAGTATGAGAAATGCCACTGGGTATGGGAATAAGAAGATAAGGCCCCAGGCCTGCACCAAGTCCACTGCTTCAGTCTCATGTGTCCCTTCACAGTTCCCATCAAGGACATGGTCTTGAGGGCCTTCCACCTGCTGCACTTGTTGAGCAATGGCCTGCTGAGGGCGTGAGGTCATACACTGGGTGTTTCCCCAAGTTGGGCCGTGGCCCAGGATGACGGTGGTTGACCGCATGGCTTAGTCTCCCATGCCTTCGCGGTTTATGAGGTGACCGCCTCCCTTTCTCCAGCACCTGTGCCGGGTTCAGGCTTTTCACAGCTAAGAGTTGTACTTGGGCTTTGGCAGGAGGGTTAGGCGAGATGGCTGGATTGGTTCCAGATCCTATTGCTCGTTGCTGGATTCTAAGGCAGAACTGCTCCCAAGGACGATCAAAGGCTTTAGTAAGTCACTCCTTGTCTGAGGACCATAACGTGGACTTTGTTGGAGCTGCAAGCTTCCCAACGGTGGCCATCTGAGCACGCGGTGTGATCTCAGCGGGAATAGCAGGATTCAGCAGAGGTGAGTGAGTAGCACTCCAGTGGGAACCGGTATCACCCCCGCCGATCCGAGGGGGGGAGGGGTAACTGGGTGCTTGCACAAGATTGATGAGCCCTGGACTCTGGTTCATTCCCCGCCAGGCACACGTTAGGCCGCAGTGGAGCTAATTAACTCCGGTCGTGTCGCTGATGCCGTTCCCTTGTCGGGTAAGTCATGCAGCAGGTGCAGCCGTCCCCAATCATGTTTTTTGGGCTGTAAAAAGCTTATTTTTATTGCGCTTGTGGAGGAGCTCATGCAAGATGCGTCTTTCCTCTGCGGCAGGCATGCCCCGCCACCTTTTTTGTATTTTTAAATTCTTTATTTTTGGATATATGTTACAACAAGGATAATCCTAATATGAACGACAAAGTGAGGTAAACAGGAAGATAGACTTATCCATCTGATAGTGTATGCATAGGTGACATCACTTCCATTTTTATTTTTAAGACCAATAATAACCAAGTGCTTGGCTAGTACACTACAATGATAGTGGAAAGTAGTGCAGATCCGATGCACTGAGATTAAAACCAACTGCATGAACTATATCGAAATGTTGCTATGCTATCTTTCTCGCCCCTCACATTTCCTTAAAGAGTACAGTAGCCACCTCCCTAGAACATACTATAAAGAGAGAGTAAGCACCCCTTTAGGCCTGGTTTCAGCGTATGCCGAATCTGCAGGGCTCCAGGCACTGTTTGCTTAAGTCTCCTGGGGCTGGAGCCAGACGAGGGTCCAGGAAGATGTGCACTGGGGTCCCACCAGGATATCCTCCGTGCTGTGGCAATGAGCTGTCACTATTTGGAGGAATTAAGGCGTGACCATTCAGCAGGATTGCGTTTCCTTGCGTGGCGTCGGTCAACTGCTTTCCACTGCTTAGAAGCAGGAGAGCCTTGATTGTCGGCACTGACTTGGATGCTGCATGGTCGAACGCCTGGAGCAGAGACCTGTCCGCCTGTCAACTGAATGGGCAGTAATCCCACTGTTGTACTATTGTGGTCATCTGCAGATGATTGGTTGTGTGGTGGTACCAGTGGGCCCCAGTGTTTCTCTGCCAGGCAAGATAGGAAGGCAGAAAATAAAGCCACCAGCTTGTGAAGGGTAGCTTGAGACTGAATCATGGTAGTAGGTCCGCTTGCTGTCCCCACTTGCAGGGGTAGCTACCAGAGTTCATGGGGGTGTACTCCCGGGACCGGGATAACCCCCATTAGTCCAGAGTGGGTGGGGGGTGGAGACGAGGTCCAGACTTGAGGATTCAACCGTTTGTGGTAGCGGTAGAGTTGCCACCTCCACTGTGCCATGCATGCTTGTAGGCCGCATTTAGTGATTAGGTGATTCCCGCAAGAAGGACAGCTTAAAGGGTATCCCCAGGGACACCGCAACGTCCCCTCTCACTTGGTGGGCAAAATGCTTTGATTGTAGGCTATCTGCCTCCGATATGACTCAAAATTTGCTATAAGTTGCTGGAGCTGCTGGAAGTCGCATCTGCCCGCTCCCCCTGCCCATATTGTCCATGTTTTTTTATTTATTTAATTTAAGCTACACCAGGAACCATATTTTACAGCATTGGCCGAATTCTAGACCACACTAGAAAAAAAAAATTCTAAGCAGCCAGTTTACTGAGAAAATTTAAACCAATAACTGTGAGAAATCAATTTTTATTTCCATCTAAATGATGGTAAATCTAACACATTAAGCGTGTACAGTGTCGGCATTCGGCCTAACATCCACGTCTTATACAGTTTGGCTGACGCAGTTATTGGCGTTCAGCAGTAAACGGTCACTTTATCTAGTAACTTTTAATGACACTTCATCACAGAATTTACAGTATACACGAGAGCCTTTTGTTTGCTTCGTTCTGATGCTCCCTCTCTCTGTTCTCGTGTGCCGCTTGTAATGGCAAGTGAAGTGCCCGCCGTTTGCCTTCTGCCCGACTTGAAAGGCATGGCGCAGGAAGTTGTGAATTTCATGCAGCAACGAGCCTCAGACTCCGAAATCTTAGTCCGGAAACACTGCAGAGGAACAGAAAGTAGCTGTTAGTTTGCTTTGTTCGTTCTGTGAGTGTGTTAGTTCCTGTCGGGGAAACACATTCCTGTGTGCGTAACTTGATTACTAATAGGACACTCATTGTACACACACTGCCGTTGCAAAATACGGATTTGCTGCAGGCATTGATGACGTAGGTTGTTTTAACCCTTACTAACCTTGTGCAAACATGTTTGCCTATGAATGGAGTTTAATCTATACCCTCCTCCAATTTGTCAATATCAAGGGGACTGTAATTCACACTGATCACATGTTCTAAAAGTCTCATTATTACCCCATACAAACACAGAGCTCCAGTTACATACCTTCATTATAACATCCTGGACAAGTAGTGGATGTGTTTATTGATGCTTATTATATTACTGGGATGTCCACTTTTTAAAATTTCTTTTGGTTTATTATGGTTTAAATGTTACTGATGGTATGTCGACTTGTGTATTGATAAGTCCCCCCCCCTTTTTTTTTTTTTAACTTATTTTGTATTTTTGGTTCTCACATCACAAAGGATATAAATTACAAGAATACTACATCTGCATGAAAATTGTAATGCGAGGGATATTTTGAAATATAAGAATAAACTTAGTCACAGTTATAGATATAGCTCAAAGTAAACCTTTGGCAAACTGTGAAATGGTTGAAAAGGAGATCATTTGATAGGCAACGATATGGGTAGATGCACACAGGGGTCCAGCCTGAAAAAACATAAGCGACGTAATTGGAGCAAAAATAATTGCCGCACTGCACGTGGTGGTAGCCAAGTAGACGTGCTCATCCGATTTCCCAGTCTGCCGGATGGCAACTAGCCCCTTGGTAGATTGTCCCAATCTAATTGTGACCTGCTTAGTAATTGCCCAGAGATTTCACGAGGTCTCCCGATAGGTGCTGCCGTCTTGGGAGGCTTGGTAAGAGGTATTTTCAGTGCCCTGGACCTAATCCCCACTCCAAAAACTCACTGGCTCATTCCTGAGCATTCCAAATGTGGTATTCCTACATTCACCGAGGTGCCCTCTGTGTAGAAAATTCACTATTTTGTTTAAGATTTTTGTTTAATGTTTTCATGTTTTGTTTTGCCTCTTCCTCCCCCTCCGCCCCCCACCCCCTTGAGTCCTACATTGTGTGGAAGGTATTAGTGTTTTACTGAGCTCTCTTGCAGTGAAGGAGCTCGGAATGTTTGTTGTAAATCACAGAGCTCCATTGTAGTAAAGGAACTTGTGTATTAGTGTGTCACAGAGCTCCACTTCAGTAAGGGAGCTTGGAATGTGCTGTGTGAGTGAGTATGTCAAAGAGCTCCACTGCAATAAAACTCCAGCTCTCACACAGCATTCACAGTAGGGTATCAATGGGTGGTGGGTCACAGAGTACATCAGTAACACTCATCGTGATATGCCATGCGTGAGCGTCTCACAAAACCATTCAACAATAAAACACAGTAATGCGATGTATGTAGGTGAACAAATCCCAGAGCTCTAGGGCAATAAAATACAGTAATGGGATGTATATAGGCCATGGTATCACAGCTTGGCACTATAAACCTCACAGTGATGGAATTCACTAATTTTACTGCTGTAACGCTCTGTGGTGTGGTCACTTATATAAAGTAATGAGTGTTTAGCTGGGAATGGATTTTGGTATTTGTGTAGCTACATTCTACAATGTATATGTTGCATAAGTAAATAAATTCGCCAGCGGTGTGCCATAACGTCGCCAAACCATATTCTCCGAAATACCTTCTCTGTTTGATTGTGACGGACATCTAAAAAGCTATATTTTATGAGCCTTCTGCCTATTAAGATTGTGCAGGATTCTGCATGTGTAATTTATTATATATTTTGCTATAATGCAAGATTAATAGCTTACATTTTGCATTCTGTGTGCGCGAAGGCTCCCACGTTTAGAGCGATTAAATTGGCAGGTTCTTGCAGTGTGGACTAAGAGTCGTGACCATTTCGTTGCAGCCTGCGGCTTTTCTGTCTGCCAGACGATAACCCTTTTTTAGCAGAGGTTTCTGTTTTTACTGCCACATTTCTCTCCTGCACAAGAAAACCTCCTCGACCTGCTCCCAACATTTCTGTTCTAATAAGCACGGCACATGTCGTTGTCATTCTGTGCATCTCCCTTGGCTGTGATGCAAGCAACGGCGCCTCAGATTCTATGGGACTATCACTACTAAGCTGGTATCTGCAGGATGGAGATCGAAAAGTGACCATTTCCTTTATAGGGTTAATTACTGAATTAGTAGTTGCAAATATTTGCATGTTATGGAACTACCTGTGCTGTACATTTCAGAATAATCCATAATTTTTGTCACATCCTGATATCCTTAACTTCTTCTGTTTGTAAATATTTTAACATATTGGTTGTTAAGGGACAATATAACTAATGTATAAATCTTTCAGAGTTTGTGAGACTTTAAAGGCACAAGTTTTCCTACAATAGTCCTTTTGATAAGTATTCTGTGGGATCGGTCTCAAGTAATTTAGAAGTGTTAGTTTGGGGCGTTTTTATGAAGCCTGACTAGTTATCTGTCTGTGCATCATTTGACTCGACTGCAGAGAGAGAGAGAGAGAGAGAGTCTGGGCCGGCACCATGCACAGGATACAGGGAGCAGCTCCCACTCTCCATTTGAATACGATGAATTCTAGGTAAAATGCAAGGAAGTTGCCATAAACTGGAGTAGGTAATGAGAAGATACATTTTGCTTGTTAACACCTAAGTAAGCATTTGATCTTAACGTTGATCAATAGTGTCATCAAATGAACACTATATAGTGTTCCATAACGTTATATTTTCATTGTCCCAAGTTGTTAGAGGGATATTTTGGATTCCAGGGCCCCCTTTTTAAGAGTAATGGGTTAAAGGGACAGACCACTTCAGCTCATTGAAGTAGTCTGGGTGCACTGTCCCAGTCCCCTAAACCCTGCAATTGTAATTAGTGCATTTATTGATAAACTGAAATAATGACCTTGCTGGGTTAACTCCACCTCTTGTGAATGTCTGCCAGACAGCCACTAGAGGGACTTCTTGGTCCTTTGCTTTGTTCCGCTAAATGACGCTGGATGTCCTCACACTGTGCACAAGGACATCCAGCGTCCGCTAAAGCACAATAGAAAAGCATTGATTCAATGCTTTCCTATGGGGAAGACATTGGGTCTCCCACTCTCCAGCTGATGGTGGAGGAGGAGCTGAGGCAGAGTTGAGGCCAGTGTTGAGGGACATTGGCGCTGGAATCAGATAAGTGACAAAAGCAGAGGCATAACTAGAAAGCACAAAAATTGCCCATGAGTCTTTCCCACTCTCAACCCCCCCATGTGTCTCTCTTTCCACCCCCCCACCCCCCTATGTCTGGTCCTCCCCCCAAACCCCATCCACGCTTCTGGTCCTCCCCCCCCCCCAAGCCCCATCCACGCATTTGGTCCTCCCCCCCCCAAGCCCCATCCACGCGTCTGGTCCTCCCCCCCCCCCCAAGCCCCATCCACGCGTCTGGTCCTCCCCCCCCCCCCCCCCCAAGCCCCATCCACGCGTCTGGTCCTCCTCCCCCCCAAGCCCCATCCACGCGTCTGGTCCTCCTCGCCCCATCCACGCGTCTGGTCCTCCTCCTCCCCCCCCCAAGCCCCATCCACGCGTCTGGTCCTCCCCCCCCAAGCCCCATCCACGCGTCTGGTCCTCCCCCCCCAAGTCCCATCCACGCGTCCTCCCCATCCATGCATCTGGTCCCCCCCCCCCCAAGCCCCATCCACGCATCTGGTCCTCCCCCCCCCCCCCCAAGCCCCATCCAAGCGTCTGGTCCTCCCCCCCCCCAGCCCCATCCACGCATCTGGTCCTACCCCCCCCAAGCCCCATCCACGCATTTGGTCCTCCCCCCAAGCCCCATCCACGCATTTGGTCCTCCCCCCCCCAAGCCCCATCCACGCGTCTGGTCCTCCCCCCCCCCCCCCCCAAGCCCCATCCACGCGTCTGGTCCTCCCCCCCCCCCAAGCCCCATCCACGCGTCTGGTCCTCCCCCCCCCCCCCAAGCCCCATCCACGCGTCTGGTCCTCCGCCCCCCCCAAGCCCCATCCACGCGTCTGGTCCTCCTCCCCCCCCAAGCCCCCCCCAAGCCCCATCCACGCGTCTGGTCCTCCTCCCCCCCCCAAGCCCCATCCACGCGTCTGGTCCTCCTCCCCCCCCCCCCAAGCCCCATCCACGCGTCTGGTCCCCCCCCCCCCCCAAGCCCCATCCACGCGTCTGGTCCTCCCCCCCCCAAGCCCCATCCACGCGTCTGGTCCTCCCCCCCCCTCCCAAGTCCCATCCACGCGTCCTCCCCCCCCCAAGCCCCATCCATGCATCTGGTCCTCCCCCCCCCCCCCAAGCCCCATCCATGCATCTGGTCCTCCCCCCCCAAGCCCCATCCACGCGTCTGGTCCTCCCCCCCCCAGAAGCCCCATCCACGCGTCTGGTCCTCCCCCCCCACAAGCCCCATCCACGCGTCTGGTCCTCCCCCACCCCACAAGCCCCATCCACGCGTCTGGTCCTCCCCCACCCCACAAGCCCCATCCACGCGTCTGGTCCTCCCCCCCCCCACAAGCCCCATCCACGCGTCTGGTCCTCCCCCCCCCCCCCCCCACAAGCCCCATCCACGCGTCTGGTCCTCCCCCCCCCCCCCCACAAGCCCCATCCACGCGTCTGGTCCTCCCCCCCCCCCCCCACAAGCCCCATCCACGCGTCTGGTCCTCCCCCCCCCCCACAAGCCCCATCCACGCGTCTGGTCCTCCCCCCCCCCCCACAAGCCCCATCCACGCGTCTGGTCCTCCCCCCCCCCCCCCACAAGCCCCATCCACGCGTCTGGTCCTCCCCCCCCCCCCCCACAAGCCCCATCCACGCGTCTGGTCCTCCCCCCCCCCCCCACAAGCCCCATCCACGCGTCTGGTCCTCCCCCCCCACAAGCCCCATCCACGCGTCTGGTCCTCCCCCCCACAAGCCCCATCCACGCGTCTGGTCCTTCACCACCACCCACAAGCCCCCCCAAGCCCCATCCACGCGTCTGGTCCTCCCCCCCAAGCCTTATCCACGCATCTGGTCCTCCCCCCTCCCTCCCCCCCCCCCCCCCCCAAGCCCCATCCATGCGTCTGGTCCTCCCCCCAGTGTCCCTGTACCCTTAAATGGCACTAATTATATTTCAGGGTTAAATCCTCCTTTAGTGGTTAAAGACAGTCCCTTTCTGGTGTTTCAGAGTTTTGCTCAGTGGAAACAATGCAGGAGACGTCCTTAAAGGGACACTATAGTCACCAGAACAACTACAGCTTAATGAATTTGTTCTGGTGAGTAGAATCATTACCTTCAGGCTTTTTGCTGTAAACACTGTATTTTTTAAGAGAAATGCAGTGTTTACATTACAGCCTAGTGATAACTTCACTGGCCACTCCTCAGATGGCTGTTAGAGATCCTTCCTGGGTCATGCCTGCCTAAAATGCATCCAAACATTCAGTGTCTCCTCCCTCTGCATGCAGACACTGAACTTTTCTCATAGATTGATTCAATTCATCTCTATGAGGAGATGCTGATTGGCCAGGGCTGTGTTTGACTCATGCTGGCTCTGCCCCTGATCTGCCTCTTTGTCAATCTCAGCCAATCCTATGGGGAAGCACTGTGATTGGATCAGGCCACCACTTCTAATGATGTCAGCAGACTGCTTGTTTTTCAGAGTCTAACAGCATTCAGAGTTACAGCTTCAGGCTTGAATATAGTAAGATTTTGCTATATGTATGGAGGCATGAGGGGGGTCCTATAGTGATCCTTTAAGCTTTTGATAGGGGGAAACTTTATATGAGAGACTAACGTCATGGGAGAAAGATCCCAATCCAGCACCGAGGACCTCAGCAAAATTTGAACATATTTTGTATCGTGAGAAATTTTGCATGTAACTGTGTATTATCATAGAGAACTTATGCAGCTGCCAAACATGCATAAAGATAATCTTAATTCATACAAAAACTGGATAGAAATATAATCTTCATGTATTACCTTGCAGAAATGGGTAAAACTGAGTCTTTTTCTTACTGCTATCTTTTATTAAAAATGAATATTTAAATTACAAATCCCCTAACAGTTTGCTTTGCAATGGTTTTCGATGTATGCAGAATGTTCCTATTGAAATCTATGGATGATTTCTAAATTGACTGGACCCGTGCCAATGGTTTGCCATCACTGCTATACGATATCTAACCCCTGTGCCCATGACCAGGGTTCTGCCAGATGAGAAGATACGTGTTCCCAGTTATTGTGCGTTCCAGAGAGATTTATGGAGTACAGCACAGTATATTATTCATCAGTCTGGTGCGGAATTAATTAAATACTTTGTCAAATGCTGAAACTTTATTTGTACCAGACGAAAATTGCAATGGAACGACTTGTATTTTCCAGCCAACAAAAATCATGCCTTCTTTTTTTTTTTTTTTTAAATCAAAGATGTTATCAGTTCTCAGTCTCCGTCTGGTAGCACGTCTGGGATAATCTCGGTGTCGGCGTGGGAATAGGTCCAATAAATGATTTGGTTGTGCTTTAACACAATCATGCAATTCTTTAAAAACAACAAAATACCATTTATTCATCTTTGCTTCTTAAGGGAAGAAGGGTGACGCCTTGCGCCACTAAGTGTGGCTCCTTCGCTTATCTTTGACTTAAAGATATTATATACAGTTTTAAGCATGCATTATATAAGAGTGCGGAGTATTACCTAACAAGAAATAAAGTGTAGAATAATATATATACATATTTTGTGTGTGAGTGGCTCTTTAAATATTTGCACAGCAATCTACAAGGCCTTAGCGTGTAAGAATAAAGCTAGTTCTACCCCAGGTTTGGGCAGTTTTTTAATTAAAGTGAAAACTGGCATTTTGTTTTTGTTGTTTTTTTTTTTTTTTTTGTTTTTTTTTTACAACGTTTGGTCAAATTAATACTAAATTCTAGTACGTAGTATTAATAGTTGTGTTTTTTTTTTTTGTTTTTTTTTTACATTTAATTAATGAATATTTAATTACCAACTTCCATTGGCAAAGGCCGTCCCTTCCATCTTCCACTGAACTATTCATCTGTGTCATTTGGGTGAAGGAATGCTGTGTAAAATATCCTCGTTTAAAATTCCTCCCGTGGAGTTCACTTCAGTTGTCGTATAATCAAAAGTGGACACGGACAGTTTGAAACGCTTTTGTTTCCATAGCAATGGAAGTTACTTGAGGAAAGAGATTTAGATTTACGGCATGTTCATACCACAGCCCCTCCCCCCCTTTATTTTTTATTTTTCTTTATTTTTTTTCATTGAATAAAACATTGACTATCCCCTATAATTTAATCTAAATTAAGTTGGTATGGTGCCAGAAGGCTTAAACTATTCTCCAACGGTATAACCGCTAAGTTGCCGGTCCCCACTCTCCCCCTCCCCTGCGGCATCCAGCTTTTGAAATTTTGAGCGCAGGGTGCCATCGGTCACCTGATGTATTCGGCCAATCAGTGGCTCCCCATTCACTAAACTGGCTTGGAAAGAAATTCTGAACTTAACCCCTTAAGGACCAAACTTCTGGAATAAAAGGGAATCATGACGTGTCACACACGTCATGTGTCCTTAAGGGGTTAAAGGGACACTATAGTCACCCAGACCACTTCAGCTCAATGAAGTGGTCTAGGTGCCAGGTCCCTCTAGGGTTAACCCTGACTGCTGTAAACATGGCAGTTTTAGAGAAACTGCTATGTTTACATTTGGGGTTAAGCCAGCCTCTAGTGGCTGTCTTCCGGGCAGCCACTAGAGGCGCAGAGCGTCCATAGGAAAGCATTGAAAATTGCTCTCCTATGGCCATTTTGAATGCATGCGCATGCGCATTTCGCTCCGATGACGTCAGACGGGGGAAGAGAGGTAAGGGAGCCCGGCGGTGGAAGAAGGTTTTAACCCCTTCAGCACCACAGGAGGGGGACCCTGAGGGTGGGGGCCCCCTTCAGGGTACTATAGTGTCAGGGAAACCGATTTTGTTTTCCTGTCACTATAGTGATCCTTTAATTTAGATTATGTTGTTTTACATACACTGTGCTGGATATACTGTAGATGTAAAATAAATATATATATTTTATTATTTTTTTTTTAATGGATTAAACTTGCTATGTGCTCTGTGCATGTCTGATGAAGGTGGTCCAAAGATTTAGATTTTAGTTGCAGGAGTTTGCTGTATGTTCCAGTGCATTGTTAATTTGTTGTGTTCGGTGAGAAAACTTTTAGTGTGCATGATGCTCCTGCGGATTTCACTTACACTTGTAGATTAATAATCCCTTTTTTGACTTGGCTGGGATTTTTGAAGTAGCACTTGTTACTTCACATTGAAGCTGTGATGAGAGGAGAGAAGTCAGCATTTTACCAGTAATGATCCAAGAACGAGCAGATGGTCACGTTTTATGCGTAGAAACAGATCTAACAGAACACAGATCTTTATACGAAGATCTAAGAATGGCCAAGACAGTTTCTGGCTTTAACTTGATTGCTGAATAATGCTTTTGGTTCCATTTACAAGAGGGGAAAAATATCAAGGTAAATGTTTTGGTTTTTTTTTGTGTGTGTGTTTGTTTTTTATTTGTTTTTTTTTTTAACAATTGGTTTGTCCCCTTTACTTTTTGTGCATAGAATAAGGTGAGTATACACTGGGATAAATCTGAAGTCAAACAGCCCAAAATAAGAATACCTAAAGTATTTATCCAAAATGTTCAATTTCAGTCTATCGGAATCTACTAAATAGCGTTTTGTCAAAATACTGATGAGCTGTGGCTCTCGTTCAGGGTGGACGTTAAGTCTTTAGAGAATTGTCTTACACCAATATATAAACTGGAAGTCCTACTTGGCCAGCTATATTCTTATTATTAATGGCATTTATATAGCGGCAACTTATTCTGCAGCGCTTTCTAATGTTGTTATAAAGGGGGAAATGAGGCAAACTATGAGACATTTTTTTTATAGCAGTAATCTGTTGATGAAGACCCTGCTCAAATTAGCTTGCAATCTAGCGGCATCAGTGCTCTCTAGGAACCTATATAGAGCGGTTTATATATTTATAATGATTTATGAAATCTTTTGGTATTGTTAGTCCATTTGATTCTTACACCCGTTCGTCCTATCTTGTATTTGCCAACTTCAGCACAAAGGCTTAGAGATGCCTAGAAATCTTTTTATATATTTTTTCTAAACTATCACCACTTATCTCCCCTCAGCCTCTCCCACGTATTCTGGAATCACATTCCAAAAATGGCAAACAAGTACACATCTAAAGACGGACTTTTATTTTCTTTTATATCTACACAAGGTTTTTTATGTTTTTTGTTTTTGTTTCATTTATTTTATTTTTTGTGTATGTGTGGGTGTGTTTTATCCGGGATTGATAATTTCTACGTTTTATAAACTGTAACATTGTTTCATCCACACTTTGTAAAATAAACACTTGCTGTATACACTTTTTTTTTCCATACGTTTGTGTCGATCGAGCTTGTGAACCACTGTGCCATACAGAGTGTTGGCCTGGTAGATAGCAGTGTATAATATGGGTTATTGTTTACTGGCTAATGCAAGACTGGCACGGAGTTTTTCTGGTTAAAGATGGATGGAGGGAGAGGAATTAAGGTTTCCTTTGGCTCCAAATTTGTGACGTGTTTTTACATAGAGTAAACAAATTGCAGTCTTCAGCTGCATAAAAAAGACCCCAAAAATCATGGTACATATAAATAGTAAAGCCAAAGCATCATGGGAAAACATTGTTGGCATAGATCAGCTTTGCCAAGGGTAACAGTCGGGGTAATGGTTTTGGATGTCTGATTCGTAGACTGTTGGAATCAGCCTTCTGATATGTAAAGAATGCATTTACTAAGATAACGGCAATAATCTGGCCTAAATGTCAACAATGATAAATGGTATAACAAAAGTGTTCTGTGTTTACAGGCGCTTTGTATAAATTACATCAAGTGCTCTAAAGTGACAGCTGCTCCCACACAAAAACAGGAACTCTCCAATCCTGTCGTAATTCAATGTGAAAAAAGTACACTAATTTACATACACAGTATGAAATAGTGAGAGTGTGTAGCGCTTAGTTTAGTGAACTTACTCCACAGGAGATCCCTCAGAGTATAAAGGGTTGATAATCTATTTAAACAAAAATAGAGAAAAATATAGTGCACACTGTGTAAAACGTAGTATCAATACACCACACAATAAAGGACACACTCACGTGGTTTAGAGCCTATAAGGATTGGCTCTGATCACTTGCGCCTTGTGTCCTTTTAGGTGACACACACCTTACTCTCCAAACGAAATTTTTTCCTCAAAAGGGAGAGATAAAGACAGGGGAAAATCGCCCTAGTATTGAAATCTTTAACGTACTCTGGTAGCAAGTTTAAAAGCACATAGGTGAAGATTGCTTCTCACCTGGAAGAGAGCCTGTGACCTGGCTCAAAGTAGATCAGCATATGAGTCCTTTTAGGGATGACTCTTACCCTCTTTGATAGGATGGAAAATGCACCAAATATGTATTCTAATAAAAAACTATTTATTTCACAAATTATAAAATCAACTGATACATACAATATGAGGTGAATCCGAAACGCGTTTCGCCGGTTCCGTCCGGCTTTCTCAATCGGTATTTTCCATCCTGCTTACTTCCTGGTTATAAACCCCGCCTTCCGTCCTGATTGGATGCCGAAAATTTGATGTCATCCAATCACGGGCGTCGCTGCGAGGGAGGGCAGAGTATTTCCAGCTGTATTAACGAAGTAGAAATTGTAGATAGAACAAAATTGATAGAGTACAAAAGAAAAAAAGAAAATATGGAACCTCAGAATGTAAAGTTCATTTGTGATTTTAATTATAACAATAGACGTCTAAAGAAAATCATCCAAAAATACTGGCCACTCCTAAAAAATGACCCTATATTAAACTCAATACTCCCAGATACACCGGAGATTGTCTATAGGGGAGTACCGAATCTCAGAAGGACATTGATTAAAAATCACATACCATCTAGGAAATTAAGAAACCAGTTTTTTAAAGAAAAAACTGGATTCTACGGATGTGGTATGTGTGGGGCCTGCAAGGGCTCCAACAACAATAGGAGGACATTACGTGAATTCTGTCACCCACAAGATAAAAACAAAAGTTATAAGATAAAACAAATAATCACGTGCCATACAACCAGAGTAATCTATATGATCACATGTCCTTGTGGATTAGCCTATGTAGGTAGAACTAATAGAACTCTGAACACTAGGATTCAGGAACACATCAGAAACATCAAGAAAGGTTTCCTGAATCATAGTGTATCCCTGCATTTTAAGAATCAACATAACAGTAACCCCCAATTAATGGAGTTTATGGGAATTCAAAAAATAGTAGGTAATTGGAGAGGGGGCGATCTCAATAAACAAATTGGACAAACAGAGATGAAATGGATTTTTAACTTGAACACTATGCAACCATATGGTCTTAATGATGACTTCGAACTATGCCACTTTTTATAATTTGTACAATTTTTACATATAAATTATTTATATGAAAATTGCTATTTTGCACATATTTGATACTTTTCTACATATATTTTACATTTCTATTTTTAAGACTTAGTGGCTTAAAACATCATTAACACATATGTATCATATTATTAATATTTTAATATACCCCCTTTATGCATTTTTGAATTTTTGAATTTTTTAATCTTTTAGCTTGTAATATGTCCCCCTCTATGTATAGATGTGTAGTATCACCTTGGTATATTTATAATCCATTAATGCACTTTATTGTCTGTCACCTATGCTCATTATGAGCATATTTCTAGGATTGAAGGATATTTATAATGCTATGGCTGACCTTTCCGGTCTTCCAGGACTTTTGCCATCACTTAAAATGGACGTTTGAACTGTTATAAACTGACTAAAGGAGAGAACCTACGAGACCGGAAGTGACACGTATAGAAGAAAATGATTGAATCTCATAGATCAACAGGAGAAATACAACCCTTTCACATTCCCGGAAGTGACGCCGTCCGCACGATTATACGTGCGTGCGTGATGACGTCCGCATTAAGGGATAAATTAATACAGCTGGAAATACTCTGCCCTCCCTCGCAGCGACGCCCGTGATTGGATGACATCAAATTTTCGGCATCCAATCAGGACGGAAGGCGGGGTTTATAACCAGGAAGTAAGCAGGATGGAAAATACCGATTGAGAAAGCCGGACGGAACCGGCGAAACGCGTTTCGGATTCACCTCATATTGTATGTATCAGTTGATTTTATAATTTGTGAAATAAATAGTTTTTTATTAGAATACATATTTGGTGCATTTTCCATCCTATCAAAGAGGGTAAGAGTCATCCCTAAAAGGACTCATATGCTGATCTACTTTGAGCCAGGTCACAGGCTCTCTTCCAGGTGAGAAGCAATCTTCACCTATGTGCTTTTAAACTTGCTACCAGAGTACGTTAAAGATTTCAATACTAGGGCGATTTTCCCCTGTCTTTATCTCTCCCTTTTGAGGAAAAAATTTCGTTTGGAGAGTAAGGTGTGTGTCACCTAAAAGGACACAAGGCGCAAGTGATCAGAGCCAATCCTTATAGGCTCTAAACCACGTGAGTGTGTCCTTTATTGTGTGGTGTATTGATACTACGTTTTACACAGTGTGCACTATATTTTTCTCTATTTTTGTTTAAATAGATTATCAACCCTTTATACTCTGAGGGATCTCCTGTGGAGTAAGTTCACTAAACTAAGCGCTACACACTCTCACTATTTCATACTGTGTATGTAAATTAGTGTACTTTTTTCACATTAAATGTCAACAAACAGGAGCCCGAGATTAGGGCTGCTTTTACATTTTACCTTTTTAAGTAAGCAAGCCTGTGAGTCTTGTTAATTGGTCAGGTACGGGTGTATGATTGTGCCTTGTGTGTGAGGGAGGCAGGAATATTAAAATTTGGGACATTCTTAACTTTTGGGTGCGAGGGGGGGGGGGGGAAGACATTCGTAACTTTTTTTTTTTTTAAGTATCTTATTTTGTATTGGATGTAACTTTTTGTGTTCTAAAAACTGCTTTGTAATATGTTTACAAGTGTTTAAATAATGTACACATTGTATCAGGTTATGCAAACATTTAGAATGACTTTATAAGGTTACATAGTTACATAGCTGAAAAGAGACTTGGATCAAGCAGCTATTACCCTACTAGTAGAAATGATATCCGTGTATGTAATGTTTTTGGAAGTATTTATCCAATTGCTGTTTAAACATCTGTATGGACTCTGATAAAACCACCTCTTCAGGCAGAGAATTCCATATCCTTATTGCTCTTACTGTAAAAAAAAACCTTTTCTTTGCCTTAGATGAAATCTCCTTTCCTCCAGCCTAAATGTGTCACCTTGTGTCCTATGTACAGCCCTGTTTATGAAAAGATTACCAGATAATGGTTTGTACTGGCCCCTCTAAGGTGTCTTTTTTCCAAACTAAAGAGATTCAATTTTTTAACCTTTCTTCGTGGGTTGAAAGATGGCTTTCACTTGACTTACGTGACTTATGCCTTATTCACACCAATTAGTTTACAGATCATTATGACAAGTTAAACAGCTCCTTGGGACATGCACAGTTGGAAGGATCTGTACTTTTATGTTTTAGACCAGAAGTAAAGGTACAGCACACCACTTGGGGTGAAAATAGTCCAATTGTATTGAGGTTCCACAGCAAGGACCCATGTTTTGACCTTAGTGTAAGATTGTATGAAGCTTGATAAAGGCCTACACCAAGTCCAAAAAGTGCTGCTTGCTCCGAAACCTCAATAGAACTGGAATAAGTGCACCTAAGAGGTTAACAAAAAGGACTGTTACAATAGCAGAACCAAGTGTGTGTGCTGCCAATCTCAATCTCTCTCTCTCTCTCTCTCTCTCTCTCTCTCTATTCTACACTGCAAATAAACCACTACTAAGACAATACACTGCACTAGCACTAAATATTAACCCCTATACTACAGTAACGCTAAGTATGAATGCTTACTGTACCCAAACGGTAGCCATTATCCCCTACACTACACTAACCCAACGTGAATATACCATATTTTGGGGAGAAGTAGGCTACCTTGTCCTTCGGTCTTGTGGTTTATTCTGATGTCTTCAGAACCACTGGATGCCTTATTTTTCCAAAATTCATGGTTCACCGTCTCCACAGTCCCAGTCTGATTGAATGAGCCACTGGTTAGTAACATATCACCAGCACTGACCTAATTGTTGGCCATTCACTATCAATTAATAAATCTGATTACCGTGAGACACTGCAGATACTGGAACATTCCAATAGATCACCATTCAAATTATCCTATTTTTATCTCTTCAGATTACATTGTTTCTGTTTTAGAATGTTCTGCTTGTTGTACTTACAGATTTGGAAAACAAAATGATATCAACAGTAGGGATGCAGTGGCCATAGGTTCATTGATTGATCTAGTCTTTTCCTACCTCCTATTTTTGGGGTGCCTGGTTTTTATTTTTGGGTTCCTGGTGCCTGTTTGTATTTTAACTGGAGACCAGATGTTAAATCTTTAAGGGTTTTTTCTTTTTCTTTGTCCTGCAACTTTTTTTTTATTATTGAACATGAAAATGTAATCAAAGACCTTCTGTCGATAGCGCTAGAAAGAAGTGTTAATAGTGGTAGAAAAACTGAAGTGTAAAAATGAATGTGGATAAGGTTTGAGAACATGGTTTCACTCAAGGGGAAGGGGATATGAATGGCGGATAAGCATAAGAAGGTAGAACAGACTGGCTGGCTGAACATTGCATAGAATTTTGGTAGAGTTCAAAATTCCCAAAATCTCAATTGGAACAGAACTGAGAAATCCCCCAAATCCACAGGCTGGTAAAGGTCATTGATGGCTGATTTGGAAAACCTTGAAAGATAAACCCTAATACCAGGCTTATAAAATTTTCTGATGTGGGTGGTCACTGTGCATACAGTATATTATTTGTGCCCAAGAAATTCTTCCCCCTGGCTGGTTAAGTGGTGATGGTCGGACATCTATGAATGCGCTGGTTTTACCAATCTGTCGGACATTATGTAGCAGTGAGTGACTGACAGGGCGCCAGTATCAGAAGGAATAGTTAATATTCTATATAATCAAGAGGAATGTGAGAAAAATAGAATGTAATCTGGATGAAAACTTGCAGCATAGCACAATAAAGATCTGTAAATAGCTAAGAAAATGCTTATGGCTTTATCTCGAATTCAGATGAAACCCTTAAATAAACCCTCCTGCTTAGAGAGAGG
The DNA here is from genome assembly GCF_036172605.1 of Pelobates fuscus. Lineage (NCBI taxonomy): Eukaryota > Metazoa > Chordata > Amphibia > Anura > Pelobatidae > Pelobates > Pelobates fuscus. The sequence continues at coordinate 14,440,332 of NC_086328.1, forward strand.
GCAACTATTGCATTGTGTAAGATGGAATCTGCTGTGTTCTCAGACCGTTTAACAGAAGTATTGCATTCCACAGGGATTCCAAATCAAATAACCGGCTGCACGGTATTCGTGTGTGAGTGGAATTGAATCGGTTTCACTGGAAATCTATCGGTGGATGTTGTGTGGATTGATGCACTGGTTCCGTGTCTGTGTGCTTTTCTATAAAGCCATGTTGTGGAATGTGCAATAAGTGTATTATAAATTAAATATCCAGTCGTGTAAATAAATTAAAGGGACACTATAGTCACCTGAACAACTTTAGCTTAATGAAGCAGTTTTGGTGTATAGAACATGCCCCTGCAGCCTCACTGCTCAATCCTCTGCCATTTAGGAGTTAAATCCCTTTGTTTATGAACCCTAGTCACACCTCCCTGCATGTGACTTGCACAGCCTTCCATAAACACTTCCTGTAAAGAGAGCCCTATTTAGGCTTTCTTTATTGCAAGTTCTGTTTAATTAAGATTTTCTTATCCCCTGCTATGTTAATAGCTTGCTAGACCCTTCAAGAGCCTCCTGTATGTGATTAACGTTCAATTTAGAGATTGAGATACAAGTATTTAAGGTAAATTACATCTGTTTGAAAGTGAAACCAGTTGAAACCAGCTGTGTCAATCATAGCCAGGGGAGGTGTGGCTAGGGCTGCATAAACAGAAACAAAGTGATTTAACTCCTAAATGGCAGTGAATTGAGCAGTGAAATTGCAGGGGAATGATCTATACACTAAAACTGCTTTATTTAGCTAAAGTGACTTAGGTGACTATAGTGTTCCTTTAACGCTGCTTTAACCAGCTTTCCGAATGTGAAACAAATTATGAATGATAAAAAGGTAGATTCTTGTATTTGATTTAAAGGATCGCATTCAAGCCTGGTGGTCAAAGCGTAAACTTTCTAAGGCGTAAGCAGGACCGCTTTCATTGGCCAAGCGTGTCATCAGAGTGCTCTCAGCCAATCAGTGTGGTCTCTATTGGTCTAGCAGGAGTAGACTGGACATTCTAGAGCGGCTTCATAAATTTCTCTGGGAGGGCGCCAGTGTCCTTTTTAATGAATACCTCTTATTTATTTTTTTTTATAAAAAAACTGTCTTGAAAATAGTTAAACTTGGATACTCGCAGCCTATTCTACAAGCTGGTACAAAAACCAAGAAGCTTGTAAATCATGGGCGTGTCGTTTAAGTGAATCACTTCCTGTTGATGAGCACGGGCACCGTTTAATGTGGTGAGAGGCTGACGTACAGTGAAGAGGTACTACTTATTCTGTGAACTTGTAACGTAGCTTGAGTATTGCCCACCGGTTTCATACTCCTCGCTCTAAAACCTTATAATTGCAGGTCACCTTTTTAAAAAAAATTAAAAGTTTTCTTGTCCTCTGCATTTAACAAACATGCATTTCTGAGGACTGAAAAATAAAATGTTACTGTCAAAATACAGTGAATCTCTTAACATAGACACATAGAATGTGACGGCAGATAAGAGCCATTCGGCCCATCTAGTCTGCCCACCCCAGAACTGTAATAAGTTCTGCTGATGTATCTGTCAGTCAGCACAGAAAGAAGTGGAGAAACCTAAACAATGTTTCTGTTTTCTTCTCCACCAACAAACTGTGTGCCTTGGCTGTGCCAGGGATGAACTGGATTGTGATGTCGGTTGTAAAATTTTTAATATAGACTTAAAAGAAAATGGCGCATCCCTTAAACTAAATCAAATAAAAATTATATATATGTTCTAAAAAGATATGACGGTTCGGTATTTCTACAATAAGGTAAAAATGCATGATGCAGCCAGGTTGGAAAAGGGGACTTGAGGCTTACTGGAAGACGTGCTCTAGACGCTGTCTGACAGACAGATACGCACGCACTGACGCTGTCTGATAGACAGATACGCACGCACTGACGCTGTCTGACAGACAGATGCGCACGCACTGACGCTGTCTGACAGACAGATACGCACGCACTGACGCTGTCTGACAGACAGATACGCACGCACTGACGCTGTCTGCGTGTGTGTGTGTATGTCTGTCAGTGTGTGTGAGGGTTTTTCAAGGAGTAACGGGAAGATCCACTTTTTTAAGGTGCGGATGGGGTTATCAGGGGGTATGCCAGAGGCCGGACTCCGGACACTGCTTGTTGTCTTTTTTTTTTTAACAGGGGCAGGGGTTTAGTAGACGGGGAATGGGATTTAGTAGACGAGGGGGGGCTAGGATTTAGTAGACGGTTGGACGACGACTGGGATTTAGTAGACGAGGGGGGCTGGGGTTTAGTAGAGGGGGTGAAAATTTACATTTGTTTTTTTGCGGCCCACATAAACTTAAACCTTGCTTATTTGGCCCTTACTAGCCTTTGAGTTTGACATGCTTGCTGTATGGTTATTAGGAGCTAATCGAGTGAATCCAATCATCCTGTGTATTGACAAACTGCAGCTAGGTGTAAACTACATATTTGACAGAACTCTCTGTGATCTACTAGGTGTTTGCCTGTTTTCTACAAACATAATCTTTTTTTTCGTGGTAATTTTTTAAGCATTATATAAATGTGTGGGCAGTTCCTGCATATTGAAGATTAATAGAAACAAGGTAGCAACAGAAGTCTATGGAGTAATATAGAAAAACGATCTCCCTATTTATTTCTCAGAAAGCAGTAAGTGTACAAAGCACCATAAAGCATCATTCACACAGAGATACCAATTGCGATTCTGTGTGGGAGCCGCATAGCAGATTGTAAGGATTTATTACCCCCTTCCACTGTGATGGAAAACTGCAAATATTAAACATGCTCTAAGGCCTGGTAACTCCAGAATTCAAGCTATATTGAAGGTCGGATGATAACAGATGATGAAGTGGGTGTTTTGTAATTTAAAAAAAAAAAAAAAGATTGTGTGTGGCTAAAACACATTGTTTTCTGAAGACAAACACAAACAGAATTCATAGTCAGTGGTGACCAGCCCTGGTTTATAAGAACTGTACAGAAGTGTTGCAGTAACTTGTCATCTAATTGACTAATCCCACCCAACACAATTGCCAGAATTGGTTTAAATGTATTCTGCTTGTATTTGGAATTCCTTTTGGTATATATTTTGCCGGACACATATGGTCTATTTCTTTAAACCCTTGAATAGGATGTGAGAGCTATGCCTTATAAAATATTCATTTTTATTTTGTATTTGTTACTGGCAGTCAAACAGTTAACTCTTTCTTTAAAATAGAATGCCATCTGATTGATTTTCTTTTAACTGTAAAAGGCAGGAAGTTGCTACATATCTTACCTCATTGTCATGGCCATCTGCAGCCATTGTATCTGCTTTTAAAGGGACATTCCAGGTGGATTTCATGGTGTCTCGACCAGGCAGTTGCAGATTTAAGACCACACTAGCTAAACTAAAGAAAAAAAATAAATAAAAATCTTCGCTTTGCTTTGTGGTTTAAAATTTGCAATACCCTTGTAATTTCTTTGCAGTTAGTGAATAAATCTCAATGTGTTTCTAGAATTCTAGCAATATCGGAGCTGCCGTTCATTGAACTGATCCATTGCCCAGGTTGTGAGATGGTTTTATCTATACCAGTGTGGTAGGGAAATGGTTTGCCACCTTTTAGTGCCCGGGTAATGCCATCATGATTGGTATTCTTATTTAGCCTACTGTCAGAGCAGTTATTCTGATTTTTTTTTAAATCTGTTCAGCCTGCACTGTTCTTGACACACAGAATGTTTAGTGACAACCGGAGGCCACCTAAAATGTTGTTTGTCACCATCGGCAAAACCTGGCTTTCACCCTACATCAGCTGCGCTCTCTGCTCCATGAAAGTGACACAGCATGTCATAGGCGTAGATGGCATATTTTATTACTGTGCCCACAGCGAATCTTTTTTTTTTTAAAAGGAACACTGCAGGGTCAGGAACACAAACATGTATTCCTGACTCTACAGTGTTAAACACACCATTTAGGTGGCTTTCCCCTCCCCCTCCCCCTTAGCCTTCTTAAATTAAAACTCCCCTTATTTTCAGCGCAGTGCTGGTTCGCATATGGGATAGCATTGGATTGGCTAAAATCAGCAAAAAGGGTGGCGGGGCCAAACACCGTTTTGGCCAATCAGGATATGCTCATAGAGATGAATTGAATCAATGCATCTGTATGAGGAATATTCATTGTCACCATGCAGAGCGTGGAGACGCTGAACGGCAGTGCTGCCTACTGTGCAGCACTGCCCCAGGAAGCACCTTCAGTGGCCATCTGAGGAGTGGCCACTTGGAGGTTTCCCTAGGGGCAATGTAAACACTGCCTTTTCTATGAAAAGGCAGTGTTTACGTGAAAATGCCTGCAGGGAGCTATTATACTCACCAGAAGGGAATGGTTATAATCACCAGAACAACTACATTAAATTGTAGTTGTTGTGGTGACTATAGTGTCCCTTTAATAAAACAAAACTGTTTTAGCTTACTCTGTCACTACAACCACTACAGCTCGCTATAGTGGTATTTGTGATGTTACTTTAATCAAATGACATCAGAATACTTTCTTTGCCTTAATCTTTCCATTGCTGAATTGTCCTGATGGTGGCAGTTTTTTTTTTTTTTTTTTTTAATCCAGATAGATGTAGCTGGTGTTAACAGGGTGAAGGAGTCTGAGTGGGGGAGACGGAGAGGAGAATTTGACTCTCTAACCTGGTTAACCTCCTGCACACGCCGAATCCCCCAATACAAATGTTTGAGAGGTCTGCAAACTGTAGGCAGTCTTGGAATAAGCATCCATGATTGGCTTGCGGGCACAGAAGGGTGTGATCCGGTGTATTCTTGCGAACGCCTGCTCTCTAAGAAAGGTTCCCATGCCAATCAGCAAATGCAGCTTGCACAAATATGGTGTAACAAAGCTATAAGCTTGCACTGGTAATACACAGGCACACCAAGGGACTGGGAGCATTTTTTTTTTATAGGTGCATGTGTGATGTCCGAGGTTAACATGTGGCGTGATATTACTATAACAATAACTGGGAGACCAGGAATTGGCTGAATTATGTCAGCCGGTTCTTGTGTAATGTTCAAATCACTAAATGTTGAAATGTAAAATGGGAATAATGTTTCAATCATGCCTTTCACTGCCATTTGGCGGCCTCTGTGGTATGACAGATGCACACTATACAATGTGTGCAGATGGCTGCATTGATGAGACTGGAAATTTAATGACCTCCTGCTTCTTGCAGGTCAAGAAAAATCAATGAGATACAGGAAGGGTTAACTGTTTGAATGCCAATAAGGCCGAGCACTTGTCTGATCCATTTAATCATTTGTTCAAGAAAACAAATATTGAGCGCAGCACGAATGTACAAATGCCGAATGTGTTTTCAGATGCTTTTTGGTAACTACTTATTATTACGGGTTAAAGTACAATCTCCGATGATTTCAAGTGTATACCTTGCAGACTATGATTTCATGTAATGCACAGTGTATTATTGTAATCCTACGGTACAGGATTTAATATAAAATACTGATCATCTTTTGAACAAGGCTGCATACGCCGTCTTCACCAATATGTATTTTAGCTGAGCAAAAGTAAATTAAAATGGGCACTGCTGTCTCGCTGATATTGGGTAGGTGTGGGCGTTGCTAGCGGGTGGCCGTGTGCATGACTCAATCCCCATCACGGACAATGTCCCCATCCACAATTTCGGTTGGTCATCTTGGACAAAAGGATGACACGCTGCCTGGCTAGGCAGCTAATCACGGCTGCCTGTACACCAAGTGCTGCTTTAATGTTCATGTTTGGGCTTAAACTTGAATTTAAAGGACACTGTGGCCACAAAAAACACTTTTCAGCTCAATGAAGCAGTTTTGGTGTATAGACCGTGCCCCTGCAGTCTCACTGCAGTAAGGTGACGCTCTCAGCCAATCAGTACCTCTCCATTCGTAAAACTGGCTTGAAAAGAAACGTACCTTAGAAGGCTTTTAACATTTGCCATTCTCTGTCACATTGGAGCAGGGCAAATAAATCCCCATAATATTCTGCAAGGTTCCCACACAGGAATGCTTATTTGGTCCTTACGTAAGGTGCCTTATTACACCGTTTACCTTTTGACTTTCTGAGAAATAAATAGTGCAGATATGGAAGAGAATATTGCAATTAGTATCTTATAAATAATCCGCATTGGAGGAAAACTAGTTTTTACGCAAGTTTCCTTTTTTGCTGCATATGTATACATATATAATGTTCTAGAACGGTAAACGGTTTATAACGGCAAAAAGATACAAAAGAGTTCTAGAGAAATCATTATAAAGCTGTATATGTAGATGTATTTCACGTGTTATTGGTGATCACCAATCACCCCCCCCCCCCCACCCTCATCTCATAATATTGTAAAGCGCTACGGAATCTGTTGGCGCTATATAAATGGCAATAATAATAATCACTGGTAGATTTGGAGAGTTATGTACCCATTTAACACTCCTTTTGGCTAAATTCAGCGCCTCGTTACCATGATCTGTCATCGAATACTCTCGTAGACCATTAAACGATTTCTGATATCTGAAAGAAAAGATTTGCAGAGGAGGTAGTTTGGGTTAATATGACTAGATCACATGTCAATAGCTATTTAAGTCATTAACGGCTAAAGAACACATTCACACCCCTGTACAAGAAACAACAAAGCCTTCACTCTATGAAAGGATTCTGGTAAACGGACTGCAAATAATATACAGTGAAAGTGAGGCATTAACGTGTAGATGTACTGTGTGTCACTAGCACCATCAAGCACAGATAGCTGGGTGGGTTATTTTCTCTAAGATCCTTATCAGTATACTGTCATTTTGTTTCCTGTCTTGCATGCAACTTTTTTTTTTTTTTTTTTTCATTCTTTCAAATATTTGACTTCATCTTTTTTTTTTATCTTTTTTTTGGCACTATTGTACAGAAATGTAGACAAACTTTGCATAGATAGTAACATCCCCTGGATCATATGTTGGTTGGGCAAAAAGAACATTCTCAGGACGTACTTTGAAACTAAAGCAATCTGAATGTACCTTTCTTGGTTAAATACTTTATTATTATTATTATTATTATTATTATATATACAGTTACATGATTGTTATCTGTATATACCGATCACTGCTAGAAATAAGAAAAAATAAATGATTATTAAACACATTTTCTTGTATTTTATTGTTTTTTTTGGAGGACGATTTCTAAAACATTATTTTTGTAAACGTGCATCATTTTGACATTGGAATATAGCTCCACAATTCACTGTTAATAATTTTTACTACGTGCAAAATGAGGCTCTGTTAAATAAGACTCGATTGTACATTAATTTTCACATGTTTAAGTAAGTTAAATTCAAACCTATACGGAAGCTGAACAGTTTCAAGGGGATTGAAGACATTGGGTCAGCGTTTAGCAGTAGAATAATACCTATACCTTTAAATCTCCCGAACGTATCGTCAGCTGCAGGAAATTAGAGGTTTATAGGAGTTGTTGCTAAATTGACCAGTAAATGAATAGCCTGCAATGAGGGACATGTTGGAACATGTTGAACATTCCTAATTCCGATTACACTTTCCCAAAGGTAACGGGTGCATCTGCCTGGACCGTCATAGTTTATTTTCTGCGATCGATTGAGGACATCCTCCTTTTTGTTTAAATTCATTATGTAAATATTGCATAAAAAAATATGCAGAAGTCATAAAATGTATGCGTGTATAACATTGCATTATAATTTTGGTTCTGCAGTAGGGGTTGCCCAGATCAGGAGATGACTGCCTATCATGATGCTCCTGTAACTTTTTTTTACTATTTTAATTCTGGAAGCTCTTTAAATCACAAGCATCAGTATGTTTGCAGCAAGAGGGGACTTTGGGCTACAAGTAGGAAGGGAGGGGATGAATCCCTTAATCGTTAGATTGTAAATCATCCCTTTTTGTAAAATAAACCTCCATAATATTTGGTCTTTGCTGCTGAGTAATGCTCAGGATCATAAGGTGCATTTTTGGTTTCCGATGTTCGAGAATACTTAGGCCGAAATCATGACTGTTACCCCTTCAGCATCGTCCAGTGTTGGTAAAGTGGTCATTCAGTTTATACATGCCTGGGATGTTAACGTGATTTACTGCGTGTATGGGCTTTATTACATGTGCAAAGCAGTTTGTTTTATATATATATATATATATATTTTTTTTTTACATTTATATTTTCTAAAGGATTATTGACATTTTACATGTGTTTCCTCTCTCCACAGGTATTTGTATAAAATGCGGAAAGGGTGTATATGGAGCCAGCCAGGCCTGTCAAGCAATGGGGAACCTCTTCCACACAAACTGCTTCACATGTTGTTCTTGCGGTAAGGATTTTCCTTTATTTCAGTCTGTTTTAGAGATGTTCAATTTATCTCCTTGATATGAAGCTCGACGATTGTGAAACTCTTTTTCAGCAAAGAATTTGCAGATTATCAGCGCACAGATACCACTGAACATGTTTCCAGTACTGTATGGTCTTAAAAGAAAAGAGAAAAAATATTAAAGCATTAACGGGTCAAGATTGTATAGGCAATAAAATCATTCTATTCTATGGCTAGACCTGAAAGGGTTACTCCAGTCTGATGTGAGGAGTACCATGGCCAGTTAACTAAAAGTTTGCCACCTTACCTGGGTTCCTGCTGGGCTTTGATGCTCCCTGGTGGTCCTGTGATGTGCTTCTAACTTCTGCAGTGCTGCAGGAAGTTGTGGCCCTTGCGATTTATTGGATGAGGTCAGCTCACCGCTCTCAGCCTATGAATGCAATGAAAGTTACACCGGATTTACATTAGCCAGCTCGGAACTCTAATTCTGGTCTGGCTGATGACACCCCAGTGATGCTGGTACACATTCAGCAGCAGAGGGTTAAACCCAGAATTCTAATTTATTATATCTAACAGCATTTAGCTATTGGGTAAACACTTCAGGAGAACCTGTCACTTCTAACAGGTCACTTTGGCAAACTCTTATAATGGCCTGATTTGAGTGATTACAGTAGAGGTGAATTCAAGGTAGACAAATACAAAAGTATTCTGTGCTTTTTACAGCATATGGTAGAGTACACACGGCTTCATTTTACAGAGCCAAAATGATTCCTCCAATTATTTTTTTGTCAAAATAACGCACTGTTTGAAAGCAACTTGAATTGACCAAAAAAAATTAAAATTTTCTTTTTTTTGCCTAAAACTTGGAGTTTCAGGGTCAGTTCCCAACCATGTCCGGTTAAGTGAATAACCTTGGACGATTTTAATGAGAGAAAAATGTCAAAGGTGATAATTACTGTATGAATCTGCTTTATAGAATGGCAATCAGCAGGAAAGTAAATGTTGTTCATTATTAAAGGAACACTATAGTCACCTAAATTACTTTAGCTAAATAAAGCAGTTTTAGTGTACAGATCATTCCCACTGAGTTTCACTGCTCAATTCACTGTCATTTAGGAGTTAAATCACTTTGTTTCTGTTTATGCAGCCCTAGCCACACCTCCCCTGGCTATGATTGACAGAGCCTGCATGAAAAAAAAAACTGGTTTCACTTCCAAACAGATGTAATTTACCTTAAATAATTGTATCTCAATTTCTAAATTGAACTTTAATCACATACAGGAGGCTCTTGCAGGGTCTAGCAAGCTATTTACATAGCAGGGGATAAGAAAATCTTAATTAAACAGAACTTGCAATAAAGAAAGCCTAAATAGGGCTCTCTGTACAGGAAGTGTTTATGGAAGGCTGTGCAAGTCACATGCAGGGAGGTGTGACTAGGGTTCATAAACAAAGGGATTTAACTCCTAAATGGCAGAGGATTGAGCAGTGAGGCTGCAGGGGCATGTTCTATACACCAAAACTGCTTCATTAAGCTAAAGTTGTTCAGGTGACTATAGTGTCCCTTTAAAAGTAATGAAATCCTATTCAATAGGCGGTCATCGTTACAATAGCATGCTATGATTTATAATAAAAATAAAACCCTTCTCTCTAACATTATCATTGGTGGTGGATTAATCATTCACCACCCAGTGGTCACACGGACATCTGGCTTGTAATTCTCAACTGGGTGAATCACTTTGACTTAAAAATACCACAATATGTCTAATTCCAAAGCACAACTTTTTCCAACTACATTCAACAATTTATCATTCAACTGAGTGAAAATTAACCTTTTTATGGAGTATTTTCAATCTTTTCTGAAACCTTGCTCCTGCATTTTTTGGGTACCACCATGATTGTACTGAAATGCTTCTCTTAGTTAAAGCAATAGTCAGGAGAGTCAGCAACTCGATGCCTACCGGAATATTTTTTTTCTGTTATGATTGGGGAAGGATGGGTAGTAGAATGTGACTCAGTACATATTCGAGGCATGCAATCAAATGCTTTTAAGAGAGATGAAAAGGATTAGTCTTCAGACTTAGCACAAACATTCTTTCTCTGAGTTCTTGCCAGTAATGTCCCTCCTAGACACCGTAGCAAAACATCGCATTTTGTTCAGTAACGTAAACAAATTAACCATTCTTCTAAGGGACTGAATTGCATCGTCTGAGAGAATGGAGATTAGTTTTAACCTCTTTTGTTGAGTGACGACGGCACTAGTTACTTTTGCCTGAAAATTTGACCATTAGATTTCGGCTCCAGTAATGGTAAGATCAGTTCATTTCCTTGGACCCTTTATGGTGCGCGGGCCTGGGTAGGTGAGGGTTGTGTTAACCACCATTAATTTTAATCGTCACCCTGCCCTGAAAACATTTGTGCTCGTACATTTCTGGTCAAGCCTTCTCTCCTGCCAATGCGTTCCATATGTCATAACCATTAGAATTAAAGTGACCTGTTTGCTGCCTTTTGATCTCATGCATTTCAATTTAATGTTCTCTGAGTTTGCCGTTTCAGTAAATCACCTGAGGCTTTATATTGCCATAGCATTTTGCATCCTTGATATCTACTCGTATGTTGGATGCTAGGGTGGGTTACAGGGCATGCCCATTATCTGTAGGGAACCAGCTCCTTTTCTCCCAGCAAGGGGAGAACTCAAAGCCAACTCATAACTCAACCTGTACCCCACAACATCTTTTTAACCCCCGTTCAAGCAGTACTTTCATATTCTATTCGTTCTTTTTGACCTGGTTGAGAAAGGCCTGAGACGAAGATCCAATCTTACTGTTGGCTCTTTGTGAAACCTTACCTGGTAAGAAGATTCCCTTTATGACATTATACCATGACTACATTTTACCTTCTGATAATCATCTGTGTCATCTTGTGGTATTGGCTTTTATTCTTGGCTGCTGGACAGTTGGAGGTTATTGGTGTTGGGGCAAAGATACCCATCAAGCGATTGATGTTGGATGATCTGATGGGAGATCAAGTCTACTTTTTGGCCACATGTTGCTTATCTTTGCCGTACTTGGATTTTGAAATGACAGCTCTTGTTTTTATTGCTTCCTTGCTTCTCTGCTTGTATCTGGGCAGCTTAATTCCAGACTATCATACTGACTTGGCATTTGAAGAAGAAGAGAAAAAAAAAAGAGAAAACACTGTTTATGCGGGATGGGTCCTTGGATATTTGTGCTCTACTACACTGTGGGACAGGATATTCCATAAACTCCTGGTTCAGAGGTCATAGCACGAGAAGTCTGCCAGAAACATGGAATCTGTACATTCTTGTGAGAGAAATCTCTCCAGCTCATCATTTCTGGGAGTCTTTGAAGGCAGCCGTTTATATATGTATGTTTGTTTTCTTTAAAAAAAAAAAAAAAAAAAAAAAAAAAAAAATTCTTCTTCTTTTAATGCTTTGAAGTTCCCAAATCTACTGAAGAGAAATGTAGAGCCAGGCAAATACTCGGGGAGCTTGGGAATTCTCATCGGGAAAAAAAAGTGGGTTCTGCTCATTTGCATAAATCATTTAACATTCTGTGCTAGCAACATGACTTCCTGCGTAGCGGCTCTTACATGGAAATCTAGAGCTATATAGGTCAGTCTGTACTGCAATGTAAAACACTAGGACAAATGAAAGGCCTCCTCGTGCATGTATGGAATAAAATAAAGCAATCACTGTCACCACAAGGACTTTATTCTTTGTGAACGGAATATAAAAATCATGAAGAAATTAATCTGACGCGGTCTTCAGATAAAAGTGTTTCTTCTTAAACGCAGAATGTCTTCATAAGCGGCATGATATCATTCTGGTTCAAGATACTTGATGATGGTTCATTCCTTAAAGCAACACTAAAGGTTCCAAACCACATCATCTCAATGAAGTGGTTTTGGTGCAGTAGCTCTTTAGTTTAGTTTTAACCCTGCGATGTAAAACATTGCCGTTTAGTAGATATGGCCGTGTTATGTTTGCAGGGTTAACACACCTCTAGTGACTGTCTTCGTGATAGCCATTAGAGGCACGTCCCCTGTGAGAGCCAAGTCAGATTCTGTTCTCAATCAAATGCTACTATATCTGAGTAAAGGGTGGGCTTACCGCTGTAATGGTTTGTGACAAATCTGTTCTAATGAATAGCTGCTAAAAAAAAAAAAAGGGTTATTGAGACTGGAGTAACTTGTAGTGAATGGTCCATAGAAGGGGCACACATCCTAAACTATCCAGATAGAAAATGTGGGTGTATTTTGTTACATGATTTATTTGTCTAGATTCTAGAAAACTTGCTGTGTGACGTTGTGAAGTCTTTGTAGTTTATAATTAATAAATGTCGATATCTGCCTATATTGGAGTGCGTATAGCCTAGCCAGCACCTATATTAATTAACTTGGCTCCTTTCCGAATTCATCTTCCGTGTATAGATAGAGGTGCACTGAGAGAAGCTACCCAGGTATCATGGTAGATATTCAATACAAATGATCTCTGCCTCTTCTCCTATGGCTCTGCCGTGAAACGTGTATAGTTGGCACACAAAGTCATGATGGTGGCATTCGCAAAGGTTTTGTTGAAATAGAATTCTGACAGACCAGTCCCTGTGAAACCAAAACTGAACATATGATTCCTAATCAGGCTCATTTCATGCTATCGCTCTGGAATGTGTACGTCGATTTTTCTTGATTTTCTGTTCCAGCGCTGGTTTGAAAGGGATGGGGATCTGGGACATTGTATAACTAGGGGTTTACAACTCATTGGATACGGTACGAAATGTTCTAGTTATAAACCTCAGAGTGTGTAAGCAAAATATGTAGACCTATCGCTAGTAATGTATGTTTTAGGAGAACCCATGCAAACTGTGTTCTTGTACTGACTTGTCATGAGTGTGCATTAATTAGTACATGTTAAATACGTATGGTGTATAAAATAGGGGAATGGGTAAACGTGTTAACAATGGAAAGTTACATAGTTACATAGTTAGATAGCTGAAAAGAGACTTGCGTCCATCAAGTTCAGCCTTCCTCACACCTGTTTTTTGCTGTTGATCCAAAAGAAAAAAAAAAAGTTGGGTCAGTGTTCTGAAAGTGGAACACTCCCGTTGGAGACTGATGGAATTCGCCCCTCTTTTCTTTTTGTAACACGGTTTTAAGTCATACCTTATGTGTTTAAAAGTGTATTACACATTCATTAAGTATTTGCCCGTTACATGGTCGAACTATATTGGAAGAATGCCATTTTTGGCCGCAAATGCTACAGGTTCGTCATGTTTAAAGCATATTACACTAGAACTTTATTTGTATTAAATCACAGAGGATATATAAGAGAGGCCAGAAAACAGAAGAAACCGTTCGAGCATTCACGCTTTGAACCCAGATCGGTATTTATTTTATTTTTTTATTTTTTTTAAACTAACATACGCCTCTATCCATTTATCCATCCTTAATGACCACTTGGATGCATCTGCTCATAGCCAAATATCAAATGATGTGTCTCCATTTGTAAAGCATGCAGACATCAGTCAAGACAATTGTTTATTGTTAAAAGAAAACGTAATGAGGAAAATGTGTAATTCACGTTACTTTGACACCCAGCTGTTACTACAATGTTGAAAAAAGAGAGATAGTAGGCGCTCGCTATAGTGATCAGGCAGCAGTATACAAAACAAGGATTCCCCAACCTTGTGAGTGAATGATAGAAAGAAGAAGGGCGTATACCGCGCCTATTAGTTTAAATTAAAATATACAGAAAATACATACATATGTTCTTGGATTTTCCAATAAATTGTGACCTCAAAAAAAATTAAGACAAAAAATAATAGTGCAATACAGCAAATTTTATCTTAAAAATAAGTGATTAGTAACTATGTACAGTCCACTCAGATGGAGATGAGCTATAACAGAGCTCTACTGTGAAGCGCTTGGACGGTACAATCCCCGTCTTTGGATTGGTAGTAGTTGCCACAGATGTTCTCAATATGCCATGTGCGTAGTTGGTATAAAAAACAGAAAGATAGCAGCAATATGGTGAAGTAAGTACCAATGGTATAATAGATAATAAATGGTATTGTACTTACACTTTCCAGAGCATGTGACCTGCTCTGGTGTAAACAGCTTGGGTGGTATAATCCCCACCAAGGATATACAGGATACCAGGAAATGAAGATAGTAAGTCTAAAAAGTAACTTAAAAGTATACTTTAATATATATATAAACAAAACAATGGTTAATAAAATGTAGATATAAAATATAGTCCCACTTAACGCGTTTCGCCTAATAGGCTTCTTCTGAAGTGACACTTCTGAAGAAGCCTATTAGGCGAAACGCGTTAAGTGGGACTATATTTTATATCTACATTTTATTAACCATTGTTTTGTTTATATATATATATTAAAGTATACTTTTAAGTTACTTTTTAGACTTACTATCTTCATTTCCTGGTATCCTGTATATCCTTGGTGGGGATTATACCACCCAAGCTGTTTACACCAGAGCAGGTCACATGCTCTGGAAAGTGTAAGTACAATACCATTTATTATCTATTATACCATTGGTACTTACTTCACCATATTGCTGCTATCTTTCTGTTTTTTATACCAACTACGCACATGGCATATTGAGAACATCTGTGGCAACTACTACCAATCCAAAGACGGGGATTGTACCGTCCAAGCGCTTCACAGTAGAGCTCTGTTATAGCTCATCTCCATCTGAGTGGACTGTACATAGTTACTAATCACTTATTTTTAAGATAAAATTTGCTGTATTGCACTATTATTTTTTGTCTTAATTTTTTTTGAGGTCACAATTTATTGGAAAATCCAAGAACATATGTATGTATTTTCTGTATATTTTAATTTAAACTAATAGGCGCGGTATACGCCCTTCTTCTTTCTATCATGTTACTACAATGTATGTTAAAGGGACACTATAGTCACCAGAACAACAACAGCTTAATGTAGTTGTTCTGGTGAGTAGAATAGCTCCCTTCTGGCATTTTCATGTAAACACTGGCTTTTCAGAGAAAAGGCAGTGTTTACGTTGTCCCTTGGGACACTTCCAAGTGACCACTTCTCAGATGGCCACTGGAGGGGCTTCCTGGCTCAGTGCTGCACAGTAAGCAGCCCTGCCGTTCAGCGTCCCCACGCTCTGCATGGAGACGCTGAATTTTCCTCATAGAGATGCATTGGTTCAATGCATTTCTATGAGGAGGTCCTGATTGGTCAAAATGGTATTTGGCCCCGCCCCGTTTTTAGCCAAGCCAATCCACAATGGGGGTGAAGCCAACGTCCGCAGAGCAGCGCCTGCGGACCCGCGTGGCACTGTAAATAAAGTGTTTTAAACTTTTATAGGGGGCCTAAGGGTGGCGCGAGCCAGCTAAATGGTGGGTTAAACACTATAGGGTCAGGAATACATGTTTGTGTTCCTGACCCTACAGTGATCATTTAAAGCATCTCAGAACAAGATAAACTATTTAGTGATTGTCCGTTCTGTGGGCGAACACCGCTTGAAATAGAATTGTCCGATTTTCAATCAATCTTTACGACAGTGCTCAGCAGAAGCATACTGCACACATGACGGTAATATTCCGTCATGATTCCCTTTTATTTCTGAAACTGTGTCATTAAGGGGTTAAAAAAAAAAATCTATGAAAAGCACTGTGTTCAGCAACAGAGGATTGACCTAAAACTGGGTGACAGTGTCCAGAGACTGTAGGCAACAGAACCGGTTCACTGAGCTGTAATAGTTCTGTTTCTTACAGCATCCTTTTAATCTTTGTAGATTGTGTATTTTTATTCCAAAGCCACTCATTTCTTTTAATATGTCAGTCCAAGTAGTCAGGAGTTAATGGGCCGTGCAATTATTTATTTATTTATAAAATATTTTACCAGGAGGGATACATCAAGATTTCTCTTGTTTTCAGGTATGTGCCATTTATGTTTGTTTTATTCTGATCACAGGTGTTTTCCATAAATATTTTGATGTCGTATAAAACTAAACTAAACTGACCTTCGGCTCTTAGACTTTGTAACAAAATGTATTTGTTATATTGTTTAGACATATCCATAGCTTTCTAAAACAGAATATTGAGGTTTGTTACACTGTTATATATATATATATATATATATATATATATATTTCTTTTTTTTTTTTTTTTTTTTTTACGTGAAGTTCTGTTTTCTTTACACATTTGTACATTGTATATGAAAATAAAATAGCATGTTGGCAAATATGTAAAATAATTTAGGCCCCCTATTGATTGTAAAATTACCTTTACATAATTAACCTTATTAAAAGGATATAAGAATTTTACTGAGCTGAAAATTCTGCAATTTTTCCTTGAAATTTGCTTATCTAAATTCTACAATTTCTGGTTTTTATTTAAAAAGCAATTTGTTTTTCTAATTGGACGCCGAATGTATACATACATTTGAATTTATACAGAAGTATATCTGTTCAGAATGGAGGTATTCATTTGGTTCTATCAAGCCAGTACATTCAATGTTGGGGGCCGTGTTTGCTTTGTGTCCTCAAATTGAGCTGCATGTTTTGTAAATTACATTAAGGTGTGCACCCAGAGAAAATGCCAAGCTAAATGTAACATAGACCTTGCCCCCAATTGTGTGTCCAAGTTCCTCTGTACCTATCCTGATATCCTTTTTTTTCCAGAACCTCCATATTGTTGGTGTGTCTGAGTGTATAACAGAGCTCCACAGCAATAATACAGTAATGTTGTCAGGAATATAGTTTATTCAGCAGGCAAAATTGTATCACACCTAAAGACAAAGGATAATGTCTAAACGGACCTTAGAATGGCCGGACTTAACGTACCTGAGAATAGTCAAAATTCTTGCCGAGGTCAAGGACACTGAAATAGACACAATGATGGAGAAAGCCAAAAGTCAAGGATACCAGAAATCAGGGAAGTCAAGACGAAGCCAAAGTCAAATACCAGAAAAAACACAATCAGGAACACACTCTCGCATAACCAGCTAGTGGAAACCACGACGGGGCACTGATAAAAAAGTAATTTGGGTTTAAATAACCCTCCTTAGGCTGTCTCTGACCTCTGACCCCAAAACGTGTCATATTGGCGTCATCTTTGATGTGTGTGAAGGTAAGTTTCTTATAAAAGCCCGAACCTCAGCGGCCGCGTTCCTAAGAACAGAGGGAGACCGGGTAGCTGTCCGCCGGGGCTAAGGTAAGTCTGAAACATCTGTCGGCGTGGCGGCTTAGTTTGTGTGCAGTCACGCCGTCAAAGGGACCGGGAGCCGTGACAAAATGTGTCTTTAAACTACAATAAAGAAATCGGTCTGTATAAATTAGATCCATCCTTTTTCGTTCTAAATTTAAAATAAATTAGCAAAAATGGTCACCTAAAAATCTCATAACAGCCCTGCCCCTGGCCACACCCCTTAAATAAATGGCCCACTTTGTACGTCTTTAGAATGACAAAGCATCATGGAAGTTGTAGTTTTAAAACATCTGGGCATCTACCTTTTGGGAAGCCCTGCTCTTTGCCTATTTGAATTAGGAGATATGTACTACACACAAACACAAACTAACATATAAAAAGAAATGAGGGATGTCCATTCTCCGGAATATTTATGCTTTATTTTCTGAAATTTTATACGTGAGATTAGGTAAGGAGAGGTTGATGGGAGTCTGAATCCTGCAGCTGTACGTGTCTGTGGTTTTGCCAGATTCGCAGATTCGCTGCTTCTCTCGCTAACCGTAAACCGCACACAGGGTTAGGATTGAACAGGGCTGGGTAGGATTTGAGGCTGCTGGGATACTTTGCTGAATTCCTGGTCCGAATAATAACCTTATTCATTCGGGTAGAAAGGAATCAGATTTATTTTCCAGACTAATTCTAGACATTACCCGCTCTAATTCAGGGCAGAAAGGACTATCGGGGGGGGGGGGGAGAAAGTATTCTCTTAAAGCATTTTAGTTTTAGGAGAACATACATTAATTTGTTCTGTTCTGGAGTAAATTACAGGGCTACAAAGTCAGGAGCTTCTGTATAACCAGACGGGCACATTCTGACACCTCGTGTTTTAAGGGCAAGAGAGCTCTGTGTGTTTATATTTAATGTAAGATTAAAATAAAAGGCGGGTTAGCCTATACTCCAGACTCTCTTGTATATGTCTTCTTGACGTGCAGACGTTCCTTCTTCTGACATTTTAAATACTTTTGAATAAACCAGTTCAAAATAATCCAATATCTGTCTGTGGATATAACCGCTACCAATTACACTTTAATTTATAGACCATGTAGACATTAATTGTCCACTTGATACAAGTCGCTAATTGACTCTCATAAATTCATTCAATCGAAGTGAAATGACAGGAGCTTATTTGTCAATATTAATCCTGGAAATTCACATTTTATAGACCAGAATATCCAAGTTGGGAACATCCAAAGTGGATTCTTTCAAGCTCGCGTATTTTGACCCGAAATTTGCAATTTCCTGACAATTATCCTGTTTTTGGTGAATAACCGGATTTGACTAATTTTTGTTCTTGTGAACGTTTGGAATGGAATGAAATTTCTTAAAATGAGTAAGCTATTCTCATGTGACAATTAAGCGATCTTTGGACATGGTTTAGAATAATTTGGGAACTAAATAGAGAAATACTCCACTTTTAGTTAAAAGAAACAAAAGTGTATAGGGGCACTTTAACCCCTTAAGGACCAAACTTCTGGAATAAAAGGGAATCATGACATGTCATGTGTCCTTAAGGGGTTAAGCACCCTGATAGCTCCAGCTTATTGTAACGGGGCAATGGGTCTTTTAGAGCCAATACCCAGTTTCCCTCATTCCTCTTTCAGTGGTTAAATCCGGTGCTCTCACAGTCCCTCTGCAGCCCTATTATTCGTCGTGGCGTGTAACCTTTGGCATTTATAGGGGCAACAAACAGGTGCACTTTCAGCATACAACAGGCTTGTGAGGTTGTAGGCTGTTTCTTTAACTCCAGAAGGAATACCTCCTCTTGCTTTCACACTTGTAGTTATAGACTCAGTACCCAGGAAAGGAGTGCAGTCCTGCTTATTGTTGGGTGCAATCTGGCACAGGCGCACTGCCTGCCTGGGATTGAAAATGTTAGATCAAATCCCAGCATTCTTTTATGGTGATCGAGTCTCTCCCCTGCTTAGCTGTCAGACGCCGCAGCAGGCCATAATTGAATAGGACAGTATGTGACCTCAGGTTGCAGGAATGCTGATTATTTACACTGGACAATTTTGCCATTTATTTTCCTCTCTGCTTATGACTGGGGTTTTTTTTTTGTTTTGTTTTTTCTTGTATGCTTTATTTGGTGTGTTATTTCACCATTTCTGACCTTTTTTAATAATTTATTTTGTGGCATCTGTATATGCCCTGTGTGCAGGAACGTCTATAGAATTTTGTGAATCCGCTACCGTTAGAGAACAAAATGTCTTCACCTGTTTAATATGGAGAGCTGCAAGTCATCTTAACCTCTTCAATCCCAAAGCAAGGCTCAGGTCACTTCTTCTGTCACCCGAAGCGGTAATTTGGGACCAAGTGGTCTGGTTTTAACCTCAGCGGCCAGAGCCTACAACACTAAAAAGAGGCTAAAATGTTTGTCCCCTGTTTTTTTTTTTTTTTTGTGGTTTTTTTTTCATGCACTGCAACATTTTATTAATACAATTGTCACACACATATCAGAAGCATAGAACAAAGGCCTTATATCTGTTTTTGTGACACATTTTTAAATGTTGAGTTTAGTTGCTCCTCGCAGACAGTGCTGCTGTTGATAGTAAAGTTGTGTTTAGTTTCTAATTGGTGATGAAGATGTAACGTTTTGTTAATTTGCCCGGCACATTCCATTTGCGTTTTGTAATGCTTAGGATGCCAGTGTCTCTGGGCAGCACACAGTGTTCAGCGATGCCCTGGTGCTCTTTGTGAAATCATTTGTATACGGACTGCAAATACATGCGAGACGTTTCATTGTCGTCGCAAAACCAAGTATCTGTGTTCAAGCTTTAACCCTTTCTATAGCCTGGATCCACAAGTCACATCTCTAAAATGACAGCATCCTTAATTTTACTTTGTTTAAATCCGTTCCAGGGTGTGACTGAGCGACAAACACCCATTTTCTAATTCCATACACAGAACCCTAGAACTCAGAACTCTTAAATATCTGTGATTCACAAAATGCATTCCTTATATTTAACTGGCCCTAACTTCAGGAGAAAGGGACCTTGGGGGTAAGCATATAATGGTAAAGTCGAAAAATCAAGCATAATATTTGGGGTTTAAGAAAATTGACTAATGGAAGAAGAAAGTTAAATAAGATAGTTTAGAACCAGAGAGAATATTGTGTCCAGTTCTGCATTACTTATTTTATGAAGTAGATGGATAAAAGCTTTTAGATTGTAAGCTTCTTTGGACAGACCCCTCTTCATCTACTCACTGTGTTAGTATGTCAATCGTGTTTGAATTTAGTTTTTGTCTTGTTTACCTGTAGTACAACTCTATGGAACATGTTGGTGCTATATAAATAATTGAAATAAAAATGGCTATAGGAGACGTTAAAACTGTCAGTATGTAGTACTTTGAGAAGAGAGAGGCTGCAACACTATAATATTAATGCGGCACTGTCACCATCTGGGGACTACGCATAATTTGCAAAGACCCCTGATGGTGACATCACTGGACGGGGGTGGGGGGTGCAGGCACCGGTGAGTTCAAATTACCTGAACCTGTCCCATCCTTTTTTTGGTCGGTCCTCTTATGTTTGCCAGGAGCTGACACCACTGCTGTACTTTCCCACATGTGAAAAGTACAGCATGGGATCTATGGAAGATCCTGCAAGACCGTGGGACCCTCCCTAAACAGAACAAATTTCTCTGCAGCCATCACTGGTGATGACTTGGGGCTTGACACTTCTTGACTGCAGTGGTAGCTCAGCCCAGTGTCTAAAACTGTCAGGCAGATGATATATACAGAGACAAAGTAGTGGGGGAGAGGGGGCGTGACAGTTCCACTTTAAGGGATTTAACAAGGTACAATAATGGCAGAGGTGAACATAATTGATACATGGGAATAATTCAACACAGCTTGGATGTACCCATTAAATTCTGGACAGAATACCCTTGTAAATTAATCTTTTCATATACTATGGTTTAGACCAGTTTAGTTTGTGCTTTTCTTTCATGAGTACTATTTAACATTTTTTCTCCCCATTTCTAGTGAAAGTTTAATGCGATGTAGGAATATTAATCTAAATTCTTTATATTTCGTTTTCCTCAGGGAGAAGGCTTCGGGGTAAAGCGTTCTACAATGTCAATGGGAAGGTCTACTGCGAAGAAGATTTCCTGGTGAGTCCTATTACACTGCCCTCATAAATATGTTTTTATTACTTGTATTTATTTATTTAGACAACGTGAGCTTTAAATCCCAATTAGATCAATATATTTATATGCAATGATAATATCCGTTTTTGCACAATCCCTGGATGTTCTCTGCCCATGCTCCTTCTGAGCAACTTAACGTTTTAGATCGAAAGTCGTGTTTTGGGGATTTTCTCTGGGGGCTCAGACTGTCGCTGCTTGACACTCAATGCTTCATGTATCCTCACTCTGCTACCTCCTCACTGTTTGCTTCCTGTGGTATTTCCTCCGTCAGGACAGTTTCTGCATGGTGCTTCCCTGTAATAAATTTGTAAATGTACAAGTACTGAAATTAATTATTAAATGCCAGAGAATGCCAAGATGATATATTAATAATACAGTGTTCTCCCCCAGCATGCTCTTACCATCGTCTAATTGATTCTGATCTGTATATCCGGTCAGAACACCTTGTCACACCCAAAGATATATACCCACCTGCCTTAAATCCTAGATTGTAAGCCCGTTTGAGCAACTCTAAATAGCCCCTTTCTATAATTTTAAAGCACAACCGAATATGTTGACGTTGTATAAATGCCGAGGATAATATTAATATACGTTAAAGGTATATACATACATCCCAACATTGGGAGGTATATAGATCCGGACGGGTTTGGCGGGCTGGAGAGGGGCCATCGTCGGTGACGCAACTTGCTTCACGGGCAACACCCATAATGGATGGGCGCACCAGGAAAAGGGGTGTTCCTGCCCACTGAAGGAGCCGGTCTGACTGATCCCCAGCCTGCAGAACCTTCCAGAGAGCACTTCGGAAACCCTCTGCAGGGTCATAGTGCCCGTGCACATCTAATAATGTGCTCGAGTTGTGCCCAGATGTGGGACACCAGGGAACTAAATGAGGATGGCATGACAGGACACAGAAGTCAGGGCTTTCCTGCCAAAATTGGGACTATTGGGAGGAATAAAGTTACTGTTGTTCATCACTTGCATATCTCAAGTTGGATTTTGGGAAGTGCTGCCGGCACTAGGGAACTACAGTTCATTGAGGGAACCATGAATGCCAACATGTACTGTGACATACTGAAGCAGAGCACGATCCCCTCCCTTCGGAGACTGGACCGCAGGGCAGTATTCCAACATGATGACGACCTCAAACACACCTCAGAGACAACCACTGCCTTGTTAAAGAAGCTGAAGGTAAATGTGATTGACTGGCCAAGCATGTCTCCAGACCTAAATCCTATTGAGCATCTGTTGGGCACCCTCAAACGGAAGGTGGGGGAGCGCAAGGTCTCTAACATCCACCAGCTCCGTGATGTCGTCATGGAGGAGTGGAAAAGGACTCCAGTGGCAGCCTGTGAAACTCTGCTGAACTCCATGCCCATGAGGGTTAAGGCAGTGCTGGACAATAATGGTGGCCACACAAAATATTGACACTTTAGGCCCAATCTGGACATTTCCACTTAGGGGTGTACTCACTTTTGTTGTAAAAGGTTTAGACATTAATGGCTGTGTGTTGAGGTATTTTGAGGGGACAGCAAATTTACCCTGTTATACAGGCTGTACACTTACTACTTTACATTGTAGCAGAGTGTCGTTTCTTCAGTTTTGTCTCTGATAGAATAAAATATTTACAAAAATGTGAGGGGTGTGCTCACTTTTGTGAGATACTGTATATTCTGTATAATATAGTATGTTGACAAGTTTCCCTCGATTAAGTATCCCAGGAAGTTTAGTGCATAGACCGCTGCAGGGCCAACATTAACCGTTGTTAATTTAGTGAATTATTTAGTCCAGTTTCTTGTGGACTTGTTCTTGAAGTGGATGCACTATTTATCCCCTGTCTAATGGCCTTCAGGGCTGTCAACCTGTCAGTAATAATAATGACAAGGAATTTGCATCATCTTGCTCCTGAAGGAGTTAAACCTGTTGCCCTAATCCTTCCTTCTTTACTCAGGATTCAAACTACGTGCCTGCAAGGCCCCTTGTTCTCTAAAGGGTTACATACAAAGTCTGGCCTGTGTCCCGGTCTATGAGAGACCGGAATTCAGAGCGTAATTTCAGAGGGTAAACATTAGGTCCATTCAAATGCACAAGCTTGGGTTACGGCTAGGAAGCTGGCAAGCCCATGGTTTCCCGCACATCTGGGCACCAACCAGAACAGAAGAGGGATACTGCTTTGTCTGCCGTGTGTCATCAGCCCATACAATGCCTCTTTGTTTCACGGCGGAGCCCTATCACAACTGGGCATTGTACGTCTGTGGATCCGCTGTCTCGTTCAGACGAAGAGAGAGCCAGAGGCTGCATTATTTTTGTACAAACT
Organism: Pelobates fuscus; assembly: GCF_036172605.1. Classification (NCBI taxonomy): domain Eukaryota; kingdom Metazoa; phylum Chordata; class Amphibia; order Anura; family Pelobatidae; genus Pelobates; species Pelobates fuscus. The sequence goes on from NC_086328.1 coordinate 14,464,396, forward strand.
TCTCTCTGGGCTTTCAAAGGGGGGCAGAGGGAGAAAAAGAAAGCCCATTCGCGTTCGAAAGCCATTTTTGGGTGAGAAGGTTAATGAAACATTATTTTGCGCCGAGTGACTAATTATTTGTGGAAATAAAAAGCTCTGACTTAAGTTTATAACATGGCGTGTGGTTTCCACATAGCGCGGTCGGACAGATTTCCCTGGAGCAGAAGAACAAGCCTGGAAATGAACAGGCCCGTGCTGTCAATTGATAATTTACTTGTCAGCACAAAAAAAAAAGCAAATACACCCTTTGTAACGTCTGTGAATTAAGCAAATCTTATACGCAGCGTGCGTCCTCTGGCCATGAAAAGGTGAAGATCTCATTCCATTTTTTTAACCTCTTTAATGCCATGTACAATCTTGGTAAGGGATGATGGCTGTGTAAAACATACTTGAGAGGCATGTGGTCTACCTCCACTTCTTTCCTGGGCTGCATGGGGTTAATAGAGCTGACAAGCACATCCAACTGTGTCCTTTAAGCTGGCAAAGCATTATTGGAGATTAGGATGTGCATCTTTGGCCACCCATGGATTTAACCCTTTGACTTTCATTTTCTTGTAGAGGGGAGATGGTTTACAGACTGTAGGAGTTAAAAACTAGAATACAATAAGCATTTCTTTAATTTACACGTTATTAAAATGGTAAGAAACGTGTATACAAGGGGTTGGAGTACGGATGCAAACATCTGCTGCTCCCGTATACACAGTGGCAGTGATGGGGTTAATAATAAGGTCATTTTTAACCTCTTAGTTAGCAGCTTAAAGTGTTGCTCACACATCAGCCAGTTAATATGAAAAATACAATCAGATTTTTGCTTCCTTAGTCCCAGAGCTGTGTGATGCTCGGCACCTCAAGTAGGATGGTTTGGGTGAATTTGAATTAACCCTTTCATTGCTAGACATATCATTTTTTCTCTTCATGTTGCACTTCAACGTTCGCTTTGCGTGGCTAGCAGAATGCCGTGTACACTCCTGTAGCCCTTGATGTTTACAAGCGGAACATATATTTTCTATTTGTGGGTTACCACAATGATTTGTTTTTAAACCCCCCACCAACAGATAGTGCTTTTTGAAATAACATGGCTATAATATATTTTTAGGTTTTTTTTGTTTTTTCCTCCCGCATCCTACCAAGCACATTGCCTCAAAGCATTACCCCGCACCACAAGGCATCACGCGCTGGCTGACGTGCAGGCTATAATCTGTTGAATGCTATCTGATTTGGCTAGAGATTTTGATGTGTAAAATGGTTCCACTAGAGTCTTTGGAAGTATTACTGTGAAAATCTGCGTGAATTGAGAGATTTATTATTTAGTTTACCTTGGCTACAGTTCAGCTAATAATGGGGGGGGATTTTACATAATGGCAGTTTAATATTAAAATAAACGTCGTCACCCAAAGTCATAATTTTCACAGATTAATAAACCGAAATTTGATTAAGTATTCAAGTTTTATTGGAAATCTTAATTTGCTCCATTAATACAGGAGATTTAAAATGTGTTATAGAACATGGTTGGCATCCATTGCATTCACCCATGTCCAGCACATCGAAGTCTTAGATAAGGAAATCCCTTATACACAGCTCATGTTATACATGTATAAATATTTGTATTGGTCCAATGACGCCAACCGTATTCTAGCGCTGTACATCACAGAAGGCACAGAGATGGACTGTGTGCAGTTGATCGTAATGTTTTCCAAATTCTACTGAATCTGAATTGTCCTGAACGTTCCAGAGCTTGCAATCTAATTGCCACTGAAAACCAATATCGCATAAATCCATCCCAGCTCCTGATTCACAATTTAATATTTAACTTAGAACATGCTAGAATATTTACTTTGTTGTTAACACATTTGTTATTTTTTTTTTATATCGGTGACCCTTCCTGCCTTCTCAGGGTTGTTGGACTAACTACAGCTCCCACAATTCTTTGTCGGTGTCAGGCTGGCAGGGGATTCTGAGACTTGTAGTGAAATAGGAGCTGGAGACCCAGCTTGGGGGTAGTGTTAAATTCCATGTTCCCAGCCTGACTCTCTACTACACCCATAAATAACTCTCTACCTCGTCAGTGGGTCATTCATACATATCATTGTTAATCAATAACTGGCAGACTGGCCACTCACATTGCTTATCAGATGACAGCCAGATGGTACAGTTTCATTCATTGAGCCATCCATTGTTTATCAGTGATTGCCTGCTGGCCACACGGCTCCCCACCTGTTTACAGATGGCCCCCCAGGACATAACGTTAGAAAATGGTGTGAACAGATGGCCACCCGGATTTTATGTCTGGAAAAAAAGAAATCCCTAAGGATTTGGGGATCTGAAAGGAGGATGAAGCGTGCCACAGGAGAGAATGTGATAATCTTGAGCCATAAGGTCCTAAACTCTAAACCTAGGCCCTTGTACTGTATGGATAAATATGTCCATCCATAAAGTGGTAACTTATACCAAAGCGCAGTACAGTTTGACATACAGTGTGATCAGTAGAAATGGCTTGTAGCGTAGGATTTACATGTACTGATTTGGAGGGTACATTAGCAGTGTTTCCCTGCAGTATGTAGCATTTAGCTGCTACTGGATGGAAATCCGTTATTTAATCACGGATGACTAAGTAACTGCCTTTGCTCTAGTAATAAATGTTTTTAAACATGTGTTTTATAGACAGGCAAGCCTTTAAAATCCTCTTTCAAATAAGAATGTCTGCCATTTTAGTTCTAGATTCCTTTTTAAGACAGACTTCAGGCCTGAGAACAAAAAAGGCACTCTCTGCGCTGCAGGAGTAAAGGTCCGTCTGAATAGTTTGGCACACTACTTTCAGTGTCGTTCGAGGTGCATATCAGTCATCCAGCCGGAGTGAAGCCTTTTTATTTCCCCAGCCTGTCAGAGATAACCTTTTGTGTCTACGTCCTATCTAATGTTTTCTATAGCATAATTTTACTAAATTAATTTATTTTTGTTTTTTCTTAAAAAGCCCTGCAGATAGACCAATGTCAGACAGGTTTTATGCTCCCTTGGTATGCTGGAGAAGAGCAAAACTATTTTTTCCGACCACGCGTTGCTTTAACGGAAAATCTTAATGTAGGATTTTCCAGGAGTTTGATTTATGTTCTCAATGGTGCTGGACCGAGTCTTATTAAATACTGTACTGCAATAAAAGTGATGGCATTTCTAAGCAGGCTGCTAAGGCCCACAAGACTGGTTAATGTAGTAGCAATTTGTGCCCCTCTGTGGGTATTGTGCTGCACACACATCCGCTTAAATCGCTGGATTTATCAAGGGGAGTTTGATCTGAAAATTGATTGTACTTTTTGTAATCTATTTTCTCTGATAGTGTCGTCCTATTAATGGCATATGTCTGGGGGTGGGAGGGGGGGGGGGGGGAGTCAGGGGGGGACATTTGTAGATCCACACCTGTAGAACTATAACTCCCATAATGCTTTGCCAGCCGACAGGGGTTCCTGACTGTGAGCAAGCCAGTTTGTAACCTTAAGGTTGTTCAAAAGTGAATCTGAGGCTATAATTCTATATTCTATATATTATTTCTGTCCTTGGGGTCTCTTTTCTCAGTAGGCAGCGCCATTAATGCTGACTGTACACTGAATGCCTGTGCTGTGTCACAGACTGACTGATATTTATATATTGGGAAACCTAATATCCATCTCCTGTACATTCTTTTTATAGTCCGTTCCAGCTCTCTTGTGAGCGGTCAGATGTGTTTTTAGGTCTGTAACTATTTTATAGATAATTTTGGCTACCAGATGGAGTTTTTAACTACCCCATAGCCTCCTTTTAATTTTTTTATTTCTTCCAATTTAGCTTATGTTTGTTTCAGTTTAAAGGAACGCTAAAGTCACCCAGACCATGTCATCTCAATGAAGTGGTCAGGGTGCAGTGATCCTGCCATTTTAACCCCGCGTGGTAAAACATTTGGTCTCCCAGAAAGCCTATAGAGGCGCTTCAACTGCACTGACCAGGTAAAACTCTGTCACGTGACGTGGCAGCCGATAAGAAAGCTTTCCATTCAGTGCTTTCCTATGAGAGGCATTGGATGGACGTGCATGCTCATCAGGTGCGAGAAGCATTGGATTGGATCACAAATGGAGAAAAGAGTGCCTCCTCTGACGTCGAGGGGGGGGGAGGGGAGGAGGGAGGAAGGTGAGTAGACCTGGGGGAGTCTTTGTGCTGGAAAAAAGTAAACATACTTTAACAATTCTTATGGCCATGGTGGGCTGGATCTCTATAGGGACAGAAGCTCTATAACCTTAGGAATTCTGGCTTGTTGTATTCATAACACTAAAGTTTTCCTTTAAATTGGCAATCCTTTGAATCACATTGTATGTGCTTACCTGTAAGGTATAATTGGTATCACTGGGTCAGTGGGTTGTTTACCTTGTTTATTAATATTCTTTTAGTTTAATTAAAAAAAAGAGTTTTGCACCATAAGCACACACTTTGTACCATAGCATGCTAACTGAACTTCAACTCCCACAATCCTGTGCGGTTCCTGTAGAGAACAGTAAACATGGATTTGTGGAATAAACTTGCCGATCAGGACAAAACTCACTGCAGAAGCTTCAAAGCCGGGCGGGATTCAGCAGGATTAATTAATTAAAATGAATTATCAATACTGAACCAATCTGCTCACGTAAAGGTTCATTTTACGCTATTAGTAGGCTGTTTGAAGGTGGCAGTTTTGATACTGCACTGTAGGGGAGAGAGGGGTGCGGTTGTGGAAATTATCCATGTATTACAATTCCCATTATCCCAATTCACAAAAAGAAAAACCCCTATTGTCTTCACTCACCCCCTGGAATATTGTCACGTGCACAAATCGTGTCTGAGACACCTTGATAGAACTCACCTTTGAATGCGCTGTTAAACTGCATCTCCCAGTCTGCTGGCAAAGCGTGCATGTCCTATCAAACACAGTGCGGTTTGTGTGCAGCAACCAATAAGGAGTGTAAACATTTTCAAATCGTCCCTTGTTGTAGAATCGTTTTTATTGTACTTCATGCTCCAGAAAAACAAAATGTGTGATTTTTACGGTCTCTCCTCCTTCTCGTTACAGTATTCTGGTTTCCAGCAAACAGCAGACAAGTGTTTTGTGTGCGGGCATCTTATCATGGAGATGGTAAGCAGACTCAATTGTTCTTTCTTTGGTGCCACCTTGTAATGACCATGGCATGGAGCAGTATCTACCTGATGGCATGACCGCAACGTTCCCAAACGCGTTCCTACAATGTTTAATTACCTGTAAATTGGCGCATGCTAAACGAATGTCAAGTGTGCTTGATTAATAGCGTGCAATTATCTCAGCTTTTGAGAGAGAACTCTCGTCCCTCTTTGAATGTGCATATATAGTCCATTAACCAGTTAATTCCCAGAATTGTAAATTAGTCTAATAAACTGGACTTTGTTAAACTATTAATTGCCACGCTGAGGAAGGCGATCTGCCCGGGGCTGTCACCACTTTGTCGCCTTGCAGCAGTTCTGAAGCACACGCTCTCTGATGTATGTTTCGGCAGGCCTGGTAAGCGCTTACGGGCAGACACAGGCCATCTTTACCCCACCCAGTGCCAGAGCATTGAGTAATACGTTGCTTTACATCCCCTGCCTGGAGTTAAACGGTTAAATACTGCAAGGCGCAATGTTGGTGGTGCTTCTTGTTTCCGTGGGCAAGAAGGGACTCTGCTCAGACAAGCATAAAATGTGTGACTCAGCGTGTTACTCTTTAGTTTACATGAAGCTCTGGCAACAAAATATACATCTACATATTTCAAATATTCCACTTTTTATGGATACATTTCAAAGATTAGTGACAGTTAAAGGGAAATTACAGCTATAATACAGCTTGTGTGTATGATCTGTACATCACTCAATACTTACATTGCAACAGTGCTGTGTGTGTTATTGCTGTGGAGTTCTGTGCTACATAGCGTGAGCTTTCTAGCTGTGGAACTCTGACACACGCTTTAAACCAGGGGTGTCCAAAGGGTAGATTCCCATATGTTTAAAAACTACAACTCCCACGATGCTTTGTATGCCTTTTAGAATGACCACGCATCTGGGGATCTACCTTTTTGGGCACCCTTGCTAACCCACCTTTTTACTAATTCTGCGAGTCTAGATTAAAATTGAATACTATTTCTATAGAACAGTGGTAGCCAACGTATCGCAATGGATAATTTGAACCTACAATTCCCTTAATTCTCAGCCAGCCACGGATATGTGCCTTTTTATCTGTGAGCATTCCCAAACTTTATTGGACTTGAATTCCCACTGCAGCTAGAGTTTCCTGCTGCTTAAAGGATCACTACAGGGTCAGGAACAAAAACATGTATTCCTGACCCTATAATGCCCCTCCCCACCCCCCATTGCTCCCCTATAAAAGTTTAAAACTCGCCTTATTTCCAGCGCAGGGCCACTGGCGCTGGCCCCGCCCCCTTTGTGACATCAAAATGGCATGTTTTTAGCCAATCCAATGCTTTCCGATAGGGAACGCATTGGATTTGCTCAAATCGGCGCGGGGGCGGGGCCAAATGCAGTTTTGGCCAATCAGGACCTTTTCTCTGAAAAGGCAGTGTTTACATGAAAATTCCTGAAGGGAGCTATTCTACTCACCGGAACAACTAGATTAAGCTGTAGTTGTTCTGTGACTATAGTGTCCCTTTAATCCAATTCTACAGGTTTTCAATGAATGAAATTAACTTGCCATGCACATTACGGTGAAAGCCTTGCTGTTGTGGTACGGTAATGGGCAAGAAAAAAAAATGGGATTCTAAGTTCAGATTTTTGGACAGAGTAGCTAAACTGCAACTCTAGCGGACTTGAATAAAAATTCCAATTTGGTTATTTTAACAAAAAAAAAGTTTAAACATTTTTCTTTTGGATTCATGGCAATTCACAATTCTGAATAATTCTGCTCTGCGTTTGTTACATTTTCTAAGCTCATTTCATGTTCTGCTATCCTGGATGTAAACATTGTAGAATTATGAGTGTGGGGTCCATATCCAGGTGGGAGGTCGAAATATGGCAGATGGGAGAGTCATTAACATTGATTATTGGTTTGGCTTATCAGTTGACCTCAGGTCTGAGCTGCACTTTAATGTTTATCTTAGATAACACCAGAATAAACATACCTGCTATAGGTTGCTCTGAGAATCCTCCTGCTATATCAATCTGTCTGTTTTTAAGATTTTACAGGCTCTCGGCAAGTCTTACCATCCGGGCTGTTTCCGCTGTGTCGTGTGCAATGAATGTTTGGACGGAGTACCATTTACTGTAGACGTAGAAAACAACATTTACTGCGTGAAGGATTACCATACGTAAGAGCAGTCATTTTCACACTTTATTTGTTTTAGCCTGGAGGATGTCTTGGCATTAATTACTTAGTTTGCATATCCAGCTCATAAAAGTATCTATTACTGTTTTCTAAATGTATATATTGCCATTCTCTTTTGTTTGTATAGTTTAAATTATTCTCAAGATGCACTCTGACATACTAAGTGCTTCTATAGTTGGCACAGACAGGGCATTTAATGCAAATGAGCTTAGTTTTCCCATGATCCTCTAGTATTTACATACCGGAACAATTTGTTGCTAATAGTCAGTATGTTATTTGATTGCATTATTACATCAAAAAACTCTCCTTGTGGTTTTGAATGGGCTGGATGTATATGTCCTAGACCTGTTGCAAGGAAAATTAGGGGTACTTGAATGTAGACTATTGATGCCCCAAATAAACTGAGCCCTTATCCTCCTTTCAAGGCATCCTAGTTTAGTGTTGATTCATTAAAACCTTTTTATTTTTAGACCCACCTTTAAATTTCAACATTTGCTTCAAAATCTGTTATTTCAGCTTCTTTAATGAGCTCTCCCTAGACCAGGAAGGGACCCAACCAATGGTGATGATTAATTTCTCTAGCACTTCTGGGCTTATGATGCAAGTAATGCTTTGTTGAAACCATAGATCAATCTCAAACAGCTGAATTCGATCTTCTGACATCATGTCAAGATATCCTCTACAACAGGATTTTGGAAGCAAACAAAAAGGGGGTGGAAAAGGTTTTCAGATGAGCAATTTCAGCCTAAAAGTTTGAAATTCATATTGATTTCTCAATTTAGTAAATAAACCAAAAAACAAACTCTTTATAAGTAAATGCATTTATTAAGAAATTGAATTTGATGTGTTTTTTGACATTTCTTTTCTATATTTTTTTTTACAGAGTTTTTGCACCTAAATGTGCCTCTTGTAACCAGCCAATTTTGCCAGCACAGGTAATACCGATAACCAAATGACTTAATGCGTGGTGTGGGTTTAAGAGGCATGATAAGGTCCCGTTAATTGATAATGCACAAGTTTTTTAGATCCATAGAACATACAGCTCCGGTAAATTTGTCCTAAGCTCAATTCCTTTATCCCAGCCTATTGTTCAGGCTTCTCTCTTTAGTGACTGACTGTCTGGTGCAAGTTTTGGGTTTTATAAAGATTTTTTTTTTTTTTTCTGTCTGTTTAGTGAATTTTATCCCCCTTTTGTATCCTGTCCTGGTGGCACACAGGTATTTGTGTGGGCTAAGAGCCTGATCAAACCCTGGGTCTTTCTCATTTGAAAGCATCAAATGTCTCTTGCGTTGGGAAAACCGGTTATTGCAGTAAAGTCGGATCCTATATCTCATATAGTCTTATTAGATGAGGACAGGATAAAGCCTAAAACATTAGGAAATGCAATACTAAGCTCTGCCAGGACTTGGCTCCAAGTTATAAAGTTGCTTAGAAACAGCATCTTTACTTCCTATACCCCCCAACCCCTACCCCCCCCCCCCCTTGCATTCTAGTCAACATATTTGTATCTTTAATCTATGTGTGGTCCATCCTGAGAAATACTAGAATCAAATTGCCAAAAATAAATTATCACAGGGAAAGCATTCGTAAGATGTGGACAGAGACCCATTCTGGCTGAGCCCCAGAACTACAAAGTAACACTCAAATCCGCCTTCGCCGTCTTAATGCGATTGTCTCCAACGCTGTTCAACTTTGCAATAGCCTTTTTTTTGGCTCAAATTAAGAATAAAACATGTGGTGTGGGATTAGCGAAACTAGTTCATGTTTAACCATGGACCATTTAAATCAAACGCATTTTTTTTTTTTATACTTTTATTCAGGATTATTTTATTTTTTTATAAAGGATTTTCTGAAAATCCGGTTCCTTGTTCCAACATTAAATTATTTTATACGTATGGACAGACTCTGTCGCAGTTGTGCAATTTCTCACGGAAAAGTTGTATGCATATAAAAAAAATTATAAAATCTCCTTCAATTCCACCACAATAAAAATATTAGCAGCCTGGTTCCTTTCCCTGCTGACGTCAGACGTATTACATTCATGTTTTTGTTGGATATCGGGCTGCCAGCTATAAATACATAAAGTACACACACACACACACACACACATATACTCCACGGTTTCCCATGTGCTTTTTCAGCTAACCGTATTTACCCCAAGGTTTGTTAATGTCAGGCCTGGCTAAGTGATGTGGCCTCACTAAATCCTGCCCCCTGGGACATTCTGAATTTATTCAGTCTTTGGAAGGAATTTTCATTCTTCCATTAACTCCCAGTGAGGATATTCACTGTTCCCAGATGACTGGCTGAGATTAAATGCTAATTAACCCATTGGTAGTAAATAGATCTGTGCTCACAAAACAAACAAGTTGGAAAATGTAGTCCAAACTAGTTTGTAATTCACCATTTAAAAAAATATAAAAAAATGTTGTGCATTGAAATGTTGCCCCCCCCCCCCCCCCCCCCCCCAAAAAACGCTAAACTGTGACTTATGCCAGGTTGGGGGATATATTATATTTTTTGCATGTTAATTCATTATAATTGTGTGTTCAGCAAGTAAGCGTCTAGATCTTCTCTGGTGTGAATTTTGTGGCTGCGGTTTATTGAATAAACTCCCCTCCCCCCAATTCAGATGTTACTGATGTAGGCAAAGTTGCAGATATAGTAATTTCTACATGGCACCAACATATTCAGCAGTGCTGTACAATACGGATGTTTTAAACAAATAGAAACATTTTTAAACGGTGCCCTGCTCAGATAAATTTAGGATCCTGAATGTGTGACAAATGAAATGTCATTAGCACTATTACCCATTTTAATGCTACATGAAAGCAGGCCATGGCCAATCTGGCTTAAATTGTCTTACTATATTTATTGAAAGCCAAGGTCTGCACATCTTATCAGGTTTGTGTCCTTGTAGCTGGGCAATCATTAATTGAACCCCCTCCTCCCTTAGAATGATTGGAATGTAGAACAGGCAGATGTTGATGTGTTAGTGAGCTGTTTTAGGTTACATGGATTTTAATTATCACCACTTACCTGTGTTTTCTTTCTTTAACCCCCCTCCCATATCAGGGATCCGAGGAGACTATACGAGTTGTTTCAATGGACAAAGATTACCACGTGGAATGCTATCACTGTGAGGTGAGTGTCGCTCTGTCTAGCTGACATTGCCCCAGCACTCCAAAGAGCAATTCTGATCTTAATAAATTTTTACAAGTTTTTGGATTTCAACTGACAAAAAAAAAATAGACTTGATTACTGGGGGAGGGAGGTATTATGGGGTATGCTTCGGAAAAGAGAATGTTCCGTTTGTTTCCATAGCGACTGCACCACTTTAAGAACTTTGCATCAGGTGTGCTGATGGGGTGCAAGCTAGATAACACAGCAGGAGATAGACCTCCAGCTAATGCAGAGTTACAAATCCTGTATTGTAGCCTCACTCGTGTTGTAATTCTGTAACTGCTAGACACAGCAGGCTATCTTATGTAGGGAGATCGGTTTTATTTATTTTTGAAACGTTATACACTGTTGAAATATTAGGATTACCTATCACGCATGTAGGTTGGGCCGAGAAAGCATTATTCAAGTAGATTGAATTCTGAAAAGGTACGTTTCCTTTCTACTTCCCAGAAGGGCTTATTTACAAAGCAGAACCTCAGTAGTGAAGTTAGAAAACGTGTTGAGGCTACGTGGAGGGAGCTGTAAAATGATACGCATCTACTACTAGAGGCGACAGAGCTGTTGTCTGATGATTATAGTCTGAATTCCTGGATTTTGAGGATTTTAGTCTCATGTGAAACAGAGCACCAGAAATTATTGGTGAAAAATGAAAAATGTTTTACTTTGCAGGGATATGGGCTGTAACCGTGTTAGTGTTGTAGTTCATTCTAATCACAGGACATTAAAGAGGTGATGCATTTCCTTTGAAACCCAGATGCCAACGCAGATAAGACTGTTTTCAGAGAGGGAACTAGAAAGGAAATTAACCATGAACTAGACAGAAATTGTGGAGCACAATGGCAGTCACGTTGAACCCTTTCAGATCGGAGATGTGCCCCCAGGCCGCTCTGTAATCAGCCGTATCCCCTGCCTTGCTATTCCAAGAATGCAGTCAGAAATGGTTAAATTACCCAGACAAGTTCAGCCAACCACTAGCTCTCAGCTCCGAGATGCACTGCTGAGCTGCCGTTTCTTGCCCTGTACCTTAGTGCAGTGGGAAGATGAGCGTTTTTGTTAAGGCTTGTTTAGATATTCTCTTGAATTGCACAGATAAGCCTAGACTTTCTATTAAAACACAGATATTCTATTGAGCTGTTAAAATTGGCCCATTTTTGTGGCTTTTCTTTCTTTGTAAGGCTCAGTAGGATATTGCAGTTCTTATCAGATTTCGGTGTCTGTATACCATCCTTGTGAAATTTATCAGATCAATGATTTCTTCGTTACACGACACTGGCAAACAAAACCATCAGGATTATTAACTAGATTCTGAACGTTTGTAAATGTAATCTGTACAGCAAAACTGTGAATATAGCGAATTCTCAAAGACCGCTATTTCTGCTTCCATTTTGCCATTCCTATAAAATTCAAGAACATTTTAGTTTAAATAAACCTGCATATCTCCCAACTGCACTGTTCAACATAGTATCTGCTAACCGGGGCAGGTAACAGACTAAAGGTTAACTTAACTTGTCTGGGTACAACTAACAGAGAGGTCTTCCAGCCATAGGGTTACAGCATGACTCTGCCTGTAATTACCAACATGAGACTTCTGTCTAGTTCATGGTTAATTTCCGTTCCAGTCTTGTCTCTAAATACACACACAGTCTCTTATCATGGTCTTAAAGGAAGTGTATTATCGCCATTTACTTGTGATCTAATAAAACCTAGCATTGAAGCCCAGGCTTCTAGCCATAATCACGTTTAATATTATATCCTGCCCTTCTTCCGAAGCTGTGCATTCTATGGCACAAACAAAGATTTAGTCAAACCTTCCTACTAGTTGGATAAATATTGGCATGTCTGTAGCAAAGGAATCGAAACGGAACCTTTTTAAAAAGGAAGCCCCATGTGAAACAAATCTTTTACTGATTCCAGGGAAACAAATTGCTATAAAAAGGTCACAATATAAACACGTGCATTGCCCATTAATTTACTCATTCTGGTAGGTATATGACGTAAATCAGTATTTTTATTTTAATTATAGGAAATGGCGTTTATTATTCGATTATGGAGGTTGAAACGGGTTAGTGATCGAACAGTCATGTTCTGTTTAACTCCTGCACATGATGCATAAAATGTGATCAGTTTAACCATTTACTTTTTAAAGTGTCTCAATCCGTTCTGAGTTTTTCATGAAGATGGAGACTTGGGCTTTGTTGTCTCTATAAGATAGACACAAGCTAACAAATAATGTAGCCTCTAGCTTAGGCCGTACAGTCTCTGACACCAGAGCAGTACAGCTGAAAGTTCCCAAGTAGAAACTTCAGTTAGCTCTCATGAGCTAATCCCTGCAGAGATTAGATCACTGGGGGCCCTCCAGCAGTAGCACTCGGCAGATCTGAATAAGTAGTCAAAAAAACTAGAAAGGTTTTGACTCCTTAAAATGAAGTGCGGGTGGGGGGAGCTTCCGCTACCATAGCCACAACAGGGACCTGGAGTTGTTCTGGTGCTCTGAGTGTTCATAAAGACATTATGGACATTCTACCCAAGCTGTTACAGAATCATCCTGCGTTCAGTTAACAGGAGAGCAAAGGTGTATTGAAACACAATGCTTTTTATACTTACCCCACTCTGATCATCTTTTTTCTTTGCAGGATTGTCAGCTGCAGCTAAATGATGAGGAAGGCCACCGCTGCTATCCTCTGGACGGCCACTTGCTTTGCCACTGCTGCCACATCAGACGTATAAGTGTTAATATACCGTCGCATCAGACGTCCACCTATCCAATGCACGTCACAGAACTCTGAGTAGGAAAACACAAGCAAATGCAGTGAAAACACAAATCTATCTTAAAAGACTTCAGATGTCCTATCTTAGAACACCTAGCGGTACAGCGTGTTTAAATCAGTCTGCCATGGGGACTGCGCTAGGTGAATCAGGAAAAGAGGAAGATGAAAAGTGACATTACCTGCTCACCTCCTGAATTAATGTAGACAGGTGTTGCTTAGTCCAGTTCTCGAATCGTCAAGACGTATAAAGAAAGAGGAAAAATAATAGAATATATCTTTTGTTGATAGGTTATTTTAAAACTCATCCCTCAATTTATTTATTGTTCTGTCATTTTACCCCATAATTCCCAGGGAATTTAGTGGCAGCGAATGCCTACCCTCGTCAAAAGCTCAAAAAAAACAAAAAACTGTTCTTACTAAGTCTGGTAGCGTGGGAAATAGGAAATGCTAGCACTTATTCTAGGTTAACCCTTTTGTAGCCAGATACATTAGGAACAACGGGTGAGAGTGAAGTGGCTTTTTTTTTTTTTCAATGGCCACATGGTGGCTGTGAAGGGGTTAACGCTAAGCGGTTGAAAATATTTTGTTCTCTTTTCGATTAACTCTATTGTGCACAGTATTGTATATAACACAATGAACATTAAACCCTTCCACAAATGTGCTTAAAACTTTTTGTTTTTGTTTTTTTGGAGGGGTCCAGCTACCCATAATGGACGTTGGGATAGCATATTGGCTGTGCTTAATGGGAGTGGACAATGGGCACATTTCTCACTTTCTGCAAATCAGAATTGGTGAGCAGAGCTGCTTGTAGTGTGGATACAATGCTAATGTGACTAATTTCCTTATAAAAAAAGAACGCTTTCTCCTAATTACGTACCTGCCAAACCACCCAGATTTCACAAGATAGTCCCCTAATTTCAAGTTTCATAGGAGATCAGTATTAAAGAAAACGTGCAGCTTTTCATTGTAGAATACACCGATTGCTATTGTGTACTTTAAGTAGTAGTTTTTTTTTTTTATCCCCTTTCTTTTTGACTTTCGAAAAAAGTAATGCTGTGTAATATTCTCTTATGGATACTACCAATTTCAAACTACACCGTACGGTACAAAGAATTTATGCACAAAAAACAGTGAATTGACTGATAAATGCCAAAATAAGTGTAATTTGTAATTTATTTTTTTTTTAATTTTTTTTGAAGCCCAACAAAAAATTTGTAAAATGTGAGCTTAGATGGTTTAACCTTCCCTAATGACACAGCAAAGTGTCCCCGGAGGTTTTTAATACTGGGAACATGTATCATTCCATCCAAGTTCACTTACTGAGACCCTAAAAATACCTCTTTCTGGTTTGTGAATGTGAAACATCTGGCCTGTTCCTAGCAGTGACGATATAAATAAACGGCTCCATTGAATTCTTCCATTGGGGTTTATTTACTAATGTTGAAAGTCCACATTCTAGGCTGACTGCGAAATGCAACTATTTTTTTGGACTGAGCTGCTTTAAGCCTGAAATTTGCAGCTCTCTTTCCAAGTTACCTTTAATTCCCGTTTTGAGAATAATCCCCTTTTCAGCTTTTATTGTGAACAAAAGGAGAATCAAGTGAAAATTTTACTTTGATTTTGTTGAAAATTATTCAAAATGTAAAAAGTTGCCTTTGAATAAGTATTTAGATCGTTGGCTTTTTTTTTTTTAATCAAGTTAAGTTTCAGTCGTCTTGGTAACAAGTCCTCACTAGCATGAGAAGCTAGCTCTAATCGGCTTCAAAACAACAAAACTGATAATTTTGCTAGTTCACATCCTCTAGAATTCTTGCACAATTTAAACGTTTTCCAGGCTATTCACATTTTCTGTGCAAATTACTTTTATACATTCCACCCAATATTATTAAGAAGAAATTATAAAAGTATCTTCCCCCTTCACCGAATATAAAAACCAAACTTTAATTTGGTTGGGTTAACCTTTTGGATCAACAGCAAAAAGCAGATGTGTGAGCGGCTGAACTTGATGGACACATGTCTCTTTTCAGCTATGTAACTATGTAAACTATTCATTTTATGATAGGTTTCCCCCCTCCGCCCCCCCTAATTTAATTATTCAAACCTTTTAGAGGGTATAGATTCCCTCGTTTTGCAGTCCTGCAGAATGACTGAAAAACACCCCAGAAATATTAATGTGATATCGTATAATAAAAGACTTGGCTGTATTAGAATGTTCAGATGCCCTGTTTTTATATGTCTGTTTTTTGGTTTTTAAGAATTTGCAGATTCTAAGCTGCTCCTACATTCAGTAAGCACAGTGCCTGTCTAATAAAACCATATATTTATCTAAAAAGTATTCCTGGCTGTTCCTACAGCCATTGTCACTGTCCCCCTTTTCTCCTTTTAGTGACATATACCGTGTTAGCTCTGTACAGACTGCAGTACAGCGTGGGAGGCATGAGGTCCTATATAATGCCAAAAGTACCAGCAGGAAAACCCATTTCTGTATCGGTTGAGGAGCAGTGCAGGATCGGTGCATATCATTTATTTTATTTCTACTTCGATTTGAATAGAAAGTCAAAAGCAAGCCATGTACGCCACTAAACTTATTGTCGGGAATTCACAAAGGCATTGCATGTTTTTGGACAAAAATTTGAAAAAAAAAGAAAATAAATCTCCAAGTTATGGTTCGTTCTGAAACGTGCAGTTCCTATTAGTTCAGTTTAGTGGATAACAGTGTGAGTGAAAGGTAGAACGTGATCAAAGGCTTCATGTAAAGGTTTTTAGGCACACCTTTTATAGCAAGTCATCTGCCAGCAAGTGTTAAACATTTCAGTGCTAAAAAATGTGCAAGCTGCCAAGAACACAGGGCCATCTTTGGCATTTATCTATAGCAGTAGGTCCATTATTTAACACATAGATTGTAGCCAATACATGATTTATAAGTAAATACCTCTTTGCAGAGCACAGTCGTGTGACATAGCTGTTCTCTTTATCTGATTAGAGACCGTGCAGGTACAAGACCTATTGTCCGTTATTTACGAACGTGAGAATCTTGAGGAATTCTAAGTGGATTTCAAAGTTAAAATAGCTGAACATGAACAGGCTAAGTCTCCGCGTACACTGTCAGTTTCTCTGCCTTGGCCTAAACGTTTAAATTGTTTGAATTCCAGACAGTAGTTCTCCCTTTTGTGAATGACTTTGTGTTTTAATAATAATAATAATGTACAAGCTAAAGGCATCTCCAACCATCGGAGACGATCACAGCTACTCTAGTTAAACTTGATCTTCAGTCAGATAAATGGGGCTTCTGACATGACAGGACTTATTTACATTAAAATGATACAAATTTAATACATGGAATCTTTTCAATACTTAACATCATGCCTTTTTTTCCCCCTTTAAGTTATGGAATTTGCTACCTGAAAACTCTCTAGGTGCCTTTTAGAAGCTAGATCAGGGGTGCCAAAAAGGTAGATCCCCAGATGTTGTTTTAGAACTACAACTCCCATGCCTTCAGAATGACAAAGCATCATGGAAGCTGTAGTTGTAAACCATCTGGGGATCGGACTTTTGGGCACCCCATAGCTGGTACAGTTTACCAAATGAGATGTTCAACCCTAACCTTCCTCCAGTGTTAGTGCCAAGTGCCCAGTTTGAAAATATAAATAATACGTAGGGGGGGTGGGGGCTTACACCTTTTGCAACAGCAGCAGAGGTGTTAATGAAGTTTTTTTCTTTTCTCCATACGGATTAAAAGGAGCACGCCAAGCGCCATAATCGCTACAGCATACTGTAGTGGTCATACTGCCGGGTGTAGACTGGTGACGGTACATGGTAATGGTCAAACCGTTTGCAAACAGTTTCTTACCTAGGGTCCAATACTTTCCCCTGTTGCAGGCAGAACCTCTCTGTATTGGGTCAAGTTCAGCAGTCATTGGCTGATGGTGATCAGCTGCCATTCAGCCAAAGAGCTGGCTCCTTATATCCGCTTCCAGCTTTTAATGGAGGAAGTCACCGGTTCCTTTCAAACTTTGACTACTTACATATGTGGGTGCCAAGGCAGTCCTGGCACCATAACTACTACTGTATTCTGCAGTGCTGATGGTGCTTGCATGTTTCTTTTATATTTGTCCTCAGATTAAGATATGAGGAACCTTTAAGATTTACTAGAGATAGGACTGTTTATTCCAAGTTACTGGATATCTTAAAATGTATTTTTTTATTTGAGTTAATAAACCATGTAGGGTATGTAAAATGCTGCAGCTTATGAAGCAGATAAGTATTATGGAAGGACGTTATTTCTTGTCGTATTCTGTAATGCCATACTTAGCAATTACTATCATATCGGTGACTTCTGGAGTTGCATATGAATTTAGGATTTAAAAAAAAAAAAACTCCCAGATTTTGCAAGTTCATCCTATCACACATCTCTGCCATTGCTACTAAATGGTGTGTAAAATTATATTTGAACTGATTATCCTTGGACATATTAATGACTAGTATCTTAACTAGTACAGTCGTGGCTATCCCAATATTCTACATATTTACATTCTTCTAGCTTACAAGTGAGTTACCAACGGGGCTGTTCACTTAAGTGAATTTCAAATTCAAGGCTAAAAGTAGCCAAATTGGAAGCATAGCTGGCTTGGAGAATCCTGTTTTCCTGATTTGACCTTAACCCCTTAAGGACACATGACATGTGTGACATGTCATGATTCCCTTTTATTCCAGAAGTTTGGTCCTTAAGGGGTTAAAGGAACACTATCGGGTCAGAAATAAAAACATATTCCTGACCCTATAGTGTTAAAAACACGATTTAGCCCCCCTTAAATAGGATACAAACGTCTCCTTCATTCCAGCGCCACACGGGTCTGCCGGCGCTGATACTGGCCCTTATCCACCTACATGGCTGATATCCTCAGAATTGAAGATCTCAGCCAATCCAATGCTTTCTGATAGGAAAGCATTGGATTGGCTGAGATAGTCAGAATGGACTATCTCAGCCAAGGATGTGGGGTGGAGCCAAACGCCACGGTGGCCAATCAGCATCTCCTCATAGAGATGTATTGAATCAATGCCTCTCTACTGGGAATGTTCAGTGTCTCCATGGAGATGCTGAACATCCGTCCTGCACGGTGTGCAGCAGTGACCCACGTAGCACCTCTAGTGGCCGTCTGAGTGACTGGCAGTGTTGACAGCAAAATGCCTGCAGGGGCAGGCAATAGACGCTAGAAAAACCAACTACATTAAGCTGTAGTTGTTCTGGTGACACTAATGTCCCTTTTATTTTGAAATTCACTTTGAATTGCAATTCTCATTTTGGCTCTTGAAAGAAGTGAGGGGAGCAGGGTTAATCACCAGACAGGATAAAATGGTGGTCTTTACACTGGGACTATTAACTTATCAAGTCTGTGTTTTGAGGCCTACATTTATTTAAAAGGAAAGAAAAATGTATAATCTGTTACTCAGTATTGATTACAGATTGCATAGATATATAATTGATAGTTTTACATTTCCCACACCCCTTTTCAGTCCCCTTCACTTATCGGATGAGAGCGTTGCATACTTTGTGTTTGTGTCCGGGCCTGCCTTAGCTTTGCACCCTACAAAGGATAATGGCCTTTGATTAAATAGTGGAGACACTTTGTTTTTGTAATTAAAGTTTTGTGCTGTAAAGATACCAGCTTTGATTTACCCTGTGTGTTTTTAAGCATCAGCATACTGTGCATAGAATTATGAACGTAAAATGTAATTTTACTTGCAACCGGAGAGGCCTATAAAATATTTAATTTTATATTTTGTACTACTGTTTTCAAATGTCCACACACTGCACAACATCAAATTACCCCGATGGGACAGGTTGAACAGTATTGTAAACCATGCACACCGTATAGTACACACTGAATTATTCAAACAAGGCGCTATAAACATACGGGCTGGGCCTAGCTTGTGTTATACCAGATCTGATTTTCAGCTTTTACTTGGTTGTCCCCAATTACAAGACTGAGGCTAAAATTGGCACGCTGTGATTATAGTGTAAGCAGTTATTTTGTCTCAATTTTGCCATTCTGGATTAATTTCGGTAAAATTTTGCAGATAGCAATCTTACGGCACTAAAAGTGAAGGTTGTAACTTGCGTCACTCAAAAGACGTTCGTTAGACACTGGTTTTGTACCTCCTGTAGACTATAGAACAGAGAAAGCTATTTTCTGCTTCCTTAGCGCAAACTATTTAGCCCTAGCAATGCAGTACAGGATAGGGTAGGATTGGTTTTTTTTTTCCCCAGTGCCAATGCCTGCTTTGTGCACAACGTCAAACGTGTATTTTATATATACAAAATCAAATCTGAAAGGACAGATTGGTACAGACAAGTCAAAACTACCATAGAATTTTTTTTTTTCTAAGTATTTCCCAAAGCAGTCTCCTTCACTTCACAAGTATCTACTTTTAGCCCACCCTGCGCACAAAAAGCCACGTTTAACTCGAGGACAGTAAAACATTAGATGTGCAAACACGAGTGTCATGCAGTTATGCGCCAACAGTTGTATCACAGATGCATGATATAGGTGTCCTTTAATGCTATGATTCTTCAAAATTTTACTTCCATGTCTTTATCATACTAAGTGACTCTTTCTGAGCCACTCAGCCGTGTTGTCAGACACCTGTATAAGAATCACTGATTTCAAGAATCTAATTTTGGTAGACAAGACTGTAAATAAATTGTTATAGCAGCAGGCTGCTACATGGAGCCCGTTTGGGTCATGAGCAAACGGGTCCCACAAAAATGTATCTTACCTCACCCAGGCTCAAGATCACACTGGAGACATACAGTGGCATGTTAACATTATATAGGGGAGGGTTAATTGCACAGTGCCTTATATATTCCTAGGTCAAAAAATTCAAAGGGCATATATGTTATTAAACGGCAGGTTATAAACCTCATAGCACTTCATTGGTTAAAGATAGGATGTGTTAAAAAATTCATAAAGTCCCACAGAGAACAAGAAATGGTTTAAATATACATTGAAATTAGGCTTATATTTTAAATTATGTTGCAACCTTCAATTAAATAGACGAATCTGCTAAATGTTTAAATTCCGTCAAGACAGACGGTTTATTTTTGCATTTAAAAAAAAAAAATCTGTAATTTTCATGAACGGGTTAAGCTAATTGCATTGAGATGCACTATACGAAGGGGTGGAAAAAAAAGTAACATTTCAAGATGAGATATTTAAAAGGTTTTGTGCGATACATTTGCCCACGTAAAAAACAACAAACCAGAAAAACAAAGAATAAGATTTAATAGGATTTTCTAGCACTGGGGTAACAGGACATTATATAACAAATTAACATATTGCGTATTTTCACGCATACGAGCAGGTATGTGCACCTATGTCTTGAATCCTGATAAATGGTTAGTTTATATAGCTATAGATTATAGCTTCGCGTTAAGGCAAGTCAATATTCCTTTGACCACAACATTGTAAAATATATGGGCTGCTGCCACACACTATAATATTATATTTTATATATATTTATATTATAGTGCAACTAACAACTGTAGGATATAAATTTGACTTAAATTAAGTTTTTCCTTAATATATTTTAATTTTCTTTGAAAGAATATAGTTTTCTTCCAAAGACTTGGACCAATTTTGTAGGAGATCAATGTAAACTGCCCAGTTTGTATATCATGTATACTAGTTTACACGTGCAAATATGAATTAGTTTAACTATTTTTGTATAAATTCTTGTAAAACTCTAAATTGTGATTTTTTTTTTTTCCTGTCATTTTAGTACTTTTTAGAATAATTTTTTTATCATTTATTTTTCAGTGTTTTTGATTCTCTTGATTGTTTAAGAAAAGAAATGGGGGGAAAAAAAAAAAAACCTTGGGAAAAATTGTAGATTTTATTTATCGGAAAAAAAAGCAATCTGCTATCACCCTTAAGTTATTTAATGTTAAAAGCCAGAATTGCCATGTAAACCTAGATGTTATCTGCTTTTTACAATAAAGACTTTTTTTGTAGTTATATGTAAATGTGTGGACTCCATTTTATTCCAAATCCATTGGTTCTTATGATTTCAAAAGTAACAATATCTGATAACACAAGTTGCAGTACTGAAAGTAAAAAAAAAAAAAAGCTTAGAAGAACAGGTTAAGATAAATCGCACTGGTAGAGAGAACTTCATAGGCTGTTAAGACTGTTCTGATCGGTTAATATTTTAAATGTCGGCTACGTAATGTCAATTATCCCCATTCTATATAAAGTGCAGCAGAATTTGTTGGCGCTATATAAATAAAATAAAATACGATTCTTGATTATATGAGCTTCAAATTCAGCCTAACATGGCATGTAATGTAATATATACAGGGTTACTTACTAAAGTTAGGTCTTAAATTTGAAATTCACCTTAAATTCTAAGTAGCCAGACTGAAAGCATAGCAAACTTGGAGAATGATTCCAGTTTAGCTTCTTTACCTTGAATTTAAAATTAACTGTGACTTTAGCGAATAATCCGGATAAGTAGAGAATTCTAGTTTGGTGCATTCTGCTTGAGGCCAAGATTGTTAAAAACAACGTAGAATCTAAACAATTCTTATGGGGTTATTATGTCGCTAGCTCATTCAAACAACATTCACAAGACTGCTTATAGCTTGTTACACTTAAATCATATTAACCTCCTAAGGACACATGACGGAAATATTCCGTCATGATTGCCTTTTATATCTGAAGTTGTGTCCTTAAGTGGTTAATAATATTCTACATATATTTCTCACTGCCGTCTATAGGACGAGGAAACCATCAGACCCACTACCCCCAGAACATTTAAAAAAAAAAAAAAATTGAATTGGATCAAAAATTTGAATATTTACTAAATAGCCATTAGTAAAGCGTGGAAAAAAATATTTGATTGGTGGGGGAGGAGTAGCAATAAGTCTATTTGTAGTCACAGCTTTACTATTTTTGCCTGAATTTTGCAATTCTATTTTCATTTGCGCATTTGAACTCATTGTGAAATTGTAGGCCACGACATTGGAAATGGAAAACCTCTCCACCAGCTATCTTGGCTTGAAATATGAAATTCTCTTTGAGGAGCAAAAATAAAGGCACATTAGTTCAAATATTTATATATAAAAGTTCTAGAATTATTATGAAAATTATAAATGTATTTTTATAGCAGACAGGAGGCAGCCATTATTGTATCATTGATTTGTTTGAACAACACCAAGCAGCCAATCAGAACCATCTTTGGGTCACGTTTTGTCCTGTCCTGTCTTCTCCCCTCCCTCATATACCCGGCCGTGTCTAAGATGGAGGCATCTCGCAACAGTAAAATGCAACCAGTTTTTCTTACGACCCTTTCAACCTTACAGGTCCTGTAATACCATAATATAGGTGCCTGCAATCACACAGTTACAGGCCTGTGCAAATCTATCCTACCGAAAGGTTTGAAATTTCTCCAGCAGAAAAGTAAGGAGTAAATAAATATTATATATATATATTGCAAGTTATAAGCCTTAACTGCACAATATGTTTTTCAGTCTGCTAAGACCCTTAAGTATAGAAAACAATAGCCTGTTATTTTTAATCACCCTAATTACAGGCACCAGAATAATTATACAGAAGATCCATTCAGTGTGGCCTTATCTGCTTACTGAGGCTGAAGTCATTTGTTCTCGGTCATTTCTCCAAACATTCCCCGGCAGTGGGTTTAAACATAGTTTAGAAGATTTTTTTTTGTTTACCGCGCACTTTAATTCATTAGCCATCAATTCCCATAAAATCTCATTCAATTTAAACTTGTCGAGCAGTGTAGTGCCTGTTAAATTATTGAGAATGTGAAAGTTCTAAATGCAGACTTACGGATGAAAGCACAATGGCCAGATTGACGTAGCCAACTGGTAACTTTTGGACTCATGAGCAAAAGGAAACAACTCTCAAGATTCGCATCCTCCCGTTGACAGGTGAAGTGATAAAATATTCAAAATTAAAATAAGCTCATTTAGAAAGAAATGTCTCGTAACTTTACATTTTTTTACATTACAAATATTGACCGTATAATGCAAACCACTCTGAAAGCAAATATTTCTGCCACCGTTCTATTAATGCCAAGAGTTTACGACAAAGATTACGAAGGGAGCTCAGGTCCTTAACGGTCGTTTACATTGATTTAAATGGGGCCTAGGATCGAGTGCCTTCCCACACTATGGTTCTGGTGCATGAGACTGGATCTCTGCTGCAGCACAGACCGACGAGGAACAGTCAACCAGATCTGGGACATGAGACATACAGGATCTCCTCCCTCGATCTATATCACAAAAGGCTTTATCCTTTGGTAATCACACCTTCCTGAAAAATACAGAATATTGAACTTGCATTGCGGAGATTGGCCCCTGGTGTCCCTGACTCGTTCACACACGAAATAAATTCATGTCATTGCACAAGTGAGATAGCTCGGACAGCTTTGTGCTCGCACAGATGACACATTAAAACAGCAGACGGTTGTCTTTGCAGAAGGAAATGTTCTGTGTTCACAGGATGAAACAACTAATTAGATGTGGTCTTGCGTTATTATACCACCCTTTTATATTTAACTCTCTCCCAACCACATGCTATAGTTGAATCTCTTTGGGGAGAAAAAACATGTCATGATATGGATATAAATGCTGTGGTTATTTTGGGGATGGAGTTAAAATAAATGGTGGTTTTATGTGTAAGGGTAACTCTTGGCAGTGGTGTTACAACCAGGACGCCCTAACTTTTCAATAGGTCTGAGTGACTTACAGAATAATAAAACTGCCAGCAAGAAGTCTTTAAAGGGGACTGTAAGCATGTTTCACTGTGAGGAAGCATTGGATTGGCTGAGATGATCAGGACTGATAGTCTCATCTGGGGAGGAGTGTTAGCTGCAGTGAGATCAGCACCCCGGGGAAATAAAAGTTAAATCAATTCTATTATTTTAACTATTTCTGGGGGGCGTTAATATAAAGACCCCTATGATTACCGATGGAAATAAAAAAGGTTTTCCTAAAGTTAGACGGCTCCTTTAAAGTTCCTAGAAAGCCGACCCCTCAATTCTATAGAAATAGCTGAATATGGTCAAAATAGCACCTTCCAGTTGAACTATTTTGACCTAAAATTTTAATTTCTCTTTGACTTTGCGACAGCTCACACCTTAGTGAATAAATGGTTTCCACAAATGTTTTCCAATCTGTCCTGCCTATGGACTGTTTTCCTATTCTGCCGTTTTTCCAGGTCCCTGGGCTGACAGCGACACCTGTGAATAGCCAAGCTCTTTCTGGACACAATGCCAAATTATTATCATTATTATTATTATTAGTACTGTTATTAACATATGGCGGAAACTTATTCAGCAGCACTTTACAATATTATAAAGGGGGGAAATAAACAATATCATATGCAAAATATTACAGGAACAATAGGTTGATGAAGACCCTGCTCAACGAGTTTACAATCTAGAGGAGGTGGGGTATAAAACACAATAGGAATGGCACCGAGGGGTATAGCAAACAAGCGACAGGGTGGGGAATCGGCAGAACTGAAAGGTGAGAGCGGAGTGTGGCTCTTTCAGAGAGAGCAAGGGACAGAGAGAGCAAGGGACAGGTTTGTGAAATAAAAGTTACTCTGGGAGGCCTAAGCTTTCCTAAAGAGATGGGTTTTGAGGAACTTCTGAAATGATTGAAGACCAGAGGAGAGTCTGATAGGTAGGGCCATGTTCTTTCAATGGAAAGGAACCCATGAAAAGTCTTGCAAGCGCGAGTTAGCAGTAAGTGTGTGAGCAGCAGACAGGAGGTCACTGGTAGAATGGAGAGACCGAGAAGGAGCATATCTATGAATTAGTGAAGTAATGTTGCAGTGGCTAGAGTGGTTTAAAGCTTGATAGGTACGGGCTAGTATTTTGAATTGACAGATACAGGAAGCCAGTGTAAGGAGTGTCAGCGGAGCGAGAGGAGCAATAGGAGAGAAAGATCCACCTGGCGGCAGCATTCCCTGCAGACTGTAGCGAGGCAGTACGGCTTCTGGGAAGACCAATTAGGAGAAAATCTCCGGGAATCAATACGAGAAATTACTAGAGCATGGACAAGCTCCTCAGTAGCATCTTGCATTAGAAATGGCTGACGCAGGCAATGTTTTTAAGGTGGAATTGCCAGGATTTGGTAAAGGTCTCAGAATCAAAAGATAACCCCAAGACAGCGAGCTTGCAAGGCGTGGCTGATGCAGGTACCGAAAGAGAAGAATCGGTATTAGAAGGAAAATTAAGAAGCTCAGTTTTGGAGAGATTTGAGTTTTAGAGAGAGGGTGGACATCCAATTAGACTCCCGAGCAGGGCCGCCATCAGATCATGACAACCATGACGGTTGACATGGGCCCGGTGGTCCTAGGGGGCCCGGACTGCTGTGGGAGTCCCAGGCACCACATTCCCTATGTGCACATATACATAGCAATTATCACTATATATATATATATATATATATATATATATGCACCAGTGGGCCCCTTGCTACCTGTACCCTGCAGTGGAGGCCCAGCACAGCTCTTCTCTCTGTCTCTCTAACTCTCGCGAGCCTCGCATCTGTCAGAGCGTTGTCACGGGTTACCATTACAACGCTCCGCGGCATGCAGGCAGGGCTCATGAGCGAGGCGCTGCTGTAAAGTGAGGATGCCAGAGTGTGCTGCGCCCCCTCTGCAGTGTACAGCTCCTGGCTCCCTACACCATGCCACCGGACCACCAGGGAATGCAGTCTCCCCCCTTCCGGGGCTACAGGTAAGAAGGAGGGAGGGGGGAATAAAATAAATTACAATAAATGTAAAAAAAGGCAAAAAACAAACAAATATGCTATCCCTTCCCCCACAAAATGTAGCCCCACCCCTGATTTTATACAACATTTACACACACTGCATCCTTACACAAACAGACAATCTACAGTCACTAGTCACTATACACACAAACACTATGTCCACTACACAAGCACACATTGTGTATTAGAGTGGGTGTTTGTGTAGTGGACGTAGTGTGTGTATAGTGGATGCAGAGATGTGTTTGTGTAGTGGATGTAGTGTTTGCATGTATTAGATGCAGTGTGTGTAGTGGACGTAGTGTTTGCAGTAACTATACACACACACTACATCCACTACACAAACACAACTCTGCATTCACTGTACACACTCTGCTGTCACGATACACACACTACATCCACTAAACAAAAACACACTGCGTGTAATAGATGCAGTGTGAATAGTTACTGCAAACACTACATCCACTATACAAACACATACTACATCCATTACACAAATGTACAATCTACATCCACTATACACACTACAGCCATCACAAACACTGCATCCACTATATCCACACCACATTCTGTACACACACACACACACACACACACACACACACTTCATCCTTGTAGGAGGACTCAGAACGGGCCCTGTGGACGAACTCGAGGTGGGCCCCGGTGGCCCAGAACCTGAGCGGTGTCAGGGGCTCCCAAATTTCTGATGGCAGCCCTACTCCCGAGTAAACAGTTATGGTTGCTGTTTGGGGCACAGGCTCTGCAAGACTACATGCCATTTTATATTAATATACATCCATTACGTCCTTGCCACAGTCAGTTGTCTTGGGCATCCACAAACCATACTTTATGTTGGGTCCAACACTCCATGCACTTTACTACCGTGCAACATTGGTTATTTTGAGCCAATATCACAGTTCCTCTCCATATGTTGAGTGAATCATTAGCCCCTTGACTTGTGGCTAATTAGGAAAAGCTGTCATCATTTACAGCCTGTCACTCCTTCTAACAATCTATTCTACCTTAATTGGCCGTCACCAATTGAACTTGTCAAACCCTGGCCCTATTTATACTCCATTTACATTTTTATTGCCCCTAAGAGATAGTATCTGGAGTTTTCAGACGGGATACCCATTGCTACATTGTTCTAACAGAACTGCTTGCTTCACTCGCTGAGGACACCTGAAAGAAATTCATTACGGCCATTTTGGAGAGCGTTGCGTATTTGTAAAGAGAGATAACTTGATTGGAATTCAGGCAGGAAGCTCGGAAACAAATAGTCCCGATCCCAGCTTTGTGAGAACATGTCCCAAGCAAAAAATGTGCTGATAAAATGATTGAAGTCAGTCTTTCCCAACACAAGCCATTCCTTTTGTGCTGTGATCACGCCTGCAGGCTTTTTAAACTACCAAACAAAATATTATTGGGCTGAGGTGTGAAAGAGATGCTTTTCATACTTTATAGTTAGCAAGTTGGTTTTTCGAGACTCCGGCAAGAATGAACAGGAGTCTAAGGTGTTTTTTTTTCTGTTGCAATCCCTAATAACCCGTATGGTGCAGCTAAGATCACACATTCTGTGCGAATGCTGCCATTCACACGGTCGCTTGGAGACAAGACACACTGATACACACTTTTGTAATGTAGACAAGTAAGGTTCTTATCAGATAAGACTTTAGTTATTTACTTAACTTTTCATTTCCTTCCGACGTGTAAATCAAAATCTGAACTTTTCAGGAACCGCCTTAAATAAAATAAATATTAATTTCAAAGAAAATAAAAACAGCTCAGTATCATATCAGTAGCACAGCCTACAGTATATACAAGAAGGCAGCAGCTTTAATAGGCAGCTAAGTTACTGTTAATATGGAGAATATAAAATTTGACACTATTTGGGTTATCTAAGTAATAGGGGATCTCACTAAATGACAAAGTTAGCCAAGTCGACTGTCACAGGGCACCAGAGTCGCAAATTTTTTGTAAAGAATCTGATACAGAGGTGGAATAATCAGATACACACACACACACAAAGATACACACATACTGAAACAGACATACACACATACAGTCATACATACTGACACAAACATACTGAAACAGACAGACACAGACATACACTAACATACATACAGACATACACACACATACGCGCATAAGGACATACATACTGAAATACATAACATACTGACATATATACATACATACATACATACATAGCAAATTTTTCAGCCAGCCTCCTGCTTCTTACCTTTTCTTTGCAGTCCACCAAATAGGCATGTTAGGGCTACCCAATAAGCATTGTGGCCCTTTAACAGCACAACCACTATTATTGGCGCTAAGTGCAGGTCATTTCCACACAGCTAACATACATAGAGCTGCGCAAGACGCAGAGGAAGAGGTGGAAGGGGAGGGCATAAACGGACTACCAACAGACTCAGCCAGCAGAAGCCGGCTAAAAGATGACCAGCATGTGTGTCTGTATGTTTGTCATTGTGTGTGTCTGTTTATCTGCATGTGTGTCTGTATGTGTGTGTCTTCCTATCTGTATGCATGTCAGTGTTAGTATCTGCATGTGTGTCATTGTGTGTATACATGTATCAGTGTATGTGTATATGTGCATACAGCTCAGCATTCAAAACACCAACACTACACACAAATAACCTTTGCATTTAAACGTCAACTGTACATACAAACACCCCTTTGTTTTAAAACATCAATATTGTATATGAACATACCCCTGCATTCAAACACCAACACTACACACAAATTCACAGCGGCATTCAAAAGCAAACACCACACACAAGTACCCCCTTACATTCACATACTCATAATCCATACAAAAACATGCTTACATTCAAAAACACAAACACTGCTCAGTACTAAATACAACCCTGCAAGGACGGGCAAACAATAGATTACCAGCTGGCAAAGCATTGTGGGACTTGTACAACAATGGGGAACCTCTTGGCCACCCTTTTGATTGGGGGGGGGGGGGGAGGGGGGGAGTTCTGCCACTTATCTGATAAAAACAAAATCCAGACTCTTTTACAGAGTGGTAAAAGTACACATTGCCAATAGGCAGCATGTGTCTCCAGAAAACAATTCCCTAGGATCTTTAATAAAAAAGGGAAGAGGATTTAATGTAAACGGAATCATTTCTCTCTTGTGATTCAGGCTTCACATGCTTATGTGAAATACATTCAAGTGGTTGCAAATATGACACCCTAGAGAGCCAGCATTTATGCTGCATGTTTGGGAGTATTAATGCATGTACTAGCCTGTTCACATTCTTTTTATCATCAGATGATACATCACACCTATAAGGGGCCTCCTCCGTCACTCCTTGCATTAAAGGGACATTATAAGCACCAACACAATATGAGATTAATGAAGCCGTTTTTGGTGTATAGATCATGCTCCTGCAGTCTCACTGCTCACCTCCCTGCCATTTAGGAGTTAATACATTCTAAATTAAACACACTGTGCAATAAAGGAAGCAAAAAATGTAGACTCTTTTTCAGGAAGTGGGTAGGAGAAGGTGTGAAACACAGCTGGGGAGGGGTGGCTAGAACTGTGTAAACAAACGGAGCATTTGTTGATATACCGATTAATCCTGTCTATTGCCTACACTGGTCTTTGGCCTCTTTGCAAACTATCCATATCTCTCCGGACTATAGTTTGCTTGATCATAGGTATCCTGAAAAACCAGGTGGGTAATCAGCAAGTCCCGTGGCCACTTATATAAAAGGGCTCATCCTGACAGGGTACTGATTGGTGTATAAAGAACGCCATTCCGGTCTCAACAGATACATCCCAGTGGCCAACAGCCTAGACCTCTCTCATTGAGGTGCACCCCTTTCATTCCTTGAGATGTGATGGTGAATTACAGTAACACAAGATTAGGTGGAAAAGACCTAAACATATTGACAAGTTTAATTTCCAGATCCTAATAAATTGGGATAATTGTTTTTTTTTTTTAATATATATATATATATATGCATATGTCTTGTGCAGAAGATGAAAAGGGAGGTACAGTTTTGAGTGAGAAACAGATGATACGGTACAGGATGAGTTACTAGAAGGTATAGGGTTTGGTCCAATTCAATGACATTTTTAGAATCCCGGCAGTCAATCGCTCATCCTGGCGGGAGACCCTGCTCTCCAAACTACCATCAAAAGGAGCTTGTTGCTCCACTGCAAAATTATTCTTCATCACGATCAGATACAGAGAGCAATGACCACGACTTAACACCCAGAGAGAGATAATCCAGGTTTATTCACTAAAGTGAGAAGTCAACGTTTAATTAAATAGAATTTCAAATTTAAGGCCAGAGTAAACAAACTGAAAGCATAGCCAAATTAGAGAATCTTTCCGGTTTGGCTACTTCGGCCTTACATTTGAAATTCACTTTGAATTCCATTTAGTAAATAGCCCTGAATGTCTATTCACTTAGCATCGCCTGCCACAGAGACAGAGGCTCTCATAGTTTTCTTAACACTCCCAAATTGTAAGCAACCAGATAGTCCCATGATGCATTACAGAGGAAGATTTTGAAATAATTTAAAAGAATTGAAATCATCAGCCTTGTTGAAAAAGCATATTAACGTCGTCTTTCTAGATCTCCTGCGGCACAGACAGGTGCAGCGTTTAGCAAAAACCTCTCTAAATGGATCCATATGCGTCCCATTAACGTATTCCCACGCTGCTCCGCAGAGAGAAAAACTAACAGTTTACAAAAATATCATCTGGATTCTTTCAGGGAATGCTATTAAATTGTTTGCTTTTTTTTTATTCCCAAGATCTCGGAGCGAACAAAGAAATAGAACCAGCACACTAGACACACTGGGATATCTTTATATTAGTGAGATAATAGTAACACCCTGCTTTAACAAGGGAAAGCCGATCTCAGGTTCTATAGAGGAGAGGACTCCAACTCCCATGATGCTCAGCTACCGTCTATTTAGTGGTGGAATGCCAAGGGTTCAAACTCAATACAATAAGCACCCATTTAAAGATGGCGTCTACAGAGCCTACACATGGACGGTCATGGCGGTGACAAGCAATGCGTAACTTCATAGTACGGAATCATTACCTATTCATTGGCAGGGCCGCCTGGGGGGCCCCATGTGTAGCCCGGAAGTGCCACTGGTGCACCTGCACTGGGGCCTGCACTCTGATGGGGCCCATCGGCTGGCCCAAGCATTTAGGACCACCTGATGGGCCCTATATCTTCAGGTGCCCGGCCAGCGCTGCTGCCGTGTTATAGCACGTCCGGTCCCCTTTAAAAATATTAGCCACAAGTACTGATGGAAGGAAGTGACAACCAGTCACTTCCTCCCAGCTTACTCCGCGTGGGAGTAAGAAGAGACAGGTCGTGAAGACGGAGAGGCAGCCGACTCCCATCAGCCACAGCCACCCTCCTGCAAGGAAATGGTAAGAAACAGGAGGGTGGCTGAAAAAATGATGAGAGAAAGGAAATATGTAATGGGAAGGGAAGAAAAGAGAATGGAGAGGTTGAAGGTAGACTGAACAGAAAGTGGAAAAGGGAAACTAGACAAGGAATGGAGAAGCTAGAGTCAATGCCGATTGGCTATGGAATGATAACTTATACGGCCAATTGAAATAGGAAGGGTGGGAGACGATATGATCTAAAATTAAAGGTGTAAACGGTCGGCGTCATACGACGGGATGACAGCAGATTGGTAAATCAGCACAGTTATATATTGTCATGCCCTCCTTTCCACCTGTGTGTGTGTGTGTGTGTGTATATATATGTGTGTGTGTGTGTGTGTCTGTATGTCAGTATGTATATGTGTGTCTGTATATCTTTATGCATGTGTGTGTCTCTGTCTGTATGTTAGTATTTGTCTCTGTGTTAGTATGTATGTCTGTGTGTCTGTATATGTGTGTATATCTGTATCTGTGTATGTCTGTTTCAGTATGTCTGTGTGTGTATCTTTGTGTGTATTTGTGTCCTTTTGTATCAGTGCGTGTGTATGTTTGTGTCTGTGTGTGTATTCTGAGTTAATGTTTGAGTGTCTGTGTATGTGTGTATCTGTGTGTCAGTATGTTTATATGTGTGTCCGTGTATTTGCATGTGTGTCAGTGTATGTGTCTGAGTATCACTGTGTGTGGAAGTGTATACACTACACACAAATGCACACCTTCATTCAAACACCAACATTCACACACATACCTCCATACAAAAAAATGCTTACATTCAAAACACAAATTGTGTGGGTGTGTGTGTGTGTGTATATATATACATATACATATATACATATACACACATATACATACACATAAATTGCATCCACTACACATGCACTAACAGACCCTGCAGCCAATACAGGAACACACACTGGGATTTGAAGGCAGGCCCTGGTGGGGCCCAGACCTTAAACTGTGTTAGGGGCCCCACAATTTCTGATGGTGGCCCTGGTCATCGGATATATTTTGAGAGATAGCTCATAGGCAGCTTCACAGAATATACAAGGGGATGCTAGCTACACGGTTTATCATGAGTTTATCGTAAAAAGAACAACCAAGGCGCAATGTTATACAAAGAAAGAAAAAGTTATATCAAACCTCTGAGGATTATGTGTATAAAATGTAACGTGCATTACGTGGATAAAATGTAATTCTGGTACGAAATGTTAAATGTGGTACAATCACCATGACCCGTTGATTGCTTCCTTTTTAGAAATGTATCCCAGAATGAATCTTCATACAGGTCACAAACGTATACCTCCCAACATTTCAAATGTACAAAAAGGGATAGTTTACTTTCAGAGATGTGAGGGGTGTGTGGCCAGGGGCAGGGCTGGTCTGAGAAATTCTAAGTGATTTACTAAAATGTAATTTAGAATAAGAACAATGTATCTTATTTACACAGACTGATTTCTAATGTAGTTTAAAGACACATTACTGGGAGTATTATTGCTGTGGAGCTCTGTTATACAATCAGACACATTACTGGGAGTATTATTACTGTGGGGCTCTGTTATACAATCAGACACATTACTGGGAGTATTATTGCTGTGGAGCGCTGTTATACACTCAGACACATAACTGGGAGTATTATTGCTGTGGGGCTCTGTTATACACTCAGACACATTACTGGGAGTATTATTGCTGTGGAGCTCTGTTATACACTCAGTCACATTACTGGGAGTATTATTGCTGTGGAGCGCTGTTATACACTCAGTCACATTACTGGGAGTATTATTGCTGTGGAGCGCTGTTATACACTCAGACACATTACTGGGAGTATTATTGCTGTGGAGCTCTGCTACACGCTCAGACACATTACTGGGAGTATTATTGCTGTGGAGCTCTGTTATACACTCGGACACATTACTGGGAGTATTATTGCTGTGCAGCTCTGTTATACACTCAGACACATTACTGGGAGTATTATTACTGTGGAGCTCTGTTATACACTCAGGCACATTACTGGGAGTATTATTGCGGTGGAGCTCTGTTATACACTCAGACACATTACTGGGAGTATTATTGCTGTGGAGCTCTGCTACACGCTCAGACACATTACTGGGAGTATTATTGCTGTGGAGCTCTGTTATACACTCGGACACATTACTGGGAGTATTATTGCTGTGCAGCTCTGTTATACACTCAGACACATTACTGGGAGTATTATTGCTGTGGAGCTCTGTTATACACTCAGACACATTACTGGGAGTATTATTGCTGTGCAGCTCTGTTATACACTCAGACACATTACTGGGAGTATTATTACTGTGGGGCTCTGTTATACAATCAGACACATTACTGGGAGTATTATTGCGGTGGAGCGCTGTTATACACTCAGTCACATTACTGGGAGTATTATTGCTGTGGAGCTCGGTTATACACTCAGTCACATTACTGGGAGTATTATTGCTGTGGAGCGCTGCTATACACTCAGACACATTACTGGGAGTATTATTGCTGTGGCGCTCTGTTATACACTCAGACACATTACTGGGAGTATTATTGCTGTGAAGCTCTGTTATACACTCAGACACATTACTGGGAGTATTATTACTGTGGAGCTCTGTTATACACTCAGGCACATTACTGGGAGTATTATTGCGGTGGAGCTCTGTTATACACTCAGACACATTACTGGGAGTATTATTGCTGTGGAGCTCTGCTAGACGCTCAGACACTTTACTGGGAGTAATATTGCTGTGGAGCTCTGTTATACACTCAGACACATTACTGGGAGTATTATTGCTGTGGAGCTCTGTTATACACTCAGACACATTACTGGGAGTATTATTGCTGTGGAGCTCTGTTATACACTCAGACACATTACTGTGAGTATTATTACTGTGGAGCTCTGTTATACACTCAGGCACATTACTGGGAGTATTATTGCGGTGGAGCTCTGTTATACACTCAGACACATTACTTGGAGTATTATTGCTGTGGAGCTCTGTTATACAGTCAGACAAATTACTTGGAGTATTATTGCTGTGGAGCTCTGTTATACACTCAGACACATTACTTGGAGTATTATTGCTGTGGAGCTCTGTTTTACACTCAGACACATTACTGGGAGTATTATTGCTGTGGAGCTCTGTTATACACTCAGACACATTACTTGGAGTATTATTACTGTGGAGCTCTGTTATACAGTCAGACAAATTACTGGGAGTATTATTACTGTGGAGCTCTGTTATATACTCAGACACATTACTGGGAGTATTATTGCTGTGGAGCTCTGTTATACTCTGAGACACACCAACAATATGGAAAGAGCGATATTAAGATAGAAATAAGGAACAGAGGGATTTGGGTCCAAAAAAGGGACTGTCCCTCCTGAATAGGGACACTTGGGATTTGTTTGCCTATTGTACTGGTCCAGGGTCCTTGTTTCCAGTGCAGGAGATAATGTAAAGGGATCCCAGATATTGGGTCAGTTTGTTGTTATCAGGCTCATTTTAATGAGGATTTGGTAAAGTAGAGGGTTAGAGGTGTTAGAGTATAGCGGGGGTGGGGGAATTGCATTTTGTGTAACTTAAAACCCATTATACTGCGGTGCGTCCTTCATAGATAGGAGAGAAAGCTGAATTTTACTGCGTAAAGGAAATGCCATTTTTATCTTAAGCCTTAAGTAGACAGACTTTTACTATTCTTTACTGCAAACTCCTTAAAGTGAACTATGAACAAAAGGAGAGTGGATTGCAAGGGGGATGTTTTAAATAAATGGCCATTAATTCTAAGGGCTTGGTAGTGGGTAATAGGGCAATGTGTCTGGTCTCAGTGCTTGCTCTTTCTGTCTCACAATTGCCATCACAGATATACTAGTGAGGACCTTAATACTTCCCCCCTCCCCTCCCCATAGCCCCCCAAACATCAGCATCCTGTGAATTGGGACGCTGGTGTGCAGGGTTAAAGGAGGTGGGCCAGTGATGTGAATTGCGTCATGGGCTCTGCCCAAACAGATGTCTGCCAATCACAAAACTCAGCGCACCATGCAGTGCTGTTTCAGTGATCTCTACCGGGGCCAAGTACCCTTAGCCCTTTATGTATGACCGTAATGAAACACTCACTCTTTGTTTTCACCGTTTTCTCCAACAACGGGACACCAGGAAACTAATCCGGGACCACATCTCTCTTTCTCCAATCCTTCGGTACGATTCCTAAAAAGAACATTTGTATATCTCTTGCCAGAGAGACATCGAGACAGTCCCACCAAAATCA
This sequence comes from Pelobates fuscus, assembly GCF_036172605.1. Lineage (NCBI taxonomy): Eukaryota > Metazoa > Chordata > Amphibia > Anura > Pelobatidae > Pelobates > Pelobates fuscus. The sequence continues at coordinate 14,500,242 of NC_086328.1, forward strand.
TATATCAAGGAGGAAACTAAGGCAAGAGATATACAAATGATCTCTTTAGGAGTCATACTGGAGGTTTGGAGAAAGGCAGATGGGATTCCTGTATTCAAAAAGGGTTCATTATCTCTGCCTGGAAATTTTAGACCTATGAGCTTAAAGGGATACTGTAGGCACCCAGACCACTTCTGCTCATTGGAGTGGTCTGGGTGCCAACTTCCACTACCCTTTACCCTGCAAGTGTAATTATTGCAGTTTTTTTATAAAGTCCTCCCCTAGTGGCTGTCTATTAGTTACTAGAGGGAACTTCCTGCTCCATAGCACAGGTTTTCTGTGCTAGAGCGTCGCTGGACGTCCTCACGCTGTGTGAGGACCTCCAGCGTCGCTCAAATCCCCATAGGAAAGCATTTTCAATGCTTTCCTATGGGGTGCGCATTAGGTCTCCTCGGCCGGCGGGTGGGATCAGTCTCGCCCACCGGCCGACATAAGCAGAAGGAGGAGCGGCGGGGGAGGAGCAGGCAGCGACGTGGGACATGTCGCTGCCTCAGGTAAGTCACTGAAGGGGTTTTCACCCCTTCAGCAACTGGGGATTGGGCGGTGGGAGGGAGAGGAATCCTGCAGTGCCAGGAAAACGGATTGTTTTCCTGGCACTGAAGATTCCCTTTAACCTCTATGGCTGGGAAAGTATTTGAAGGGTTATAAAGCAATAATATTCAGGAATTTAATGGAAAGAACATGTCATTAGCTGACATTAGCACGGCTTCATGTAACATAGATCATGTCAAAACTAACTTAATTTCATTCTATGAAGAAATAACTAGACATATAGCTCAGGGTGTTGCAATGGATGTGATCTACTTGGATTTTGCAAAGGCATTCAATAAGGTTACACATGGTAGGCCAGTGTTCAAATGAAAAGAAAATTGGATGAAAAATGTTGTTCTTAGGCAGAACATTGGCTTAAAGATAGAGTCCAGAAAATGATTTCAGAATTGTTATGGACTACAATCTATGCAATGTCAATCAGCAGTTGCTAAGGCCAGTAAGATAGGGTCATGTATAAAATTAAGCATTAATTCTCAAGATTAAATTATTATTTTGCCTCTTTATAAATCACTAGTAAGACCATACCTTGAATATGCTGTGCAATTGTGGGCACCTGTTCTAAAGAAGGATATTCTGGCACTAGAAAAAGTGCAGAGGCGGACTACAAAATTAATAAAAGGAATGGAACATTTTAGTTATGAAGGAAGGTTAGATTTAAATCTTTTTAGCTTAGAAAAATGGCACCTCTGAGGGTATAGGATAGCATTATACAAATATATATGGCCAATACAAACCATTGTCTGGAAATGACTATACATAGGTCACCCATTTAGACTGGAAGAAAAGAGATTTAGCCCAAGGCAAAGGAAATAATTATTTACAGCAAGAACAATAGGGATGTAAAATTTTCTGTCTGAAGAAGTGGGTTTATCGGAATCTGTACAATTTTTAACCCCTTAAGGACCAAACTTCTGGAATAAAAGGGAATCATGACATGTCACACATGTCATGTGTCCTTAACGGGTTAAACATTGGCCAAATGAATTCTTGTAAAAAAACATAATATTCAGGTATATAATATTTTATACATGGATTAACAGCTTCTTGATCTAAGGACAGACCTGACTGCCAATCTGGGGCTGGAAAGTGTTTTTCTCTTTATACTGTCTACAGACAGACTTGCGCAGTTTGCCAGGTCTCATATCCGGCCTTAAACCGCTCCCTAAACCTTTCATTGAAACACAAAATCGGAATGAGTTTCAACTGGACTTTATTTTGACCTTCTTTTGGATCAACAGTAGAAACAGATGTGAGAGGGGTTGAACCTGATAGACGCAAATTTTTTCAGCCTCTATTACTACATGAAACATTGGACGTAGGCCTGACATTGATCCGTGGCTCACATTGTTGACCAAAAAATGTTTTTTTATAACCAAAATAATTTAATTGTATTGTGACAAGTGAGCTACTCTGAAGAGCATGGGTCTGTCAAATCATGATATAACAGAGCATGCAATGGTTTGTCTTGTTGATAAACAGAGTAGGTATCGCTGACCGTTATAACAAGTGGGCCATCACTCGATGTAGAAAATCCCCTTTATTAAAATATTTCTGTCTTTGTGAAGGATGTTTGAAGTGTTGCTGATTTGAGGATCCGATAAAGAGGCTTTCTTACACTGATTACTGGACTATTTAGAGCAAGGGTGCCCAAAAGGTAGATCCCCAGATGTTGCAGAACTACAACTCCCATGATGCTTTGCATGCCTCTAGAATGCCTTTAGAATGACAAAGCATCATGGAAGCTGTAGTTTTTAAACATCTGGGGATCTACCTATTGGACACCCTTGGTTTAGAACATAAGTGGCTAAAGTTGGGCCAGGTGCCCGGGCACCCCTATTGGTCCTTATTGTACACCGTGAACAGGTTCACTGTATTTTACAGTTACATTGTTGATGGAACATTCACAGACTCTACAAGATTAACCATTTAGCTTCCACCAAGTCATCCCTTTAGACAGTGCCCACGATAATATGGCCTTCCTAGGCAAGCATCAGCACCCCCTGGTGTCCTACTCGACTGATTTCTCTTAAAGTCAAGGTCGACTACTTTTGCTATTTCCTAACAGCATTGAAGTGTATTTTGCAGCTCCCACATATTGAGCTGGAAAGAATGTCAGCTAATGAGAAAGCTCTTGTCAGCAGCGAGTTGTAATGGTTTGATTTATGCATTGCCTGACAAATGCTCATTTAAGTCCTTGGAGGGAACCTTGCAGGCATGTCCGTGCTTGTCACATGCAAACTTCCCAGCTACTTCGCTGTGAGAATAAATGAAGTGTGATGGATCCCTAGGCCTGACAATGGTAACAATGGGAATAAACTATTACAACAGGTCTCTCAGATAGATCCGTTGGTTAATGCTCCACAGAGATCCACAGTAATAAATCCCAGAGTAATATGCAGTGGTAGGGGAAGAATAATTCATGGTGGTTTCATGGTTACACATATACATATATATATGGTTTAACATTACAAAAACAATGAAGGGGAGAGAAATGCAGACAGGGAGAAGCAGACGGACAGAGACAAAGTTGGCAGACAGGATAACAGTAGTTTGTTTTCTAAGAGCATACCTCCAAACTGTCCCTATTTAGGAGGGGTAGTCCCTTTATTCTGTCCTAATGTCCTTATTTTGTAGGAGCTCGATATTGTTGTTGTGTCTGAGTGTATAACTGAGCTCCACAGCTATAACACGTACAGTAATGTGTCTTTAAACTGCAATTAATGTGTTTAGAAATCAGTCTGTGTCAATAAGATACATTGTTCTTATTCTAAATTACATTTTAGTTGCATAAATTGTTATTAGTAAGTCATCTAAAATTTATCAGAACAGCCCCGCCCCTGGCCACACTCCCATTCATACCCCTAAATTTAAAAGCTATAGTCACCCAGAACACTTCAGCTCAATGAAGTGGTCTGGGTGCCAGGTCCCTCTAGTTTTAACCCTGCAGCTGAAAACACAGTAACTTCAGAGAAACAGCTATGTTTATACTGCAGTGTTAATCCAGCCTCTAGTGGCTGTCTCCCTCACAGCCACTAGAGGCACTTCCGCAATTTACACGGAGTAAATTGCACTTATTTGACACTGGACGTCCTCACCGACCTCCAGCGTCAATAAAGATCCGCATAGGAAAGCATCGAGTAATGCTTTCATATGGGCGGGTTTGAATGTGCACGTGCCACTGGCCGCGCATGCGCATTCGGCTCCAATCGGCAGCTGACGTCGGCAGGGGACGAGAGGTCACCAGCGCCTAGATTAAAGTAAGTGGCTGAAGGGGTTTTAACCCCTTATGCGCTGAGGGAGGGGGGCTCTCTAAGAAATTCATACAAGAACTCAATGTAGGGGATTCTTAATGTGCCAGTATATGCTCAAGAGGAATATCAATTGATACTATTGGACAGTCAATGTTCAACATTAAATCCCTGAACATTCCACGGCTGATGGAAACTTTAAGTGCTTGTTTTTTTTGTTGTTTTTTTTTTCTTCAAATTTTTAGTGGGAGACGGGATGAAGTGACAGAAGGAGGAGATGTGTGGGTTTTGTAGTGGGGTAGAGATGATATGTCAGGCCTAGGGGCTATTGGACCTCATTAGACCCCAAGTCCATGTTTTGATGTTCTTCAAAGCACAACCTTCTCTTTGGAACTCGCAAAATTAGGACTACTGAGACTGCTATTACTTGTTAGTTTAGAGGGAGAGGGGAAGGGGTGGGGGGCAGGTGGGTTACAGGTGCTTTGCGTTTCCTTCAGGCTTTTTGGCCTCAATAGGCTCCATGTTTGATGTTCTTCAAACAACATGTTCCATCCTTTAGGAAATCACCCATTCCGATGTGATGGACGCAGCCCACAGCCTATGCTGAGGCTTCAGTCATCATTCTAGAGGTAGCAAATTACAAACAAAATGGGCCTTTCTCCCATTACCGTCCTTATGAGTAAGCACAGAAACTAGATACATAATACTTTGTGTGTTCCTGCAAGCACTTAACCTATGAACTCATTAAACACATCAGCTGTAGCACGGCCTGTAATTTTACGGACCCTTTCAAAACAAGTTACTGGACTGACACACATCATCCATTAGACCAGCCTTGGGGCACATTCAGGTTTGAATCTATTTTTAGGACATTTGCCATCATAAAATCCAGAGATGTCCCCGGACATCACAGTATTCACCTCGTATACACTGTATATCACACAGTTCTGGATTCTAATAAAGGGGTGACACAAATCATCAAATATGTCATTATCATGGAGGCGTTGAGCCAAGCGTTTAGATATACAGAAGGTACATTTATAGGGTTTTCGTTTAATGTGAAATAGTGACAGATGCATTGTTTTTAAAGGAATTGAGATATTATAGAAATATTTCTATGTAATATAGAGGCACCTGCGCATGTGTTACACCGATACACATATATACATCCACCTATTCCAGTAAGTAATATTTTGCAATGGGTCAGCTTACCAGAGAGAAGTACTGATATCAATGGAGAGTACCACAGAAAATGTAGGTAGGAGGTGGGGAGAACAAAAGAGAGAAGAAAGGAGGGCGAGAGAGGAAAGGAGAGGGGGGAAGAAGGCTGAGGGAGGGGGAAGAAGGCTGAGGGAGGGGGAAGAAGGCTGAGGGAGGGGGAAGAAGGCTGAGGGAGGGGGAAGAAGGCTGAGGGAGGGGGAAGAAGGCTGAGGGAGGGGGAAGAAGGCTGAGGGAGGGGGAAGAAGGCTGAGGGAGGGGGAAGAAGGCTGAGGGAGGGGGAAGAAGGCTGAGGGAGGGGGAAGAAGGCTGAGGGAGGGGGAAGAAGGCTGAGGGAGGGGGGAGAAGGCTGAGGGAGGGGGGAGAAGGCTGAGGGAGGGGGCAGATGGCTGAGGGAGGGGGCAGATGGCTGAGGGAGGGGGGAGATGGCTGAGGGAGGGGGGAGATGGCTGAGGGAGGGGGGAGATGGCTGAGGGAGGGGGGAGAAGGCTGAGGGAGGGGAAGAAGGCTGAGGGAGGGGAAGAAGGCTGAGGGAGGGGGAGAAGGCTGAGGGAGGGGGAGAAGGCTGAGGGAGGGGGAGAAGGCTGAGGGAGGGGGAGAAGGCTGAAGGAGGGGGAGAAGGCTGAGGGAGGGGGAGAAGGCTGAGGGAGGGGGAGAAGGCTGAGGGAGGGGGGAGAAGGCTGAGGGAGGGGGGAGAAGGCTGAGGGAGGGGGGAGAAGGCTGAGGGAGGGGGAGAAGGCTGAGAGGGGGGAGAAGGCTGAGAGGGGGAGAAGGCTGCGAGGGGGAGAAGGCTGAGAGGGGGGGGAGAAGGCTGAGGGAGGGGGGAGAAGGCTGAGGGAGGGGGGAGAAGGCTGAGGGAGGGGGAGAAGGCTGAGGGAGGGGGGAGAAGGCTGAGGGAGGGGGGAGAAGGCTGAGGGAGGGGGGGAGAAGGCTGAGGGAGGGGGAAGAAGGCTGAGGGATGGGGGAAGAAGGCTGAGGGATGGGGGGAGAAGGCTGAGAGGGGGGAGAAGGCTGAGAGGGGGAGAAGGCTGAGAGGGGGAGAAGGCTGAGAGGGGGAGAAGGCTGAGAGGGGGAGAAGGCTGAGAGGGGGGGGAGAAGGCTGAGGGAGGGGGGAGAAGGCTGAGGGAGGGGGGAGAAGGCTGAGGGAGGGGGGGAGAAGGCTGAGGGAGGGGGGGGAGAAGGCTGAGGGAGGGGGAAGAAGGCTGAGGGAGGGGGAAGAAGGCTGAGGGAGGGGGAAGAAGGCTTATAGGGGGGAGAAGGCTGAGAGGGGAGAGAAGGCTGAGAGGGGGGAGAAGGCTGAGAGGGGGGAGAAGGCTGAGAGGGGGGAGAAGGCTGAGAGGGGGGAAAAGGCTGAGAGGGGGGAGAAGGCTGAGAGGGGGGAGAAGGCTGAGAGGGGGGAGAAGGCTGAGAGGGGGAGAAGGCTGAGAGGGGGTAGAAGGCTGAGGGGAGAGGGGGTAGAAGGCTGAGGGGGGAGGGGGGGCAAGATAGGATGAGTTAAATATGTCGTTTTTGTGAGTTTCTTTTGAACCTAGAGAATCCAAATATGATTTAAAAGCACTTTTCAGGTTATGTACCTTTACATGAACTCTATCACTGTGCATTGTGGATCTCTAGGTCTTCTCGGCTTTAGTTTTGTTACAGTTACAACTTTATGCTACTAGATGTACATTAATTTGTGCCCGTTCTTAAATAAAGAATTTAAAAAATAAATAAAATGTACTTTTTTCAAATGCTGCAGCTATAAGACACGACAGCTGACAACATAACTACGCAATGACCATAAGTTGTTATGGTGCCTAGCGTGTCCCTTTATTAACCCTGTGTTTCTCTGTTCATTGCAGAATTGGTGGCAGAGATCAAAGTCAGCAATGTCCAATAAAATGGAACACGTATATCTGCAGCTGAGTCTGGCAGAGAAATCCCCAGCCGGTTTTGCTTATTCAGTCATGACTTTCCAACAAAGGTGCGATTATATCCTTAGGATGACACATCCACATAGTGTTCAGAAAATCCATGGGAGCCGCGCTGTGTACTTCAGTCTCATTGGCACCCTTAGGTGTATACAGGAATATACTGTATTACAAAGAAACTGCACCTCCCCCATCACCAGACATAAAGAGATCAATTAATTATAGGAAGAGGGGGGCTGGCTGAGGCAATCCCCAAACTCCTACAAATTAAACATTTACTAAATACATAACTAAGCTTAAAAATATACCCCATCTAGTTCAGTGCTCTAGGCTGCTGTCTAGTTTGTTCCAAACAGAAGGGAAAGATCAATCTTCTATAGAGGTTAAAGGGACACTACAGTCACCAAAACAACTACAGCTTAATGTAGTTGTTCTGGTGTCTATAGTCAATCCCTGCAAGCATTTTGCTGTAAACACTTCCTTTTCAGAGAAAAAGCAATGTTTACATAAGTTCTTAGGAACACCTCTACTGGCTACTCCTCAGACGGCCATTAGATGTGCTTCCTGGGGCCATGCTGCACAAACACTGACGTTCAGCGTCTCCATGCTCCGCAATGCAAATTACATTCAAGGCATCTCTAAGAGGAGATGCTGATTGGCCAAGCTGGCTTTTGATCCCACCCCCACCTCCTTGATGATCTCAGCCAATCCAATAATTTTCCTATGGGAAAACATTAGGTTGGCTAAAAAAAAAAAAAAAAAAAAAAATCAATTCTGATGTCCGTAATGGAGGCGGATCAGGACGGGACCAGCATCAGCAGACCCGCATGGTGCTGGAAATAAGGTAAGTTTTATTATCTTTTAAGAAGGGGGCAAGCTACCTAAATGGTGGTTTTAACCTGATAGGTCAGGAACCCGCATTTGTGTTCCTTTAAAAAGAGAAGGGAAAGTAAACACATAGATTAGGAAATGGGAACAAATATCACAGAGAATAGTTGGCATATCAGGAATCGGTTGCTGGATTCCACCACTCAGACACCTTTAATCTCTAAACTTGATCTCAAACAAAAAAAGAGACTTGTAAGAGAAACCACAGAGGAAAACCATTTATTTTGATGGAATAATATTGTTTAATGACTAGGAGCACTCAGCAGTCAACCAGATCAAGACTTCTGTACAACTTCAGATGTGGCAAGAAAAATAAGCCATTATTCAAAGAACACCATCGAAAATCTCATCTACCAGCCACGATGTAGTCAGATGGCAACAAAACAAAAGCATTATGAAGCCCACGGAACAACGCAGAGGGGGAGTGGGCCTTGACAGGGCCAGAGAGTGGGCAGGGAAAAGATTTGGGGGTGGGCTTAGGTTAATGCAGCGTGGGGGTGGTCTAAGAGCAAGTTAAATAGCGGCCATCTTAGAGAGGAGCCATTTTAACAGAATTTCACTCACCTGTTCTCTGTCAGGTCTGTGGGATTCTTCTCTTTTCTCGTTTCTGCAGGTATGGCGTCGTCGGAAGAGATCTTGGAGGGAGTCCAGGCGGCTGTCAGAGACCGAGGCATGGCGTGGCTGCATCAGCAGCTCGGCGCTGCGGCAACATCCCAGGAGCCGGAGCGGAGGCCTACACGGAGGACAAGGCCGCCTCAGCGCCTGAGCCCGGGTTTGGCACCCGCGACTCGTCGTCGGAGGAGCCCATCGGTCGATGACAGGGTGATGGCGACAGGTTCCGACAGCGGTTTGTCGAGACGGCCGGCGCCGGTCACTGGGACGGCTGGCCAGGCGAGGAAGGCCACAACTAAAGGAGCACGCGGGAAGATGGCGCCCCGCGGATCTGCGGCTGGCAGGAAGGCGGGAGCAGAGCCGGTGTCCAGGACAGCCGTACAAATGATCGGGTCGGGAAGCGGCCAGGAGGCCAGGGAGGCCGGAATATCCGGATGCGGTGAGTCGGGCACCAGGGGGGGTTCGGGGAGTCAGGGCCAAAGTCATGCTGCTGGCTCTTATCTAGCGGTCCCGCCACAGGAGCAGGGGGATCTGGACAGCGGTACACGGGGGAGCTGTCTGTGTCGTCTGAGGCTATAGGGTTGTTTACAGACGCGTCGGGCAGCATTGGCTTTGGTGCTTATTTGGCGGGGGACTGGTGCGCGGAGAGGTGGCCAGACATGTGGTTGTCATCCGCGCTTATCAGAAACCTGGCATTTTTGGAACTGTTTCCCGTGGTGGTCGCGGTGTCGCTCTGGGGTGGGGAACTTGCCAACAAAAGGGTCGTATTTCATTCAGACAACATGGCAGTAGTGCAGGCGATTAATAGCCTGTCTGCTAGCTCACCACCGGTGGTGCGTTTGTTGCGGCGGTTGGTTTTGCTTTGCATGTCGTCTAACATTGTGTTCAAGGCTAGGCACATTCCGGGGTGTAAGAATGTGGTGGCTGACGCTCTCTCTCGTTTGCAGTGGGAACGTTTTTGGGAAGCGGCTCCTGGTGCAGCGAAGATAGGGCGGGCGTGCCCAGTCGAAATGTGGCAACTCGGGATGGCCTGCTTGGGGAGTGCATAAGGAAGTCGCTGGCACCAAGCACCTGGTCGGCGTATGTTAAGGTCTGGAATGTATGGGAGGAAACGGTGAATCAGGTAGGGGGGGAGCTTTCCGGGGATCGGAGACTGGATGTTTTGTTATGGATTCTTTGCCAGTTGTTCGTTAAGCAGGCCTCTCCGGCCATGGTCGACAGACACATGTCGGCCTTGGCGTTTTTATTCAAGTTTAATGGGTGGGAAGATGTTACTAAACATTTCTTGGTTCGGCAGGCTATCAAGGGCTTCAGGAGAGGGAAGAAAACGGCTGACGCGAGGCGGCCGGTGTCTTTCGGGATACTTCAGGGGTTGGTGGAGCTGCTGCCCTCGATATGCCGCTCGCCATTTGAGGTTGAATTGTTCGCAGGTGCATTTGTGTGGGCCTTTTTTGGGGCTTTTCGTGTCAGCGAGCTGGTGAGTGGGAACAAGGCGGGGGTCGGGGGTCTGCAGCAAGAAGATGTGGTGATCTATGCTGACAGGGTGAGTATCAGGCTGTGCAGGTCAAAAACTGACGTTTTTGGAAAAGGCTGCACGGTGGTCTTGTATGGGTTGCCAGGGTCCAAGGTTTGCCCGGTGCCACGGGGAGCAAGTTATTTGGCGCTCCGACCAGAGGGTAAGGGCTGTTTTTTCATACACGCTGACGGGTCAGCGTTGTCACGTTTTCAGTTTACCAGGGTCTTCCGGATAGGTCTGGGGAGGATGGGCCTGGAGCCTATGCAGTTCGGTACTCATTCGTTCTGTATTGGGGCCGCAACGGAGGCGGCGAGGTTAGGTTTGGGTGACGATAGGATTAAAAGGATTGGTAGATGGGAATCCTTGCGTTTCCGATCGTATGTGAGGCCCGACAGGTTGGTGTAGAACAAAAAAAATAAATCAAATAAATAAATAAAAAACTGGGTGGTGAAGGTGTTGTTAAAGGGACTGTGCGGTGGAGGCCGAGGTACTAACTTTTGTTTCGTTACAGGTTGGAAAGTGTGGGTGATCAGCCATTCGTTTGTGTATTGGGCACAGAAGAGAGCTGCAGCTAGAAGAAGCGGAACACAGCTGGGCTTTCCTCGGGAGCGGGTGGCGATCTCATGGTTTGGTTTTAGGGGGTTTAACTGGCAAGGTTTCAGCAGTGTATTGTTCAGGAAACTGTATGGGGGGGGCGAAGCCAGATGTGGTAGTGTTGCATGGCGGGGGGAACGATTTAGGGCTTGTTCCTCAGAGGGAGCTAGTGAGGCGGATGAAGAGGGACATGGATCGGCTAGTGGAGCTGGTCCCTGGCGTGGTGGTGGTGTGGTCAGAGATGGTTCCCCGATTTGCGTGGAGGCACGCTAGGGACCCGGCTGCGGTGGCCCGCTGCAGGGGCAAGGTTAATAGGGCTATGTCAGTGTTTATTAGGCGTCTGGGAGGTGTAGTTGTTCGGCACAAGGAGTTGGAGGGCATGTTGCCTGGTTATTTCAGGAGGGACGGGGTTCATTTGTCAGACGTAGGGATTGACTTACTGAACCTGGGCTTTCAAGAAGGTATTGATAGAGCCCTGTTTTTGTGTGGTGGGGGTCGCGCATGTCCTTAAGGGGTCAAGGCATGTGCTATGGCGGAACAGGGCATGGTAAAGTTGGAAGTTGGAAGTGGATAGGCCAAGGCCTAGGCCGGAGTAGGCCAGATGGATAAGAGTGTTGGTAGGTTCAAGCTCTTCGGTGGCTATGAACCTAGGGGGTAGGGGTGTCTGGGTACACCCCTACAGTAACGTTTGGTTGGGGCCTCTTTGGTAGGCCGGGTGTTATGAGTTAAATGTTATTGAAATGTTATTTATTGTTTAAGTGCTAGGGTCATTGTCAGGGGTATTGTACGGGGGATAGTAACGAAATGTTAGAAATGACAATGACCCTAAATATGTTAATTTGTTTAAGATTTAATAAAAGCTGTGGACGTTATACTCCAACAGAATAACTGGTGTCCGAGTCTTATTAAAGGTAATTTAAACTAACACCTGCCGAATAACGACAGTGCCTATGTCATGAAGCCCACGGAACAACGCAGAGGGGGAGTGGGCCTTGACAGGGCCAGAGAGTGGGCAGGGAAAAGATTTGGGGGTGGGCTTAGGTTAATGCAGCGTGGGGGTGGTCTAAGAGCAAGTTAAATAGCGGCCATCTTAGAGAGGAGCCATTTTAACAGAATTTCACTCACCTGTTCTTTGTCCCACCCACCCTCCCTTTAGGTTTTGGTTGGGTTCCCGTTTGGTCACAGCGGCGGGAACAGGGCATGGTAAAGTCGGAAGTTGGCTGGAATTGGAAGTGGATAGGCCAAGGCCTAGGCCGGAGTAGGCCAGATGGATAAGAGTGTTGGTAGGTTCAAGCTCTTCGGTGGCTACGAACCTAGGGGGTAGGGGTGTCTGGGTACACCCCTACAGTAACGTTTGGTTGGGGCCTCTTTGGTAGGCCGGGTGTTATAAGTTACATGTTATTGAAATTTTATTTATTGTTTAAGTGCTAGGGTCATTGTCAGGGGTATTGTACGGGGGATAGTAACGAAATGTTAGAAATGACAATGACCCTAAATATGTTAATTTGTTTAAGATTTAATAAAAGCTGTGGACGTTATACTCCAACAGAATAACTGGTGTCCGAGTCTTATTAAAGGTAATTTAAACTAACACCTGCCGAATAACGACAGTGCCTGTGTCATGTGTGCCTTCACACATTTACTGTCCACACTTGAAGAGGCATCAATATGTTGTGGTGGTGGAACCATCATGCTTCGGTGATAATTTTCATCAGCAAGGACCTGCTGTCTTCTGTAAATGTAAGCACAGACTGACCCTTCAAATTGGAGCCCAGCCTAGAGGTCAATATATTTATCCCTTCCACCCCTCTTCACATATCACACTACGCGCACACTCGTAGCGCACGCTACGAACCCCTCTTCACATATCACACTACGCGCACACTCGTAGCGCACGCTACGAACATTAGGGGGTAGGGGTGTCTGGGTACACCCCTACAGTAACGTTTGGTTGGGGCCTCTTTGGTAGGCCGGGTGTTATAAGTTAAATGTTATTTATTGTTTAAGTGCTAGGGTCATTGTCAGGGGTATTGTACGGGGGATAGTAACGAAATGTTAGAAATGACAATGACCCTAAATATGTTAATTTGTTTAAGATTTAATAAAAGCTGTGGACGTTATACTCCAACAGAATAACTGGTGTCCGAGTCTTATTAAAGGTAATTTAAACTAACACCTGCCGAATAACGACAGTGCCTATGTCATGTGTGCCTTCACACATTTACTGTCCACACTTGAAGAGGCATCAATATGTTGTGGTGGTGGAACCATCATGCTTCGGTGATAATTTTCATCAGCAAGGACCTGCTGTCTTCTTTAAATGTAAGCACAGACTGACCCTTCAAATTGGAGCCCAGCCTAGAGGTCAATATATTTATCCCTTCCACCCCTCTTCACATATCACACTACGCGCACACTCTCCCAACCTTGGTCAAAAGACCTCATGGAGACTCTTGTATCTACTTCATACTAATTCAATCCCATTCTTCTATTATGATCCATTTGATTGGCAGAGGACCACTATTGATTTTGGCCTAGTCTTGATTGACTAGGTTTAGAACACCCTTTTATGACCCCGTCTCCTCTGTCCTCTCGTCCCCTTTTTATACAAGTACGCTCATTTCTGGTGGTGAGCTTCTCTCAGGAAAAGATTTGTCGACTGCTTATAACAGTGAGATATAACAATTTTTATAGCGTGTTCTAGATTTTATTACCCCATAAGTCTCACGTTATCAACCTCAGAAGGATAAACATCATCCCTGCTTGGAATCGAACCAATTACCCTAAAGGTCTGAACAGGTACTGTAGAACCTACAGAAGGTGCAATAATCAAGGAGATACATATCTCTAGTCGAAGATTTATTTTTAAAAAAATGTATTTACATGGTTTTACAAGCCACATACCGACCCCACAGGACACAGGATATAGGAGATTGATGGCATGCTCTTAGTTAAATAATTACAGTATTTACGAAGAAGAAAAAAAAGTGAAACAAAAATAATAAAACCAGCTTTTGCAGTTTGCAAGCACTTGCACTTGCTTAACATTAGATAATTTGAATGATATCCCCACTACTTGCAGCTGCACAGGGTACTGTGATCATTATTCTAATGCTAAATAGCTCCCGAAGGATGCAGAAGATTTGTCCCCACGGGACACGAACATTCATTGCTTGACTTTTCATCTCTGCATCACGGGAGACCTTTATATGCCCGAGCCCGGCACAATTACTTAGAGCCAAGTTGTTCTTTAAAGCACTAGTATTACGGTCGTTGCTATGCAGACTAAAGTGCTTTGAAAACATCAGGGGAAAAAAAAAATTATATTCTATTGTATTTTTTGTTCTTCTCGCTTGGCCATTTAAAAATCACTTATACCTATGAATATTAACAACAAAAAAACAGGTTTTGCATGGTGTTAGAAAAAAAGAAAAATCATTTTAAACTCCTGCGGATTGAAGAAGACATGTTAGTGTTTTCTTTCTTTAAATAATGTAGTCATCAGAGAGTGGGTGCTTGATAATTGGGTAATGACGGAATTTAATCAGGAGAGCCGATCAACTAAACAACCAATGCAAAGGGACAAACGTTTTGCAAAATTTAGGCCAAAATAGGTGAGTTCTCTTTAGTGCACGTTTTAACATTTTTTTGTTGATCATACAGTCAGCTAATGTTTTATCTGAAGTTCTGGGTCAAGAACCAAGAGTCAGAGTCAAAATTGCTAGACTCAAATTATTTATCTTCATCTGTAGAGTTTGGACCTTATGATCTAAAGGAATGCAATCTACAGTTACAAATCTTATCTAGCGATCGATGCATCTAATGGCAATCTAAGAGAAACAAGGTAGAGATCAAATTTGACAATACACTTGTTTAGAAGCGCTGTCTTGATGCACTGAGAAAGTGACTTGTGGGTTTTCTGTGTGAAAACTGCTCTGCCAGAATTAAAAATCCCTGTTAAGTAGATATACACCAAATGACAACATGCATGCATTTAAGTATGCATTTGTTTCATGGGGGATATATATATAAAATCCTCTTGCAAAACCTGCCTATTTCTTGTCTGCAGCCTTTGCAAGCCCTCCCCTTGTATCCCCGCCCAGACTTTCTGTGACTGTCCAATCACAGACTTCCCACTGCAGCTCAACGAGAAGTCTTTGCAAGGGCAATTTCTGCCTCTTGCGTTTAACTCCACTGAGCTAACCAAACCAGGAAGTAACAGGTCCGGTTATCTGCTGAAAAGCCAAGGGGGTGTAACCAGGTTCAATTACAAAAGTGTCACTTTCTATTGAAATCTGAAAATGTTTGCAAAAAAAAAAAAAGAGGACATACTCTTCACATACAAAGCTTTTCAGCACACTAAAGTGCTTTAGGGGTCTGGAATGTGCCTTTAAGGTTATGTTAGGCAGCTAAAACTTGAATGCAGATGAGATTTACGGCAGGACGTAAGGGGTTAGTAAACGTTCTCATTTAATGTAATATTTAATTGACCATCATCCCACAGCCTAAGGTAAGAGGTGAGGTTCTAAGCAGGGATTTTAAGGGAAGCCAACTAACCGGTTAAATAAACCTGCACATTGAGTTAGTGAAGATATGGGGGCGTACTCCATCTCCCCTTCAGTTTATGAGATCTTGAAGACCTTCGGCATTGTATGAGATTTTTATATTGGCAGGGATTATGTCAAAATACTGAGCTCATGTGCAGTAAAACCGGTCAGGTTATCAGAACGATTTTCAGTAATGTGAGAAAAGGGGAATATTCCAAAATGAAAGGTAATGAATTTAAGTGATTCTTTTATTGGTTGCGGTTAATTCCCTTAATCTTTTAACTCATTCCTAAAAAAAAAAAGCGTTTGGCAAAATCTAATTTTAACAAAAAACAGAGAATATGAAAACTCAGTAGCCTGCCCTTCGATTAGTCCCCTCTCAGGTCTCACAATAATTTTTGTTCACTTGTGCCATTACAAACTGAACCTACACCATTTGTGTATCAGACTGATCCCACCCATAAGGGCAGTATAGAATCGAAATGCCGGCAAGTCATTTCTGCACGAGAGATACAGCAACCCTGGTCAATCGTTACGCCTTGTTTGAGCATTGTCAAAAAAATTTAAATAAATAAATCGAATTTTACCAAGACATACATCGATAACTATTGGTTGTTAAAGGGTTAAAATAAACACAGGTTTAAAGCCGGGTACCAAAAAAGAAAAAAGAAAGAAAAAAAAAAAAGACTGCAATTGAATGTCCAGGCCAGTTAGCACGTATGGCTCACAATTTATCTTGCAATGGTTGCAAATACAGGGCTTGGCCATCTTGCGGCGCCTTGATCAGAGCAAGTCTAGGCAGGTATGTATCTTCAGAGCGTCTACTGATTTGCAAGCAGGGAAATAAACATATATATTAAAGAGGGCTATTAATGACCACAAACCTCTCCAGACTGTCAACACTACCCACGGGCTGACTAGAATCTGCAGCCACATAACTGTCTGGCCTCACTCACTGGGAGTCAGCTCACACCACTCAACCAATTACCTGAATCATCACGACACAGTCATCAACACTCGCCTACCCATTAGCTAGGATTACATCGCACTCAGACAGCAAAACACGCTACTTTTATGGGAAAAATAAAAATCTAAATATTTGTATGTGGAATGGTAAATTCTTCTCTTATCTGAAAATCTAATATTAGCTAGTGTGGTCTGCTTTCCCAGGTTTCTACAATGTAGAGAAAGAGGGTGAATCATGGGATAGGTAAGTAGATTTGCATGGAGCAAATAGCCGTGGTTAGATTTACCGGTATTCATGTGGAATTCGTGGCTGGGATCGGGAGATTCCTGGAAATGAGGCGATCCTGCTTGGCAGTAGCAGGGACAAATGATTGGAAATAATTAGAGAGTAGGCATGAAAGCAGTGCATGATGGGAGAGCAGAGTGCCCTACAATAAAAAACATGGACCCCACAACCAGGGGCGGACTGAGAACCCTCAGGGCCCCCGGGCAAATTAAATCAAGGGCCCCCTTACAGGCCCCACCCATACTCCGCAGCAAGCGCCACCCATGTCCCGCCTCCATGCACCGCCTCCAGCCACACCCTACACAATCTTTAGACACAAGGAACAAAAGTGCAATAATCCCTTCAAGGCCCCAGTAGAGACTACAATTGAGGGCTAATGGGCCATGGAGGGGGGGTCTTTCTAGCAGAGGCTATCTCAGTGTCCTTTAGAGAGTGTGTTAGAAAGAATACCCTCCAGGCCCTATTAGAGACTACAATGGAGTCTAATAGGCTTGGAAGGGGGTCTTTCTAACAGAGGCCATCTCAGTGTCCCTGCTGGAAACAGTCGCCTCCAGGCCCCAGTAGAGACTACAATTGAGGGCTAATGGGCCATGGAGGGGGGAGCATTCTAGCAGAGGCTATCTCAGTGTCCTTTAGAGAGTGTGTTAGAAAGAATTTCCTCCAGGTCCCATTAGAGACTACAATGGAGTCTAATGGGGCCTGGAGGGGGGTCTCTCCAACACTCTGGTTCCTATTCACAATATAGAAACACAACATAGCTCGCTGATACCTAGGCCAAGTTGGCTCCTCTTACCTTAATTACTGTTGCTGGCTGGCAGTCTGTGGGCTTGCTGGAACACTGTGGGCTTACTGGCTGCGGCTGGCAGGCTGTGGGCTTGCTGGCTACTGCCGGCAGGCTGTGGGCTTGCTGGCTGCGGCTGGCAGGCTGTGGCTTGCTGGCTGTGGCTTGCTGGCTGTGGCTTGCTGGCTGGCAGGCTGTGGCTTGCTGGCTGGCAGGCTGTGGCTTGCTGGCTGGCAGGCTGTGGCTTGCTGGCTGGCAGGCTGTGGCTTGCTGGCTTTAAGCCTAACTGGTGGCCTGTGGGCTGGCTGGCTACTGGCCAGCCTGTGGGCTGGCTGGCTGGCTGGCCGGCCTGTGGGCTGGCTGGCTTGCTGGCTACTGGGGCACTCGTAGATTATTTAAAGAAATAATCCATGCACAATAACCACTACTGCTCTGTGTAGTTGTTATGGTGCCAGGAGGGCCGGGACCCCCTCCTAGAGTAAGTAGTCAAACCGTTTAAGAACAGTTTGACAACTTACCTGGGGTCTGCTGGGATATGAGGCTGTAGTAGGGTATAGGAGCAGTGGTGCAATGTGTAAGGGGTGCAGAGTGTGTGTGAAAGGTTCAGTGTGTGTGAAGGGGTGTAGTGTGTGAATGTGTAGGGTGTGTGGGGCAATGTGTGTACGAGGGGGCTGTGTATGTGTGTGGCAATGTTAGTATGGGGGGCTGTGTGTGTATGGGTGGGCAGTGTATGTGTGTGTGTGTGAGGCAATGTGTGTAAATGTGTATGGTCTGTGTGGGGGCAGTGTGTGTGTATGGGGGGCAGTGTGTGAATGTGTATGGTGTGTGGGGGCAGTGTGTTTATTGGGCTAGAGTTCACTCTCACCACTGTGACCACCAGGAATACCTGGTGGTCACAGTGTTGAGAGTGAACTCTAGCCCGTAGCTCCAGGGCTAGAGTTTACTCTCGCAAGAGCCATAACGTTCCCGTGGTAACCGCGGCAACGATCTGTGCTCGCGCAAGAAGGACCCAGAGGAGCTGCAGGCTGAGCTCCCGGGTCCTCTCTTCCTCCCTCCCCTGCCGGCTGCCCGTACGGTGCCTGCGGACAGGGAAGGGGGCAATTGCTCCCCCTCTTCTTACCCCCCCTCCCTCTTTTAACCCCCCTCCCTCTCTCTTTTAACCCCCCCTCCCTCTCTCTTTTAACCCCCCCTCCCTCTCTCTTTTAACCCCCCCTCCCTCTCTCTTTTAACCCCCCCTCCCTCTCTCTTTTAACCCCCCCTCCCTCTCTCTTTTAACCCCCCCTCCCTTTTAACCCCCCTCCCTCCCTTTTAACCCCCCTCCCTCTCTTTTAACCCCCCTCCCTCTCTCTTAACCCCCCTCCCTCTCTCTTAACCCCCCTCCCTCTCTCTTAACCCCCCTCCCTCTCTCTTAACCCCCCTCCCTCTCTCTTAACCCCCCTCCCTCTCTCTCTCTTTTTACCCCCTCCCCTGTAGCGTGGCCGAGTGGCTTTCCGGTCCGCGGTGCCCGGCCGGAGTGATAGGAAGGTGCACACTGAGTGTGCATCTTCCTGTCAGTCCGGCCGGGTACAGGAAACAGAAACTTCTGTTCCGCGCGGAACAGGAGTTTCTGTTTCCTGTACCCGGCCGGACTGACAGGAAGGTGCAAAAACCGGAAAGCCGCTCGGCCACGCTACAGGGGAGGTGAGGTGACAAACTGCAGCCGCCTGAGCGCTCGCTCAGGCGGCTGCAGCATTTAAAGGGGCTGCCTTTAAATGCCGAAGTGCCCGACCGGTCAGTCCGCCCCTGCCCACAACTCAGATGGTTTAAGTTGCAGGAAGGTTGGGATGCTCGTAGCAAATGTAATTGAAGTTAAACGTTTGGAAATTCTGCTTTGCTTTTTGGTTGTAGGGGACGTGCGTGTCCCAAGTTTCAAGTTATGACAACTGAGCCTTGGGTCCTGCAAGATCAGCTCCTTTCTCAAATCGTGGGTCTGCGAGTCCAATTGTGTGCTTTCCATGCCTATGCTTTCGAAAACCAAAATAGGCAATAAACTTATATTTACAAGAAAATACCATAGAAATGTAGACAGAACAAAAAGTAGAGCATACAGCAAAATCCACAGGTTAAACAGGTAGGATGCAAAGTGCCATTTATTTAGGCAATGAACACAACAAAATACGACGTTTTGGCCCAAGGGCCTCCTAATTCATGATTAAGGCCATTGGGCTGAAACGTTGTATTTTGTTGTGCTAACTGCCTAAATAAATTTCACTTTGCATCCTACCTGTTGAACGCGTGGATTTTATAGTCTACTTATTGAGAGGTTGCGCGAGTCTACTATGGAGTAGCGGGAGGTGCATTGGTTCCTATACCTTGTTGTTCCCCCCTCAAGAGTGCCACACCATTTCAACTTGTGGACAGGACAAAGCCATAGGGAACAAAATAAACGTACATACATCGTAAGCAAGGATCACTTATTACAGAAACTAAGCGTCACAGCCCCTGTGTATGTGTTCTATCCTAGTATTAGACATACAATTGTGTGTGTGCACTCACTTACCTTCCTTGTATAAAGGGAGCAAGCGATCATCGGAACAGCCAAACGAACAAGTAAACAAAAATAACTAAGAGTCAAGAAAGTCACATGCTTTATTGGTGTTCACAACATATCAAACAATGTGTGTTTTTTGTTAAGCCAGGCCATCTGGTTGGTCGAAAAGTTACTTTTTGTTGTAAACATCAATAAAGTACACTAGCAGGTTCTGGGGGCATTTTATACAGGTTGTTCCAAGAATGGCATTCCTAGCAATTAATAATGTTCAACGTCCACTCTAACGTACATGTCATGGGCCCTCTCACATGCAAGATGATCCTGGGATGACCTTTAACCTCTTCTGACATGCCAGAGAGGGTTACTCGGTCCTGCGTGTATGTGATCTACATGCCATTGCCCTATATCTACTCTATGCCAGGACTTGTAACAGAAACATGTGGAATATTTGGGGCATTCTAAGCAGCTGTTCACGCATGACAGTTTCCATGACCAATGGGTTGCCAACATGTCTACATGTTGCCTTAACTGCTTGTACCAGCCTATGACCTTGTACAGAGTCATTCAGCAATGTTCGAACTGGAAGGAATTCAAAGTCAAAATAGTTAAACTTGTTACATCGAGGCTTGAAGCATTTTTCCAGTTGAGATATTGTGAATTAAAAATGTGAAATTTACTTAGAATAACCCGGTTAGTTTCCCGAAACACTCTGAAGACAAATCTTCCCTCTTGTTTCAGTTTTAACACTGACCCAGAGAGCTCCATTCAGGCTCAGGAACGTGTGAGTGCAAAATTAATTTTACAGCTTTGTTTCAGTGTCTCTCCTACTGGAATGAAAGATCCAGAGACTTGATTTGGATTAAGGCACACTTTTACCCCTTTATTCTTTTTTTAGTAAATATATTTTCAGATTTTGTAGGAGTGGGGTTTATCACTCCTGTTAGTTCCCTGCGTCATCGGGGGTATAATTATAGATGGAGTGCTCAGAAACTAAACATTTAAGTGGAGGAGAAAAAAAAATGTGAAAGCTTTGACTTGCACAATGGCAGGTAATTGAGAATTTAGTCCAAAGCTCATTGTGGACGGTTACATTATGCAAGCATTCATGGAATTTAGATAGCAGCCCTGTTTCAAGGAAGGGTCTGAAAAGGAGAGAGGTCATGTTTTGAAACAAGAGGTCATCAGCTTACAGGATAGCATAGGAACCACACAATAGCCAAACTATTAAATAATCCAAAGGATGGGGCCACGGACTAAACTTAACCCCTTCAGGACAGAGCGGCAGGCAATTTCTATTATACTGTGACAATCACCGCACATCATCTGGCAGGAAGGAGTTAAAGGGACAGACCAGGGTGTAGTTGTGACACATTCTTTTTTTTTTTTTTTATGTGTTCAGAGAATGTATTAGCGGGGCACTCTAAGCACCATAACTACAACTCATTGCAGTGATTATGATGTAGGATCTATGGGTGCTGACTCCTTCACATTCTGCACCAAAACATTGAGTGGTAGAAAAACAAAATAACAAAAAAATAAAGAAAATAAGAAAACCAGGGGCTTTTCAACGCATTACAGCTCAGCCCTTTCCTGCTTCCCAGCTAACGCAGAAGATCCACATTGGTACAATGGGGGAGGGAATGAAAGGTTGTGTTGATCCAATGCTCTCTCCCGATCACTGACACCCAGAATGGTAATTGTGTGCCGTGTGCAGGCCACAATTTATTTTAGCCACGTCCTGTCATCCTGGGCGTCTTGCATCTGGGGATACCAGTGACTCAAAAAGCTATTCATAGCCGATTTGTAAAAATTCAAGTCATCTATAATATACAGAGATCAATACAGAAGGTATAGAGGGCCCTGCCCATGAGATCCAGACACTGAAGATCGTTTATACAGAGTACTTAGGCCTTGGTTTAACCCCTTAAGGACCAAACTTCTGGAATAAAAGGGAATCATGACATGTCACACGTCATGTGTCCTTAAGGGGTTAATAGACTTGCCAAATTAATCAACACTGCCAGAAAAACTGTCCAAATCCATCCAGAAACATCACCATTAAAGGAAAACTATAGTGCCAGGAAAACAGTTAGCTCCCTATAGTGCCCACCTCTCACCCCCCCACCCCTCTTGCAGTGCAGACGAGGTTAAAAAGCTGACATCCCTCGGTGCTGGCTCAGGTCAATTAGGATTTCCCCATAGGAAACCATCATATTTCTATGGGAAAGCAAAAAACATGGTAGTCTAGCAAGCGCAAATCATAATCATAACACACTGCCAATCTGTTATTAAAGGGACACTATAGGCCCCAAAAACAATGTTATCTTAATGAAGCAGTTTTGGTGTATAGACCATGTCCCTGCAGTCTCATTGCTCAATTCTCTGCCATTAAGGAGCTAAGCTATTTTGTTTTTGTTTATGCAGCCCTAGTCACACCCTCTCTGGCTGTAACGGGCACAGTCTGCATGGAAAAAAAGTTTCACTTCAATCAGGAACCTAAAATATCTAGTGTTTAGTAAGGCTGTGCAAGTTACATGCAGACAGGTGTGACTAGGACTGCATAAACAAGGTGATTTAACTCCTAAAATTACTTTACCCACAACATACATACACATATATACACACACACACACACACACATAGTATCTCACAAAAGTGAGTACATCCCTCACATTTTTGTATAGATTTTATTATATATCTTTTCATGTGACAACACTGAATAAATGACCCTCTGCTACAATGTAAAGTAGTAAGTGTGCAGCCTGTATAACAGTGTAAATTTGCTGTCCCGTCAAATTAACCCAACACACAGCCATTAATGTCTAAACCGTTGGCAACAAAAGTAAGTACACCCCTAAGTGGAAATGTCCAGATTGGGCCCAAAGTGTCAATATTTTGTGTGGCCACCATTATTTTCCAGCACTGCCTTAACCCTCATGGGCATGGAGTTCACCAGAGCTTAACAGGTTGCCACTGGAGTCCTCTTCCACTCCTCCATGACGACATCACGGAGCTGGTGGATGTTAGAGACCTTGCGCTCCCGCACCTTCCGTTTGAGGATGCCCACAGATGCTCAATAGGGTTTAGGTCTGGAGACATGCTTGGCCAGTCCATCACCTTTACCTTCAGCTTCTTTAGCAAGGCAGTGGTCATCTTGGAGGTGTATTTGAGGTTATCATGTTGGAATACTGCCCTGTGGTCCAGTCTCCGAAGGGAGGGGATCATGTTCTGCTTCAGTATGTCACAGTACATGCTGACATTCATTGTTCCCTCAATGAACTGTAGCTCCCCAGTGCCGGCAGCACTCATGCAGGCCCAGACCATGACACTGCCACCACCATGCTTGACTGTAGGCAAGACACACTTGTCTTTGTACTCCTCACCTGGTTGCCGCCACACACGCTTGACACCATCTGAACCAAATAAGTTTATCTTGGTCTCATCGGACTACAGGACATGGTTCCAATAATCCATGTCCTTAGTCTGCTTGTCTTCAGCAAACTGTTTGCGGGCTTTCTTGTGCATCATCTTTAGAAGAGGCTTCCTTCTGGGACGACAGCCATGCAGACCAATTTGATGCGGTGTGCGGCGTATGGTCTGAGCACTGACAGGCTGACCCCCCACCCCTTCAACCTCTGCAGCAATGCAGTCTATTTCCCAAAGAAAACCTCTGCACTCAACATCTTTGGTCGACCATGGCGAGTCCTGTTCTGAGTGGAACCAGTCCTGTGGAACCGCTGTATGGTCTTGCCTACCGTGCTGCAGCTCAGTTTCAGGGTCTTGCCAATCTTCCTATAGCCTAGGCCAGGGATACGCAACCTTCGGCATTCCAGATGTTGTGAACTACATCCCCCATAATGCTTTTACACCCATAATGCTGGCAAAAGATCATGGGAGGTGTAGTCCAAAACATCTGGAGTGTCGAAGGTTGCCTATGCCTGGCCTAGGCCATCTTTATGTAGAGCAACAATTTTTTTCAGATCCTTAGAGAGTTCTTTGCCATGAGGTGCCATGTTGAACTTCTAGTGACCAGTAAGAGAGTGTGAGAGCGATAACAGGAAATTTAACACACCTGCTCCAATTCACACCTGAAACCTTGTAACACTAACGAGTCACCTAGTATCTATTTATAGTGGAGGAAGTCAGATGCAAGATGAGACTTTCATCATCAGCGAAATTAAGCAGTGAGACTGCGAGGGCATGATCTATACACCAAACCTGCTTCACTAAGCTAAAGTGGTTTAGTTGCCTATAGTGTCCCTTTAGTATATTGCTTTTTTAAACTTTCTAATGTTATTCTACATCTTAGTAACTCTTCAAAATGTAGACAACACACATTGCATCTCTGCCGGCATCTCACTGGCAGCATTGGGCACAGCGGGCTGCATACCAAAAGAATTTGTACCAGGAAGACGGCTGGCTTGTGAAAGCATGTGACCATTAGATCATTGACTGCAGCTCACCTGTTATCAGACTGGCAATCTTTCAGTAATCATCTCGCAAGGCGTTTGAGTGAATCATTTGTGATTCTACCCACCCGTCGACAAAAATCATGCATTTCAGCTCCAAGTCTCAGCTCCCATCACTTCTGACATTCCCTGTCTGCAAAACATAGTCTGCTCAATCTGTCACACACACAGACTGTTCTGATGTTTTACTTAACTTTAGCAAAAACTAAATTACTTGCAATTAACAGGATGTAATTATCAGCTTTACCAAACAAGCGCAGATTTATATGTTTTTATATTCTTTTAGTTACGTCAAGGGGGTAGATACATTAGCACAGAAATCGTATTCAAGCATGATGTAGCTTATCATCTATGGTTACATCTGAGTTTTTCATTAAAAAAAAAACCTTTATGAAAATCTTTTATATCAGTGCCATCATCCTTTTTTGGACCACGGTGCACATCAACAAAAGAAACATCCCAGGCACAAACAATCAGAATGTTACATTTTCTTGGAGCCTTGATAGAAACATATGGGACATTTATTATTAAACTGACTAAAGTCGCTACCATTAATTACCGGATGGGATTTACAATTTAACAACAGAAATACCTACTTAAAAAGGGACATTAAGCAGCATAGTGGTGTAGAGTGGTTATACAGCTTAGTGTGTCCCTTTAGAGACCACAGATAACCTAGTACAGCTCTGAAGGGACACTCTAGAATTCTAAAGCCATGATGGGCGTAGGAACCCCAAAAAATCTGGGGGGATAGCATTTTTACTCGCCGGGTATATTCTTATTTAGTAAACTAGGAGTTGTTTATCCCATTGTACAGCGCTACGGAATTTGCAGTCGCTATATCAATGATTAAATAATAACATTAAAGGGTCACTACAGGGAAGGGGTTTTACTTACCCGGATACAGCGCCGGGATCCTCCTGATTAGAACCACCCCTACCCTTCCCATGAATATTAGAACCCCCCCTACCCCTTCCATGCACAAAATAACCCCACCTACCCCTTCCACACATATTAGTACCCCCCTAGCCCCTTCCGTGCATATTAGTACCCCCTAACCTCTTCCATTCATATTAGTACTCCCCTAAACCCTTACAATAATTTTTCTACCTCCCCCCTCCTCCCATCCATATTAGTAGCCCCCCTAAACCCTTCCAATAATTTTTCCACCTACCCCTCTCCCCCTATCCCCCTATCCTTATTAGTAGCCCCCCTAACCCTTTCCAATTATTTTTCTGCCATGTTAACTAACGCCAGTGCTGGACTGCCACGGTGTTTACATTAAAAGGCCTGCAGGGACAGGCTATAGACACCAGAACCACTACATTAAGCTGCAGTGCTTCTGGGGACTATAGTGTTTCTTTAATGTGAGGTAAACAGGGATACTCTATAAGGTGAAGCGTACCTTCTAGTGGGAACTGGCAGACCTGTGGCAATCCCTCTCCTTCCTTGAGGGGAGACTGCAATCCGCAGACAGAAACCTCCAATACGGTCACTAGAATGACTGACACCCTGAGACAGCACTCCACACTCTTAATAGACATCAGATGCCAGCTGGAGGACCTGTAAAATCGTCAGAGGAATAAAAACATCAGGGTAAGAGGCTTGGGGGAAAGTGGTGGGTAGTGAACACCTCTTATTGACCTATTCAACTTCTTTCGCAATGGAATGTGTTCATAAAGCCCTATGCTCTTGGCCTATTGTTTACTCCACATGGAAGAAGTTTCTAGAACCTTTCGTCTGATTGAAGGACTAGTTCTGTGTACTTGGAACTTGGTGTGTCTCAGCAATATAGCCTTCCTATGGTGCTCTCAGATGGCCCTTTACGCCCTTATTATACAAAGCTTCAGTAACATGACCTTTGCAAAACCTTTGAGGATTCCCAGTGGGAACAGGTATTCCTTTTTTACTCATAAATCTTCTATCAGTACCCAATATCATGAGTTGGGGCACAAATTGCTCACTCATTGGTACAACACGCCTGAGAAGTTAACCAGTATGTACTCAACTGCAGACCGGGAATATTGGCGCTGTGGGAAAGAACTTGGCACACTCATCCACATATGGTGGAAGTGTCCTCAGGTAGGATCATTCTGGAGGTATATTCATGCAGCTGTCTCCCTGCTAGAAGACACCCACGTCCTTTCATTGACAAAGTCTACTTGCTTCATCTTAACTCCTTCCCATGCGATTATATCAGAGGTCTGTTCTTCTACCCGTAGCCTTTTACCCAGTCATTGGAGGAGGAGAGAGGTGTCCACCATACGGGAACTGGATTCTTAGAGTGGAGGAAACACGCTCCTGTGAAGAACCTATACTAGCAGCCACAGACAACCACCAATGTTATACTAATTTATTTATTAATAAAATATTTTACTAGGAAGGATACATTGATATGTCTCTCGTTTTCAAGTAAGTCTTAGGTCCTCAAACATTACATCGTTACAAGAGGGTACAATAAAATAGTAAAAATACAAAAACAATATTAATACACAACATATATATATATATATATATATATAAAATAGAACAGGTAAGAAATATATAATCAACCATGACAGGTGCATTGTTGATCTCTGGTGGACCCCATAATCAGTAAATCCCCCATTTCGTAATCTCACGCATGCTCATCTATTCTATAACCTAAATGTCCTGTCAGTGTCACCCTAACTGGACTCACCCATCACTGGAGCTATAGAAGGGGTACCAGACTCCATTGTATCAGGGGTGAGTTTTAAGACCATTATGGTTGTGTGTGGGGGGGTTATTTATGGAATTTTTAGGTGTCCCTCATTATAATAGTGGTCTACCAACTCAACGCATAAGCAACTTATTTACTCTTTGAGCAGAGACCCCAAAAAGCACCAATCACAGTTTTCTTCTGCATTGATACATGCATAATATAATAAGCCCACACCAACACTGTCCCAGTTTTGGCAGGATAGCCCCTAATTTAGGCTCCTAACGTTGCTGCTTTTTCTCCAATAAAGCTGCTATTTTTGTTTTCCGGAGTGTCTGAACCATAATTTATTCAGACTCTAATTTAGGGTCCTATCCCATTATCTCGACTTTGTTCCCTGATGTCCCTCTTTTGGGGACACCAGGGAACAGTCATTAGGTGGAACTAAGGCCCTTCAATAAGCACTGAAACAGCGCAACCTGCATGGTCTGCTCTCAGTGGACCAGTCTGCTTGACCAGTCGGAAGGGCAACAGCAGTGACACAACTTTCACGCCTGGACTGCAAGGTTTACTGGTTCTCGACCAGAATTTAGAATGTTAGATCTTCTCATGGGGAGGGAAGATGAAAAAAGACAAAACGATGAAATATTTAACCGCAATAAGCTATGAAACCCAGCCTTCTATCAAACACAGATATTTTAAAATGTTTAATTTAAAAAAAAAAAAAAAAGCCCTGTGTTTTAGCATTTAGCAGTTGGTTAATTTGTCTTGTCTACATGGAACCAGTGACCCAGCTAGAGTTGGGATAAATCATTTAGCGGCCCAGAGAGGCTGGTGAGGGACGGAGGAAAATACAGTAGTGAGTTTATTAAAATTCCTTACCTGTAGGATAGAAAATAAAATACACACAGAATGAAAACACTGTCAAACTTCAAAGCCAACCACAGGGATAAAAACCCCACACAATAACGCTTTCTACTAAAAAGTATCTTATCCATCAATAGGTTGTATTAGTTAGGAATGCCTGCCATTCTTTGACTCCCTGTGTGGGATTTATCAGTCACACCTCAGCATAGACCTATCATGGAATTGGTTAATCTGTCACACACACACAGGTTATCAGAGAGAGATCACTAGCCTTCTCAATTCCCAGAGTCCAGTTACATAGGGCTACGCCTGCAAGCTGCAGGTTAAAGGGTTTCCCCCCTTCTCCTAGAGACACCCTTTATGCATTCACTAGATCTCAAGATTCATGTTTAAGAAGAGAAAAATTGCTTCATTAAAATATATATAAAACACGTACTTACAGTTTAACAGCTAGTCAATGATAAATTCACTCTGCTTGTCCTGATCACCCACAGTACGATGCTAAGCGACAGGTGTGTTAATTAAAGATCAATATATTTTTTGGGGGGAAAAAAAAAGTTTTCAATTATAAGGCGGGTGCTACAGGTCTTAAAGGAGAACTGACATGAAAAATAAAACATTTGATAATCTAAATTCACTATTTAATATTTATGACTTTGCAGAACTGTTTCGTCCATACCTCTTTAGTGTAAAATATATTAAGGTTTACATTCCCCTCTCAAGAGTCTCTGTTGTAAATAAGTCATAGAAACACAGAAACATAAAATGTGACGGCAGATAAGAACCATTCGGCCCATCTAGTCTGCCCAGTTTTCTAAATACTTTCATTAGTCCCTGGCCTTATCTTATAGTTAGGATAGCCTTATGCCTATCCCACGCATGCTTAAACTCCTTTACTGTGTTAACCTCTACCACTTCAGCTGGAAGGCTATTCCATGCATCCACTACCCTCTCAGTAAAGTAATACTTCCTCATATTATTTTTAAACCCTTGCCCCTCTAATTTAAGACTATGTCCTCTTGTTGTGGTAGCTTTTCTTCTTTGAAATATAGTCTCCTCCTTTACTGTGTTGTGATTCTCTTTATGTGTGTATTATATATTTCCTACCTGTTCTATGTTACATTTTGTATATATTGTGTATTAATATTGTTTTTGTATTTTATTGTACCATAATGTATCAATGCAATGTTTTGTGGACCCAGGACATACCTAAATACAAGAGAAATCTCAATGTATCGATCCGGGTAAAATATTTGATAAATAATGTATTTAAATGTTTCTGTCATATCCCCCCCATCTTGTCTTACCTCCAAGCTATACAGTTCCTTAATGGTTAGTGCTCTGTGTTATAAGCAGTGTAATAAGTAGCAGTGTTATCTACTAAAGTGAGGATTATTGGGAATTCAAAATAAATTTTAAATGTAAGGCCAAAGTAGTCAAATAGGAGGCATTATCCAAGTTAGCTATGCTTCAAATTCTGCTACTTTGGCCTTAAATTTGAAATTGACTCAGAGTTCTCTTTGTATTGCAGACAATTTACATTCATTGTAAATAACCATGTTAGACAGACTGAGAGCTGCCGTCAGAGCTCACAATTCCAGCCAAATTCACTCTGAACAAATCTAGGAAAAAAGGCATATTTGACCAATACATGAATCTTTTAAGGTCAGTCTATCGAAATCTGTAGTAGTTGGCAAAATTGTTTAAATAACAAATTCATAAAATAATATCAAGTTAAAATATATATATATTTCTTAAATTAATTCCATGGAGATGGTACGGCTGGTATTAAGAAATATCATTCTATTGCTCAATGCTATCAAATCAATCCAAAACCCAAAGTCCAAATACTTCAATAAATAACTCAGTGCATTCCTGTTAGGATGGTATTGGCCTGAGGTCTGTATGCCACCTAGTGGCTACACATGAGAACTACAATTATTCACTACATAAGGTCTCAAACTACAGATACTAAGTGTTAGTGAATCAGTGTTCATTATAGAACATTGTCAGATATCTGAATCACAACTAAAACAGCCGGTCTGTGACTATAGCTGTGTATGAAAATATATGTATGCCTATTTTGTGCTATTGAGATCTCAGTGGAGAGGGATTCCTCATTTCACTTCTTAATCACGGGGTGTGGCTAGAGGTGTGACCAGTGACTGGGAGTACTATGGCCATTTGTGTTGGTCACATCATCACCTACTGATTTATGTATCTTTCATACATTTGTACACATAGTGCTGTGAGATGTATTGCTGTGGAGCTCTGTGATACACTCATTCACCGCAGCTATTGCTGTGGAGCTCTGTGATACACTCATTCACCGCAGCTATTGCTGTGGAGCTCTGTGATACACTCATACACCGCAGCTATTGCTGTGGAGCTCTGTGATACACTCATACACCGCAGCTATTGCTGTGGAGCTCTGTGATACACTCATTTACCGCAGCTATAACTGTGGAGCTCTGTGATACACTCATTCACCGCAGCTATTGCTGTGGAGCTCTGTGATACTCATTCACCGCAGCTATTGCTGTGGAGCTCTGTGATACACTCATTCACCGCAGCTATTGCTGTGGAGCTCTGTGATACACTCATTCACCGCAGCTATTGCTGTGGAGCTCTGTGATACACTCATACACCGCAGCTATTGCTGTGGAGCTCTGTGATACACTCATACTAATCACTCACTTATTCAAACAAGAATAAATCAAATCCCAGTATCAGCGCTTAGCAGACAATCCCTTGTATACCAAGCGAATGGACAGAGGTATTCAGCCTCTGAGTCTAATTTTATATAAAATATATCCAATGTCTTGAAGTAAACGTCAAAGTAGAGGATATAAAATAAATCAGGATATCTCCACACTGACGAGGCAGTTCAAATAGTGGGAAAATGGTGCAAATCTTCTATAGTAGTTTTCTTTCGTCTGGTGTGAAATTGTGTCCACCTTAAAAAAGTGATACTAACATAGTGTAAAAAAGTAACAATTTATTGAACACACTTAAATATCCCCCCTACATACAAACTCTTACAAGATAATATTGGGAGACTTGTCTCTAAGTATCACAGAAAAAGCAGAAGTACAATACGGTGTACTCGCCGATATGGTGATCTTGGGCCGCTCCGCCGATGTCTGTGCTGATCGGTCCTCAGACACACTGCACCTGACCGAGTTGTTTATATATGGAGCTCTTTGATTCTAATATTACACACTGCACATTACTGTGAGTTTTATTTCTGTGGAGCTCTGTGATACATTCATACACTGCACATTACTGCGAGTTGTATTGCTGCGGAGCTCTGTGATACATTCATACACACTGCACATTACTGCGAGTTGTATTGCTGCGGAGCTCTGTGATACATTCATACACACTGCACATTACTGTGAGTTTATTGCTGTGGAGCTCTGTGATACATTCATACACACTGCACATTACTGTGAGTTTATTGCTGTGGAGCTCTGTGATACATTCATACACACTGCACATTACTGTGAGTTTTATAGCTGTGGTGCTCTATGATACATTTATACACACTGCACATTACTGTGAGTTTTATATCTGTGAAGCTCTGTGATACATTCATACACACTGCGCATTACTGTGAGTTGTATAGCTGTGGAGCTCTATGATACATTTATACACACTGCACATTACTGTGAGTTGTATAGCTGTGGAGCTCTGTGATACATTCATACACACTGCACATTACTGTGAGTTTTATTACTGTGGAGCTCTGTGATACATTCATACACACTGCACATTACTGTGAGTTTTATAGCTGTGGAGCTCTGTGATACATTTATACACACTGCACATTACTGTGAGTTTTATTACTGTGGAGCTCTGTGATACATTCATACACACTGCACATTACTGTGAGTTGTATAGCTGTGGAGCTCTGTGATACATTCATACACACTGCACATTACTGTGAGTTTTATTACTGTGGAGCTCTGTGATACATTCATACACACTGCACATTACTGTGAGTTTTATAGCTGTGGAGCTCTGTGATACATTTATACACACTGCACATTACTGTGAGTTTTATTACTGTGGAGCTCTGTGATACATTCATACACACTGCACATTACTGTGAGTTTTATAGCTGTGGAGCTCTGTGATACATTTATACACACTGCATATTACTGTGAGTTTTATTACTGTGGAGCTCTGTTATTCAAACTGCACGCTACTATCAGTTTTACTGCTCCAGAGCTGTGGAGTTCTTGTCATGGGTAGTAAAGAATGATGGAGGGATTTGGGACCCAGAGTGGGACTCTTCATCCTAAAGAGGGAGAGTTTTTGCAGCATAACCTCGCAGTGAAGCCTTTTATGTCAAAGAGTTTCTGCAGAAGCTGAGGCCAGGTACATTGTCAAGATACTCCGGCTAGCCTGAACTACTGCTGGCGTACTGTGCCCAAGGCTGGTCTTAGCTGTGACTACAGACAACACCTAATCATTCCTTGTCCCTTTGATCTAAACTGATCCATCTACACTTGATTAAAAAAAAAAATTCCAAATCTCACAGCTTTGATCTCCTTGTTAAGGATCTTCAAAGGGCTTTCGGTGAGCAAACAGACAAACAAAATAGCAAAACTACATTACAATTCTAGAGAAGGACAATGCTGTTAATGTCCCTGTGCCTTACCAGTGTTTGTAAACTAAGAACAATACACAGATGTTTCTGTCCAGGGTCTCACAGTGCTGAGAGCCCCCCTTCATAGCTATACATTGAGAAGGTGCCACAAGGAATCCCAGCAGGTCTTTTTTTTTGAGGGGGGGTTAGTTGAGTGCACATATCTTTCACCAGCCAAGATGAAAGGATTATGTCACACAGCGCCAACAAAGAGCTCTGTTTAACTTTGCAGCAGTGTGTGGGGTAGAGTTCAGCATTAAAGGACCACCGTGGCTTGATCCAAAGTTTGGGGACAGTATCTGACTTGGCTGTCAGGGGTCTTCTATAAGATGGAGAAGAGATTATTGCTTCATCGTGTTTTGAAAAGTTCTCGTCTATTGTTGGCGAGTTGGCGAAGACTCCAGACAGTCAGAGGGCTGCGGGTTTATAGTTACTGTTTTGTGGTTGAGTATGTAATTTATTATTTATTAACCACTCCTCTTAGAACAAAATTATCAAAGATATTTACTCAGTGGATGAATGTATGTACGTCAAACCAGATTGGAGATTAAATTGTCACATCGATTGATCAACTCAGGAGAAAAAAAAAACAAAAGTTCTGATCCCATGAAACGAAGGTTAACGTGCATTTCAATATCCTTAAAGGGTCACTGTCACTTCTCTGGAATGGACATCGTTATAATAAATCATTGAATATCACCTATAACTTGTGTTAACCTTTTTATCACGAGATGCTCCATTTTATTTCAAATTTATATTAAATATTTAGCAGTGACATCATAACCCAGGTCATATCAGGCAAAGCCAAACCGGAGGAGAAAAATTGAAACATTTGGAGTTAGTTGGTAAACTCTTCTTACCTGTACTCTTTCTCTATGTAAATTGTCAGGTGCAAAGGACAGAGGTAAAGAAGGGTGGATTTTTTTTACATTTAATTTAATTTTTCTCAGAGGGGATGTGATAGCACTATATATATATACACACACACACACAGGCTCAGTATAAACCGCTATGTGCTGACCTGTTCATTAGCAGAAATATAAAACAGACGAGAGGTCACCCATTAAGACTGGAAGAAAGGAGTTTTCACTTACATCAGAAGAAAGGGTTCTTTACAGTAGGAACAATAAAACTGTGGAATTCTCTGCTTAAACAGGTTGTGTTATCAGATTCTATAAATACATTTTTAAAAAAGGGCTTGGCTGATTTTTATAAAAAAGAACACAATATTCACGGATATAATTCAGATTTATGTAAACAGGTTGTTGATCCAAGAAGAAATTAAATTGTCTTTATGGAGTCAAAAAGGATTTTCCCCCTTTTGTGGCATAATTGGACATGGCTTCATTTGTGTGGTTTTTTTTTTGCCTACTTTTGGATCAACAGCATATAAGAATCGGTTTCAAGGTTGAACTTGTTGGACCTTAGTCTTTTTCCAACCTAGATTACTATGTAGTGTATTCAATGACGAGACATATTTTTACTCTTGTGAATCTCTGGCCAATGAAATGAAAATACCTAGAATCCTTTAAGGCAGGTCAAAGTATGGAGGGTCATGGTGTCAAGTCTCTTTGTGAGCCATTCTATTATTGAGCGTCTGATCCACAGTAAAACGTATGGCAAGGTTACAAAGGCAGATATAGATATCAGAAAGACCGTCTCTGACCTCCTGAACCCATGGCTGAAATATCACACCTATGTCAGGTCAGCCAGTAATCCTCTGGAACAGCTCACTCCTGCAAGCCCTCCTAGGGGGGATATTCATTAGAAGGGAAAATTACATTGATTTTGTGATTGTTCTCTATTAAAGCGTAAGCTCAGAGTGGAACATAATAGATGCATTCTTGCCCTGGAGTTGTAAGCCTTGCAGTAGTCTTCTTTCAAACAGGCTTTTAACTAAACACAGTCAGTAACACATTGTTACTCCAGTCATGATATCTGCTTAGCCCGCCGTAGGGACTATGGTGTCAGAATTATCCTGGCCTGGTTATGGAGCAAATAGTTTAGCAACGGTTTGTCCCCATACCTGGATACTTGCTGTCTTCTTATGCTTCTTGGTGGTTTGTTGACATGCTTCCAGATTCTAAAGAGCTACGGCCGTCAGCGTTTATTAGCTGAGAGAGTCAGCTGACTTCTCTCAGCCAATGGCTGAAATTTTGTGTAATGAAAGATGCACAGAATTGACATTAGCCAGCCCAGAACTATAGTCCTAGGCTGGCTAATGACTCACCCACTGGCGTACATACCGTGGTCGCAGGGGTTGCAGCTGCGACCGGGCCCGTCACTCCAGGGGGCCCGCCCTGCAGAGCTCTGCGACCAGGTGCCCCCTGTGATGAGATCATCACTGCTGGGAGGAAGTGACTGCACGTCACTCCTCCCAGCTATCACGGAGAGCCTGCGTGGGAGGAAGAACAGGGAGTCAGAGTGAGAACTCTAACTCCCACCTGCCTGAGCCACCACTGGACCCCAGGGAAAGTCACCCTCCTGCACCTAAAAGGTAGGAAACAGGAGGGCGACTTAAATATTATGTCTGTTTGTATGCCTGTCTGTTTGTATGTATGTCTTTGTATGTCTTGTATGTGTGTGTGTGTGTGTGTGTGTGTATGTATGTGTCTTTATGTATGTGTATTTGTATGTATGTGTGTCTTGTGTCTGTCTGTATATGCGTGTGCCTGTCTGTTTTTATGTATGTATGTGTCTTTGTATGTATGTATGTATGTATGTATGTGTGTGTGTCTTTCTGTCTGTCTGTGTGCGCCTGTCTGTCTGTCTGTTTGTATGTATGTGTCGTGTGTGTATGTATGTATCTGTGTGTGTGTGTGTGTGTGTGTGTCTGTCTGTTGGGGGGAGGAGGGAGAAGTTAGAGAGGTGGGAAGAGGGCCCCATGGATCCGTTTTGCGACGGGGCCCCATGGGTTATGTGTACGCCACTGAACTCAAAAATGAAGCAAAGAGGTTAACTCCGTACGTGCACCATTTCATAGGGAAAGGCTGCACTTTCAGACTTCCAGGCACCATAACCACTTTATATCACTGACATTGCCGCGCTTGGAGTAACCCTCTAACGTCAGCCTCTCTGTCATCTAGTATCCTAATATTAACATTATCCATCAAATACCAATAAGTAGTTATTCACTACAGTGAGAATACAAAATGACTGCAATTCAAGATCAAAATAGCCGAAGCGGAAGTAAAGCTTACTTGGTGAATTTTTCTAATTCAGCTATTTTGGACTTAAATTTGAAATTCCCTTTGACTTCACTGGTCTTTTTAAAACGACATCATGCATGTTCCATCACTGATAATCTGACAGTTACTGTACCAGCCAGTTCTGGACAAATACAGCCAACTCGCATTCCTACAATGGGGAGAATGTAACTCAATTCAAGCCATTGTGATATTCCGCTTTTCAATAAGTTCCAAGTGAACCTTTAAATTCGAAACCAAGATAGATGAACCGGAACATTCCAAGCGTTAGTGAATAACTCTGTATGGCAGTTGGTTTCATTTTAATGCTAATAATTTAGAAGATAAGCATGGCTTGTCCTTCTCCTGGTCACACAGCATGGCCGCAGATGCCATGAAGTCCTTAAGACAGGTAACAGGGCTGAGCTTGTCTGGCTCCCAGTGAGGGTGGAAGCACGGTTTAATTGGAACAAGCCTTGAACACTTACATTAATTAATAGTACTCCTGAGCGTGCTGTAGTGGTTATGGTGCTAGTATTCTGGTTAAGAGTTAAACAAAGTTCCTATTTCTTTATTAGTAGAATCAGTTCAGTCTGTGTTAGGATAGAATTGGCTCAGAGGGTCAGCAGACACACCTTTGGGAAATGAATTCCATCCAAATAGGAATAAATCTGATATTGCCGATATGGAAGGGGTCTTGTAACAGAAAATCACACCGTGGTCAGCAGGCCAGGTCACCTCATACAGAGCCAGTATTTGTTTTCTCTGAATTTCAGCATGAACAGTCAATATCTCTACCAGCACGATTGGTTTATTGTAAGCTCGCAAACTGGACTCTCAAAACCAGACATTGGTTTGTCTTTCAGATCAAGTCTTGTTAAACACAATAAATTAATTTATCCAGTGCTGCAAGTTTGTTAAAAACGGCTCTGTCACCTTCTCGGGACTTAGACCCCAGACGGTGACTGCTCTGCCAGGTGCAGGTGAGGATTTACTTACCTAAACCTGTACCTTGCAGCCACCGCCGTGGTCTTCCTGACGTCTTGCTGAAGAGCTCCTGGAGCGACATCATCAAGAAGCTTGCGTCAGTGCTGACTCTCGCGCATGCACTAGACTTGTCTAAGGAGGATCCAGCAAGATACTCCAGACAGAGCCTTTTCTCCTCAGCCCTCACTTTACAGTGCAAGTTCTGCCTGATGTAGGGAAAAACAACATGCATAAGACAAAGTCTGAAATTCCACACAGTCAACAGGAGTATTTAATAAAGATTTGATCTTTATAATATACTTGTTTTGGAGTGAAGGGGGATGAGAGAGTTGCGTTGAGCTGTGTGATGAAAGATGCCTGGCCAATGAAAGCCAATATACAGGACCATGCAATATATGTGATAATATCTCCATCTAGTGGTTATTCAAAGTTTGTACATCTTCTAGGGTTCATTTTTAATTTCATACTTTTACCCTAATTAGCCTGAGCAGCACAGAGGGAATTGGCTGCTTGGAATTCGTTCACCATTAAAAATAAAGAAAATTGTACCATGAATATTAACCAGAAAAAGAAAATTACAGTAAGCATGATAACAATTGCTTTTATTCATGGCCAATCATGGAACCGTTACTATAGCTAATCCCCAAGCACTACAAAATGTATGGAAAGAAATCGAAGACCAGAATGCGTGCTGACGAAACCAATCTTATTAAAAAGAAGAAACAGATGACAAAACAACTCTGCCAAATAGGTGAACGAGGCAAGCAAATCCAGTCTGTAGGGTTTAATAAAAAAGTCATAGGCGAGGACCATGTGGCTACCCTGCAGATATCATCAGAAGGAACCTCTTGCCCATGTAGAGCGGGACATTGCCAAAAATCTAGTGGAATGTGCCTTGATTTTGTTGGGAGGAGTTTGCTTTTTCATGAGATCTTCGTGATCCAATACCCGAGAGTAGTGGTTAAAGCTGCTTCCCATTTTCTAGCACCTACTAAAAATACAAATAATTGCTTAGATTTTCTAAATTCTAAAGATACAGAAATAGGTAATGACATCCAGTTCATGTACCTTAGATTCCAACTCTATAGAAAGTTCAGGGACGAAAAGATGGTATTTTGACACTACTTTTGGCAGGAAGTGATTCCTAGGCTTGAGTATTCTCACAGGAAAACGATTGTAGTTCTGAGACTCTTTTAGCCGTAGTGATAACCACAAGGAATAAAGGCAATAAGAGGTAGAAATGTTATCCAATGGAGTGAAAGGAGGTTCTGTTAACGCATCCAGAACTAAAGGTAAATTCCAAGGAGTAGAATAGGAGGTGATCTAATTCGCGTAGCCCAGTAGGCTCATGTACAACCTTGTAGATATAGAGGACTTCTTGTATAGAGCCTGAATCTTCTGTCAAATTCTCATCATCCTTTCTATGGAAGGATGCCCCTAAGTGCTTATTGTATCCATCACTGCTCTGAGGAACATTGTCTGATCGGAAGGGATTAATGGACTTTTCCTCTCGTTTATTATCCAACCATGATCCTGTAGGACTTTTAAAACCTGTTTTGTATGAAGATCTGTTTTTAGGAATGAGGGGACCACAATGAGGATGCAATGAAACATTTGTATACCTTGCCGCAGAAGTAAGGCTATTAACATAACCATAATCTTTGAGAATGTTCTCGGTGCAAGATTCAACCCAAAAGGAAAATCTCATGAATTGGAAGGGCTTTCCTAGTATCCAGAACCTGAGAAACCTGACATGGTTCTTGTGAGACGGAATCTGGCAACAGGCATTCTTCAGGTCTATTGAAGTGATCCAATCCACTCTTTTTATAGTTAAAAGGATAGATGCGATTGATTCCATTTTTAATATTTGCATTGTTAGGGCAGGATTATGAATTTTTAGAGGTCTCCATTTTCTGTGAGGTTTGGGAGCCAAGAAAACTGTAGCGATCTTTAAATCTTTCGTAATGAGGGACTTCTTCTATAACCTCTTGTTCCACCCATCTTTCATGGCAGGTTCCTATTCCCACTCTTTATTTTCTGAAGGAATGCATACCTGTGAAATAAGCAGATTCTATCCTGTATCCTTTGACAATGGATAGGAAACAGGTGTGGTCCAGGCAGGATAGAAGAACTGCTGTCTTCTTCCTACTAGCTATGGATGGACCTGCACACATTCAGAAGGCTTTAATAGTTGATCCTCTTCCTCTAAGGCAGGGGTTCTCAACCCAGTCCTCAGGACCCCCTACCAGTCCAGAATTTGGGGATTACCTGGGTGTGTCTAAGGTGTTTAGAAAAAGGGGAAAAAAACACCTTAGGCTCTAAGGTGTTTTTTTTTTTTCTTTTTCTAAAAACCTTAGACACACCCAGGTAATCCCTAAACCCTGGACTGGTAGGGGGTTAGTTGAGGAGGATTGGTAATTTCTCCAGTTTATTCCCTCTAGTGCAGTGGTTCCCAAACCAGTCCTCGTGGACCACTAACAGTCCATTTTTTCAGTATATCCATTGGAATAAACAAGGGAAATGCATAAATCCTGGACTGTTGGTGGGCCATGCGGACTGGTTTTGGAACCACTGCTTTAGAGTGTTCTTTCACTGGTCAATATGACCTGCTTTCTCAAAAGAAACAATATCTAATCTTTCCAGGCTAAGGTGTTCAATCTTTTCTCAGGAGTAAGAAAAGCCTTTTTCTCATCTATGGCTTTTTGGATGGCTTCATCCAGGACTTTACCAAACTAAAAATTACCCTGGAATGGAAGGGCACATGGTGACATGGATGCTTAGTCTGCTCTCAAATAGTGTAGCCATAATGCGCTCATTGATGCCACTGTTAGTGCCTTACTTTCTACCATTTTGTTTATATCCAAATATGCCTCTGAACAAAATCCTTCATATTATCAAGGTGTTCCCTATGTAACCCTCTAGTAATATCTTCTTTAAAAATTCCAATTAAACTTTGAAAGGTCTTGGAATAGATGTTAAGTTTACAGCAGATTGTAATGCTGATCCCAGAGACAAGTAGGAGTCTTTTCCTTAGGTTCTTTCAACTAAGCCATGGAATTTATCAGAAGCAGTCTTCTCTTAGCCATGTGAAATAGAGCAGCATCAATTTTAGGAACATTTCCCCAGGATTTACAATCTGTTAGATCACAAGGATAAAGCCTTGATGCCTTATTGTAAAGGATTACTTTATTTTCTGGCTTGTTCCATTCTTGGTTAATAACCTCCCTGATGACAGTTTGGACATAGAAAGTAGGTCTATTGGATGCAAGGTCCTCAAAATAATTCTTGGTGTCCCTTATCAGCTTCTCCACTGACCTAAAAATCAACATTTTTAGAGCTATAATTTTCTTCATTGTATCCCTCTGAAATTCCTTCTAGAAATTCTAAATTCTCTTCAAAAACGGAGGAAACCAATTCCTCTGGTATGTTTGGAGGAACAGGTCCCTGCAGTAGGCATAAAACATTCAGCTGTAGCCTGG
The DNA here is from genome assembly GCF_036172605.1 of Pelobates fuscus. Classification (NCBI taxonomy): domain Eukaryota; kingdom Metazoa; phylum Chordata; class Amphibia; order Anura; family Pelobatidae; genus Pelobates; species Pelobates fuscus. The sequence goes on from NC_086328.1 coordinate 14,540,250, forward strand.
TGATCCAGGTCTTGGAGGTCTTCCTGGGGAGTTTCTTCACCAGCTTTAGCCATGCAACTCTTGCATAGATTTTTACCTTCCGAGTAACTCCTGTGTCTCATCTTGGGGAGATCTGACTTCTGCTAATTATTATTTATTTTTATCAAAATGTAGTCAATGTATCATTCTGCTGAAAAGTGAGAAGGAGCAGACAAAAGCTACAATAAGAGAAGTCCTGCGCTTAAGCTGCAAGGACTACAACACACATCAGCCCCTATATATAGTAAAAACCAAAGAAAAGAAAATGTTACTTGCGCCTTTTCCTTAATCCCTATGTATATTTAGACAAATGGAGGTCATTTAGTTGCTCCAATGGCCATTGGAGGGATGCCCGCCTGCCAACGTCAAGGCAGACCCCCCCTAAGCGGGTCCTAACACTGACCCTTCAGCCTGCTTCCTTGAGCTTCTGGCAAAGATATCTCTAATGAGACAGAAAGGGGTATTTTTTATATACACCCCTTTACTTATTAACCCTTAATAGGGAACACATGGGATGGGTAGCAGCATTGTAACCAGGCTGTGTGATACAAAGTAAATAGACCAAAGTTTGGTTTTTACTATATATAGGGGCTGATGTGTGTTGTAGTCCTTGCAGCTTAAGCGCAGGACTTCTCTTTTTGTATTTGTATTTACTTTGTATCACACAGCCTGGTTACAATGCTGCTACCCATCCCATGTGTTCCCTATTAAGGGTTAATAAGTAAAGGGGTGTATATAAAAAATACCCCTTTCTGTCTCATTAGAGATATCTTTGCCAGAAGCTCAAGGAAGCAGGCTGAAGGGTCAGTGTTAGGACCCGCTTAGGGGGGGGGTCTGCCTTGACGTTGGCAGGCGGGCATCCCTCCAATGGCCATTGGAGCAACTAAATGACCTCCATTTGTCTAAATATACATAGGGATTAAGGAAAAAGCGCAAGTAACATTTTCTTTTCTTTGGTTTTTACTATATATAGGGGCTGATGTGTGTTGTAGTCCTTGCAGCTTAAGCGCAGGACTTCGCTTTTTGTATTTGTAAAAGCTACAATAAAACAAAGACTTCTCCTAAATACTTTGTGTAACATCAGTACATTACACAGGGGAACATTTACATGGATATTTCATGTAAAAATCAACCCATGTTTATTAGAGAGGCAGTAGGTACCCCTTTTGGAGCAATTATGCAGCAATATAAATTATCCCATGATACAGTTCAGTAAATTGAACCTGACTCCGTTAGTCCTGCTCTTGCAGGTAGTTTACAGAGTCCTTCAAATAAAAAGAGGATAAACTTTGTTTAGTATGCCCATGGTGCACAAGGGAAGGGGGAGGGAGGACCATACTGGTATGGAAGGAGTGACCTTTTATGCCAACAGTTAAATTGACTGTTTCCTGCCCCGTTTTGGCTGGGGCAGAGCTACCCACAAGTGCTGCTGCCAGGATACCTGTTTAACACTGAACTTAAGGGCCAGCTCCAGCTGAATCCAAACAATATAACCACTTCAATGAGAAGAAACAGTTCCTATTGTGACCCTTTAAATGCGACCTCTAACCATGGCATAGACTAAAAGACAATGGAACAAAACTGGGAACCTAGGTATACAATCCTTCGTTTTCCCCACCAATCAATACTTTAAAGTGAAAATCACCTCTTAGTTATACCTATAAAATCAACCAATCTACAAATGTTAATGTATAGGCGGTTAGCTTTTAAAATGTATATTAAAAAGGAACAATCTAGCATTTGCATTCCCAATATTATATAGCCTTATTATACCCATTTAGGACCCTTCCCCCCCACCCCTTTTCAGAAAACGTCCCCATTGTTTGTTTCCCCTCGTCCACCCCATTCATTGGCAGAAAACCACAATGCAGGAGAGAGCGATGTGGATTTCTTCATCTAATTTTTAGACTTTACAAAAACCTGTTTGCCAACTAGGCTTAGGAAAACAGAACATTAGAAAGCCTGGGAGATTATATTCATAGAGCATATTCTACGTCTGACACTTGTTACAGTATAACTGTTTTAGAAGCATGGATATCGACAGTACACATGTACGACTACGCATGCCATAATAGGCAGAGTGGCCGGGGATGGGTGTAACAGTGCAGGGAATGTGGTCACTGCGATGGGACTATATGCCCGACTCGTGATGGAGGAAACGCTTTACTGGACGAGTAGCCGAGATCTGACCAATGGGAAATAACCGGTTCTTTACCCCACTGGACTACCATCGAAAATACAAACAGTAAGGTAAAAATGAGGACAGGTAAACACTGGGGAGATCCGGTTGGAAGCGAGGAGACAGGAGATGGAGTTTTGTTTTAACTTTTGCCAACGCTACCTGTGAAGCGAGAGAAGGAAAAGGCAAATGCCCATTTGTGAGGACTGCGGCTTGGACATATTGAGATATTCCAACTACAACTCCAACCACAATAAGTCTGAATCCCTGGCTGAGGTCAGCACAGGGTTCTAAAATTTACAACGTAGAAAACCAAACCCAAACAGAGCAAAATATTGTGAAGTACTTTTATTTTTTTATTCTGTAAACCAACGTATGCACAGAAAAACAAAAACGTGTTTGGGAGACGTGTGACCAGTCAAAACAGAACGCAGTCTGCATTTCACATGGTGTGCCACGACAGTGCAGCGTGCCCAGAACACCTGCGTTATTTCCTTCACAGACTATTTCCAAACAGAAGACTAACAGTTTCACAATTACAAGAACTGACTAAAGACAGGAAAGTGCCATTTTGCTGAAAGCCGAGGACAGGACATCAGGGTGTGCAGCCTTTGGTGGCCAGATTACAGAGCTCCACGTTCAGCCTCTGTGTTTCTTGATGAAGTTTATGAGCCCGTTTGTAGACCCATCATGGGAGGTAACTTCAGCATCAGACTCCAGCTCTGGCTCAATCTTTTTTGCCAACTGCTTCCCAAGCTCAACTCTGTTGGACAAATACACAGAAAATAAGTGAGTTGCACTCATTCAATAAATGCCATGCTGGTATTCTCAGGACTGGATCCATCTTCTTTTTAAAAAGCAGAGTTACTAAGAACCGAGCCAACTACTAGTCTACCAATGTCATGTCTGCGTGTAGGACATCATGTCCACAAAGTAAATTTTTTTTTTTTTTTTTTTTTTAATCACAGAAACTTCGTTATTTATTTTGTTTTATTCCTTGGGCTGAATCATAATACCTGGGGGCAGACATTTTGCCTCTCTGTAGGCTAGATTTTACTGAGAATTGTGGGTATATGGAATTGGCAGTTCGGACACAGGGAGAATCAGCTAAAAGTTTATTTTTGTTGACAAAGCCACTTTAAAACATGCCAGCAATACTCACCCCCACTGGTCGTAACTGTTAATGTCCCAAATAACACCCTGAACAAAGATCTTGTGTTCATACATGGCTGGAATAAAAGAAATAAAAAATAAATAAAATCACAATTTAAAATTTTTTTTAAAAAGAAAGTCTGCTCACAAAGCACAATAAAACCCAACGATATAAAAGTAGCTGCATTCTTACCAATCAATGCCCCAAGTATGAATGGGTTAAGTTTAGTGAATACGATAGAGTTGGTAGGCCTGTTTCCCTCAAAGACCTAAATAAAAAGAAAAGCGATTTAGTATACGGTGTTCTAGAATGTCCATGCCAGGTCTCTATACCAGGAACATTATCTGTAACAGCCAGAGCCTGCAGACAAAGCAGATTATGGAAAAGGTCTTAAATGTGACATGGAAATACCTTGTGAGGAAGCAGTTTATCCAGTGCCTCTCCGCTCAGACCAGAAGCTTGCAACTCCTTTTTGGCTTCTTCTGTAGACTTGCCCTTCATCAAAGCCTCAGTCTGAGCCAGAAAGTTAGCCAGGAGAATCTAGGACCCAAAAATAGAATAAAATTTAATGATCTCCACTGCAAACTCCTAATGTTCTGCACGCTCATTGGGGGTTTATTCAAAACAAGCAAGAATTTACACACCTTGAAATATATAGATTTTGTACCATTTCAAAAGCAATGGGAATAGGGGAAAAAGTAAAAAAAGATTGATGGGTAATAACCAAGGTTCAACACATACGGTAATTCACCAATGTTTGGGTTTCAGGAATTTAACCCCTTAAGGACACATGACGTGTGTGACACGTCATGATTCCCTTTTATTCCAGAAGTTTGGTCCTTAAGGGGTTAAAGTTCAAATGTTCGGCCACAACAGCCGAAGTGGAGTAACCTTCCAAGTTAGCTAGGTTTTCAGATTAGCTATTATGACCTAAAATTGTAATATTTATTTACTTTGAAATAAACACTTTAGGGATAAGCCTTTACTGCAGTATTTGTGCATCTAAGTGTGTGTGTGTGTGTGTGTGTGTCAGTATGTCAGATACATATACACACTCAGTGTTAAGGTGTGTGTATCTGTGTGCCACTATCTGCACGTGTGTGTGTGTGTCAGATTCATCACAATGCTTCCCCATAGGATTGGCTGAGACTGATAAAGAGGCAGATCAGGGGCAGAGCCAGCACGATTCAAACACAGCCCTGGCCAATCAGCTTCTCCTCATAGCGATGAATTGAATCAATGAATCTCTATGAGGAAAGTTCAGTGTCTGCATGCAGAGGGAGGAGACACTGAATGTTTGGATGCATTTTAGGCAGCCATGACCCAGGAAGGATCTCGAACAGCCATCTGAGGAGTGGCCAGTGAAGGTATCACTAGGCTGTAATGTAAACACTGCATTTTCTCTGAAAAGACAGTGTTTACAGCAAAAAGCCTGAAGGTAATGATTCTACTCACCAGAACAAATTCAATAAGCTGTAGTTATTCTGGTGACTATAGTGTCCCTTTAAGTTCTCTGAAAGCAGTAGGTCAGACAGGTGGCAAGGTTTGACTTGTTAAAATGTGTGTGTGGAGGGGAGGAGGGGCTGGGGAGACAAGGTTACTCCTGGAACCACAAAAGCCTGCCCTAGTTGTTATGGTGCTTGAAACATTCCTTCTCAGAGCACAAACCACCCACAAGTATAAAAGAAAAAAAAAAATTAAAAACACTTTAAACAATATTCTACAGATTTGGGAGCAAGATTATAGCCAAACCTTGTGATGAAGGCATTTTCTGATTGGATTCTGTGTCTGCACAGGAACCATGAAGTCACAAGGAATCAAGCGAGTACCTAGACACGTTACAAATTGCAGAAATTAAAATTCTGTCTACTTGATAGATTATAGAACTAGACTGAGCTTGCTGGAGCAGGGTTCTCATTAAAATCTTCTTCTGGTTAACATGTATAATAGTTTGTGTCTCTTACTTGTAATTATATTCTTACATTCAAATTCGGAAGTGCTGCAGAATTTTGGCGCCACATATCAGCAAGCCGTTAGAAGTTTGGTGGCATCTATTAACATTGTAATACTACAAGTCACCACTAGATGGTGAGGTAACAGGAGGACCTGCTAAGTAATGTCAGCAATTCCTATACCAACTGGTTTAAATGAACACTACCATGTCCTTCTGCTGCCCGGCTACCCGCCATTAAAAGGGTTAAAAAAAGCCACACAAAAAAAATATATATATATATATATATATATATATATATATATATATATATATATACACACACACATATACACACATATTATTATTATTATTTTATATAGCGCCAACAAATTCCGTAGCGCTGTACAATGGGTGGACTAACAGACACATAATTGAGATCAGACCACTGGACGTACAGGAACAGAGGGGGTTGAGGGCCCTGCTCAATGAGCTTACATGCTACACACACACACACACACACATTCAATTCCAGGCCCAAAGTCTGATGGCGCTGGCTCAGTCTCCGCCTCCTCCAACACCAGTGCCAAGGGAGGAACCCAATGTGCATGCACGCATATTAGGCCTTCCCCATAGGAAAGCATAGAATCAATGCTTTTCTATGGGAAATTTGAAGACACTGAACATCCTTCACGCAAGCCCGAGGATATCCAGCATCGTGTCACAGACTCAAACGCCATGAAAGGCCAGGAAGCGCCTCTAGTGGCTGTCTGAGAAACAGACACTAGAGGAAGTCTTAACCCTGCAAAATAAACATTACAGTTTTTCTGATATTGCAACTTTTTACATTGTAGGGTTATGGGGACAGGGACACTGCACCCAGATCACTTCGACAAGATTAAACTGTTTACAGTGTCCTCCATTTAAGATGCAAATCAGACAATATAGTTATAACAAGGGAGCTACCCAACCCTCGTTTAATGTAGGAAAATCGGGTTTGAATAGATTCATCACAATTGAAAAAAAAAAAAAAAAAAGAAATTAAATTAAAAAAAAAAAACACACACACCCCATCCCGAAACCCACAGGAATAAAAGACTGGAGACAGTTATGTCGGTCTTACCTTGATGTATGAGCTGATAGAAGGCATGCTGACCGTTTGTTCCAGGTTCTCCCCACACCACAGGTCCGGTATTGTAGTTCACACGGGCCCCGGTCTTTGTGATGTATTTACCATTAGATTCCATGTCACCCTAGACAAAAGAGAGATCGTACCAGTTACTTTAAAGATACATCCAAGTTGTCTGACACTTCCAGTATCACATTCTAAGGTTGTCTCTGGACAGCAGACTTGTGCAAAAATGAACTTCAGCCATTCCAATGGTTATTCGCTAGATTTCAATAAACACGAAAAAAGTAAAACTGCAGGTAAATCCTGGACGATTTAATTAGTGAAAGATATGGATCTCCCCTTGTATTTATCGGCATCATGTATCATGAGGTTCCCTTTGGTTCTGCTAGTTTGTTTCCTGGATAGAAAAGTTCTGCTCAGGAATGCAGCGAGTGAATTGGGCCCTTCGTACACAAGCTAGCATAGCAAGCTTTAGACATACAGTGGATTTTACAATATACTTTACCATTTGTGAGAGTCTTGGAAATAAAATATGAGCAAGTGCCATTTAACCCCTTAAGGACAGACGACGGATATATTCCGTCACGATTCCCTTTTATTCCAGAAGTTGTGTCATTAAGGGGTTAAAATCAGATTTCCCTCAGTCGGCCAATGATTACATTCTGTGTGTATTCTGTATTTTTAGATAATGCACAGAAAGTGTCAGTTACCTGCTGGAAATAGGCTGCAAATCGATGCATGTACTGGTCGTAGGGCAGCAGTGCATGGGTCTCGCAACCGTAGAAGTTAATATACCAAACTCCCAGTACGGCAAGAAGTACGGGAATGTTGTTTTCCAGGGGGGAATTGTAAAAGTGATTATCCTGGAGAAGAAAAAATAAATAAAATTATTAGAGGAACAATTTTTGATTTTCCTTTTTTTTTTTTAATATATCAAATCTTTTTAATACTTAATTTCTAGTATTATGAAAAGGACAAAGCCCTCTCACTGCCCCTGCTCCAAAATTAGGGTCTCTCCGGTTGTGACATTTTAAAGGTCATGTCCTTACCCTCTGTTTCTATAATTAAACAGATTCCCACCCTCCCATTAGCAAGGCAGACTCGCAGTCTGGAGAAAGGGCACTGCTGACAGTTATACAGTGTTATGGGGGCGTACAGACCGGAGGACAGATATAAGACGCTGCCCATCATTTATAGATCTATATTGGGGACCTTCTCATACAGGAATCTCAAACAAAATGTGAATCCAGAAACTGGCAGCATCAAACTGAAAGGCCAGGAATTCCCCAAACATAAGGGCACGCGGAGCTGAAAACAGACATATTCCCAATGCGCTTACTTTGGCTAAGACCTTCAATTTCCTTATAAATTGCCAACAATGCCAATTTTATTGAATTATCTGAGTAAATACACAGCTTTACATTTGACCAATTTATGCGTGATGGGACCCTAAATCTATAATTGCCAAAAAACAAACAAACAAAAAAAAAAAAAAAAAAACACACACCACAACATTGCATAGAAGGCCATAGTTAATGTCTTGAGTCCTTTCTTTCAGGTATAAAACTATCGGGTGGGGGGGGCGCACAGCACACAAAACAATTTACAAGAAGAACTCACCATCCAGTGAGCTCCAGACAATAGTTTTTCAAAGTTGTCGAAACCTAAAGATCAAACAGTATTGGTTATGTTTTACCTAAAACCAGTTATGATAAACAGATTTACGCTAGAGAAATTATATTACAGGCAGACATTGTGGAGTTTATTCCCAGGACGTGGCTCGATTGGTAATGAAACGGCCAATAAGTCTAACCACTTGTACATCGTTACAGCATATACTTGTAGCCAGCACTTTTAATCATATTAGAGGCATTTATCTCAGATTGGATGCCTGTCCCATCATGTCACTGCAGATTCTGACATTAGTATACAAATGTGAGCTTATATTTAGAGGGCAACACCTTGTCTTCCAGCATTCTGGGCACATCTTAGTGCAGGAAACTGGAAAAATCAAGAGTTTTAAATTAGACCGCATGCATATTCGTCTTTTGCTTTATCTAAAGCCTGGAACTTCCTTAAAATATTTTTTCCCCAAACTTTACAGAGGTAAACATGAGCATAATCCCCAAATCACGTATTTTTAAATTAAACCCGATGCCCAGGTCTTCATGCTATGAATTGTGCGGTTTAAACTATGAAAATATATATTTTTTAATTTGGCCATAAAAAGAAATAAAAAGCGAAACTGGTTTACTTCAGGAAGGAAGGATAGTGTATGAACCATTAAGGTTGCTATGGTTACGGATAAACTGCATAGAATGTAACCGTGACGGACACCCACCAATGTGAAGGGCAATGGAGAGACCGATTGCTGACCAGAGAGAGTAACGACCGCCAACCCACTGAAAAAAAGAAAACAAACCGTAAATTTACAATTAAAACTTAGAAGAGGAGACCCATACCAAGCGTGCAAAGGCCCATGTAAAGGCAGAGCTAAGAATACAAGTTCTTGACACTTGACCTTTATCCTGTACAGTAGGAAGGCAGCACATTGAACTGTAAAAAAGGTCAAACCTGAGAATAACCGAGCAAGCCAGCCAGGACTAAGGAGATTACTCAGGTTACCAGCCAGCTGTCTGAACGAATGGGCCTGCTTTCACAGTCAGACTCCGAACATCTTAAACACACAACTCACAACGCAACGGCTAGAGTATTCATCAGCTCATTTGAGATGATCAATACTATAAATTTATATATAGCTAGGAGTAGTAAGAGTTTGAGAGCAAAATCTATTTCTGCGTGTATTTGCCCTTGTATTACAATGCCAAGTTACGATGCCCTCTCCCACACCATATGTGCTTTTGAAGAGTTAGGTTTTTTGAATGAGTTTATAAAATACCTTGCTTTTACGTCTTATAAAAGAAAACAGCAAAGTGAATTGGAAAGGTTCGGACTCAAAGAAGATGGTCATTGCAGTGGTACTAAACAGAACATTTAAATGTGCATGGGGATTGGGACAGAGCGTAGGTAACTTGTTTAAGTGATGTATCAAAGGAATGTAAAGAGCAAAACATACTTACATCCCAGAATTCAAACATGTTGGCGGTGTCTATTCCAAAATCTTTCACTTTTGGCTGTAAGAAAAAAAAAAAAAAAATTATACAATGAAAATAAATTCCTGTTGGCAGACCCTTTAGGAAAAAAAACAAAAACAAATTCCAAAATACTTACAGCATTGGTCGACAGAGCAACAAAATGCTTGGCAACTGCAGATTGCTAGGAACAAGAGAAGACATTGGGAAAGGTTTAAAAAAAATAAATAAAAAAAGTGAAATGAAAATTCAATTTCCCAGGAAATTAACACGGACAGTCAGTTATAGTCAGCTTATATGGGCTGTCGTGGCTATACCGGATTGTAATTGTCGCACAACAAAAATAAAGAATTTAGAATAAAACATTTTTTTAATAATTCATGATTTCGGTTGAAAAAAAAAAAAAAAAAAAAAAAAAAAATATTCCATCTTCCAGCAGTAACTCTGGGAAGGTCAAGCTTAGATGACAGTTGTGGCTGATGGTTTGGCTATTAATAGAAGAGGAAAACAAAAGCCAAACGACCTCTAAGTTCGCAGAGGAGAAACTCAATGTAGGAAGGATATGGATCTCAATGAGCCATTAATAAAATTATTAATCCATAGAATAAAAATGTAAAAGCACGTTAACTCATTTAATAAGACACACGATAACCATCCAGTCTAGGAGTTGAGCATAATTTTGCCAGTTTGTTTTTAGGATAGCATTCTACACATCCTTTATGGTTTCCAATGGAAAAATATTCAAAGTATCTACTACGCTTTCTATATCATTGCTAACCTTTAAGACTTCCACCAGAAAGCTATTTATTTAGATATCTATACCCCATCTGTACAGTAGCAATCCTTTAATGCTGGTCTCCTGTCTTTGGCAATAAATGATTCTAATTAACTTCAGTTATGTCCAAATAGCTATTTACAGAGTGTACGAGAGATTCCACATATCTGATAGATCAGTTCACCTATTAAAACACTTACTGTGACGGCGCAATCTTGTTCGCCTAACCTATGCACGAATAAAATAAAGAATTTAAAAAAAAAAACAAAAAAAAAAAAAACACACCACACTTACATCTTTGGCAGAATTCAAGAACCATTCCCTGGCGGTCTCAGCATTTGTGATTGTCTCCTGAGTTGTAAAGGTCTGGAAAAAAAAATAAAAATAAAAATTAAAGGGTAAACATTTATCGACACACATAGGATGCGGTTATTTCAGCCTTTAACTGCACTTCTAGAAGGCCAGTGCCTCTTTTGGGGCTCTGGGTGCATTTCTAAAAGGTAGAAGAGGGCAGCAGTGTGTTTGGCGATTTATATTTTCAGGTCACACGGCTACAATACTCTATGTACACAGTGGCATTGTAAAGAGAGAGACAGGATAAGGGTCAACATACAGCAGGGAGATGAAAGGGAACAGTTAGTCTGGCTCAGAGAACAAGCTATTCAGATGCACTCAGCCAAGAAAGATGCAAGTTATGTCCAGAGAGGCCGGAGTAGGGAACAATGGTGTTGGCTGCAGGTTTGGAGAGGTTTAAACACCCCAGCCAGACTACTAGCAGGTCATTCAGTTAAGTCCACAGCTTAGGCAGCTGATCAATACGTGCGGAATAGTAAAAATCAAAGAATAAAAGATAGGCAACAATGCAATAAGGAGTCCCAGTTAATTTAAAACCTAATTGTTTGGATAAAAAGGTAATACTATATTATGCAGCAACCCATTTTTCAAAATGCAAAGTTCACAAGATGATTTTGTCTTCTTTACATCAATAAAAGGATGTTTTAATTGTTCGCTACATAGATAGAGGAAGGTGCATCAGGAATCAGCATGTACATAAACCCAGCAATCTTCCCCAATGTGTTTATTACAGATTACCACAGCAGTAAGAGGGTTAAGGAGATAAAAACTCAGCTCAAGTTGACCCACATTCATATTACAAAGACAATGAACAGCTTAAAATCATAGTTGGACAAAGCTCTGATCCTTTCCTGTAACTGTCAACAAGCTATAACAGCCATTTAAATTTCAAGGCAATTCGAGAAGTTAAGCAGTCTCCATGGAAACTAACTGAATGTCCCTGCTGATTGCTTCACTTTTAGAATTCTGACCCAGAATTGATTTTTACAATAGAGAATGAATTATATATTGTTGCTGCTAGTCAACAGGAGTAGCAGCTGATATCGTATGGTGACCCAACATTTTTGAGAAGGTTCTGAGGTCTTGCAGATCTTTCACCGACACCCAGTTTTGCATTACACAGAGCAAAGAGAAACCATCCAGCAGACATACTGTGTGAGATTTTAACGCAATCAGAGAGAGGGTACACAAACTTAAACTAGAAAGGTTGGAGGATGCATTTTGTCCCGCTGAATAACTCACCTTGGATGCGATAATGAAAAGCGTGGTCTCTGGATTGAGTTCTGCCAAAGTTTTGGCAATGTGAGTTCCATCAATGTTGGATACAAACCACACGCGAGGACCTCCTTTGGAATATGGCTTAAGGGCTTCAGTCACCATCAGAGGACCCTGAAATCCAGCAGAATGTTAAAACGATAAGCAAAGAATGCAAAAAAAAACTAAAGAATCTCAGTGACATACCAAGTTAAATGGTCAGTTGAGATACATACCAGATCAGAGCCACCAATGCCGATGTTTACCACGTCAGTGATTGACTTCCCAGTGTATCCCTTCCAGTCCCCGCTACGAACTTTCTACAAGAGAACAACCATACTTTAACAAAATATAGGTTCTATTAGACTGCTAATCCACACATAATAACTGGGAAAGTAGTAGTGGTTAGGGCTGTTTTAGGATCTTCTAAATCTTCATGCGTTTGTCTACAACACCAGAATCAACAGTAGAGGATTTGTACACTAAACCAAGAATTGTACAGAAAAGACAGGAAACGGCAAAGTGTTTCCATCCCCTATTCTCCAAAATTCTTGGTTCAGTAAAATAAATCTAGATCTTTTAAAAGCCAAAAAATTGGCATGTTCCCAATATATTATTTTAAGACATCACAATATGGAGATAATTCCCTGCATGACACTATAGAGGTTTAATACACTTCTAATTTTCTGTTTAAAGCAGATTAAAACACACAGGTATGAACTATGTCTAGTCTTCCTGTAAATGATTTTAAATTGATACCTGGCAGAAAGCCTTCATCTTCTCCAACACAGCATTGACTTCTGGGGTCACGTCCTTGCCATCGACCTTGATAGGGGTGTTTGAACGATTGCGCAGAGCAATATGCAGAACTGCACGGTTCTAGGTGAGGAAGATGACATTGAAGAATGGTAAATGAAGAACGCTAAATAAAAAATAGATCCCATCAGGTCAGATCCTATCAATTCAGAAGTCAAAAGACATAATCCTTTATTAAAATATGTGAGATACTATGCCCATTATCATCAGGCCATATACAAGACAAAACTGGATTTAAAAATAAATTCAATGGTGTAAAAGATTAAAGGATCACTATAGGGTCAGGAACACAAACATGTATACCTGACCCTATAGTGTTAAAACCACCATCTAGCCCCCCAGACCCCTCATGCCTCCATAAATATAGCAACATCTTACTGTATGCAAGCCTGAAGCTGTTGATCTGCATGATGTTTGTCTCAGAAAACAAGCAGTCTGCTGACATCATCAGAAGTGGTAGCCTGATCCAATCACAGTGCTTACTTATAGGATTGGCTGAGACTGACAAAGAGGCAGATCAGGGGCAGAGCCAACACGATTCAAACACAGCCCTGGCCAATCAGCATTTCCTCATAGAGATGAATTGAATCAATGAATCTCTATGAGGAAAGTTCAGTGTCTGCATGCAGAGGGAGGAGACACTGAATGTTTGGATGCATTTTAGGCAGCCATGACCCAGGAAGGATCTCTAACAGCCATCTGAGGAGTGGCCAGTGAGGTTATCACTAGGCTGTAATGTAAACACTGCATTTTCTCTGAAAAGACCGTGTTTACAGCAAAAAGCCTGAAGGTAATGATTCTACTCACCAGAACAAATTCAATAAGCTGTAGTTGTTCTGGTGACTATAGTGTCCCTTTAATACACAAGAAAAAAAAAACCAAAAAACACTAATTTCTGAAATAAAAACAGAATGGCGGGTCCTGTATAAAAAAAAAAAAAAAAAAAATATTGGAACATTTGATATTCTTGGTAATAGTCACAATGAACAACGATTAGATATAGTGAGGAATATAGAGAACTAGACATTAGCAAATCCTAATAAAATAAATATCTGCCATGGCTGAATAAGGACAGATTGGCTGAAAACGGTTGCCACCCCCAGAAAACACACAAGACCATTTATTTTTTGAATAGCTTGTGGTTTGGCATGCCACTCTGTAATTCAAACAGGATCACGCCCCAGTTAAGCCAGCGCCTACCTTAAGAAAACAGAGACAGAGAGAATGCCACCTTAGATGCCCTTTCAGATATTTGAAGCTTTACCTAGCTTGCCAAAGCCTTTCAGAATCCTAGCCTCACCCAGCCCATTGTATAAAGCCTTCTGCAAAGTCATTGCTCAAAGTAATATTCTAAAAAACACAACGAGCATGACTGTGCATGAATGGAGGCAGCCCAGAGCATGGAGCGTGCATGACACCAGTCCAAACAGTCACAATGTATTGCAGAACATTGAGAAATAACAAACCACACACACAATCCTTTATTAATCATACAGCACAAAACACAAAATCATTTGAACAGAGTTCAATCACTCCAAGTACATGAGGGGTGTGTAAAAATAGGCTCAATTACAAGACAAACTAAGCAGAGCACTTAAAGGGACACCTAGCAAAAATATCTCACAAAGGGATAACCGTTTGAGGCATTGAAACAGCCATTTCAGAGGTTTGACAAAAACTGGTCGGTTTTGGCCCCCATAAACTAGCCCTTCTCCATCAACCTGGATAACACACAACATTCCATTTGCATTATTTATCCATAGCTGCTCAACATGTGCAGCAATACGTTGTGTGTGGGTTAAACCATCACATAAGGGCAGTAAAGGTAGATGTCACACATTGTGCATATGAAAGAATTGTAAAATAAAAAAGCGGGGTTGCAGGACTTTCTGTATTCCCATTTTTTCTGTACAAAAGTGAACAAATATTGCCAAACAAGTGATATGGTTTCTTTAAAGGGATACTATGGGCTCTAAAAACTATTTTAGCTTAATGAAGCAGTTTTGGTGTATAGATAATCTAGAGCAGGGGTCCCCAACCCAGTCCTCAAGTACCCCCTCTACCAGTCCAGGATTTAGGGCTTACCCTGTTGTGTCTAAAGTGTTTTTTTTTGTTTTTTTCCCCAATAACACAATAGAGTAATCCTTAAATCCTGGACTGTTAGGGGGTACTTGAGGACTGGGTAGGGAACCACTGATTTATAGAATCAATTATCTGCCATTTAGGAGTCATTTCTATTTTTTGTTTCTGTCCAAGCATTCCTAGCCACACCTTCCCTGGCTGTGACTGACACAGCCTGCATGAAAAACGCATTGTTTAAGTTTCAAATCAGATGTTAACTTGCTTTAGAAGTTTGTATCTTCCTGTTCTGTATATTGAACTTTAAATCAAACACAGGAGGCATATGCAGGGTCTAGAATGTCATTAACAGAGAAGAAGGAGATAAATTCTAAATTAAACCGACTGTGAAAGAAATATTAAACATTAGATGTCTTTCTAGAGCAAGTGTTTAGAATTGCTGTGCAAGTCACATGCAGGGATGTGTGACTACGGCTGTATAAACAAACTGATTTATCTCCTAAATGGCAGATAACTGGGCGTGATCTATACACTAAAACAGCTTCATTAAGTTAAAATTGTTTTGGTGCCTGTAGTGTCCCTTTAACACTATGTAAGCTGATAATCCATCACTCCTACACTTACTAGCCACCTAATCAAGGTTACCAAATGGTTGGTAGAAAAAGCAATGAGCATTATTCACTAGGAAACGATCAAGAAATAGTGCAGTTGCCATGGAAACCATTGGAATGCTCCTGAGTGATTGGTTTAAAACCCCAGACTGTAAGTTAGATTGCATCGCATGCCAGGAATACCTCAGTGAAGTTAATCTTCTCGGCCGAGAACATGGACTTTCTGGCATTTTCAACACCTCTTGAGCGAGCCTGTAAAAAGATTAAAAATAAACCTTTTAATACAGCAGACACTAAAATTGACTCTCCCATCATCACACAACACTTTGTCATTACTACCAATGGTAGATTTAACACATCTCTCAAGGCTTCTATAGCATTCCCCCATTCTACAATATTATATTTTACAGAATGTATCCGACCTCCGACTGATCGCCAAGATTTCTGTAATTTTTTCAAAACAGGGGAGAGCAATGAGGGACTCTAAAAATAAATAGCATTCGATCATGGTTAACAGTATTCCAATGACACTGTATTTGGCAATCCACACACTTATATAAAGACCTAGGTACTCCAAACCTTGGGCTGGCAAATCCCAGTACAGCAAGTAGAAAATAAAACGTATGGTCCAGGCGTATCAAGCAGATTTTTTAGAATAAGAAATGCACAATGCATTTTTGTTACAATATAACTGCTTGAAGATACACTGGGAGCACATGGATCACTTATTTTTTAAACTTTAAATTTTTTTCACTGTAGGCATCACAACTGCTTCACCTCAAGGAAGCAAATAAAGCGTCGGGAGTCTCCTGGCACTGTCCTTCCAGTCAATACTAAAACCATGTTTTAGTGCTAAACAAGAATCCCCATCAGCCCAACCCCTCTGTGCTCTTTTGGCAGTGATTGGCTGAGTGTCAGCTGACCGCTTTCAGTCTATCACAGTGTTCTTAGAGGTATGTATTGGTATGGCTAGAAGTAAAAGGTAGCTCTGCCACACCTCCAGTGACAAAGCTATGGGAAGCCAGGGACCCTCAGAGTTATAAAATAATAATGTTTTTTTTTGTTTTGTTTTTTTAACACCAAATGGAGGGACTTTGCCAGGGGAATCAAGGCACTATAACCAACGCAAGGAGATGAATTGATTATAGTGCCTACAGTGTCCCTTTAATGGCAATCTATTTTCATTTGAAAGTTACAAATATTAACAGTCTATCAGTGTGTTCTAGTGATCAGCTTATCTCTCATTGACATACCATACACATACAGCTAGTAGAATAGTCATTCTGAGGCACAAGTCTATTTGTGGCAACAACACGGATGCATTTTTAGAACTTTGATGTAGAAAGTGTCCTTTAAGAGAAGTCAGTTTCTATGAATTATAACATATCCCATATAATCCAAGTGTTAACACTGTGTGTGTGTGCCAGGAGCAATGCCAAATTGGAAGCAGACCTACGTTGTGGGACTCTTATACCTATATAATTATAAATGGGGCAGATCCTGGACACAGGGGACACACATCCAAACTTACCAACTCCACCAGCAACTTCAGGACATCCTCAGTGATGAGGTTTTTGGAGAAATCCACCAAGATGTCGCCATCGCCAGTTTGAAGTGTTTTACTGGAGAGAGAAAATAGTAAAGCAACAGAACATTAAAAACTGACATTTAACTAGACCAGAGAGCGCACAGTGCTAGGAGATATAAAAGCTAGAAGGAGTACATTAGAAATTGTTAAGACAATGTGGGGGGGGGGGGGGGGGGAGAGAATCTATATGCATTATTAATCCCTGGGCATGTCACAGCGTGCAGTGATATGGTCCATTAATTAATCCTGGGCGTGCCACAGTGTGCAGTGCCATCAGAAGTCATTAAACCCTGGGCATGTCACAGTGTGCAGTGCCATCGGAAGTCATTAAACCCTGGGCATGTCACAGTGTGCAGTGCCAAGGTGCATTAATCCTGGGCATGTCACAGTGTGCAGTGCCATCGGAAGTCATTAAACCCTGGGCATGTCACAGTGTGCAGTGCCAAGGTGCATTAATCCTGGGCATGTCACAGTGTGCAGTGCCATCGGAAGTCATTAAACCCTGTGTGTGACACGGTGTGCAGTGCCATGGTGTATTAATTCTGGGTGTGCCACGGTGTGCAGTGCCATGGTGTATTAATCCTGGGTGTGCCACGGTGTGCAGTGCCATGGTGTATTAATCCTGGGTGTGCCACGGTGTGCAGTGCCATGGTGTATTAATCCTGGGTGTGCCACGGTGTGCAGTGCCATGGTGTATTAATCCTGGGTGTGCCACGGTGTGCAGTGCCATGGTGTATTAATCCTGGGTGTGCCACAGTGTGCAAGTGCCACGGTGCATTTTAACACATAACACAGCTTTCTACAGTGAGCAATATAGGAATGTGTACAGTGTGCACCCCGCCAGGTCAGTGATCTGCAGCAATCCTTACTGCTTCCCAGACAGCCAGAGGGAGCTACCACGCAGTTTGCCCAGTGGACTACTAGTCCCAACTGTCAAACCAGTGCAAATGTACTACCAGTCGCATCTGTTAACAAGTGCAACACAATGATCTACAAGCAGAAAGGGCATATTACATGCCTAAAGCAAGAAAGACAAATGTTGTAGAAATGTTAACTGCATTTAATGCAGACTCAGCAGTTATTCAGTTACCACTGCCAATGACCAAGGTCCACTTAGAAAGCAACGGCCTGATTTAAAGAATGTATTGCTCGGGAGCTGGGTGCTTTGCTTGGCATTTGTGATTTACCCCCAGTGAGGATCAACCCTGTCACTCGAAGAATTGCAGCTCAGATTAGGACAAATGCAACAAGAAGATTTTAAGTAAACCGATTGTTTAACTAGCAGAACGTTCCTGGATAATGTATTATTGATATGCTAAGACACCTGTCCTTTGCAATACACAATTTCCAGTATAAAGTATCCCTGTGTATGTATATACATACATACATACACACACACACACACACACACAGTAAGTAATGCAGAGTTAACACTGGCCAATCAAATGATTTGGTATTGTGAATGTTATGAATAGGAGATATTAACAACTTGGCCAATGGTGCACACTGGGAACCACTATTAAAGCAAAGTAAAATGCACTTTATAAATGTGATGAGATAGTGGGGGGAAAAAAAATAAAAAAAAACACACACTAAAAAATAATTACAAAAAAAAAAAATCTCTAAGCAGATGGATCTTAATCCCTCCCCCCTTCAACTCCAGCACATTGCTAGACGCATATTTCCACAGCACGACTTCTGCTTTGCCTCGAAGTTTATTGCAGAATTTGTGGTGGTCAAACCATCGCAACAAGCAATACATTGGGCAAGTGGAGGGTAGAATTACAAAAAAATGTCCCCATAGGCAGTTGAAGGAAAACCATACAAAAAACATAAGTTGCAAAGTGTTCGGGGGGGGGGGGGGGGGGGGGGGGGGGGGGAACAAGTAAGGCGGTATCAACCTGCAAATATTGCGTCAATTCTGAAATGAAAAAGCATGGTAGCGGAAGGCAGCATGGTGGGTGGGGGTGGTTTTGGTAAAACCTTATATTTGATTGTTTTGACACACACCTATTGCTTATCGTTTGCAGACTATAAGGATCACTGACCTACAGCCTGTACATAAAGTATTTAAATCAGTGAGGAAATCGTACCAGAGTAGAACAACATTACCTCAGGCCTAGATATTAACTGTGATTTAGCAGCCAGCCATGTGTGTTACCAGGCTCCTAAACAGACACCATGGCATTTTATTGGTCTCAGACATCATAAACTATTCGTAGAGAAAAAGATGAAAAGAACTGTGTATAAAAGGCGCTTTTAAAATATTGAAAAACGTGTAGATGCTACAACACTCTTGTGGGGGTCCCTCACACCCACCTCAAATTGTAGAAACTAGAAGAAAGGTAGAAAAGCCAGAGGCAGTTCACCTATATGAGTGAAGCATACAATGATAATAATGGATACTTGCCCTATAACAAGGGTCGTCTAGTCCTGATATTGTAGCAGTATCACTTTAAATTCAGTATATATATATATATATATATATATATATACACACACACACACACACACACACACACACAAAGAAAAACATATACAGGGAAATAATAGTGCAAATCTGTATGGTAATTAACCGTTGTGCAGTGATCAAAACAGAATGCTAAAAAATGTGAGTTAGCATTCTGTTTTGATCACTGCACAACGGTTAATTACCATACAGATTTGTTTTTCCTTCTATGTATATATACGCTGAATTTAAAGTGATACTGCTACAATATCAGGACTAGACGACCCTTGTTATAGGGTAGGTATCCATTATTATCACTGTATCATATAGGTGAACTGCCTCTGGCTTTTCTACCTTTCTTCTAGTTTCATCACAAACTATTCATTTTGCAAGAGGGCTACGATCTATTCCTTGGAAAGGTGAAGCAATCAGCCACATCTTTCAAAATCCCTCCTGTCACATAATGAAGCAAGCTAGACAATTTAAAATGAAGAAGTGAGGGAGGAGGGGAAGAGGGAGCAACTTCTGGTACCCAGTATTACAACACCCACCGCATAACGAGCTTAAATAGATTTCATTTCTATAGTTATACAGCAATCTGGAGATAATATTTATAAAGTGCCATCATGTTCCACAATGCTTTACATTAGCACATATATAGAGATACATGTATAAAGAGTCACCATGGAAACCAATGGAACACCAAGTTTGTATTATACAGAACTACAGCACACTATCAGGATGCTTTGAGATTATTAAAACGTATCTCTGGATTTTGTAAATTCTTTTAGAAGCCATTGTCCCACCGTGACCACCTCCCACTTAACAATTAAAGCTCTAACTAATAATACACATGCAGGGAGGGACATTTAAACTCCAGTATGCAATAAAGGGTTACAGCACACAATTCCCATGAGCAGCAGTTTACTGTCAGTGTCTGAGTCACACAGAGGATGCCCAAGGTTACATAAGCGAGCTGGTGGGAGACATATTGAAGTGCAGACCACATCTTATATTAATGACTGCACAGGAATTGAAAGGTGAACCTTCAATATGAGCTCACAGCTTCAGAAGGATGTGATGTGCTGCACGTACTAAAACCAAGGATGAGTGAAGGGCAAATAGAGAGGTTTGGAGATAGGTCAAAAATGCACATTCTGGGACTGCACGATGTCACATTCCTACAGGGTAACCCACCACACTCACTGACCCCTTCATTGCTGTAATCTCCCCCTGCTCACACTGCCCAGATTAACCATTTCATAGCTGTAATCTCACCCCTGCCCAGATTAACCATTTCATAGCTGTAATCTCACCCCTGCCCAGATTAACCATTTCATAGCTGTAATCTCACCCCTGTCCAGATTAACCATAATCATAGCTATAATCTCACACTTTAACCACTTCATAGCAGCAAGCAAGGGTCATGTTTAATTAATCCTCCTGTATTGCACAATGCAGGAAATAACTGCCTTTCCATCACTAGGCCAATGACAGACCATAAAGTAACCAATTATCAGAATGCCAATGTAACATTCAGGGGGAAGGGTTGGCTAAGCATTTAAGGGGTTAAATCATGTTATGATTTTCTTGTACACCGTGTGTGTCAGGGTCAATAGACAGATACCCTCAACCCTCTGCAATCCCTTATTATACTTCACTGCAATGGATTAAAAAGCAGGCATGCCCAATAAGTGGCAGGACCATAACCCCCATGATCCTTCTCCAGCCTGTACTATAGCAAGCCATAATGGGAGTTGTAGTTCTACAGTCAAGAGACTGTCTTTGGATTTAACACTGTCAGACCTTGTGGGTACTTGCCTGGCATACATATTATGCCAGCCCCTTACCTGAACTTGGAGAACCTGTCCTTGTCAGCCTCAAACAGCTGCCTCATGTTGAGACTGGCATGGTTGGCCTCATACCACTTGGCCAGTTTCTGGTACACTGGGTCACTGCTGAGAGCCATGGCTGGAGGGAGAGGCTGGAGGAGGACAGGACGAGCTGGGCAGAGACAGCCTGTCTTATAGGGATTCTACTTGGAAGTGCAGGAGGAGGGAGACACGCCCACTTGCTGCACTGCGCGTGGTCTCAGCGCAGCCAATAGGGACCGTGACAGAGTCTCCGCCCCCAGACACCGAGTCACTGGGACAACTTCATGTTCAAGTCCAACAGGTCCCAGCCCTCTCTGCGTCCAGTGACGTAGGAAGCAGTGGCCGCCATTTTGGAGCCTGCCAGCTAGCCAGGTTGTGGCAGGCTGTGCCCAGGTTTCAACTCCACTCAGTGTTTGTGGTCATGGTTCATAGCAGCAGGCAAATCATGTATTAAATAGCAATGAGCCATGAAACATCCTCCATGAACTCACTGGGTGTCCTCATGCAGCTTCTGAATGCTACATACTGCAGGGCAGGACTTTTCATACCCTGCCCATCACCATAGACTTCATATTTACATTGTACATCGCTACGGAATTTGTTGGCGCTATATAAAAATAATAATAATATTCCAAGTCCCTGTACACATAGGAATTTTAAATGAATTTCTGGTATTAAACGGTTACTCCAACTTGTTTTTAAACGTTATTTTACAAGGAAATGCCGTACAGGGCACTTGGTACACAGGGTTTTGGCATCGTTGTTTCCCAGTCCGTGTTTTCATAGAGAAGCATTGGGAAAGCAGTGACAGGTGCGCATGTGCGATGTGTGTGCTTACAAGCGGTAAGAGGAGTTGAGTGACAGTTCATCTTGTTGCTAAGGCATACCAACCTGAGGGTTGGTGAGGGTCAGTGAGGGTATAAAGCAGAGCGGGTAGAATATTAGAACTGTGTACACATGAGCCAAGCGCGCACATCTGAACCGGCTTCTTGCAGGTGCTCTCCCAGCACTGCCTGCAATAAGAGAAGCTGATTACGTTTGTCGCCTGCATGTAGTGTGTGTGGACGATGAAGGCGTCTATTTTTTTGCACAGGACTCACATTAGTCAGTGTGGAAAAGAGTAATGGGCTACATCACATGGGTTGGAGGTGTAACTAAACCCTGGCACAACTGTGAAATCCTAGGACTAACATGACTTGGTGTCACGTTAAAGAGATTAACATTTCATGCATACATTGTGCTAGTCAAATTGATAGCAATTGTATAGAAAATGCTGTCTCACTGATGCAGCCTCCATGAGGAGCCTGTCCCTAATTCCTCTTGCGCAGCTTTTCCCAATTTGGGTTCCGCTGAACCCTAGGGTTCCGCGAGAACAAAATGAGGGTTCCGCGACGATTTACCTGTCAGTTGGCCCAAGCATTTATGGCCACCCGATGGGTATCGCAAAACAGCGCCGGCTGGAGGGAGCAGCGGGGACTAAGCAGCACACCAGGCTCAGATAGCAGCACTAAAGACCCTTATGCAGAGTGAACAGCAAATTTAAACATATATGTGTCTGTGTGTGTGTGTGTACCTGTGTCAGTGTATGTTTCTGCCAATGTATGTGTATGTGCCAGTTTGTGTATCTGTGTGTCAGGGTGTGCGTATATACTAGTGTGTATCTGTGTAGCTGTCAGTGTGTGTGTATATGTGCTCATCAGTGTGTGTGAGTGTATCTGTGTGCCAAAGTGTGTGTATCTGTGTGTCACTATGTGCCAGTGTGTGTATCTGTGTGTCACTATGTGCCAGTGTGTGTATCTGTGAGTCACACCGACACATACAAACACAGATACACACCGACACATTCACACAGATATATACATCTTGACACACATATACACTGGCACACACACAGAGATACACACACTGTCAGATACACACACCTTGACATAGATACATACACACACACACTGTGTATCAAGATGTGTGTATCTGTGTGTCAGTGTGTGTATCTGTTTGGATCTGCCAGTGTGTGTATCTGTTTACATCTGCCAGTGTGTGTATCTGTGTGTCAGATAAATACACACACACAGATACACACTGACACTCACACACAGATACACACATTGGCATATACACACAGGCACCCAGATGCACACCTTGAAACACAGATACATACACACACAGTGTGTCAAGGTGTGTGCATCTGTCAATGTGTGTATCTGTGTGTCAAGTTGTGTATGGCTGTGTGTGCTGGTGTGTATATGTGTTTGTATGTGCCAGTTTGTGTCTATTTGTCAAGGTGTGTGTATCTGTGTTTGTATGTGCCAGTGTGTCTATGTGTGTCAAGGTGTGTGTATCTGTGTTTGTGTGTATATGACTGTGTGTGTTGATGTGTTTGTTTGTTAATGTGTAAGTATGTATGTGGCAGTACACATCCAGATATCCCAGCAATCAAACACCAACACAACACACATTCCCGCAAACACAAACATGACATAAAAAGACACCCCTAAATTCTTTTTTTTTTAATTCTTTATTTTTCGTGCTCGGGTTATCATTTCAACAAGATTATCGGTTTCACACAGAATAAGAAGTACAAGGTTAATGGTGTTCTTCTTGTGTACTGTTGTGGTTAACAGCATATTGAAAACATTTACATGAGGGTATTCAGCACATTTTCTTATAGTGAACAGGCGTGGAGACAAACCCGGTTGGGTCGTTCCATGAGAAGGAAGTGTAAGAGCATAAATGTGTGCAAAAATCAAGCTTGCTCATGTGTGTAAGTTGGATGCCTGCTTCTACCTGTCGACTGAGTGCCTAGTGTTTCTGGTCAATTTGGGTGGTCATGTATGGGCACTACTCCAAGACTCAGGTACACTAATTTGGCATCCTGTTACCCCCAACAAACGGAGAACTTAGTCATAAATTTGTTAGTGAGTTAGAGTCTACGGGCAACATATCTGGTGAACACAGCCCCTGGTTGGTTTCAGGTGTTTAGAGTCTGTGGACCTCTTGTCGTCTGGTCAAGAGTGGTGTTGTCATCTGGGTCCCAGTTCTCCGGGTGACCTCCAGACAAAGGGGGAATTTGCTGCAGTCCCATTGCATTAAAAAAAGAAGGTGCCCCAGACATAGATGTAAGGTTGTGAGCAGTTCCATTATGATGGACAAGTAAAGAGCCAGTGTTCCCCCATCTGTATAGTATTCCAGTTCTTCTTATTGAGGTTGTCACTGGTCCAAAGGATTTATGCCGAAGCAGGGTGGCTCTGGTGAGGTCTTGGAAGAATAAGAGCTGGTAGTCTTCGTAAGTCAGTGGTGTTTTGCTTTTCAGGGCTGAAATCTGTATTTTGTCGTGCACTGTTAGACAGTGCAGTATTACATCTCGAGGTGTGTTAGGTGAGATACGGACTGAACCTGTCACTCGATAGATCCTATCCAGTATGATTCTCTTGGCTATTGTCTGTGATAATATTGTGGAGAGCAGGCGCTGAATATAGTGCGGCAGTTCTTCAGTTAAGACTGTAGAGGGGACCATGGGCGTAGGAACCCCAAAAAATCTGGGGGGGATAGCATTTTTACTCGCCGGGTATATTCTTATTCCGTAAACTAGGAGTTATTTATCCCATTGTACAGAGCTCCGGAATTTGCAGTCGCTATATAAATGATTAAATAATAACATTAAAGGGTCACTACAGGCAAGGGGTTTTACTTACCCGGATACAGCGCCGGGATTCTCCTGATTAGAACCACCCCTACCCTTCCCATGAATATTAGAACCACCCCTACCCCTTCCATGCACAAAAGAACCCCACCTACCCCTTCCACGCATATTAACCCTCTACCCCTTCCATGCATATTAGTACCCCCCTAACCCCTTCCATTTATATTAGTACTCCCCTAACCCTTTCCAATAATTTTTCTACCTCCCCCCTCCTCCCATCCATATTAGTAGCCCCCCTAAACCCTTCCAATTATTTTTCTACCCACCCCTCTCCCCTATCCTTATTAGTAGCCCCCCTAACCCTTTCCAATTATTTTTATGCCATGTTAACTAACGCCAGTGCTGGACTGCCGCGGTGTTTACATTAAAAGGCCTGCAGGGACAGGCTATAGACACCAGAACCACTACATTAAGCTGCAGTGGTTCTGGGGACTATAGTGTTTCTTTAATGTGAGGTAAATTAGATCCCTGAGGTACCCCACTGGTGACAAGACCATGCTTCGAATATGCTCCATTGACTACAACCCTCTGTTGCCGGTCACTCAGCCACTGCCTTACCCATTCAACAATATTGGAATCCATGCTTAAAGATTGCAGTCTATTGATAAGCCTTCTATGTGCAATGGTGTCTAAAGCCTTACTGAAATCTAGGTATGCAATGTCTACTGCTTAACCCCTTAAGGACCAAACTTCTGGAATAAAAGGGAATCATGACATGTCACACATGTCATGTGTCCTTAAGGGGTTAAAGAAACATTATTATGACACATACAAACACATATTCCTGTCATAATAGCTATGAAAACATAGTGTAGGTTCCCAAATCTCGGCTCCAACTCCTTGGCCGAGATTATCAAACTTGATGATCTCAGCCAATCCAATGCTTTACCATAAGAAGGCATGGGGAGGCTATTGCACATGTGTCAAAACACTGCATTGCGCCAATCAGCCTCTCCTTATAGAGATATGCATTTAGAAAACTGGGCAGACTAGATGGGACGAATGGTTCGTATCTGCCGTCACATTCTATGCTTCTAACTCAGTATCCCCATAGGAAAGCATCACTGTGGTCAAAGTTCAAGCGTACTGGCTCCATGAACGATCACTGTACCTACAGACAATGGCGAAATGCATGCACAAAACAAAAAATGGCAAAGGCCCAATATTTCAGTGAAAATTTGAACAACATCCTATCAAACCCAAGAAACTTCTGGAAAATCATAAATAGCATACCCCCCCATTTCACTCCCAGCCCTCCACTGTCAAAATGGACAACCAGACACTGCAACACCCCTTAAATGTAGCAAATGCCTACAATTAGTGATGTCACACTGACACAGAGCAGAATAGGGACCGTTCCCCCTACATGGGGTCACCTGGCAGATATGGATTGACACTGTCCACAAGGACAAGCTGCAGGCTTCCTGGCAGGGCCCATACAAGGTGGTAGAGCAGGTTTGTGATACCACCTTTGTGATCGGTGCGGTCACAGGCACGGGAGGCAAGCGCATGCTCCATGTGAACATGCTCAAGCCATACCACGAGCGCACGGAAGAGGTAACCGCGATCTGTGCACCTGCCACTGAAGATTATGATAAATTGCCACTCCCAGATCTCCTAGACCAAGAGGGCCAGAGCGGAGACCTGGGAGAAGTACAGTTAGGAGAACGGTTAGACCCCCAGGAGCGAACCCAGGTCCAAAGACTAATCCAGGACAAGGGGGCCACGGTTTCCAACCTACCTGGGTACACTCCGTTAACCACTCACAAAGTTGAAACCCTAGACCAGACCCCCCTTCGCCAAACTGCCTATCGCATACCCAAAGCAGTTAAAGAAAACATGCGGAAAGAAATTGAGGAAATGATGCAGTTAGGGGTGATAGAACACTCTGACAGCCCCCGGGACGGCACGACCCGTTTCTGTGTAGACTACCGGAGGCTAAATGATAAAACAACCACAGACGCCTACCCTATGCCCCGGATAGACAAGCTCCTAGACAAAATGGCCAGAGGCCAGTACCTCACCACAATAGATCTGTGCAAGGGGTACTGGCAAATTCCATTAGCCGAGGACGCCATCCACAAGTCGGCATTTGTCACCCCGTTTGGCCTGTATCAGTTTAAGGTCATGCCATTCGGGATGAAGAATGCCCCAGCTAACTTTCTGAGGATGGTAGATCGGCTACTGGATGGGTTTCAGGAGTATGCCTGCGCCTACTTGGATGATATAGCCATTTTTAGCTGCTCGTGGCCCGAACACCTGACCCACATAGGAGCCGTACTAGACCGGATTAGGGGGCCGGACTGACCCTAAAGCCCAGTAAGTGCCATATAGGAATAGCAGAAGTTCAATACTTAGGGCACAGAGTCGGGAGCCTGCTACAGAAACCAGAACCCGCTAAAATAGAGGCAGTTGCCAAGTGGCCAACCCCCCACACTAAAACCCAGGTCCTCGCATTCCTGGGTACCGCAGGATATTACAAAAAAATTTGAAGCTAATTACAGCACCCTGCCTAAACCTCTAATGGATCTAACACGTAAAAACCTCCCCAAGATAGTAGTATGGGCCCCAGAGTGTGAACAGGCCTTCCAACAGCTCAAGACGGCGCTCATTAAATCACCTGTACTTTCTGCTCCTGATCCAACTAAACGCTTTCTCGTCCATACAGACGCTTCTATGTTTGGATTTTCAGTACTGAGCCAAGTCGGAGCAGATGGCGGCGAGCAACCCGGGGCTTATCTAAGCCGGAAACTTTTGCCCAGGGAAGTAGATACACTGCCATTGAAAAGGAGTGCCTGGCGGTGGTGTGGGCCCTCAAAAAGCTGCAACCTTACTTGTATGGACAACCGTTTACCTTACTCACAGATCACAACTCGTTGGTGTGGCTGAACAGGGTGTCAGGAGACAATGCCAGGCTGTTGCGCTGGAGTTTGGCGCTACAGCCTTTTGACTTTACAATTCACTATCGCCCTGGGAAGCAAAATGGCAATGCTGACGGGTTATCCAGACAAACAGACCTTGAACAGTGATCTGTGAGTACTCCTCCGGACATCCCCAAGCCGATCCTGGCCTGCTTCAGGACGTCCTGTAAGCCTGGGTACTTATGCACAAAGCATTGTACAATCAGATTACACACATGTGCCATGCACGGCACATGTGTCATCTTGCCCAAATTCAATGCCGCCAACAAATTTCTTACGTTGTCACAAACCACTTTGCCGATCTCCAG
Organism: Pelobates fuscus; assembly: GCF_036172605.1. Classification (NCBI taxonomy): domain Eukaryota; kingdom Metazoa; phylum Chordata; class Amphibia; order Anura; family Pelobatidae; genus Pelobates; species Pelobates fuscus. The sequence goes on from NC_086328.1 coordinate 14,568,483, forward strand.
AGTGCGGAGTCAGCCACTTTTCCACCTGTGCGTTCAGGGCGGACAGGAGTGCTGGTCCGGTGTGACTCTCTGCTTTCAAGCAATTCAAACCCAAGACGGCGTGACACTGCCATATCCGGGATGTGGAATAGTACCTGGGGAGCTGGGGGGGTGCCGTTGATGTGGAGCAAGACGCAGCAGCAGAAGAGGACTCAGCCGAGGAGGTTATGGAAGAGGATGGAGTAGGAGGAGTAGAGGAGGTGGCAGCAGGCCTGCCTGCAAGTCGGGCGGTGTCACCAACTCCTCTGCAGAGCCACGCATTCCATGCTTGGCAGCCGTCAGCAGGTTTACCCAATGCGCAGTGTAGGTGATATACCTGCCCTGACCATGCTTTGCAGACCAGGTATCAGTGGTCAGATGGACCCTTGCCCCGCCAGCGAACAGTTCGGTACATCACTACCTACAATAATTACTTTGCTGGATGTGCTACTACCCTGGTTGCTAATATAACAAATGACACTCATTTTCAGACCACAAATAAAGATCAATCCCTGCCAAATCTTCAGAATCTTCATATAGAGAAATTCAATGTTAGACCTGTGCCTGTTAGTGTCGTTAATAAACATCTTAATAAAATGAAAAACCAGTGTGGACCAGATCAAATTCCAGAAATGTTGCTAAAGCTCTGTGCACCAGCAATTGCTAAACCTGTCAATGAATCCCTGGTGTCAGGATACATACCCAAACTTTGGAAGACTGCAAAAGTTGTACCTATCCATAAAAGTGTCAAAAATCTTGGAAAAATGCATCCACACGCAACTATGCGAATATTACCATGTTTAAATTATCTGACCCCTGATCAATCAGGCTTTCGTTCAAATGACTCGACTTCGACTGCCCTCTTAAAAGTTTACAATGACATTCAAATTGGTATGGAACAAGGAGACTTAACTGGAGCTATTTTCCTTGATTTTGCCAAGGCCTTTGACACATTAGACCAGTGATGGCGAACCTTTTTGAGCCCGAGTGCCCAAACCGCAATACATGCCAACTTTTTTTTCCTTAAAGTGCCAACACGGCAATTGCGTGTGTGTGTGTGGGGGGGGGGGTGCGTGTGTGTGTGGGGGGGGGCGTGTGTGTGTGGGGGGGTGCGTGTGTGTGTGTGGGGGGAGGGGGGGGGTGCGTGTGTGTGGGGGGTGCGTGTGTGTGGGGGTTGTATGTGTGTATGAGGGGTGCTGTATGTGTGTATGAGGGATGCTGTGTGTGTGTATGAGGGGTGCTGTGTGTGTGTGTATGAGGGGTGCTGTGTGTGTGTGTGTATGAGGGGTGCTGTGTGTGTGTATGAGGGGTGCTGTGTGTGTGTGTATGAGGGGTGCTGTGTGTGTGTGTGTGTATGAGGGGTGCTGTGTGTGTGTGTGTGTATGAGGGGTGCTGTGTGTGTGTGTATGAGGGGTGCTGTGTGTGTGTGTGTGTGTGTATGAGGGGTGCTGTGTGTGTGTGTGTGGGGGGTGCTGTGTGTGTGTGGGGGGGGGTGCTGTGTGTGTGGGGGGGTGCTGTGTGTGTGTGGGGGGGTGCTGTGTGTGTGTGTGGGGGGGGTGCTGTGTGTGTGTGGGGGGGTGCTGTGTGTGTGTGTGGGGGGGTGCTGTGTGTGTGGGGGGGTGCTCTGTGTATGTGGGGGGTGCTGTGTGTGTGTGTGAGGGGGGTGCTGTGTGTGTGTGAGGGGGTGCTGTGTGTGTGTGAGGGGGTGCTGTGTGTGTGTGTGTGTGAGGGGGGTGCTGTGTGTGTGTGTTTGGGGGGTGCTGTGTGTGTGTGGGGTGCTGTGTGTGTGTGTGTGAGACGGGTGCTGTGGGGGGGTAGGGGTACTGCTGGGGGGTAGGGGTACTGTGTGGGGGGTAGGGATACTGCTGGCGGGGTATGGATACTGCTGTGGGGGGTAGGGATACTGTGTGTGGGGGGTAGGGGTGCTGTGGGGGGGTAGGGGTACTGTGTGTGGGGGGAAGGGGTGCTGTGTGGGGGAGGAAGGGGTGCTGTGTGTGGGGGGGGTAGGGGTACTGCTGGGGGTGGTAGGGGTACTGCTGGGGGTGGTAGGGGTACTGCTGAGGGGGGTAGGGGTACTGCTGGGGGTGGTAGGGGTACTGCTGGGGGTGGTAGGGGTACTGCTGGGGGTGGTAGGGGTACTGCTGCGGGTAGGGGTACTGCTGGGGGTGGTAGGGGTACTGCGGGGGTAGGGGTACTGCTGGGGGTGGTAGGGGTACTTCTGGGGGGTAGGGGTACTGCTGGGGGGGTAGGGGTACTGCTGGGGGTGGTAGGGGTACTGTTGTGGGGGAGTAGGAGTACTGCTGGGGTGGTAGGGGTACTTCTGGGGGGGTAGGGTGCTGCTGGGGGGGTAGGGTGCTGCTGGGGGGGGTGGGGTGGTGCTGTGGGGGGTAGGGTGCTGCTGGGGGGGTAGGGTGCTGCTGGGGTGGGTGGGGGGTGCTGTGGAGGGTAGGGTGCTGCTGGGGGGTTAGGGTGCTGCTGGGGGGGTAGGGTGGTGCTGGTGGGGTTAGGGGTGGTGCGGGGAGATAGGGGTGGTGCTGGGGGGGTAAGGGTACTTCTGGGGGGGGTAGGGGTGCTGTGGGGGGGTAGGGTGCTGCTGTGGGGGTAGGGGTGGTGCTGGGGAGATAGGGGTGGTGCTGGGGGGGTAAGGGTACTTCTGGGGGGGGGGGGGTAGGGGTGCTGTGTGTCAGTATCCCCCCCTCCCTCCTTCTTACCTTTAATGAAGTGGGGGGGGGGACACAGCCATCCCTGGTGGTCCGGTGGTGGTACCGTCATCCCTGGTGGTCCGGTGGTGGTACCGTCGTCCCTGGTGGTCCAGTGGTGGCAGGCAGTGCTTCCGTGTCGGGAGGCAGGGGAGGGATCTGTGATGCTGATTCCCTGTCCTCCCGCGCGATGCTGTGTGGAGCGTTGCCATGGTAACGCTCGGCAACGCTCCACACAGCATCGCGCGGGAGGACAGGGGATCAGCATCACAGATCCCTCCCCTGCCTCCCGACACGGAAGCAGAGTAGGCGCCTGCCGTTTCGGGCAGGCAGGTGCCTACTCTGCAGTGATGGCGGACCTGTGGCCGCGTGCCCACAGAGAGGGCACGGCGTGCCACCTGTGGCACGCGTGCCATAGGTTCGCCATCACTGCATTAGACCATGGTATTCTTTTGCAAAAACTTAAAAACTCAGGCATTGGTGATCATCCGCTAACCTGGTTTTGATCGCATGTTTCAGACCGATTGCAATATGTGGCCATTTCTGATAGCGCTTCCCTCTCTCTTCCAGTCACGTGTGGGGGCTCCATACTTGGCCCCCTGCTATTTACATTATTTATAAATGATCTGCCTAACGTCTGCAAATCCTCAACTGTATACATGTATGCAGACGACACTGTAATCTACACTAGTAAACCCAAGCTATCGCAGCAAAACCAATTCACAGAGGTAGAAAATTGGATAACGGATAACAAACTCTTCCTAAACACTGACAAAACTGTTACAATGATCTTTTGAACAGTACCTGAATTACGTAAACTACAAAATCAACAACCGTGTATCGGAACAAATTCAAACGGCACACTGACGGCAGTCTGCTCTTTTAAATATCCAGGTATGTTGCTAGTTCCCAATCTATCCTTTGGTCTTCACATTGAAAAAATCTCTTCAAAACTTTACCCAAAACTAAGTGCCCTGTACAGAAACAAATCCTGCCTAAGTCCTACAGTAAGGAAACAGATAGTGCAACAAATGCTAATGCTGGTCATTGATTATGGGGATGTAGTGCATGCACCCGCACCGCAAACCCACCTTAATAAACATAATACGTTATATAATTCATTCAGCCGCTTTGTACTAGAATATAATTACTTTACCCAACATTGTGACATGTTAAAAGAGCTAAACTGGGAGGCGGGGCCTGACTACTGAATGGAGCGGTCGCAGGTTGCAGGAGCTCCCGAGCAACAAGACAAACTTGACCATACCTACCTGAACCAAGGCAGCTTTAAGGTCCATGGGGGCCACCAACTGCCAGGGAGATTTGAGACAAACCTGCAGACACCAAGCATGTTGGGGTCCCGGACCGTGCGACCCACTAACCTCCTGAAGCCATGAGGCACGGGCGCCATTGGGAGAGACGGTCGCTCTCCCGCCGCCACGACCCTGGATGGAACCTACACGGAGCCCCAGTTCCCCCCCCCCCGGACCGGTGGGGGTTATCCCGGTCCGCTTAAGCATGGCATGTGAGCTATCAGAGGCACGCATGGAGGCAGCACAGGGCCTAGCAAAATGGCGCCTGCAGACCATGCTGCCGAGCCTAAACACACCCAGTCCCTGCACAAGCGCTTGGACAATCTGTTCCGCCGTTTCTGGGAACAGCTGGAGCAGAGGAAAGCCCAACAAATTCCCACATTCTACAAGGTGGTGGAACCGGTGGAAAACATGTGGCGGGAAGGGCAGATCCTGGGCAAGGCAGCCTCACACCAGAGGGCTGAGCGCCCTTCCAGGCCGGAGGTCACCAGAAGATTACCTCCGAGACACAAGCCACCCCGCAGGAGGGTTACCCGCCGCTGGCGGTGGAAGACCACCAGGACCCTCCGCATCGCCCACAAGGGGAAAGACCCGGCCTCGAGAAGGACCCGAGTCTGTGGCCACAGGGTGTCGACCCCACACGAGACCTGGAGCTGGGGAGAAGCCCCCACCGCACGCAATCCTCCCCCACACCGCAACACCCACGACTGCTGCTCCCTGGGATGCCCAGCAGTCGCCCACGATCGGGCGCCCCTCTGATACCCAGAAGAGGAATCGGCTGATTAAGAGATTCCAGGGACCGGAACAAAAGGAGATGGTATATGGACTGCTCCACTGTAACGAACAAGGACTCTTTACATAACGCATCCTGCCTTCGTAGGTAGTCATATATAGTCATATATAGTTATAGACACTAGCAGATGAAACTTGAACACACACATACACATACACAGTTAGAGTGGGACTCACGGATCCAACCATGCAGTGAGGATTCACAGAGTGCTGACAAATATACATTAGCCTCACCCACATACACATGTATCCCTGCTCCACACTCTGCCTAACAAGCGTCTCACCCAATGATCCCCACATCAGCAGGGGAGCACGGGTTAATGAGTGGAAATGTGTGCCCAGCCCCACCAGCCCAGTTTAAGCACCGTAAATCAGACTTAGACCGCACACAAACTAGACTTGGCAGGCAACACACGGCCTTATATGAGCACATTACCTGGGTTTCAATCGACAACCGAGTCCCACTCATATTAATCATATTAATCACACGACTATATAGACTCCGAGACAGGGACTTCAATTCAAGGCTAGGTATAGCTTGTTAACAGTCTCATTCATTGACGCCTGAGGCTCAAACCTATATATAATCTTGTTGTATGCTTGTTTTGCTCTATGCCTGCGAATATATACTGTCCCTACAGTGTCCAAAATCATTGTGCGTTGCACGGACGGGCGTGTGTACTCTTCATCCTACTTTTCAATTCTCTTTCAATACTCTTCTCTAATAACTGTATTCGCCCAACTACTTTGATGAGGCGATTATTCTTAACCCATAACAAGAAGCGGGCACCACTAAACATACCTGTATAACCAACTAACAGTTTAATTTGATGGCCCTTGCTATTTGTAATTATCTAGAGAGAACAGACGTAGCTTATGTACAACCGTTTCAGATGGAACCTGCTTAATACGTATCTATGTCTCACTATAAAAACTATTGCGTTAATTGTGTAATTCAGATGTTGGATCGCTTACTTGATATAAAATGGGGCTGCTATTCATAGGAGTTGTCAAAATGTGTTAGCATGTACCCCAACCTGTATATCTACTGTACACTCCCTCCTTTCCATTCTGTATCCCTAATAACGTTTGCCTCAATAAAAGAAAGATTGACCAAAAAAAAAAAAAAAGAGCTAAACTGGTTGTCGCTGAAATCCAGAGGCACTCTTCATCTTTCCAGCCTTGTGCATAAGAGCTTTTCTGGGAATCTCCCACCCTACCTGAGTAGAATGCTCTCCCCGGCTGTTCTCACCTCCTATTACCTCCGATCCAGTACTAGCACGTTATTTAGCATACCGCAATACAAAAATAAAGTGGCACGATCCTCATTTTCCTACAGGGCACCGCAATTATGGAATAACCTCAGGGACACAGTCAAATCTTCATTCAATCTAAAATCTTTTAAGAGATCTATGACAATATACCTCAATACAGAATGCACCTGTCATGGCTGAAAATATTTATTACTTGTTATGTATTAAATTTATATATGTATATATGTGTTCATCAGTTTGCCATCCTGATGAAAGCCCACGTATTGGGGCCGAAACGTCAATATTTTTAAATTATATATTTTATTTTTATTATCAAGTCCTTGGAGTGCGGTCATTTCCAATTATATATATATATATATATATATATATATAATTGTTTGTATATTGTATTTGTGTACCCTAGTGTAACAATGCAGTGCTTGTGGACCCACGACATCCTTGCAAACGAGAGAAATCTTATTATGTATCCATCCTGGTAAAATATTTTATAAATAAATATGCCTGTGTGCAGCCAGTGATTGGAGACAGTGTCAGCATATGACTTCTGTAAAGGCTGGATGTGTGTCATTAGAACAGTAAGGACCCACAGCACTGGTTATTCACTCTCAGCACGTGTGTGGATTTCTTATTACCAAACGTGGGGACATGTAATTCCAGGGGCAGGGCAGGCAGTTTTTTTGTATTTCTTTGCTCTGCTGCGGGGCAGTGCCATCCCCTCCCCTTGCAAAGCTGCTGGCAGGGAATGTGCCATCCTATTGTACATAGTCAAACCATATTGGAACGGTTTGACTTCTTAACTGGTGTCTGCTGGTTACTGCTCTTTGCCTCCACTACCTCTTTCAGACAGATGGAAGCTCTCTGTCTGAGCTAAGCCTACCAGAGCAGGACATAGCTAATTAGTGAGAGCGATCAGCTGATTTTTCTCAGTCAATGAAATAGTTGTGGCAGCAGGGCTTAGCTCAGGAGAGGCTCTGTGGTTGTGGTAGTGGAGGCCGGAAGCATTACCCAGGGCACAGCAGGGTAAGTAGTCAAACCATTCTTAAACAACTTACAAAGGTGCCAGGGCAATGTAGTGGCTATGGTGCTTTGAGTGTTTCATTAATGTATAAAAAAAATCCTTTAAACTGCCCTCTTTGCCTTACAGTTTAATACATACGGAAACGATACATGCTCACAAAAGAAGTGCAAAACTGAAAGAGGATGCTTTCTATACATAACCCTATTGTATGCACACAATAGGTGATGTTTGCTTGTTGGATATTTCCAGGAAACAATGTTTCTCACCCGGATGTTGCAGAGTATGGAATACTGTGTTTCTGACTCCATCCACAAGGTGGCAGTCAATATATATACATTATCTAACAGAATTGTGTGTATCAATTTATGGAATAATGAGGATGCAGCTGTAAATCTACCAAACAAAACCCTGACAATACAGATACATGCACAAATAGTAATTGACTCACTAGAGTTGATGAATAAGACGAAACGCGTAGGACCGCCCATTTTGTATTTATTTTCATTTCACTTTTTAAATGGTTTTGAGTGTATTTTATTTTTGATAAATAAATACCTACTCAATTTTGGATATTTTCTGGAGTTCTGCTTCTTATGGTATGTGGTGGCAACTACCTAAAGCACTAGGAGAATTTGGAATAGCCCCCCAGGATTCCAAGGGGAGGCACCCCAAATTTTGGATCTTGTTGAAAAAAAAAGGGGAATGAACCCTGAGATAGGTAAAAGGTTATCATTCGGACTCTCAGATATCTGAGTGGTATTGGTATTAGAATGGAAAAAACGCAACTAGATGTTTTAACAGATTTGTTTTTTTCTGGTGGATTTCTTCCACTTAGTAATTGGAGTTTACCCAAATACAGCACTATTCATTGTGTGTGTTTCTATATAATAATGAGTAAACTGTAAACGGCTGGCATTTTGAATGGGTTTCTTTTTCTTATATTGTTATTTTGTCCAACTTAAAGTTGGCTATGGGTTGTATTAAAAGGAACTCTAAAAAGAGTTGGGACTACAAACCTTTAATGTCCCTGTCGCTATGTAAAAAAAAGTTTCCCCATCTGTTTGCCATATAAAATTTAAAAAAGTAATGTTCTCATTCACCTTTTTCCCGTGCCGGGGCTCCTTTGGCGTTACCTAACTCTCTCACCTCCAGCAGTATTCCGGAGAAGGCAATGTCGATGTCCAATCCAATGCTCTTTATAGAGAAGCACTGGGGAGCCAAAGCCGCGCGTATCTAAGCTTCAATGTCACGCAATACACTCAGCCGGCGCCGCAGAAGTGCCTCTAGTGGCTGTCAGTATGACAACAACTACAAAATGACTGAAGCATGCAATGCAAAAATTCTTAAAAACTGCAATGTTTTACATTGTAGGATTAAAGGGACAGGACCACTGTGTCCAGGGCACTTTATTAAGAACCACTATAGTGACACCTGGAACTGCTGCACAAGTAAGTGTGTTTAATAGTTATCTCTCTTATCGCTCTCTCAGACATTCACTAGAAGGACTTCCTGATCGAGATCTGGCGAAAATCGCAGTACCGACATTTGGTGTCTCCACGATCTGCATGGAGACGCGGAACACTACCCATAGAGATGCACTAACTCAATCTATGCGGAGATGCTGACTGGCGCAGGACAGTGATTTTCCGCACCTGCACACTAACCTGCCAATGATTCCCCAAAGGGATTGATGATCTCAACCAGCAAAGGCTGGGATAGCCGTGGTGATACCAGCGTGCCGGGGGAATAATGGTAAGAATAGTAGAAATTGGCACTTTTATATTTTGGATCAATAGCTCCTTCCTGGGTGTCTTCCGCTAGTTCCGCATTGTTAACAGAAGCAGCAGGCACACTGGCCTGCCTTTCCCCCCTTCTCAATGCAATGGCTATGGTGCTCAAGAGTATCCCTTTAATGGGTATGTACGTATAAAGTTTAATAATTGTTACTGGGATAAGTGCCAATATAAATAGAGCATTGGAGTGAGTTTGTTAAAATGTGATATAAATTTTTTTCAAACATCATGAATTTATAGATTGCAGGCCAATAACTTTATACAACCCATGTGAGAACGGACTGTATATGTAGCCACAGTAACACCTTACAGTGAAAGCAAACTATTTGCCAAACCTCTAAATGCAGTGAATTTAAAACCAAATCGCTAAATTTAATCTCAAGTAGCCGAGCTCGGACAATCACGCTGGTCTAAATTTTGTTGTTCACTTTTCAATTCTCTACAAATCCCTGTTTAATGCATAACCCACTTAGAATGATCAGCTTTACAATTTCTTTTGAAATTCTTTATTTTCGTTGTGCATAGTTTCAGTTACACGTTAATCTTTGTTGCCATAACAATGAGTGCAAGCTTGTACATATATTCAGAGACATTTTCATGACATGTGGAGTCGTAGCACATTTTTTGGTTTGTGACAGGAGTCTGAGTAATAGGTCAGTCTCGTGTGGGTCGAGTGTTTGTCTGGGAAGGTGCCTATATGAGACTGTTTGGTGATCGTAGATGTGGGTATTGAGTGGCTGATTTAGCCTGATGGTGTGGGCTGGACAGGGCGTTTGTAGCGAGTGTGCTCCCCTGAGAACTGGGGTTAGTCCTGGGAGTTCTTGTGCTAGTTCGTCGTGTGGGTTAGGTTTGTGTAGGTCTCTCGGTCTTTGTGTACCCTTCCGCCCTAGTTGGCATCTTGGGCGGTCCGGGTTAGAGGGGATTGGGGAGGGGATGTGGGTGTCCTGTGCGCCGTGTGTGTGAGTCATCATGTGGGCCCCTTAACGTGGGGATAGCGGGGGGGGTGGGGGAGTGCTGCATTAGGTGTGGGCCTATTCTTGGGTATACCATCTGTGCAGTTCCCTATGGTCGGTGCTATTCGTTCTGGTGTGGGATATTCCACCTCTGTGGTGTGTCGGCTGCCTGTGGGTGTCCTGTCTGTAGTGTGTTGAGTACATGTTAAACTGGGTCAACAGATAAACAAGTTGTTAAATCCCATGAGTGCTCGGGATGGCGTCTCTGCTCCTCCGGGGGCCTGTTCACCAGTCCAAGTGAGGCCAGGAACTGTGGTGCCTCTTCTGGTGCCGTAGCTCTGTAGGTTTTGTCCTCCACTGTCACTGTTAGGGCCCTTGGGGCAGTCCAGCGGTATGCTATGCCTTCTTCTTGGAGCCTCTTCGTGATGGGTCTCATGGCTTGCCGCCATTGAAGTGTGGAGCGGGTAAGATCCTGGTAGAAGGTCAGGCTGTGTGCTTCAAAGTGGAGAGGTGTTTTGTCCCGTAGTGCCTGTTGGAGTCTTTGTTTGTCCGCGTACGCGCGGAAGCGAAGTATGATGTCTCTCGAGGAGGCTGTGGGTGCCCTGGGTGATTTCGCTATGCGGTATACACCGTCTAGCTCTATTGCTTTAGCTGTTTTTGCTGGCAACACGGAGGCCATTAGGCGTCTAATAAGGTGGGGCAGCTCCTCTGACGCTATTGTGTCTGGAACCCCCCGGATTTTCAGGTTTTTCTCTCGGCCTTTATCCTCGAGGGAATCCAGTCTGAGAATCGTGTTGCTGTGGGCAGCTTGTAGCTTTTGTGTTGTCTCCTCCAGGGCTAATAGGCCTCGTTTGAGGTCGGTTACATCCTCCTCCGTCACCCGGACTCGTTCTGTGACTGCTTGTACTTCTTCTTTCACTAGGGCGATGTCTGCATCAAATAGTTTTTTAATGCGGTCGTAGAGGTCTGAGATATCCTGCTTGGTCGAGGGATCGGAGGATTGCGTGTGCGCCGGTTCCCCTGGAAGCGACCGGAGGGAGCCGCTAGGCCTACTGGGGGGTCGGCCATTTTCGTCCTCTGGTGGGTTTGTGGTGTGCTCTTCGTCCGCCGATTTCGCCGATATCCCTCCCCTTTTGCGGGCCTGTTTGTGTTTGGGCTTCGTGCGGCCCATCGATGCTGCAGGCGAGTCGACTTCAGACAGAGGTGAGTGCCAGGCCCAGGTTGCAAAGGCCTCGGCGTATTCCGCGGCCTTCCTCAGGTCGTGAGGCCTGGGTGTTTTCCGGAGCTTGCGGGCTGATTTGGCCTTCGAGTCGTATGTGAAGGGCATGAGTGAGTTCCTTGTGTGCTTGTGCACCTAGTTCACCTTTCACCGGTTGTCGATGGGGCCTGAGTCGATTGATTTTGGGTAGATTAGACAGTTTTGGGCCCGGAGCTCTGAAAGATGGCATCTCAGCTTTACAATTTCTAATTCTATAGGTGTTCATTTAACTTTAAATTCATTAACTGTGACATTTTAATGTGTATAAAAAAAAATGCAATGATTCGTTTGCCAAAAACCACCTTAATTTTTTTTTCTTTCCAGTCTACCCCAGCCACAAACTGCATATTTGTGGTTTTGCAGTCTAATTCCTAGTGAATTCTTCATTGGAAAAAAAAATACAAGAGAGCAGGATCTAAGTGAGTCACATAGTTCGCCACAAAAACAGCTAGAAATCTGCCTAGGAGCTCCGGAAATGAAAACAAAGGAAAATGATCCAGTTCTTGTACGAGGAACCAGATAGATTAGCATTGGAAAATCTGTACATGTAAGACTGCGATTCAAAGAGACAGATCTTATTGAACATCTGACTTAGTTTAAACAGCAATCCAACATAATTACACAATCCTTGTAACCTTTAAATCAAAGCTGCCACTACTGAGATTCTAGCAAAGCTCAATAGCCAAATATTGGCTTCGAGTTGTGCTTTTACTCTATTACATTAATGGTAGTTTTTTTATTTCCAAAGAAATTACAATTCTACTTTATAAATTGCAGTGCCAACCCTTCCCCCTAACTTCCTTTTTACCTCGATCCCCCTTTAATTCACTATACTGAACCCCTCTCTCCTATCCTAGCTTATACCCCACTTCCACTCTACCAAACAGGTAAACCAAAAATGAAGGTTCCTTTGTACCCGGGGTATTTGCTATTTTCACTGAATGCACGTGTAATTGTAATCTGAACTCTGCTTCAGAATTCCATGATTATTCTCTAGTCTGTATTTGTCTCTTTATAAACGCTATAAAATATGCATTGTTAAAGGAGCACTCCAAGCTATATCCACTATAATACACGGTAGTGGTTATGGTTCCAGATCTGACCTTGCACCCGACACAGTAAGAAGTAATGGTTCAAGCCAAAATACACCTATTCATTGGAGTGTGTACCGATAAAAGTGCTAAAGGTGAATATATAGAAGTAGCTCTATACACTAATGTGGAAATATCCTCTTATCATATAAAAGATAAAAGGAAAAAAATACAGTATAGTGCAGATGGTACATGGAGTGGAACACAATGTATGATATTGAAGTCAGGACACTCACGTTTTAAGGAGCCAGTGTGTGAATACTGGCTCCATAATCAAGCTGGTGTGGTTCCTGGTTTGTCAGGAAAGCCAGTTATTTTATCAAAGTCCTTTTGGAGCCTACAGGAATCTTCATAGGGGTAGTGCCATCCCCACATAATTGGCACAGTACCTTCACACCTTTTAGAGCCGGGATTTCTAGGCTCAGAATAAGGTTAGCACCCTATTTTATTTTTACCTGATTTTAACAGACTACATATTGGTTCGGCTCTTTTGTGTTTCCTTTTGAGATTCATTTCACTACGTATTGGAGGTGTGGTGCTGCCATAAAAGCACACTAGCTTGATCATAGAGCCAGTATTCACACACTGGCTCCTTAAGATTTGAGTGTCCTGACTTCAATATCATACATTGTGTTCCACTCCATGTACCATCTGCACTATGCTGTATTTTTTTTCTTTTATCTTTTATATGTATCTTAAACCAAGTTTTGAATCAAGTTACGTGGGGTAAGTATACCTCACATATGCACTATATATAATCATTTTTCTTCTTATTAATAAGTAATGGTTCGACTACTTACTTACGGTCCACTGGGCAGTGGGAAGCTATTGGGCATGCGCGGCAAAACGCTGCACCAATCTGCATCTCCTCACAGAGATGCGTTGAATCCATGCACTTCTATAGGGAGCATGCAGCACTGACCTTGGAAGCTCCTGTAGCGACCGTCTGAGTGACTGCCACTAGAGGTGTTACTAGGCAGTAATGTAAACACTGCATTTTCTCTGAAAAGGCAGTGTTCAGGGCCGGCGCTACCATAAGGCGGCCCAGGTGGCCGCCTTGATGCGCACCGGCCCTGGAGGCGCAAAATCAGGCTGACCGGAAGGAGGGAAGCGCACTGCACTCCCCTCCAGCCGGTTAATACTTGTAGCGTGGCCGAGAGCAGCCCTTACCTCGCCCGCCCACCTCCTACCCTGCTGTCTGCCGCAGGCTGTGTGGAGGGGGCGGGGATATGACATCATATCCTTGCTCCCTGTGGATCACACAGCGCGGCTGGCGCACAGTGATGAGGCTGCGCTGCAGGACAGGACTCCAAGGAGCCGGACAGCACGCACCCAAGGGACACGCTTTAACAGATGTAAGTATGTTTGTATGTAACTGGATGTGTGTTTGTCTCTGAATGTCTGTATATATGTCTCTGTATTCATGTATGTAACTGTATGCCTTTATGTTTCTGTATGTTTGTATGTATGTGTCTGTATGTCTTTGTATGTATGTATGTGTCTGTATGTCTTTGTATGTATGTATGTGTCTGTATGCCTTTGTATGCATGTATGCATGTGTCTGTATGTATGTGCCTGAATGTCTTTGTATGCATGTTTCTGTATGCCGGTCTGTATGTATGTATCTGTATGACGGTATGCCTCTGTATGTATGTATGTATCTGTATGTCTTGTACGTATGTTTCTGTATGTCTCTGTATGCATGTATGTAACTGGATGTATGTTTGTCTCTGAATGTCTGTATATATGTCTCTGTATGCATGTATGTAACTGTATGCCTTTATGTCTCTGTATGTACGTATGTGTGTGTCTGTGTGTCTCTGTATGCCTGTATGTCTTTGTATGCATGTTTCTGTATGTATGTATGTATGTGTCTGTATGACGGTATGCCTCTGTATGTATGTATGTGTCCGTATGCCTATATGTCTCTGTATATATGTATGTGTCTGTATGACGTTATGTCTCTGTATGCATGCATGTATCTGTATGTGTGTATGTCTTTGTATGCCTGCATGTATGTATGCATGTGTCTGCATGCCTGTATGTCTCTGTATGTATGTTTCTTTATGCCTGAATGTCTTTGTATGTATGTTTCTGTATGCTTGTCTGTATGTATGTGTCTGTATGACGGTATGCCTCTGTATGCATGTATGTCTTTATATGCATGTATGTATCTGCTTGTATGTCTCTGACTGTATGTGTCTGTATGTCTCTGTATGATTATTTCTGTCTTTGTATGACAGTGTACCTGTATGACTTTGACTGTGTGACTGAAAAATTATGCCTGTTTGCCTGTGGCTTGGGAGGAAAGACACACAGGTGTCTTTTTTTTTTTTTTAATGAGGGTTGGGGGCGCCAAAATGCATCTTCGCCTGTGTAACTAAAAATTCCCAGATTTTACTATTAACATGACGTAAAGTCATGATTTTATTAAAGACACGGAGGCGAGTATTATGCATAACTCTTTCTTTATTTCCTCAGCAGCAAAGATAGAGGAATATGAATATTGTAAAAAATGAAAGAGAAAACAGTATAGATACACAGGCAACCAATCACACAACAGAGGAAGTGAGTATATAAGGCCTGTGTTTCCCACAATCCCCCTCTTTCTTGCGAAAACCGAAGATCAGGTAAGAAGAACGAAATCCAACTTGTCCAGAACAGTAAACGGCAACCAACCGATAACATCAAGCTAAAAGAGAGAGAGAAATATGGTAATATCCAGACTTCAAACTGTAAACTTACCAAAACAAACTGTAGGCAATTCAATGAGAGAAACTTTAATCAAAAACATAATGTCGATAACTCCAATCATAGAAAAACTGGAATCTGAAAAACATAACGAAAATCATTAATATAACATATAAATGACATGCGTAAACCATAACAAAAGACAGACCGAATTGAACTTACCCGAAGAATCCAATAGCATCTCATCCCAAAAACCCACCTCGGGAGGGTGGGAGGGAATAATACTCGCCTCCGTGTCTTTAATAAAATCATGACTTTACGTCATGTTAATAGTAAAATCTGGGAATTTTATTAAAGACACGGAGGCTCCTATTATGCAAGTTTAAAGCTGTGCTATCACCTGAGATGCGATATGTTCAATAGGTCTGAAATAGAAGTCGCGGAAGGTCGATTCCCTAGACCAGTCCGCTGCACGCATGATGTCCTCCAGTCGACAGCCGACCGCGGACGCTTTTGGAGCCATGGCGCCCCGAACAGAGTGAGGTGTAAAAACCGAAGTGTCAATACCTGCTGAAGACAAAAGCCAGCGTACCCAACGCGCCAGAGTCGGAGTTGACACAGGTCGGTGAAGCGCTTTAAAAGACACGAATAAAGGATGTAGGTCCAAGAAGCGGATAGATTGAGTAGCGTCCAGATAAGCCTTCAAGCAGTCAACCGGACATAGAGCCGGACATTCTGGGAACCTAGGATACACAAACGATTTGGATGCCGATTTTGTCCTTCTGGATATGTTGAAAGCGACACCTTCCGGGGTAAAAGCAATAGCGTCCCAATCAAGGGCCCTAACATCAGACACTCTTTTACACGAAACCAAACAAAGAAGCATCACCAGTTTGGAGGACAATTGCTTGAGACTCAGTTCATGATTAGGGAACCATGAAGATAGGAACTGTAACATGATGTTGACGTCCCAGAAGACAGAGAAACGGGATCTAGGAGGGCGAGCGAGACGGATACCCTTGAGAAGACGACATACAAAAGGGTGTCTGCCGACTGGTGAACCATGCAGACCACTATGCCCGGCCGAAATCGCCGAGCGGAAAAGGTTGATCGTGCGGTATGCCTTGCCCGCATCAAATAACAAAGTGAGGAACTCCAGGATCAGATGGAGAGGTGCAGATATGGGATCCACTGCCCGTTCCATGCACCAATTAGACCAAGATTTCCATGAGGCCCGGTAGGCTGATCTTGTACCGGGAGCCCAGGCGTTATCGAGGAGCAGGAGAGTTGACCTCGGAACATCTGGGACAGACCAGGTTCCCCTTAAAGGAGCCACGCTACCAGAGGCAGTTGCTGCAGGAGCACTAGACCGTGCGAGTTCCCGTCCGGATCCAGAAGAAGGTCCGGGAAGCTCGGGATCAATCGGGGATAGTCTATTGACAACTCCAACAGGCGTGGGAACCAAGGCCGGGATCTCCACAGGGGAGTGACCAACGTCAGGCAACAATCGTGACGAACCAACTTCGAGATCGTTCGGGCGATCATGTTGAATGGGGGAAACGCATACAGGCATCCCGATGGCCATTCCTGGAGAAATGCGTCTGTCGCCACAGCCGCCGGGTCCGGCCTCCAACTGTAAAACTCCGGTAGTTGAGTGTTCAGACGGGACGCGAACAAGTCCATCCTGAACCGTCCCCAAAGCTTGTCTAGGCTTTTGAATACCGAAACGTGCAAGTGCCAGTCTCCCGAGTCTCTCAAATGTCTGGAGTTCCAATCCGCGTCCGAATTGTCTAGGCCCGGAATGTGTTCCGCCGTCACTGAGACATTGTTGGAAAGGCAGAACTGCCAAAAATCCTTTGCCAACAGGGCTAACATCCTGGACTTGGTGCCCCCGAGATGGTTTATATAGCGTACCGCCGAAACGTTGTCCATCTTGAGGAGAACGCAGCAGTTCGCTCGTCTTGGGGTGAGGCTGCGAATCGCGAATGCCCCAGCTAAGAGTTCCAGGCAATTGATGCGTAGGGACTTCTCGATCTCGGACCATCTGCCTCCGGTGGAAACGTCGCCACAGCGAGCACCCCAGCCGTGTAAGCTGGCATCGGATTCGATCACCACGTCCGGTACAGAACCAAAGATGGCCCTTCCGTTCCAGGCTTCCATGTGTGCCAGCCACCACGCCAGCTCGTCCCTGGATTCCTCGTCCAGTCGTACTCGGGATTCGTATGAATGACCCGACCGGAGGTGTGAACCTTTGAGCCTCTGGAGGGCACGATAGTGCGGCGGGCCCGGGAATATCGCTTGTATGGAGGCCGCAAGGAGGCCAATAATTCGTGCCAATTGTCTGATGGACAGGTCTGATACGCGAAGAGCCCTTCGCAGCTCCTTCCTGATGGCCTTCACCTTTGAGTCCGGTAGGTATAGAAACTGGCGGACGGAGTCCACCTTGAAACCCAAGAATTCCATCGACTGAGCGGGTTCCAGGACCGATTTGTCCCAGTTGACCATGAAACCCAGGTTCTGAAGCAGATCGATCGTCCACCTCAAATGTACTAGGAGGTGGTCTCTGGACTGGGACATGATTAGAATGTCGTCCAGGTAAATGATCAATCGCACTCCACGGGTGCGGAGGAACTCCATTACAGGTTTCATGATCTTGGTGAAACACCAAGGAGCCGAGGAAAGGCCGAATGGTAGGCAGGTAAAGCGCCAACGCCTTCCGTGCCAGGTGAAGTGTAAGTAGTCTCTGTAGGCTACCGCTATCGGGACCGTGAAATATGCGTCTTTCAGGTCCAACTTGGCTAGCCAGTCTGACTGCCGAAGGAGGTCCCTGAGGCAGTGGATACCTTCCATCTGAAAATGTTGGTAGCGGAGGAACGCGTTGAGAGGGCGGAGGTTTATCACTGGACGGACTCCGCCCCCTTTTTTCGGTACCAGGAAGAGATTGCTCGTAAAGCCCGGAGCGGCGAACGGCAATTCTTCTATGGCGCCTTTGGACAACATCTCCTCGACCTCCGCGGAGATCATCCTGTCCTGATCTGGGGGAAGAGACAGTTCTCTGGGGACATAAGATTGGACAGGCAGAGAGACAAAATCTAGGTGATAACCTTTCACACATTGGAGGACCCAAGCGTCCGAAGTAATACATGCCCACCCTTGGTGGAACAGAGCCAGCCTCCCCGCTACCCGCCCGTGAGCGACAGGGGAAGAAGGGGTACTCACCATAAGGGCGTCTGCCCGAAGCGGCACCGCGGGGGTATCTGGAGCCCCAAGATCTCCCTCTGGCCGGGAAGAAAGGAGGCGTCTTTGAGTCCTGAAATCCCCGGGACGGGAAAAAGGAACCTCTGGAGGCACGGAATGAGCCTCGGAAACCACGGCCGGGTGGACGGTTCCTGCTACGCCCGGCCCCTCCAAAAACCTTGGGCGTGAACATGCGCTTCATGTTCGCCTGAGCCTTGTCTATGGCCGTAAAGGTTTTAACGTAAGACCCCAGGTCCTTAACGAAAGAATTACCGAACAGGACTCCTTCTTCGGAAGGGTCCGGCTCCGCTACCGTCATGGCAGCCAATTTTGGGTCAATTTTGAGGAGAATTGCCTTGCGCCTCTCAGAGGACATGGCGGTATTTGCGTTCCCCACTAGGCATATAGCCCTCTGTACCCAACCGATGGCTACATCGATGTCCAAATTCGAATCGCCAGTTCTAGTGGCGTCAAGCAACTCATAGAGCTTCGAAAGTGGGCCCAGGGTATCCAAGATCTTGTCCTGACAGCCCTTAAGGGAGTAGTCTAGGCCCTTTTTGGACTTCCAGCCAGATTTATTCAGGAACTGGGCAATTTGGGGGTCAATATCGGGAGTCTTGCAGGCCGAGCCCGGGAGGGAAGGCCTGGGGCACTCCGCCCGCAGCTTATTGCGACCTTCCTTAGACAGGGGGGTACGCATGCGTCTGGCCACATATTGGGCTATGTGTTCTGGGGGAACCCATTCAGCTGACCGGGGATGGCGGAGGTCGTCAGGGTCAAACAGGGGGTTACCCTGAGGGTCAAATAACACTTTACTATCCCCAGCGGGGTCCTGAACAAGGCCCTTGGTAACGGCAGAGGAACCCGAGGGGGTTACACCCGTAGGGGGCAAGTCCTCGTCCGAACCAACCTCGTCATAGGAGTCATACTCCATAGCGTCAGACTCATTCTCCACACTCCGGTCGGAATCCGACACATCATTGAGGGCTCTAGCCCGTTTCCATAATCTAGCCTTTTTAGCCCGGCCAGGGGCTCTTTTGCGCGTGGGATGCGCGCTGTCTGTGACCGCGTCAAGCGAGTCCATCATGGCAGGCATAGCCCGCATCGGGGAGTGGGAGCTGACGTGTTTTGCCTTAGCCCTTGCCTTACGGGCCCCAGGCATGGCGGGGGCCGGCGGGGGGGTCCCATCACCCAGGGGGGAGGGAGCCGCCAACGAGGGCAAAAGCATATTGTGCAGAGATTGGGAAAACGATGTGGACACCGCTCCCATGGCAGAGGCAAAGGCCTTCTGCAAGGATGAAGCCATAGTGGCGTCCAAGAGGGCATGGAATTCCTGAGAAGCTATATTACCCTCTGGAGCATCCTGAGAAAAGGTGCCAGTAGGGCCTTCCTGCCCTTCATCCTTGTCTTGCATAATGGAAGGGACAATTACTCACAGATTACGTTGAAAAGGGTATGTAGAGCAACAGGGTTGATTAACCCACGAGAACAGGGAAAAAGATGCAGTTAGGTGTGCCAGGGGACCCAGGGAACAGCAGAGGCGGACAGCAGGCGGACCGCGAGCCGCAGAAAGACAGTGGAACCGGCCGCGAGTAAGCTCCGCCTCCAAAATGGCCGCCGCACGAGGAGGCCGGCGGATAGCTCCTGCGGTCCGGACCTACTGGGGGAAGGGGCGCGTGCACCTTATCCCCGCGGCACGGATGCCGAGAGGGCGAGAGGCATGCAGCCGCGGTCGGAACAAACAGACCGCGGCAAACAGCCGCCCACGGAAAGATTGCGAGCGAGCACCCAGCAGGGAAAGAACAAGCCGCAGGGGAGGCAAGGGGAAAATCTCCTCCGCGGAGAAAAAACAGTAATAGAGGGATGGGAAACCCATTAGGCACACCAGGAGAGTAAAAATAAGATACACAATCAAACGAGCAAAGTGTAAACAGCAGTAAAATTCAATAAATTCAATAAATGCTGAGAACATGTAGAGCAAGATAAAATACTTAGCTGATCTGAGGAAGCAGCAAAGAAAGAGGGGGATTGTGGGAAACACAGGCCTTATATACTCACTTCCTCTGTTGTGTGATTGGTTGCCTGTGTATCTATACTGTTTTCTCTTTCATTTTTTACAATATTCATATTCCTCTATCTTTGCTGCTGAGGAAATAAAGAAAGAGTTATGCATAATAGGAGCCTCCGTGTCTTTAATAAAATCCTAGCACCGGCCCTGGCAGTGTTTACAATAAAAAGCCTGCAGGGGCTGACTATACTCACCAGAACACCTACATGAAGCTGTAGTGATTCTGGTGACTATAGAGTCTCTTTAAGATGACCTTTTAAAACATTGGGATTGCTTTAAAAAAAAAAAAAAAAAAACAATACAATTATGGGCAAAGTGATAAAAGTGGAGCAGTCACCATGGAAACCAGTGGAATGTTAATCACTCCATTTTACAGTCTAACTCTGAAATGACTCCTTATAAACAACCCCCATTACACCAGCCTTGTCTTAGCCGGGGGCCTCTGGTTTTATAAAACTGCAGTGTAGATAACAGTTTCCCAGATTATTTAGGGAGAGCTGGGGTCGCGCTTGGGTTACAGAGTGTGATGTCATTTGTAGCTTTTGGCCACTTTCCTTTGTCTGTAACATAACCTGCTCTACAGTGCAGACAGCAACTTTCTGGGGCCCTCGCAGCTGGAGGAATTTTTGAGAACATATCAGCTTACATTTCTATTTGTACAGATTTTTTCCCCCTTCATTTTAACAATTTTCAGATGTTGTTTTGCAGATGGGCACGGATAACAAAGGCATCTTACTGTGGAAATGTGACACTCACGCCAAGTGTTTGTGGAATATACTGCATAGTATGCCTGCACAGTAATATCTGTATCAGAGGAAGGTAAATTGTAGCCAGCCTCAAGCTGGTGAAAAACTACAACTCCCATGATGCCTCACCAGCCTCAAGGCTGACGCCTTTCCTTTTGATCACTTCTGATGTATACAGTCTAAACTCCGGTTTCATAAGAGGGTTACTCCAACCATAAACCAGTATTTTCATAAAACATAGTTTTTGGTCAGAGTAGCCATTTCTGAAGTGGTCCGTCCCCCCCAACTTTAAAAAATGAAATTCAATGCGAAAACTCACTCCATTCCTGTTTCGTGGCCAAGTTCTACTAGGTTGATGTTACCTCCCCTCGCTGGAAAGGGATGGGGGGTCAGGAAGTACAGGCTGTGGGGCAAAGGGGGCAGAGGAGGGCATGGCGAGGACGCATTGCCATTGGCTCTCTTTCTCCAGCCTACTGTGTTTGCTGGCGTCAGACGCCAACTTTGCACAGAATTGACATTAGACAGCCAGCTAAGGAGTTAATCTCTGCATGTACAGTGTTTCAAAGCAAAAAAACTGCAAATACAGATTACAGGCACTATGACCACTTTAAATCAATGAATCAATATAAATAAGAAGACATCCTAAGATGCAATGATTACTGCAGGTCATGGGCAGCAGCTCAGGTGGGGAGAGGGGGGAGCCTGGCATGCATACCAGATTAGCAAGCGTGTCCCTACATACAAATCAACCAATGCAGTCCGTGAGCTGTGCAAGCACTCAGCATTGGCTTTACATTATGCATTTTTACCAGAAACTAGAGCAAGCTTCCTTAAACTCCGGCCCTCCAGATGTTGCTGAACTATAACTCCCATGATTCTCAGCCTATTTCATTCATAGAATCATGGGAGTTGTAGTTCAGCAACATCTGGAGGGCTGGAGTTTGAGGAAGCCTGCTCTAGAGTACTGCCAGATACACAAAGTGATCCCAGACACTGCAGAGGGGCAGTTATGAAGTTATCTCAAAGTGGTCCTGAAGTATACATTCAACGTAGGGCGGCATTCTTCACATACCACCTTACTGCATGATAAAATAATATGTGAAATATGTTCATTAACATAATATGTGAAATATGTCTATTAACCCCAGAACTTGGGAAATGTGATTTTGTGATGTCATCAGCTACTTCCTGTCGCCATAAAACAGAGTCCATGCTGCCAGACACGACAGTATTTCACGGTAAAGGACTTCTACTCCGGGCAACCCTAGCGAGGGTACAGAGCATCAAAGTTCGGTTTTACTGCTAGAAACAGGCAGATCTGCAGGATAAAATTACCACACTCACACAGTGGAGTGCATAACACTCAGAACGACAGGCGGATGCGTATTAGGGACTTTAACTTGTGGCTTGGTGAATGGTGTCGGGAGCAAGGATTTGGCTTTATTTCTCATGGTAGCTCTGTTTGGAATGGAAATAAACTGTACAAAAAAGATGGTTTGCATCTTTCTCAAAAGGGAACAAATGTTCTCAGTGAGCAGTTCAGAGGTTTTGCTAGGATGTATTTAAACTAGGAGGGGGGGGGGCAAAAGGGTGATAAAACATCAATCCAATTGTCCCCCAAAACAAGGACAGAAGGTGCCTGTAGCAAGTGTGTTAAAAAATGACAAGCTTAGAGTCATGTCTACAAATGCTCGCAGTTTAGGGAATAAGATCCATAAACTTGTGGCAATAATGGCAACTGATAGTGTAGATTTAGTCGCTGTTACTGAGACATGGTATAATGAGAAAAATGACTGGGACATAGCAATACCAGGGTACTCTTTATATAGAAAAGACAGGGAAGGCAGGAAAGGGGGAGGGGTGGCCCTGTATGTGAAGGATAGCATAAAATCTAGCCTAATAAAAGTTAGTGAGGTGAACATAGAGTCCGTTTGGGTTACGTTAGAATTTGGTAATCACACAGTAATTCGTGTAGGTGTGATTTATAGGCCCCCAGGACAAATTGAAGAGTTAGATAATCTACTAGTTGAGGAAATAGCTAAAATGACAATGAAGGGGGAAGTTATCATCATGGGTGACTTTAATCTTCCTGATGTGAATTGGAAAACAAAAATAGCTGCTTGTGCCAGGAGCACACATATTCTAAACTCCCTACTGAGATTGTCTCTAAAACAAGTCGTTGAGGAGCCAACTCGTAAAGAGGCCATTCTAGATTTAGTGTTAACAAATGGAGATTTGGTATCCGATATTACTGTAGGTGAAAGTTTAGGATCCAGTGATCATCAATCAGTGTGGTTTAATATAAGAACAGTGACTGAGTCACACCACACAAAAACAAAAGTTTTAGACTTTAGAAAAACAAACTTTTCTAAAATTAGAATATGTGTAAAGGAGTCATTATCAGACTGGAGCAATTTAAATGGCGTCCAAGAGAAATGGGATTATTTAAAAGTTGTACTACCGAAGGCAACAGAAAATTGCATTAGGCTTGTCAGTAAAAGCAAAAAATTCAAGAAATCACTGTGGTATTCCGCAGATGTGGCCAAAATAGTAAAAAACAAAAAGTTAGCATTTAGTAATTATAAAAAAAACCAGAGTGAGGAAGACAGAATGACCTATAAGATTAGGCAGAAAGAGGCTAAGCAAGTTATAAGAGCTTCCAAATCACACACAGAAGAGAAAATAGCACAGTCAGTAAAAAAGGGGGACAAAACTTTTTTTAGATACATAAATGAGAAAAGAAAAGTAAAACAAGGATTAGTTAGATTAAAAACAAAAGAAGGAAGGTATGTAGAAGAGGATAATGGTCTAGCTGACTGCCTCAATGAATATTTTTGTTCGGTATTTACAGATGAAAATGAAGGAGAGGGACCTCCGTTAAGAAAAAGGATAAATGAGTTATTTATTACACGTGAGTTTACAGAGGAAGAGGTTCTATTTCAACTGTCAAAAGTAAAGACAAATAAGTCAATGGGACCTGATGGAATACACCCAAAGCTTTTAAAAGAGCTTAGTGGTGTACTAGCAAAACCATTAACAGATTTATTTAACCAACCATTGATAACAGGAGTAGTCCCAGGAGATTGGAAGTTGGCGAATGTTGTGCCCATTCACAAGAAAGGTAATAGGGAGGAGTCTGGCAACTATAGGCCAGTAAGCCTTACTTCAGTAGTGGGGAAAGTGATGGAAACCATGTTAAAGGATAGGATTGTTGAACATCTAAAAACACATGGATTTCAGGATCAGAGACAACATGGGTTTACTTCAGGGAGATCATGCCAAACTAATCTTATTGATTTTTTTGATTGGGTAACTAAAATTATAGATAAGGGTGGTGCAGTAGACATTGCTTACCTAGATTTCAGTAAGACTTTTGACACTGTTGCACATAGAAGGCTTATCAATAAACTGCAATCTTTAAGTTTGGATTCCAATATTGTTGAATGGGTGAGGCAGGGCTGAGTGACAGGCAACAGAGGGTTGTAGTCAATGGAGTATATTCGAAGCTTGGGCTTGTCACCAGTGGGGTACCTCAGGGATCTGAACTTGGACCCATTCTCTTTAATATTTTTATTAGTGATATTGCAGAAGGTCTTGATGGTAAGGTATGTCTTTTTGCTGATGATACTAAGATATTTAACAGGGTTGATGTTCCAGTTGGGATAAGCCAAATGGCTAATGATTTAGGTAAACTAGAAAAATGGTCAGAGTTGTGGTAACTGACATTTAATGTGGGTAAGTGCTAGATAATGCATCTTGGATGTAAAAACCCAAGGGCAGAGTACAGAATATTTGATAGAGTCCTAACCTCAACATCTGAGGAAAGGGATTTAGGGGTGATTATTTCGGATGACTTAAAGGTAGGCAGACAATGTAATAGAGCAGCAGGAAATGCTAGCAGAATGCTTGGTTGTATAGAGAGAGATATTAGCAGTAGAAAGAGGGAAGTGCTCATGCCATTGTACAGAACACTGGTGAGACCTCACTTGGAGTATTGTACACAGTACTGGAGACCGTATCTTCAGACGGATATTGATACCTTAGAGAGAGTTCAAAGAAGGGCTACTAAACTGGTTCATGGATTGCAGGATAAAACTTACCAGGAAAGGTTAAAGGATCTTAACATGTATCGCTTGGAGGCAGGGCCGGTGCAAGGATTTTTTGCTACACAGGCGAAGATGAATTTTGCCGCCCCCCCCCCCCCCCCCCCCCACACACGAATAAGATGTATCTTTAGCGGTGTCTCATATCCAGCCTTTTGAAATCCCCATGTAGTGTATTGTACCCCCCTTTAGTGTGTCTTACACCCCCTTGTATGTCTCTTACAACCCCCATGTGTATCTCCTTTCCCCCCCAGCCCCTTTGTGTGTCTTTCTTTCCCACAGCCCTTTTCTGTGGGTCTCTCCCCTCAGCCTGTTTTTTGTGTGTCCCTCTTCCCCTCAGGCTCCTTTGTGTAACTTTTCCCTCCCAAGCCATATAGACATAGATATATAGCTACACACACATACAGGCACATAGTCACAGAAATATGCAGGCACACAATCAAACAAACACAGCCATACAGGCAAACAGTCATACAATCAACACATACAGGTACACAGACATACAGTCATACAGACACACACACACAGACATGCAGACACTGGCATATAGATAAATAAAGACACATTTATACAAACACAGACATACAGATACATACAGGCATGCAGATACATACTTACACAGGCATGCAGGGACATATATACACAGACAGTCGCACAAAGATATACAGAACAAGGCATACAGAGACATATGGATACGGTCATACAGAGACATACAGACACAGGCATACAGTGACATTCAGAAACACACGGACACAGTCATAGAGACATACAGACACAGACATAGTCATACAGAGACATGCAGACAGGTATACAGAGCAGGGGCAGATCCAGAACCTAATCTTGGGGGGGGTAGTGAGTTTCAGTGGGGTAATAGGGGCTCTAATTGAGGAGTTAGGGGCTGTAGTAGGGGGACAGGGGCTGTAGTTGAGAGTTAGGGGCTGTAATTGGGGGCTTAGGAAATGTAGTGGGGAATTGGGGCTGTAGTAGGGGGTTAGGGACTGAAGTAGGTTGATGGCTGCAAGTGGGAACAGGGGCTGTAGTGTGGGGGATATGGGCAGCAATTGGGGGAGAGGGGCTGTAGTGGGGGTAAGGACTGTAGTAAGGGAATAGGGGCTGTACTGGAGTTATGGGGTGTAAAAGGGAGTGGAAGGGATGTGAAGTAAGGGAGTTAGAGGCTGTAGAAGGGAGTATAGGGGCTGTGGTGGGAGCAAAGGGGCAATGTGGTTGGAAACGGGCAGTATGGTGGGAAACAGGGGCAGTAGAGGGGGACACGGGCAGTATGGTGTGGGCACAGGCTGTAACGAGGGACACTGAGGCAATAAAGTGGTGTCACAGGGACAGTATGGTAGGGGGTAAATGGGAAGTAGAGGGGGGACAGGGGCTGTTGAGGCGGGTAGAGGAAGTAGAGGGGGGAGACAGGGGCAGTAGAGGCGTGTGAAAGGGGGCAGAGGCAGGGGCTGTAGAGGGAAATAGAGGAGGCACACGGGATAAAGAGGGGGGCACAAAAGCAATAGAGGGGGGCATGGGCAGTATAGTGGGGACAGGGGCTGTAGAGGGGGGCATGGGCTGTATAGGGGGCACATGGGCAGTATGGTGGGGCAGAGGCTTTAGAGGGAAAGAGGGGCTGTAGAGGGAAATAGAGGAGCTGTAGAGGGGCAGTATGGTGGGGCAGGAGTTATGGAGGGAAATAGAGGTGCTGTAGAGTGGCACAGGGGGCAGTAGAGGACAGGGTCAGTATGGTGGGGGCAGGGGCTATAGAGGTGCTGTAGAGGGGCACATGGGGCAGGGGCTATAGAGGGACGTAGAGGGGACATGGGCAGTATGGTGGGGCAGGGTCTATAGAGGGAAATAGAAGTGCTGGAGAGGGGCACATGGGGCAGTAGAGTGGGGACAGAGACAGGGGCTGTTAAGGGGCAGGGGTAGTATGGTGGGGCAGGGGCTATAGAGGGGCTGTTAAGGGGCAGGGGTAGCATGGTGGGGCAGGGGCTATAGAGGGGTCAGGGGCAGTATAGTGGGGCAGGGGCATAGAGGGGCTGTAGAGGGGGCGGGGGCAGGGGCAGTATGGTGGGGCAGGGGCTATAGAGGGACATAGAGGGGTGGGGGCTATAGAGGGGCTGTAAAGGGGGCAGTATGGTGGGGCAGGGGCTAAAGAGGGGCTGTAAAGGGGGCAGGGGTAGTATGGTGGGGAAGTTTGGAGGGGCAGGGGCTGTAGAGGGGGCAGGGGCAGTATGGTGGGGGCAGGGGCAGTATGGTGGGGGCAGGGGGACTATAGTGGGGGCAGGGGCTATAGAGGTGGCAGGGGGAGTATGGTGGGGGCAGGGGCAGTATGGTGGGGGCAGGGGGACTATAGTGGGGGCAGGGGACTATAGTGGGGGCAGGGGACTATAGTGGGGGCAGGGGCTGTAAAGGGGGCACTATGGTGGGGGTGGGGCAGGGGCTATAGAGGGAAATAGAAGTGCTGTAGAGGGGCAAATGGGGCAGGGGCACTATGGTGGGGCAGGGGCTATAGAGGGGCTGTAAAGGGGGCAGGGGTAGTATGGTGGGGCAGTTTGGAGGGGGCAGGGGCCATAGAGGTGGCAGGGGTAGTATGGTGGGGGCAGGGGCTATAGAGGTGGCAGAGGAGTATGGTGGGGGCAGGGGGAGTATGGTGGGGGCAGGGGGAGTATGGTGGGGGGCAGGGGGAGTATGGTGGGGGGCAGGGGGAGTATGGTGGGGGGCAGGGGGAGTATGGTGGGGGCAGGGGGAGTATGGTGGGGGTAGGGGCCGTATGGTGGGGGCAGGGGCTGTATGGTGGGGGCAGGGATAGTATAGTGGGGGCAGGGATAGTATAGTGGGGGCAGGAGGAGTATGGTGGGGGCAGGAGGAGTATGGTGGGGGCAGGGGGAGTATGGTGGGGGCAGGGGGAGTATGGTGGGGGCAGGGGGAGTATGGTGGGGGCAGGGGCCGTATGGTGGGGGCGGGGGCAGGGGGAGTATGGTGGGGGCGGGGGCAGGGGGAGTATGGTGGGGGCAGGGGGAGTATGGTGGGGGTAGGGGCTGTATGGTGGGGGTGGGGGCAGGGGGAGTATGGTGGGGTCAGGGGGAGTATGGTGGGGCAGGGATAGTATGGTGGGGGCAGGGGGAGTATGGTGGGGGCAGGGGGAGTATGGTGGGGGCAGGGGCCGTATGGTGGGGGCAGGGGCCGTATGGTGGGGGCAGGGGCCGTATGGTGGGGGCAGGGGCCGTATAGTGGGGGCAGGGGCCGTATAGTGGGGGCAGGGATAGTATAGTGGGGGCAGGGATAGTATAGTGGGGGCAGGGGGAGTATAGTGGGGGCAGGGGGAGGTATAGTGGGGGCAGGGGCTGTAGAAAGGGGCTGAAAAAAAAACGTTTTGATTTAAAACAATTTTTAAAAAAAAAATGCTTCTTCCCCACCCCCTTCCCCTCCCAGAAGCTTACCTTGGGCCAGGGAGGGAGAACTTTTCAACTGGTGGGAGGCTGGGAGACTGGAGCTGCAGTCAGGACCGCTGGGGAGTCTGGGAGCAGTAGAAGTCCCGCCCCCTTCTGACATCATCAGAGGAGGACGGCTGACTTCACTGCCCTGCTCCTGCTGTGTGCTGGCTGCAGGGAGAGAGGTGAGATTACAAATCCGAGTCTCCAGCCAGAAGCAGGAGATTCGGATTTTTGCGCCCCCCTCCTCTGGCGCCCTAAGGCTGCCGCCTGTGCCGCCTTATGGACGCGCCGGCCCTGCTTGGAGGAAAGACGAGACAGGGGAGATATGATAGAAACATTTAAATACATAAAGGGAATCAACACAGTAAAGGAGGAGACTATATTTAAAAGAAGAAAAACTACCACAACAAGAGGACATAGTCTTAAATTAGAGGGACAAAGGTTTAAAAATAATATCAGGAAGTATTACTTTATTGAGAGGGTAGTGGATACATGGAATAGCCTTCCAGCTGAAGTGGTAGAGGTTAACACAGTAAAGGAGTTTAAGCATGCATGGGATAGGCATAAGGCTATCCAAACTATAAGATAAGGCCAGGGACTAATGAAAGTATTTAGAGAATTGGGCAGACTAGATGAGCCGAATGGTTCTTATCTGCCGTCACATTCTATGTTTCTATGTTTCTATTCAATTCCTGTTCCTAATTTTGGCCTAAAATTTGCTTTGAACTTCTGACACTTTACACACTAGTGAATAACCCTGTCTTATCAATTAAAGTTCACATTGTAAAGAATTGAAATTCAAATGTCAACATTATAGCTATATAATAGCCCAGCTGTAACTATAATCGAGTTAGTGGTTATGGTATGGATAATTAAACTGACTAGGATATAAAGGCAAATAGACTGACAGTGAGAGTGTATTGAATGCGGTGAATTGTATCATTTTGGTCAGAAAGGGGAAGTAACAGGAAACCAATGTGGAATTCCTGTCAGTCACTGCTGTGAGAAACATTTTCATTCACAAAAGCAGATAGGAAAGTACAGGAAAAAATGGCTTTTCTCCGAATTAGCTGATTTAGTTAAAAATATGTTTCTAACTGTAATTCTGAGAGCAATGAAAGCAGAATTGCTTCTATCTTATTCAAAGTAATAATTCGTAAGACAGCTCCCCCCTCTCTCCCCCCCCCCCCCCCCCGATACATATATAATGCGCTTACCTAAGGAGGAAAAATAAACACTGAGGTTTCTAAAATATTTGAAAAATTTCAAATATTTGTGGGTCATATTAGTTTACAGAATAATTAGTGGAATTTCCACCATACTGAAGTATTCTAAAGTCAAAGCTTACATGACAGAGGTTGCAAAATCTTTCCATTTTTATTTAAAGAGTTTACCATTTTAGAGAATTCTGTATAGGTATTTTACATATACCGTATATACCGGTACGTATTATTAAATGTGTTCTATAGAATTCCCTTTGAGCATCAAACTAGAATGTAACATTCACTATGTAAATGTTTAAACTGGAAAAATTCTCAAAGTCAGGGATTTAGGCCTATAATTGAAAATACATTAATTCATTATTAATTCATTATTAATTCACATTTTCCACCAAGGAAACAGTTACAAATCAAATCTACACAACCACTGTTCATTTTGCATTGAGCACCTTTCGTAAAAAAAAATATAATCACTTAAAGGTACACTCTGAGCACCACTACTGCTCCTTGTAGTGGCCATGTTGCTATTAGTCCAGAGCCCCCATTTTGTGTCAAGTTCTTTTTGAGTTGGTTAACATTCCACATTACCAGGTGCGATGGCAAAGATACACCAAAAACACTAGGCTAGCAAACCTCCAACGCTCTCAGCCTAGCAGTGATGTACAGGTTGAAGAGCGAGTGCACCATAACCACTACAGTGCAATGTAGTGATTATGGTTTTAGGAGTACACTGGAGCCCTCCCAGGATAAGAGATTTGACAACTTACTTTGTGTCTGCCAGAGATTTGACAACATCTCTGGAGCATAGAAGCTCCTACAAGAACTAAGCTAAACCTAATGGTCCAGGGCTTGCACATTGGTTGAGAATATCAGCTAAGCACTCTTAGCCAATGAGATAAGCCCTGCAGAGCCGAGCCAGCACAGTGTGCTTCTGGGTTGCAGATAAGTTGTTAAACTGTTTGCAAATGGTCTATTTGCTCTAGGTGATTGTCAGGCCACTGCTGGTACTATAACCACTACAGCATGCTGCAGCTCGGCTCATGCTATAATTTAATAGCCTGTCACTGCTGTCCTAGATTGTATGGCCTTGCACGCATAATGTGCATTACCTGAGCAGCAGCGGAGAGGCCAGACTTTGGGTGCCAAGAGAGACACTATTCTTTTTGCTAAATCTCTGATAATTCATGACAGATACAAAATGTCAAAGTTAGAGTTTTCAAAAATCCAAAAGCATCATCAAAGCATCCAACTGAATGTTTACCCCTTTTCTGTTCCATAGTTCCTTAGCGTATTGCAGTACGTTACTCAAATACATGTTTTATTAGAATTTGTCATACACAGGTAAGTGGGCATAAACATTTCGTACTATTAGCAGTCACACATACCATGAAAATGCACATACCTGATCGACTGAACCAGGACTTCACATTTAGTTATGCATGGGGAGCCATTTGGCTGGTACAATGTACGTACACAAAGCAGATCTTCACAGAACATGGTAGGGGATGGGAAACCTGGGCACCCCAGATCTTCCTGATCTAAATTTCCATGATTACTGTAAACCAGGGGTCCTCAAACTCCGGCAAACTCATAGATAGCCATGATTCTCTGGCTATATATGTAATTCAAAGAATCATGGGAGTTGTAGTTCAGCAACATCTGGGGGGCCAGAGTTTGAGGATCCCTGCTGTAAACCATGAATAAATTAATTGAAGCAAACGAAAAAAGTCTAATAAACCTTTAATATACACCAACAAATGCTTCGATAGTGATTTTTGGGGTGAGTAATTGTGATAGTTTCCCGCTAAAGGGGGCTCTGTCCCTTTTGGGATCTTATCTCCAAGGCGATATACCAGCTTGTCGTACAGTCACCCTGGGAACAAGCTGGAGCGAAGAGATGTATTTACCTGAAGCCTTACCAGATGGGTTCTGCTATTGTCTTTGGGGGGCTGGGAGGACTACTTTCAGAGTACCCCCCAATATTGAGAGGTGTGCTCTATCTCTGGGTGCTTGATTTGCCCTGTGTGCCCATACGATGCCATCTGTCACAGTTGTGCCAAGCTTGGCATTGCCCATAGGGCACATTAATTTGTCAATATTACTATATTATGAAATATTCTATCGTTATGAAATACTCAGGAGCCCCACTGTGCTGGCTGAGGATGATGGGGATTGATATGATTGATCAGTGACAATGCTGGGCTCAGCCTGTGTGTGTGTTGCTGAGAGCAGGGGCAGCATGGACTGCTGACAGTGAGCAGCGTGACGTCACTTCCGGTGTGTACCGCCTGCTCGCTCCGTGCTGCGGGAGCTTCTCGGTGACCGGATGGTGAGAGGTCCCGGGGACCCTGGCTGCAGAGCACGGTGAGCGAAACCGGGGACCCCCAGGCCCCACACCCCGCCCTCCCGACCTGCACTGCGGGAATTGCAGAGAGGGGGAGATCAGGGGGGCTGAGGTGGGGGTATTTAGGATGATATGACAGGGGGGGCTGAGGTGGGGGTATTTAGGATGATATGACGGGGGGCTGAGGTGGGGGTATTTAGGATGATATGACGGGGGGCTGAGGTGGGGGGTATTTAGGATGATATGATGGGGGGGCTGAGGTGGGGGTATTTAGGATGATATGACAGGGGGGCTGAGGTGGGGGTATTTAGGATGATATGACAGGGAGGCTGAGGTGGGGGTATTTAGGATGATATGACGGGGGGGCTGAGGTGGGGGTATTTAGGATGATATGACAGGGGGCTGAGGTGGGGGTATTTAGGATGATATGACGGGGGGCTGAAGTGGGGGGTATTTAAGATGATATGAAAGGGGGGGCTGAGGTGGGGGTTATTTAGGATGATATGAGGGGGGCTGAGGTGGGGGTATTTAGGATGATATGACAGGGGGGGCTGAGGTGGGGGTATTTAGGATGATATGACGGGGGGGGCTGAGGTGGGGGTATTTAGGATGATATGACAGGGGGCTGAGGTGGGGGTATTTAGGATGATATGACAGGGGGCTGAGGTGGGGGGTATTTAGGATGATATGACGGGGGGCTGAGGTGGGGGTATTTAGGATGATATGACGGGGGGGCTGAGGTGGGGGTATTTAGGATGATATGACAGGGGGGGGCCTGAGGTGGGGGTATTTAGGATGATATGACAGGGGGGGCTGAGGTGGGGGTATTTAGGATGATATGACGGGGGGGCTGAGGTGGGGGTATTTAGGATGATATGACGGGGGGGCTGAGGTGGGGGTATTTAGGATGATATGAGGGTGGGCTGAGGTGGGGGTATTTAGGATGATATGACAGGGGGCTGAGGTGGGGGTATTTAGGATGATATGACGGGGGGCTGAGGTGGGGGTATTTAGGATGATATGATGGGGGCTGAGGTGGGGGTATTTAGGCTGATATGACGGGGGGGCTGAGGTGGGGGTATTTAGGATGATATGAAAGGGGGCTGTGGTGGGGGTATTTAGGATGATATGACGGGGGGCTGAGGTGGGGGTATTTAGGATGATATGACAGGGGGGGGCTGAGGTGGCGGTATTTAGGATGATATGACGGGGGGCTGAGGTGGGGGTATTTAGGATGATATGACAGGGGGCTGAGGTGGGGGTATTTAGGATGATATGATGGGGGGGCTGTGGTGGGGGTATTTAGGATGATATGACGGGGGGGCTGTGGTGAGGGTATTTAGGATGATATGACGGGGGGGGGCTGTGGTGGGGGTATTTAGGATGATATGACGGGGGCTGAGGTGGGGGTATTTAGGATGATATGACAGGGGGGGGCTGTGGTGGGGGTATTTAGGATGATATGACGGGGGGCTGAGGTGGGGGTATTTAGGATGATATGACGGGGGGCTGAGGTGGGGGTATTTAGGATGATATGACTGGGGGTATTTAGGATGATGTGACTGGGGGTATTTAGGATGATATGACGGGGGGGCTGAGGTGGGGGTATTTAGGATGATATGACTGGGGGTATTTAGGATGATATGACGGGGGGCTGAGGTGGGGGGTATTTAGGATGATATGACAGGGGCTGAGGTGGGGGTATTTAGGATGATATGACAGGGAGGCTGAGGTGGGGGTATTTAGGATGATATGACAGGGGGGGCTGAGGTGGGGGTATTTAGGATGATATGACAGGGGGGGCTGAGGTGGGGGTATTTAGGATGATATGATGGGGGGTCTGAGGTGGGGGTATTTAGGATGATATGATGGGGGGGCTGAGGTGGGGGTATTTAGGATGATATGACGGGGGGCTGAGGTGGGGGTATTTAGGATGATATGATGGGGGGCTGAGGTGGGGGTATTTAGGCTGATATGACGGGGGGGCTGAGGTGGGGGTATTTAGGATGATATGACGGGGGGGCTGAGGTGGGGGTATTTAGGATGATATGACAGGGGGGCTGAGGTGGGGGTATTTAGGATGATATGAAAGGGGGGGCTGTGGTGGGGGTATTTAGGATGATATGACGGGGGGGCTGAGGTGGGGGTATTTAGGATGATATGACTGGGGGTATTTAGGATGATATGACAGGGGGCTGAGGTGGGGGTATTTAGGATGATATGACAGGGGGCTGAGGTGGGGGTATTTAGGATGATATGACAGGGGCTGAGGTGGGGGTATTTAGGATGATATGACAGGGAGGCTGAGGTGGGGGTATTTAGGATGATATGACAGGGGGGGCTGAGGTGGGGGTATTTAGGATGATATGACAGGGGGGGCTGAGGTGGGGGTATTTAGGATGATATGATGGGGGGGCTGAGGTGGGGGTATTTAGGATGATATGATGGGGGGGCTGAGGTGGGGGTATTTAGGATGATATGACGGGGGGCTGAGGTGGGGGTATTTAGGATGATATGATGGGGGGCTGAGGTGGGGGTATTTAGGCTGATATGACGGGGGGGCTGAGGTGGGGGTATTT
Organism: Pelobates fuscus; assembly: GCF_036172605.1. Lineage (NCBI taxonomy): Eukaryota > Metazoa > Chordata > Amphibia > Anura > Pelobatidae > Pelobates > Pelobates fuscus. The sequence continues at coordinate 14,603,111 of NC_086328.1, forward strand.
AGGATGATATGACGGGGGGGCTGAGGTGGGGGTATTTAGGATGATATGACAGGGGGCTGAGGTGGGGGGTATTTAGGATGATATGATGGGGGGGCTGAGGTGGGGGTATTTAGGATGATATGACAGGGGGGCTGAGGTGGGGGTATTTAGGATGATATGAAAGGGGGGGCTGTGGTGGGGGTATTTAGGATGATATGACGGGGGGGCTGAGGTGGGGGTATTTAGGATGATATGACTGGGGGTATTTAGGATGATATGACAGGGGGCTGAGGTGGGGGTATTTAGGATGATATGACAGGGGGCTGAGGTGGGGGTATTTAGGATGATATGACAGGGAGGCTGAGGTGGGGGTATTTAGGATGATATGACAGGGGGGGCTGAGGTGGGGGTATTTAGGATGATATGACAGGGGGGGCTGAGGTGTGGGTATTTAGGATGATATGACAGGGGGGGCTGAGGTGGGGGTATTTAGGATGATATGATGGGGGGGCTGAGGAGGGGGTATTTAGGATGATATGATGGGGGGCTGAGGTGGGGGTATTTAGGATGATATGACAGGGGTGGGCTGAGGTGGGGGTAATTAGGATGCCATAACATCGGGACTAAGGTTCATTTATATTTAACATGATATGACGGGGGGGGGGGGGGGGGGGGGGCGGGCTGAAGTGTAGGGGTATATAGGATGAAATGACATGGGGGGACTGATTTTGGGGTATTTAGGATGATATGACAGGGGGACTGTGGTGGGGGATTTAGGATGATATAACGGGGGGCTGAGGTAAGAGGTGTTAAGGATGATATGACTGGGTCCTGAGGTGTGGGGGTATTTAGAATGAAATGACGGGGCACTGAGGTGTGGGGGTATTTAGAATGAAATGACAGGGTGCTGTGGTGGGGGGGGGGGGTATTTAGGATTATATGACGGGGGGACTGAGGCAGGGGGATATAGGCTGATATGACACTATAAATAATAAAATAATATGACAGAGGGTGCTGAGGTTGGTGGTATTTGGATTATTGAGGTAGGGGGTATATAGGCTGATATGACGCAATATAAATAATAAAATAATAATATGAAAGGGTATGCTGAGGTGGGTGGTATTTGGATTATTGAGACAGGGGGTGCTGAGGTGGGGGGTAATTGGGTTATTGTGACGGGGTGCTAAGGTGGTAGGGTATTTGGTGTTATGACATGGGGTGCTAAGATGGGGATATTTAGGCTGGTATGACGGGTTATTTGGGTTATTTAGGCAGGAGGTGCTGAGGTGGGGTTATTGTGACAGGAGGTGCAAAAGTTCGGTGAGTTTATTGTGACTGGTGTGCTGAGGTGGTAGGTACATGGGGTTTTTGTGACAGGAGGTGGGGGCTTTGTGTGGTATTTGGGGTTCTTGCTACAAGAGATGATGGTAGTGTGGGGTATTTGAGGTTATTGAGACAGAGAATTCTGTGAGTGTAGGGTATTCTGAAAGTGTGGGGTATTTGGGGTTAGTGTGACAGGAGTTTCTGAGAGTGTGGGGTATTTGGGGTAATGAGAGAGGATTCTGGGTATTTGGGGTTAATGAGAGAGGATTCTGGGAGTGTGGGGTATTTGGGGTTATTGAGACAGGATTCTGGGAGTGTGGGTTTTTGGGGTTAATGAGAGAGGATTCTGGGAGTGTGGGGTATTTGGAGTTAATGAGAGGATTCTGTAAATGTGGGGTATTTGGGGTTAATGAAACAGAGGATTGTGGTAGTGTGGGGTATTTGGGGTTAATGAGACAGGATTCTGGGAGTTTGCGGTATTTGGGGTTAATGAAACAGAGGATTGTGGTAGTGTGGGGTATTTGGGGTTAATGAGACAGGATTCTGGGAGTTTGCGGTATTTGGGGTTAATGAGAGAGGATTCTGTAAATGTGGGGTATTTGGGGTTAATGAGAGAGGATTCTGTAAATGTGGGGTATTTGGGGTTAATGAGAGAGGTTTCTGGAAGTGTGGGGTATTTGGGGTTAATGAGAGAGGATTCTGTAAATGTGGGGTATTTGGGGTTAATGATAGAGGTTTCTGGGAGTTTGGGGTTAATGAGAGAGGATTCTGGGAGTGTGGGGTATTTGGGGTTAATGAGAGAGGATTCTGGGAGTGTGGGATATTTGGGGTTAATGAGAGGATTCTGGGAGTGTGGGGTATTTGGGGTTAATGAGAGGATTCTGGGAGTGTGGGGTATTTGGGGTTAATGAGAGAGGATTCTGGGAGTGTGGGGTATTTGGGGTTAATGAGAGGATTCTGGGAGTGTGGGATATTTGGGGTTAATGAGAGGATTCTGGGAGTGTGGGATATTTGGGGTTAATGAGAGGATTCTGGGAGTGTGGGATATTTGGGGTTAATGAGAGGATTCTGGGAGTGTGGGATATTTGGGGTTAATGAGAGGATACTGGGAGTGTGGGGTATTTGGGGTTAATGAGAGAGGATTCTGGGAGTGTGGGATATTTGGGGTTAATGAGAGAGGATTCTGGGAGTGTGGGGTATTTGGGGTTAATGAGAGAGGATTCTGGGAGTGTGGGGTATTTGGGGTTAATGAGAGAGGATTCTGGGAGTGTGGGATATTTGGGGTTAATGAGAGGATTCTGGGAGTGTGGGGTATTTGGGGTTAATGAGAGGATTCTGGGAGTGTGGGGTATTTGGGGTTAATGAGAGAGGATTCTGGGAGTGTGGGGTATTTGGGGTTAATGAGAGAGGATTCTGGGAGTGTGGGATATTTGGGGTTAATGAGAGGATTCTGGGAGTGTGGGATATTTGGGGTTAATGAGAGGATTCTGGGAGTGGGATATTTGGGGTTAATGAGAGAGGATTCTGGGAGTGTGGGGTATTTGGGGTTAATGAGAGAGGATTCTGGGAGTGTGAGGTATTTGGGGTTAATGAGAGAGGATACTGGGAGTGTGTGGTATTTGGGGTTAATGAGAGAGGATTCTGGGAGTGTGGGATATTTGGGGTTAATGAGAGGATTCTGGGAGTGTGGGATATTTGGGGTTAATGAGAGGATTCTGGGAGTGGGATATTTGGGGTTAATGAGAGAGGATTCTGGGAGTGTGGGGTATTTGGGGTTAATGAGAGAGGATTCTGGGAGTGTGAGGTATTTGGGGTTAATGAGAGAGGATACTGGGAGTGTGTGGTATTTGGGGTTAATGAGAGAGGATTCTGGGAGTGTGGGATATTTGGGGTTAATGAGAGGATTCTGGGAGTGTGGGATATTTGGGGTTAATGAGAGAGGATTCTGGGAGTGTGGGGTATTTGGGGTTAATGAGAGAGGATTCTGGGAGTGTGGGATATTTGGGGTTAATGAGAGGATTCTGGGAGTGTGGGATATTTGGGGTTAATGAGAGGATTCTGGGAGTGTGAGGTATTTGGGGTTAATGAGAGAGGATTGTGGGGTATTTGGGGTTAATGAGAGAGGATTGTGGGAGTGTGGGATATTTGGGGTTAATGAGAGAGGATTCTGGGAGTGTGGGGTATTTGGGGTTAATGAGAGAGGATTCTGGGAGTGTGAGGTATTTGGGGTTAATGAGAGAGGATTCTGGGAGTGTGAGGTATTTGGGGTAAATGAGAGAGGATACTGGGAGTGTGGGGTATTTGGGGTTAATGAGAGAGGATTCTGGGAGTGTGGGGTATTTGGGGCTAATGATAGAGGATTCTGTAAATGTGGGGTATTTGGGCTTATTGAGACAGAGGATTGTGGGAGTGTGGAATATTTTGGGTGATTTTACCAAGGGAAGGCTGGAGTAGCTGTTAATGAACTCTTATCTTTATACATCAGTGTATGATTTCAGTGATTCTCAGATTATTTTGTTAGATGTTTTGTCCAGATTGCTCATTGAGAGACATGTGATTTCCATTTTGTGTTACTTCCCTGTTGCCTCTCTGGGGCTGTGCTGAGGTCTTACATAGAACACTTTTTTAAGCCTATTTAGGGGGATAGACTTTGGTATTATTTAAGGAGAGTGGGTGGGGGCTCTTCCCATTGATGGGGGATGGGAGCTGTGACACTGATGTGGAGTTTAGATGTGAATGGTATGTGTAAATGACATCACCTTCTTGTGACATGCTAGAAGTTCTGGATTTAAAGATTATCCCGAGTAAAAACATTCCAATCCTGATCAATACCAATCCTCTCTCTTATTAATTAACCCCTGCAATGCCAGCTCCTGTACCCATTGTAAGATTTAAGCTCTCATGCTGTGTGATTTTATACATACATGTGGTTTAAGGGGATTTTCTTTTCTCCACCTAATCCCTTATTCAGGGGTGCAAATGCAAGCAAAGTATTGGGGGCCAATTTGCTTTTTAAAGCCCCTGCCAAATAGTGATCCTACAGCGTCAGGGAGAGTTTCGGCGATACCCAGCGCAGTGCGCATGAGCGAATTCCAGGGCACTCTTCCTGCCAAATAGTGATCATCAGTGCAGGGCTGTGACACCCAGCGGATCAGAGCTACAAGCTGCCTATTCCTCCCCTTACTACTGGGTATACAGGCTAATCCGGGCTGGATGGCCGTGCTGTCTAATTCCTTGGCCTCTGGAAACCCTGCCCCACTCCTGCTTCTCTAACTCTTTCCTTTGGATTGACCAGAAATCTGTATTTCTCAACATGATTAGCATTGGGATCCCATGGAGGTAGGTGATAGATAGAGGTATACATATATATCTCATTTTGTTGTTGATCTGTCTATGTGCTATCTGCTGCAATGAAGGTTTTCCTGGGCTTTGATCAGCTGTATACCATGCAGCCCTCGTTCAACACCGTGCTTATCTCATTAGCTGCCTGCTTTACTGTAGCTGCTATCTGCAGTATGTGACATTTTGCAGCCAATAGCTATCTTACAGAGCTTTCCTGCTGCTTGCTGCATACTTTATTTGGAAGATGTGTTGATACTGTGTCAGAGCAGTGGACGTTTTAGGGTGCACTCACTCTGAATCTGGGGTGATTTCAGTGTTTGAACACATACTAATCCATGGTAGCACATCATGAGGCTAAATCAGTCTCCTGGTTCACACAGTCACTCTATGGTAAAGGAAGCTTATTGTAATGGAATGCTTTTGCACACCAACAGGTTCTATAGCAGCTGTGCTTTTGGTCCCAGACATTCTGGCTGAGAGATTTATTGCTTTTGCCAGTCTTCCAGTAATATAAGGTAATGAGGGGGGAAGGGGTAAATGCCAACATGATATCTGAGCTAGTAAGATCAATTTGTTCCCTGATTGTGCATAATCGTTTGAGGGTTCAACAAGTGCAGTTTTAGTTTTGAAGTGGCAAATATGTAATGGCAAACAGTCTGCGAAGGAGACTAATGGGTTTCTTGTTTTATAATGTACAATATGCCATAAATTGTAAGCCAACGTTATATTTCCTTTTTAAAAAAAAAAAAAAAAATTCTCAGTGATCTGATTTTTACTATTTGTGAAACCGTAAAATATGGTGAATTGAAAACTGCATTGAGTGAGTCCGGCTAAAATTGCCAAACTGACAATCAGGACCTTTTGCCAAATCGATAGTTTGGTCTAAATTTTGCATTTTGTTTTTCGGACCACTACATTTTACGGTTTCATTGATAAACCTCTGTGTCTTATTCTGCAACAATTGTATTTATTCACTAAACAATTAAAAATGTTATATTGCGCCAACATATTCCGTACTGATGGGCAGCGAATTGTATTTGATCTGCAAAATTAGGGTAAACATAGGTGATTGTGTAATAGTCACCGGTAGGCTAATTCAAACTACGTTTTGTTGTATGTTTTTCTATTTATGGCCATACTCTCTTAAGTGAATAGTGTTTGGAATAGTTGTGCTATTAAATGTCATATCCCATATATACCTGTAACATGTGTAACTTTATTAATGTTGGCATTTTATATAGCGCTACCAAATTCCGTAGCGCTTTACAACTTCACTGCTTAAAGCTTTTTGTGTCCCCCTACCCACCCTAAAAGTGTCAAGGAGGTTAAGGTTCTACTGCAGCTGCTTGGTCTACCTGTAGATTGACAAATACTAATGGGGTTTGTAATTCCACGGCAGCCGTAGAGCGTCCTTTTGACATCTCCTGTCATATTCTATTCATCACAAGATGTCCAAATCTTACCTAAGTACTTAACTGAGAAATGCCTGCCATCAGATTGCAGCGCATGTACCTATGCCGTTCAACTAGTAAAATAAAACCTAGCCTGGCTTTTGCAGTAAATTTATAGATGCAATATTCTTTATTTTGTATTTTTTCTTCAATTTAATTTTTTTTTTTTTTTTTTTACGTGAACTATTTCCAAACTTGCGGATGTATTTGATCATCTTTACATTCCTTTGCACCTGTTGATAATTTTAGACAGGGCGCCATCAGTTTTGAATTGTTAGAATTCTTGCTTGTACATAGAAGCAAGTTAAGTATTTTGCTTAGTGATTAACACCATAGAAAACATGTTCAAACTGCATTAAATGTATTGGTGTGATATATATTTTCTTTCTTTAATTCTGCATTATACAGTCACGCTTTCAATTAGAAATCTGTGTCCTTGCTCTGTCTCGTTTGTCTCTTGTTTACCTGACGATTCCTGACATTTTCAGCAATGTGACTTAACTTGACCCACATTATACAAGGCAAAATAACTGGGTCATTCCCTGCTTCGTCATTCCTCCAACACACAGACTATGACATCATTCTCTAAGCTCTTGACTGTGAGTTAGGGCTGTCCTGCAGATAAGTCCTATTTTCCTTCAATAAATGTCTACTAATCTAACTGCAGATACTTAAGATCTTACACTTCCACATTTCTTAAAATACTTGCTTATAGGAGTTGATCCAGTGGTAACGCTCTGGGATTTTAAAGCACTAACCCTTGTCACTCAAGCTGTTATGGGCTACAGGTCTCATGATTCTCAGGCAGTCAAATGGCTGCCAGTTAACATAATGATTGTAGCCCACTGTAGCTGGAGGATCGCTGCTCCACTGTAGCTTCAGTCTATGTGCTGTACTATCAGCTATCCTAAACACATGTACCCTTTAGTTCTCTGGCCGAGCATTGGTTAAACGTCCAGCTTTTGGGGAATGATATCATAGGAATGCAATTCCCTCTTTAACCGTGTCACTCGCTGTAAGCTGAGGTCCTCCGCATACTTCTCAAGAGTACACTGTTTGTGGGAGAGGGATTGTTTTGTTTGACAGTGACCCGACTCTTACAAAGGCAGGAAGCAGGGAGTTTTCCTTGTGCGCAAGGTTTCCTATGTTAATCCCACTCCCACTTTTCAGTTGCCATTTATTTCCATGTTTGTATTGCCTATCATGTGTTGCGCTGTGAAAAATCCTTCAGCAGTTTTTCAATTGTGAGAGCGTGAATGTAAAAATAGTCACCAAAGCCTATTTTTTAAAAGGATGCTGTCTCACTTTTAACCTGACTGAGTAGGTGCATGTGACGTTTTGAATCTTCTCCAGGTTGGGTCATTGTCTTCTAAAGTGATAGGTAAGCGCAAACCAGAGTTTGTACGTTTTATTCATAATTTTGTGTTAGAGATGACTCATTCTCTTTTTCTTACAGTTACAGTGGTATGTGTTTCCAGTTCTGGATAGCTGACACTATTTACATTATTATTTGCATACGTAAATTCCTGTTGTGTGTTGTGTTTTTCCCCTCTCCCCTTCTCTCCTACTCTCCTACCCCCCATTTTTTTGCAGCCATTCCCATGCAGTACATGTATCCTAACCTGCAAAGATTTGTATTGGGAACAACAATTATTTCCATAGACCAGATTTTCCATGTATTATTGGTTCTTGTATAATATATAAAACACACAACTACGTAGGGTAGCATTGATTTCAATGTTGCTTTGTAGTATGTACTTTTTCCAGTTTGTGTTCATCTTATTACTATATACCAGTAAAACATATCAGTACTCTAGATTGGTGGAAGCTAACATCTGGCTGTTTTGTTTTTATGGAAGTTAGACTGTCTACATCAAGGCACTGAAACACACCATTTCTTTTAGGCTGATTGTTGAGCAAGGGTCTTGTAGGTCCACAGCTGGACTGTCACCTGTGGTTACTCCAGATCTACAAACATTTCCTTACTCTGATCATGAACTGCAGAACTTTGGCACTGCAGCTGTTGTGGACATCCTCTTTGCATTATGGGAAATGTGGTCACAACAGCTGCAATATCAATGGTTTCCCATCACTACACTTTATGAAAGAAAATCCAGGAGTAGCTCATCTATATTTAGTGACCGGCAGTGTGCATCCAGAGAGTCATATGAATATCTCCGGCCTAAAGGTTTGTGGGAAATTATGTTTTTCTTTATTTTATTTATGTCTACAGTTTGTATTTTACTATCCAAAGTTAACTTGGCTTTCTAGTGATGGATGCAAAATGTAAACTCTGGTTGCATCCTGAACAGTGTGCGGCCAGCGCGGTGTAAAAAATAAAATAAAAAAAGTATTTTTATTAAATGTTAGTAGCCCACTGGCAGCTGGGCTGCAGTAGCAGCATAAGAACACAGTGCAACCAATTATGGTGGCTTTAGACATTGTTGCTGCTTCGTCAAAAGAACCTTGTTATTATCGGAATTTTTATCAGAATCCTGTTCCAATTTCTTGCATTGGTTGCAGCGCGTGGCAGGGGCAGGCTGCACATTTTATATTGTAGCAAATATATTGAAGCTCTTTTCTCAGGGTAAATGGGCATACATCTTTGAAAGCACACACCATTTTATCAGACCTTGGGTTTTTTTCTTTCTACAAAAGCTGTAACGCTTGGGGGGGGGGGGGGGGGAATTACTGAACACTTGGTGGCCCTTTAAGGCAGAGAGAAGTTTGAGTAACACAAGATCTTTTGGCATTGTATGTGACGTGCTGTGTAAATATAGAGGATTGAAAAAATAGAAATGGGGGGCAAGGTATGTCTTTAAATTAAACCTGATTTGAAGCCAATTGTTCAAGAAATTGTATATGATGATACAGGTGAGGGTAGAAATTTGCATAGGAGGAAATGGGATATCCATTAATAGTAGGAATATGTTACAAGCCCCAAAACATTAATACTGATGGGGAGAGCAACAGCGATTTCAAATTAATACGGCTGGGTAGCTTGTTAATATGCTCCCTTTCGGGCTGCTTAGTGATAACGGGAGCCGGAATATGATGTCACTCCAGCCTGTCATCATTCGAGATAGCGAGCATAGAGGAACTGCTGGAAGATGATTAGCCACACTGAACGCCAAGGAAAATATCCACTCAGCTCTCCCAAAGAGATGCTGGGTGGGCTTAAATTAAAATAAAAATGTACATTTGTGAGAGTATGAGAAAATGTATGTATGTGTTCCTGTCTGTCAGAGAATGTCTGTTTAGTGGCTGCCCCCCTCCGATCGTGCCAGTTTTGCAGTGGCTAGTTTCACCTCCATGACTGAGATCATCAGTCTTTATGATCTCAGCTAAGTCAATGCTTTACCACAGGAAAGCATTGGTAGGATATTGTGCATGCACAGCAAAACACTGCACTCTGCCAATCATTATCTCCTCATAGAGATTCATTGAATGAGTCCAACTCTATTGGAAACATTTAGCGCCTCCATGCAAAGCGTTAAGTCAGTTTTGGTCCATTGGAAAGTGAGATGGGTTAGTTAATCAAGAAGGATCAGGACAAGGCAGAAATTCTAAATAATTTTTCTAAAGTATATAAGGAAGCATCTACGACTGTAGATTTGCAAATACCTGTTCCGAAAGTCTTACAACAAACAGGTGATTGGTTAACATAGGATAAAGTGCCTCAGAAATTAATCTAAACAAAGCCTGGGGCCAGGTGGTATTCACCCACGCGTGCTTAGGGAGCTTATTGTAGAAATAACCATATCACTGTTTTTCATTTAATGTAATTGATATGTATGTAAACCGGTTGTTGATCCAAGGATGAAGTTGATTGCCAATACGGAATTAGGAGGGGGTTTTTTGTGGCATAATTCGAAATGGCTCTGATTTTTATTTTTTATTTTTTCCTTCTTTTGGATCAACAGCAAAAAAACAAGATTGGCTTAATGGTTGAACTCGATGGACTTTAGTCTTTTTTTTTCTTTTCTTTTTTTCAACTAGAACAAAACTATGAAATCTCTGTAATAGTCAACAATCCCTGCGTTGTTACTTTATTTTACACCAAAAAGATATTCCTTTTTTTTTTTTTTTTTTTTTTTTACTAAATATCCCCTGTGATTTGCAACTTTTTATATATGTCTCATTTATTTAATATGTAATGAATTGTAAATGTTTTCATGTTTAAGAAATATTACAACTATGTCTTTCCTGGAAATTTGCTAGTAGCAGTATCACAGATACATAAATGTATGCTCTATGTATCATGTGACTTGAGTACGGCTATTATAAAAGATAGAAACACCTTTTAAGGCCTAAATTTGAAAGCACAGAATACCCCGTTTATGGCCTATTTGGCTATGCCTGCCACTAATAAACAAATGGTTAAAGAGGACTTAAAGTTATCCGATAAACCTGTTCTTCTCAGGCTTTCTTACTTTTTGTTTACCTTTTGAAAGGCCCTGTTTCTGAAATACTGTGGGACTCTAAACTGGTTTGACAGCTATTTTAAGATGGTTTTACCGAGTTCCTTTCCTGGATGCCATTTGTATTTGTAAGCGGAGGGCCATATCAGTGTTGTTCTAAGTATCGCTATAAATACATTTCTCCAGCCAAGTGTCTATTATTGTGGATCTATAATTCATTAAATATGAACATTTCCAATTGAACAGTTTTTGTTAATTAACCTGGACTCTAATATATCTCAGACACTTGGCAATTTGGGTTAACAGGCTTCGTTTTCCTGAGAAAGGGCTTACTTTACCTGGTCTAATAAGATCTGAATTTCTGCAGCAACAGTGCAGTTAATAAGCACCCCTCTATACACACCCTTTTCAATATTATCTCTTTAAACGGTTCTTAGAGCTTGTGTCAACTATTTGAAATATGTATGACCTTAGGCAGATTTGGGATACAGAATGTTTTTTTTTTTTTTACCCTTTCAAGGGTGCATCCTGTTTTCAGTCTGTGTTGTCGACTGATATCTAAGGACTTATTGATCTTATAGCCTGTCTTTTTAAAATCTACTCATTCGTACAAGTAACTGAATGGCTGGGTAATAGAAATGGTTTGGAGTTGACCGGGGAAATAACCCTCAGCAGCGAGAAAATGTGAGACTTTCAGCATCAGTAAATTGGGGAAAACACGCAAGCTGTGGTTTCTGTCACACGAAACATGGCAGTAAATGAGTTTTTTTTTTTATTTATTTTTTTTAAATTTTGTTTTATTCTCATTAAATTCAAGTTCTTTGATTGGCCCACCCACCTGGCACTCCGATAGTTAAAGGAGAGGCCCAAGTAGAGCAGTTATTAGCGAAATGAACAAGCTCCGGCGCGGCGATAATTTGATTAACACCGTGACTCTTTAAAACGACATGACGAAACGACAAAACAATGCAAACATGCCTTGACGCCGTTTCCAAGTGGATGTGTCAAACCGTAGAACCATCTCTAGTTCAAAGCTTGCTATTCTTTGCATGGGACAAGTTTACAGCAGTGCACTGTGGATTCCTCTTCTGAGCAAATACAAGTGGGTTCTTAAGTTGTCGTGTTGGGGATCTTTATTTTTAATATGTTCTTGGTGTAGAGTATTTTTGTAACTTTTTATTTTTGGGTATTTTAATTTTTTTTTTATTTGTTTGTCAAACTACTAAGTTATCTGAGAGAAAATGAACACCACAGTGACTGAGCTGAAAGGCTTGCGACAAGGGGGCTGCATATGAGGACAGAGGGCACCCAGGGAGGTGTGCAAGTATTACAGTACCTTTCTAGGTGTATTTTAATTTTTCCTTTTTATTTAGCTTTGGAGCTGTTAGTTATGCAGGCAGGCGAAATCGACCCAGCATGATGTCAGTACTACTTTTTACTTGTATTTCACTGTGGAACAAAATACATGGAGGCTCTACTACCAGCTGAAGAGCTGCTAGTCTGAAGATGAGATGGAATATTTTTATAGCACATTACAAATGTACCTGTCTATTAAACAGCCAGGGGGGTTTTCTTCCTCCTTGCGTTGGCTCCCCTGAGCTAAGAGATGTGTCAGGCACACTCTACTAGGGTGTGCCTGTTTTCTTCCCCCATTCCTCGTCCACTCACCTCGTCTCAGACCAGCATCCTTCCTTACCAATTTTGAAGCATGTATGCACGGTGGGCACAAATTCAAAGGCTCATTAGTTACAGCATTCCCCATAAAGAGACTGAAAGACACTTCTGTAGACCTCGTCCCAATGACTACATGCATTTTTTTAATATGGCGATTTCTATTCTTGTTAATGATCGTGCCCTTACCTATACAATTTTAAGCACACCTATCCCCTTTTGTGAAATAGTTTGTCTGCTGGGTGCTTTTAAGGAAACCAATGCAACCTCAAGACTTAAATTATGTACATAATATCATGTTCTATTATATCTAATTATTCCACAGTGGCTCTTCAAGCGCGCGTCTTTAAACTTCAGTACTCAGAGAATACTTGGTTTAATTTGCCATTTTTAGCCTGACCTGCCAATTATTTCCCAGAATTCCCTGAAAGCAATGCACAAGTTCTTTGCCAGTGGTTGAAAGAGGTGGGATGCTGGCAAATCTGTCACGTCAGTCCTGCTATATTTAGGTGTATAATCATGCTACACGTGATTTATTTTGGAAATACTGATAACATTTTCTATTAATATAAGTAGCCTTTTAATAATGTAACCCTTTATGGCAGGTTTGGAAAAATGTAGTAAATTTAGTAAAAATACAATTTACGATTATTTTGAAATTCTCATTGTTAAGCTGACAAGTCTACTACATTATTTGTTTATAAACTTTGACTGGGATCCATGAAACGGAACAAATGTTTATAAGCCATGCAGTGAACGACTTGTTGAATGTGATGCAGCACTCGTTGCACCCACATGCTGCAGCCAGGATCACTTGCAGGATACAGCACTCTGTGTGACAGCCACACATACTGCCACATACTGCTACATAGGATCTGTCATTTACACTTTGACACCTAGTTCAGATATGTCCCACACATGCCATGCATATCACAAAAGGTATTTCACAAGCCCATAGAGCCAATAACTACTTGCAATATTTTTATATATCATTTTTAAACGCATATCACTGATAATGCAAAATAAAGAAATAACCATTTAATGGATGCGATTTTGCTGCAGGTTCCTAAGGTTTGCAGCTTTCTGCAGTAAGTTCTCCCCAAACTAAGAGCTGGCTGACACTCAGACTAGTAATTATCAGTTTATACTAGCTTTCTGGTTTGGTTTTCTGTAGACATTATGCGTAACCTGTGAATATGCTAAGAATATGTAGGTCAGCACTTGACAGCAGTTCCATTCATCAGAAATTGTGAATGCAACAGATGCCTAAGCTGAACTGTGACGACTTCTGTCAACGTACTGATTTATCACAGAACCATTCATGAAGTTATGACTGGCTACCTACATATCTGAATCTCTTACTCTTTTACAGGAAGCTGAGAAAGAGACCGTTTTAGAAAACTTGAATGTTATAGGGTGCTCTTGCCAGAGAAGTGCTAGGACTGGCGAGTGAAGTTAATATTTTGTACTGTGATACCCAAATACCTGAGTGTGGGGGGAAGCTTCTAGCTGCAGAAATCTTGAGACACACAGTAACAAGGAACATAGATTGTGATGCTTGGTGTGTCCCTATAAATCATTCACTTATGGGGATAAATATTTTTACCCTCTGGAGTGTTCAGGGGGATGTACATCACAGTGATGTGACAATTGAATTGCCTGCTGCATATGATTGCCACAGTTTAGGATTTTAAGAAGGGAAATAGGGACTTGTCACTGGCAGACCTGTGAAAACAGGCATTACATGCACATCAATACAGTTTCTGTGTACCTGTACAATGGGGAGCCAAAGGAAAAGGAAGTTAGGACACATGGATTGCTACACCTGTGCTTTTTTTAAAAAAAATTTTTTTTATTAATGACATTATATAAAAAAAAGTTAATGTACAAAATAGGTATTATATTAGTTGTGACTGTTTTTATGTATTTGATTTAAGATACTTAAATACTTAAAGCTTTTAACACCCACTATTTTTGCCTTATTGGGAGTAATATTTTTCCTCTCCCTCTAGACAACACAGATACATAATCTTTTTCTGTATCTGTGTTGTCACCCTGGCTTACTATGTCTTAGTTTGTTGTACTGGCTCCTGTCTGGTTTGTATGTGCTCGTGTGTTCTTATTGTAGACCGTAAACTTCCATCATGAGTTATCTGTATTGCTGTCGTATGGATACCTAATCACTTAATGACATGGCTACTTAAAACTGGATGTCTGAGGATGCTGTACTCGAGGGCTCCCCCGCCCCCCCCCCCTTCCTTCTTTTCACTTTGCATTTATGACGTGAGGAAATGTTGCTGGTAATTGTTTACCTTCCACGCTGCTATTTGAGTGTTTGGTTTTGTCTATTTTAAATCCAAGCCAAGAGCTGTAAGCATGGTGACCTGTACATCACATGGCCTCTGTCACAAGCACAATGCTGTACTATAATTACCGAGAACAGGTTATTCAAGGGAGAACTCCAGCACATGGCTTGAGATGGGATCATTTTTAAGGGTTTCTCTCTTTTTTTTTTTCTTTTCGCGAATGTTTGTTTCGTGCTTGTCAGGCACTCATTTTTATTTTTTTTTTTTATTATTTTTTCTCACGTAAAGTAGTCTCTTTGGCGTTAATATTAGTTTGTGTGTGAAAAATGCAAAAAACGTATTTAAACGACAATTTTGGCCAGTGTTTGTGACTTAGTGGCTTCTGAAAAAGACTGTACATACCCCATTTACAATACCTTGGGTTGTCTACTTTTGCAAATGGTATGCCATAGGGATCGACCGATATTGATTTTTTAGAGCCGATACCGATACCGATATCCTGTGAACTTTCAGGCCGATAGCCGATATAATTTGCCGATATTCTGTACATTTACCATTTTGGAAAATAAAAAAATATTTCTAAAGGTAAATGCACAAAATATACATGCCACGTGTAGTGGATGCAGTGTGTTTAGACAGGGGAGCTGTGTATGTGTGTGTAGTGGATGCAGTGTGTGTGTGTAGTGGATGCAGTGTGTCTTTGTATAGTGTGTGTGTGTATATAATGCAGTGTGTCTTTGTATAGTGTGTGTGTGTGTATATAATGCAGTGTCTTTGTATAGTGTGTGTGTGTATATAATGCAGTGTGTGTTTGTGTAGTGTGTATGTTTGTATAGTGTGTGTGTGTATATAATGCAGTGTGTGTTTGTATAGTGTGTGTGTGTTTGTATAGTGTGTGTGTGTATATAATGCAGTGTGTGTGTGTGTGTGTGTGTATAATGCAGTGTATTTGTATAGTGTGTGTGTGTATATAATGCAGTGTGTTTGTGTAGTGTGCATTATATAAACACACTATACAAACACACTGCATTATATATACACACACACTATACAAACACACTGAATTATATACAGTGTGTTTGTGTAGTGTATGTGTATAATAGTGTGTGTGTGAGAGGAGGCATTTTTTATTAAAACATTTTTTTTTTCATTTTTATATTAAATTATTTATTTATTTTTTATATATTTAATTATTATTATTAATTTTTTGTTGTCCCCCCTCCCTGCTTGTTGCCTTGCCAGGGAGGGGGGATATGTTAATCCCTGGTGGTCCAGTGGC
The DNA here is from genome assembly GCF_036172605.1 of Pelobates fuscus. Taxonomy (NCBI): domain Eukaryota; kingdom Metazoa; phylum Chordata; class Amphibia; order Anura; family Pelobatidae; genus Pelobates; species Pelobates fuscus. The sequence goes on from NC_086328.1 coordinate 14,618,883, forward strand.
ATTGGCTTAGCTGGGGGAGGGGAGGGAAGTGGGGTGGGCAGCAAGCGTTTACTCACCTCCCAGCAGCTCCTCCAGCTCCCCAGTGTAAATCTCGCGAGACCCGCGGCCGTCAGAGCTGGCCGCGGGTCTCGCGAGATTTACACTGGGAAACTGGAGGAGCTGCTGGGAGGTGAGTAAACACTTGCTGCCCGCCCCCCCCCCCCCCCCAGGACCGCCGGGCTTGTAATGAGCCTGGCGGTCCTGGGAGGTATTATCGGCAATATCGGTATCCCTATTGGCCGATACCGATATTGCCGAAAATACCGAATATCGGCCGATTATATCGGTAAAACCGATAATCGGTCGATCCCTAGTATGCCATCATGGGGGTGATTCTCATTCTTTGGCTACCATACGCTCTCAAAGGCGACGTAACCAATCTGGCAAATGTTAATGTGAAAAAAATGAAAAAGGCAACATGCTATATTTGACCCTGTACCTTTTCCAAAACACCGTAAAACCTGTACATAGGGGGTACTGTTTTACATGTTAGACATCGCTGAATGCAAATATATGTATTTTAGTGCAGTAAAAGCTAACAGTATTATGACACTCACAGTTAAAATATCCATATGTAAGTTGTGGAACTGCACTCAGACTCCTTGGGTGCTAAGCCGGATCAGTCCCAGTACCACAGGACCAAAAGAATACTTTTGAAGATTAGAAAGTAATCTAGGCACTCCAAAGTATCCAAAAAAAGAGGCAATTTTATTGGACCCACGAACTAAAAAACAACGTTTCGACCCTAAGGTCTTTGTCAAACTACTAAACACATACACAGCAAACAATATATAGGTGTATAATTCATTAACAAGTGCCAAAACATGTGACACACTTGTTAATTAATTATACACCTATATATTGTTTGCTGTGTATGTGTTTAGCAGCTTGACAAAGATCTTAGGGTTGAAACGTTGTTTTTTTTTTTTTGGTTCTTGGGTCCAATAAAATTGCCTTTTTTTTGGGGGGGGATACTTTGGAGTGCCTGGATTACTTTAATATTCTTCAAAAAATTCATTCACGGTTAAAATGTCATGCAGAACTAAAAAAACAAACAAAATTTCTTAATTCTCCCTCCCCCTTTATTATTATTTATATATATATATATATATATATATATATATATATATATATATATATATATATATATATATATTTCATATTAAATAGTTTCATAGCTAAATATTTTATGTTAAATGAAATCCCTATTTCTCCTGAATAAAATGATATATAATAAGTGTGGGTGCACTTGACTTGAGGTGAATTACGGTTGAACAGACACATAGTCAAATTCTAAGTTTTGTTTACGTTTTATTTTGATCACAACGTGTACATTTGGCTCAGTCCTTAAGGGGTTAATGATGTAGTGTTGCTGTATAGATCATGCCTCTTCAGTCTCATTGCTCAGATCTCTGCTATTTATGGGTTAGTCTCTTAAAGGAACACTCTAGTGTCAGAAATACAAATGTATATTCCTGACACCATAGTGTTAAAAAAGCAGGTTAGGCCCCGGCTGTCTATATTTAAAAAAAAAAAAAAAAAAAAAAGTAAGAAACATACCCTTATTCCAGTGCAAGTTCTTCGTGGCTGGCTGTCCCTTCCCCACCTCCTTGGCTGAGATAATCAAAATTGGCAATCTCTGTCAATCCAATGCTTTCGCATAGGAAAGCATTGGGAGGCTATTGCACAAAGCCAATCAGCATCTCTTCACAGAGATGCATTGAGTCAATGCATCTCTGAGGAATATTCAGCGCCTCCATGCAGAGCGTAAGGACGCTGAACATCAGTGCTGCCTATTGTACAGCATTCACAAAGGAATGAGTGACTACCACTGGAGATGTTTCTAGGGAGTAATGTAAACCCTGCCTTTTCTCTGGAATGGCAGTGTTTACATTAAAAAGCCTTTAGGGACATACTACATATACAAGAACTTCTGGTGACTACAGTGTCCCTTTAAGGACAGAAGTAATTGTCTAAGTTGTGAACCAAAACAAAACCTATAATTGTTATATGTCCAGCCATAAGTTTAGCTTTCATATGAAGTGCACCCACACATATTGTACATCATTTTGTTAGGGGAAATAGGGCTGTAATTTCAATTCAAATATTTATATATGAAACATAATTTAATATGAATAAAAAGTGTGTGAAAGTTGATTACCACTGAAAGTGTTAAAATCATTTTTATTTATTTTTTAATTAATTAATTTTTAAAAACACTTGTTTTTTTGTTTTGTTTTTTACCCGTAGGGATTCTGTAATGTTGATGTGTCTCTCGCCTTAAAGCAAAGTGAGGGAAGAGAGAGGCAGAATAGTGTCAAAGCCCATGATACAAATCATTGCCTGTGACATTGTATTAGTGGTTGCGGTGACAGGTTGTCCCCCTGATTGGATACATTGAGGTGAGCATGCCGGTGGGGGGCTGCAGGGGCACAGACGTTGGGATGTGTCATTACGTCCTAATGTTGTTCAAGCTCATTCGTTCATGGAGTAATGACACATCCTAATGATGGACAGGTTAAATCACTTTTGTTTCTTTTGATCTAGCAGTAGCCCCACTTCCCCAGGCTGTAGCTCACACAGACTGCTTTAAAAAAATAATTGGTTTAATTTTCAATCAGGTGTTACCTTGCTTTAGACGTTTTTATCTCCTGCTCTATAAATTTAAGTTTAACCACACACAGGATCTAAAAAGCTGTAAACAGAGCAGGATATTCTAGATCAAAGAGACCGTGCAATAAAGGAACCTAGAATATCTATGTTCCTTTTCATGAAGTGTTTGGAAGGCTGTGCAAGTCACATGCAGGGAGGTGTGACTAGGGCTATATAAACAAAGTGATTTTACTCCTATATGGCAGAGAACTAAGCGTTGTGACTACAGAGGCATGATCTATACACCAAAACTGCTTCATTAAGCTAAAGTTGTTTTGGTGACTATAGTGTCCCTTTAAGGTTTTACTAAGGCTCAGATTCTGATTATTTTTGACAGTGTACATTTATTCAGCAAATTCCTTCATAAATTCGATTTCATTTTCTTATTGGTCGAAACCCAACATTGCACCGTTATTGCGTCGATGTTCCTCAAACTGTAGAAGAAAATAAGGATTAGACTATTGACTTCCGGTTTCAATTTGCAACTAACAGAGTACTGAAAAGTGTCTACTGTAGGCTTAATTATGGCAGAAGGTTTGTAAAAAGGAACCATTAAACTCAGAGATAAGGTTATAGTTGGTATACTGTATCTAAAATGAGCTGTTGCAGCAGTTTGTATTTTAAAATTTGATAAAGAACAAAAACGAAACTAAAAACTGGTGTCACAGGCAGCATTGTCCAGAAAGCGTATTGCAGATGTAACTATTTCTCAGTGTTAAGGGGAAGTGGTTGTTAACCGTGTGAACCATTCTACAATTTGGCAAACCTAGATAAAGGTATTTTGGTTAAAGCTTGTTATTGGTAATTATTTTTAACATTCAATCAGAAATTGCTAAAGTATGTAGGATCCGCAAAGTGAAGCAAAGGCAATTTCACATAAGCCACTTTTAGCCAGGGACCACCTGTCAGGTCTTCCTTTTTTTTTTCTTCCTGATTTAGGAATCTTCTGCCATTATGCTTTCTCTGCCTATGGTCCAACAGCTGTCATGGACCTGTGTGTTGTCAAAATCTTTGCCAGACATAATATTAAACCGGTTTATGTCTGTAAAAAAAACAAAAAACTAAGCATTACCGAATATTTAGACCCATGACGGCTGGATTGCTACCTGTGGGCTAAAAGTGCTCTGCATGGTTTTGGCATTTTTTGTAAAATTTGTTTTAGTTTGTTTTTAATACTGTTTTCAGCAACAACTTTGCAGGTGCAGGACTGGTGGTGTTTCCTGCATGAAATTGAAAGACTTTGTGTGCAGATGTGAGTTTTATATTGGATACGTTTTGTAAGCAGGGCAGATATTTCTAATGATTTGTGAAGTCACTAGTTTGTTTACAGCAAATACAGCAAACCGGTAGTTTATTTTTGCAGTTTCATGCCTTGTCTGCAACCTGTTATTTTTTTTTTTTTTGTCAATTCATGCACTCACACTTCTGTTACATATATACTCATGGCTTAGTAGTATTCTACTAACCAGGTCTTAAAAGTTACTTCCCACTGCAAGTCTGGAGGGTCCATGGCGCACTGACCAGGGTTGAATTTCTACACCCCAGGACTGAATTTTCACTCGCTAGTAGCAAATGTAAATTTTAAACCCTGTTTATAGTATAGCATTAGAGAATTAAGTTCAATGGAGATGTGTTCTTTGTTTTTTAAAATGTGCCTTGGCCATTGTAGCGTAGTGACCAGCCTTTTAGCTTATGGTTGAATAAAGGGTTTGGTGATCATAGTAAACCTGGTGTAAACACATCACTTGTTACAACTGCCGGTAATCAGATCTGTGTCTGTTGAATCAAGTTCCTCTGGAAACAAAGGGCAGTATAGTATTCTTGTCCTTCAACCACGTGTCACTGGAAAACATGACGCACCTTTCTTTACCTCCAGTGTGAACTCAACGAACTTTGAGTATTCTGTGAAGTGGTGAGAAGTTCACATGTCCACCTTGCTCTAGCTTAGCCCGTTGTCCATGGGGCACAGTGGCCACTGCTGAATATTTAGAAAATCAGGCCTGACCAGTTTCTGATTTGAGGCTTTTACAGCAGCATTCAGCATTCAGGAGTCTACGTCTTTTTCCTGTGACCTTGAACTCCATTATTATAACTGTGATATACCAAAAAGGCACCGACATGCTCAGCAGCTCAGTACATTGTGTTTAGTTACAGATTACATTATGTGCTATGAGTTGTCGGGGGGGAAATTTGCACTGTTCTTCTTCTGCATTGCAGGCGTTATTTAACCGTTTCATTCACCGATCATTACATTGGCCGTGTGTTCTATCGTTGTGGCAGAGAAATGAACATCGCGTAGCTTCCCCCATCAAGCTCTGAAGGGGTTAATGTTCCCTTTGCTTTGTTTTTCTGGCAGCTCAGAACACAGGTCTGTGAAGTATGCAGACATATCCTGTTGGCGCTGATCTATGAAGACAATGAGAGAATTGCTCTCTCCGAAAGCCAAACAAACATTTATTTTTTTCCATTATGCTTAAAGAAGAGGAATAATAAAAAAAACATTTCAGCCCCTCCTCCCCCAAGCCCTCTGTAAAACCTTAGAAAGTCATATTTGAGTAACTTTGTCTTTTGCCCCGTGGTTTGTTTTTAATGTCTTCTTGGCCATGTTTATGTATTTGTTCCATGACTAGTGGTTTTAATGATGGATTTGTCACCCTGCTCCCTTTAGACCAGTAATGGCTAACCATAAGGGGAACAACATTAAATGCCCATTGTTTTTCTATCCTAATTTTTAACATGCAGCTGTGTGATCAGTGAACATGATACTTCAGTACACCCAGTGGCCAGGGGCCCCAAAACACTTGACAAATGCATAGTGTGTGGGTGGCATAGTCTTTTCTAATAGTTTCTAGAGATATGTATCATCGATTCTCTTAAAGGACCACTATAGTGCCAGGAAAACAAACTCGTTTTCCTGGCACTATAGTGCCCTGAGGGTGCCCCCACCCTAAGGGTCCCACTCCCGCTGGGCTGAAGGGGGTTAAGCACTCTCTTCCCTCTTCTAATGTCATTGGCTGAATGCGCATGCGCGACAAGAGCCGCGCGCGCATTCAGCCAGTCCATAGGAAAGCATTCTCAATGCTTTCCTATGGACGCTGGCATCTTCTCACTGTGAAAATCACAGTGAGAAGCGCGGAAGCGCATCTAGCGGCTGTCAATGAGACAGCCAGGTAAACATAGCAGTTTTTTTCTGAAGGCAGGGTTAATCCTAGATGGACCTGGCACCCAGACCACTTAATTGAGCTGAAGTGGTCTGGGTGCCTATAGTGGTCCTTTAACTCTGAAAAGGCCTCCATTCCCTTATGTAATGTATCAGTTTTACAGGAGGTGAGACACTATTATTGAATGAATAAAAACGATATCAACATGTTTAATCAGGAAAAGCACTGTTGGCTTTCAATAGTTTACAAGTATGTGCTGGGGTCTATGGTTAGGTGTTAGGCACAAGAGGCAGCTAGAGTATATGCATGTTTAATAAGACCATGGACATTCATCTCTGCTTTACTGCACAGATGTTCCTTGACTTACAATGGGGTTACTTCCTGATAAACCCATTGTAAGTAGAAAGTGCATTTAATTTAATTTTGATTGCAAAAGTTTTATCTCACATGCGATAGCCATTACTGGCTTGCTGGCTTCATGCTGGGCAGTAATCTTAAATTTCAGTTCAAGACTAATTGTCTTCCTCTTCTTCTCCTGGCCAGAAGCAGGAGACACAGATGGGCGTTTTGTGGACCTGATGGGATGCGAAAACACAAATTGATATCCAAAAAAACGCTGACAACAAAGTACTCTGTGTGTTTACCTTCGTGATCGTGTGGCTGACTAGGGGCTGCTTATCATCATGAGAGCGTATTGTACCGCGAATTGATAGCATGGGAAAAGATAAAATTTGAAAACTCAAAGTACAGTTTCTAAATATCGCTTTAGCACCAATGTAACAGTTCTAAGTCTGGAACTATTTGTGTAGTGATTTTGTGTTTTTTGGGCGGGTTGGGGAGGAGGGTGGAGTGGTCATACATTTCTATATTTCCCTTTTGCCTGTGTATTCAGTTACCATGGACTGACAGCTATTAATATCATCAGGGCACCAATTATAAATTGGGACTTGCTGACTGAAGTGCTTGATTTCGAAGTGCTTCCTCACTCGTTAAATATATTTTTAAAAATATTGGCTAGAGTTTTATCTGTTTTATTTTCAGCTAACATAGAAAACAAGTGACAAAGGTCTCTTGGGAGATACATGTTTACCGCATATTTGAGAAGATAGGACTGGTTAACAGAATGTTTGGCATCTCTACGATGTAAACCAGTCCTTTATTCCCAATCTTGGATATCACTATCTGTACCTTTTGCTTATTCTGCTCGCTTGACTGATGTACGCTAGGGATTCACAATGTGCTCACAGCTTTAATGTGTCTCCGTCATCAGGATTATCTGTCCTCCATCATATAGCATGTGAAGAAGAGTTAACCTTGTTCTTATTACTTTAAAACTAACTATAAGTCAGATAACAAGTTAAATATTTTGTAGCAATCTACTGAACTGTGTAGTTGTCACTGGGTGCCTGGCATGTTTGGGGGGGGGGGGGGGGGGTGGTATTTAGTGTCTTCTATATGTTAGAATAAGTTTGTTTTTGGTGCTAAGTGGCACAAATTTTCCAGCATTAACAGAGAATCTGAGAACAGTGAGAGACACTCAATAACCACCAAGTCTCAAAAAAATGTTTTTGCTCACTTGTGCCATTACAAAGAAAACCAATACATTTCTATATCCGACTGTTCCCACCCATAAGGGCAGTCTAGAAACATAGAAACCGAAATGCTGGCAAATTCCTTCTGCACGTGAGATACAGCAACCCCAGACCATCGTTACAGCCTTCTTCGGGCCTCGTTAGTAATGTGTAGCTGATAACTCTTGTGGTACTGCTTACACAGGTCCACGTCTGGGCTACCCAATGCAAAAGCATTGCAGCAAAAACAGAGAATTTGAGAATGGGCCAAAGCTCATAAAAAACCCTCAATAGCATGCACTTTTTCCTGTATTCCTATATTTTACAGTAATTCCTACAGCAGTGAACCTTCTTAGATGCCTGAAACATTGAAAGATTGGTATGTTCTCTGTGAGTCATTTTCCATCAATGTTGAACTCCACATTTTTGCTTTAAATTGACTAAAACCCAATGGTAACCCCCCACCCCCTCATAACAAACAGCTGAATGCATTTTGTTTACTAAAATGTGACTGTTAAGAGCTAGCCGGACCTCTGCAGCTAAACCTTCTGTGATGTCGGCCATTGTGAAGTCCTGCCACTTCCTGGTTTGATTAGCTTAGTGGAGCTAAACTCAAGAGTCACCAGAGGGCCAGCCATGCAAAGACTTCTCATTGATCTTCATTGGGAAGTCTATGACTGGACAGATGCATAATTAAATGCATGCATTTTCCCATTTTGGGTATATCTACTGTATTTGGGAATTACACCAGAGTGTGAAGCAATTTTTAACACCTTACATCCTATTTAAAGCACCCAGATTTTATTTTCATAATTCTTATAGTGCTGTTTCATTCTATGTCGTCCCTGAAGATGTTTTCGATAATACAGTCTGTGCACGTAAGACCATTCTTAGTGTCACAGCCTTCCCGTTCTCCGTGAATATTTGAAAGTAGCAGCCCTAACACAAGTGAAGACTGGGACCGGCTTTAGGCCGTAAACCACGCGCATTCTGCTCTGATATTTAGATATGTAGGAATCTCTGTATATTTTGTGCTACATTCCTTTCCTGCCCTATAAACATGTCTCCTGGGTAGCAGATCTCACTGGCGGCTAGAGGTATCATATACACATTTTATTTCAGTTCCCTTGGCTATGGCAGGAAAGGCAGTCTGCGTGCGGGAGTGTTTATAGATGCATGCTATTTATGTCCATTCTGTGTCGCATGCTCAGGGTCTTCGCTCTATGATTAGAAAGCCTTTTGTATTCTTGGTCTAGCGAATTTGTTAATTCAAAGTTTGGCATCATTTATAGAACAACTAAGAGAACAAATGCCATGTTATCATGGATTAGAGACCAGCTGCAAAAGTCCAATAAACTATAACGCGAATGTTCTCTACGTAGAACTATGTATATTTGAACGTGGCAAGGTAGACTTTGAAAGGATGCCATTGACGTGTTTTTTGTTATTAATTTAGTGTGGGACATGTATAAAGAAAGTTTGCCATTTTTGATATCTAGTGTCTAGTATCGATCACAGTGTTCGTTATCTACTAAACCGTTAATTGTCTTCTGGGTTATTGTATAAACTGTGAATTGGCTCCTGGGTTATTGTATAATTCTTGGACTGAAATGTTTTGGAACTTTACATTTTTGCAAATATACAAGTTTTGCAGATATTGGAGATTATAATACCAGACACAGTTTACGTTCCCCAGCTCCAGAAATGATGAAGAAATCTACCATGTCGCATCAGAAGGTCGTAGTGGAGAATTCTTTGCTAAATTAGTAATGACCTTATGGAGTGTTGCAAAATGACTAAATTATAAAAATTCCTCATTTATTTTTTTTCTTCTCAAGTTTGGTTATTTTGGCCTGACATTTTCATTTCCCTTGTCCGTTGACTACAATTCCTGGTATGATGAATACATTCGTGATGTCTAGTCATAAAGAGCCTGGGCGGTCTCCTCTGAAGAAGGGAAACAGCTGGTATACATCTAGTCAATGGTGTCTAGCTGATTCCTATAGGCATGTCATGTTCACTACTACAGTTGCTCTGTCTTGTCGCTGTGACATTTTTATATAGTTCCTTATCTGAGTATCTGTGACTGTGCTCACGTGAAAAAGAATTCCAATTTCTGTTGGGTAAAGAAGTGCCAAATAGCTGGGTTGTGTTGTCAGTTTGGCAAATGTCATTGGAAGCATTCGACTTTACAACTACACTGAGCTGTTGCTGGGTTCTATTCAATAGAGAAACCGTTCACAAACCTTTTTGTACACACTCCAATGAGAGAAACATATCAAAGAAACTCCTACATTTCCCCATCCCCCACACCCCTTTTTATTTTACCTTAAAGGGACACTCCAGTGCCAGGAAAACAAATCGTTTTCCTGGCACTGCAGGTCCCCTCTCCCTCCCACCCCCCACCCATGTTGCTGAACGGGTGAAAAACCCTTCAGTGACTTACCGGAGACCACCGCCGATGTCCCTCAGCGGTGGTTTAGGGTCTGCCCACGCTCCTCCCCCGCAGACATCAGCCGGCGAGGGAGACTGATTGCACATGCACCGCCGGCGGCGGAATGAGACCTAATGCGCATAGAACTCCCCATAGGAAAGTATTGAAAATGGTTTCAATGCTTTCCTATGGGGATTTTAGCAATGCTGGAGGTCCTCACATAGCGTGAGGACGTCCAGCGACGCTATAGCACAGAAAACCTATGGTATAGACCAGGAAAACCTATGCTATAGACTATAGGGACACTATAGTCACCCAGACCACTTCAGCTCAATAAATTGGTCTGGGTGCCAGGTCCCTCAGGTTTTAACCCTGCAGATGCAAACGTAGCAGTTTCAGAGAAACTGCTATGATTACATTGCAGGGTTAAGCCAGCCTCTAGTGGCTGTCTTCCGGACAAGGGAGCAAAGAGTGTTCTTATAATACCTTTAGTTGATAACCCCAAAGTCCATAATGAGTCCAAATTTAGCTCACATAGAGAAAATAGAGAAAGGAAGAAAAATTAAAAATGTTTTAGTAAAAAGTTAATATGGCTAAAAATATAATATGCACTCAAGTAACAATTAAAATATACTTAAAATAATATATATATATATATATATATATATATAAATTAAAAAAAAAAGGTGAGTACTAGAAACACTAATTAGCAGATAAAAATGGACAACTTATAAAATAGGACCTATATCAAAATCTAAATGTAATCCTCTCGGATACAAAGTTTGCATATCAAAGATCCAAGAGCTTTCCTTTTTGCTAAGATTTAAAGCACTATTCCCTCCTCTCCAGTTATTTGAAACTTTACACTGTGGTTGGGAAAACCTTTTTTTATATTTCTGATGTGTTCATTCACACAAACTTTTAATGATCTGGATGTTTTCCCAATGTACTGTAAACCACAATGACATTGTAACAAATAATTTTTTTTGATTCACAAGAGATAAAAGAGCATACGGGATATTGTTTTTTAGTTACAAATGTTAAAAGGGTTTCTTTTTTTCTTTTACTGACATTAGTGCTTTTGCAGGCATTACAGTTTCCCCCACGGGAGGGGGACCCTGAGGGTGGGGGGCACCCTCAGGGCACTATAGTGTCAGGAAAACCGCTTTGTTTTCCTGACACTTTAGTGATCCTTTAACTTCTTACCAGGAGTCAGCTGGCCTCCTCTATCAGTGCTCTATCTGTTTGTTTTTCAGAGCGAAGCCCTGCGTAAGGCTTAGCTCATTGGCATTGCAGGGATTAGATCTGGAGAGCTTACAGACGTTACTACTTTGGAACTTCCAGCTGTAAGGCAATGGTAGCATGGTGAGTGGTGCCCAGTGAGAACCACAGATAGGAAGTCAAACCTTGCAGGTTTATCTAGTTGTAGTAGTTATGGTGCTTGGCGTGTTCCTTTAATTGCTAAGTTGGAAATGCTTACACTTGTAAAAATGAAAACACACCTTTTAAGGGCTTCATTTAGCTTATTGCAGCCCTGAGGTCAGTATGTTTGTGGCACACAGTATGTCATGGCACTCTGAAAATCATTGGACGAGAGAATGAATGTCAAGAGTATGAATGATTTCCTGATCATAAAAGGTACTAGGATAGAGAGTCTGCTTGGTTGTTAGTCAAAAACGACTCTTTAGGAAAGATACTTATTCACCTGTGTTGTCAGGAATACATAGTGATTTTTAAACTTTAGGCCGAAGTAGCACAACTTAAATTTTTTATATATTTTTATTTTAAACTTGCTGACTTGGGGGATTTTTCCAAAAATTGACTATTTTGGCCTAAAATTTGGAATTCACTTTGAATTACTATAAATCTGCCCTTTATTAGATAATATTCATTATGTAATAATTTTCTATACGAGTGTGTATTACATATGTTCAAATGTGTTTAGCACCTTTAATATTTTCCATACTTCAGATCATATGGTATTTGCTCATTGATCGCTTAAAGCTGAAATAGAAAAGTCCACATTTTCATTTTCAGGAGCTATTTTTTTTTACCAGCCAGGCCTTACTGTTGGAAAGGAAATACCAGCATGTTTGTGTTGGTGCTGAGTATTTTAGAAGAGATAAATCTGTTTGGATTTGCGGATGAAGGGACTGTTAAAACAATGCTAAGTTTGGCTCTGCGTGTTTACGGTAAAACTATAAACACGAGCAGATCCTGTTAGATGGAAAATGTCAAATTTCTCCGTAAATAAACTCTACGCATCTTCCTGAAGACTGAATCTCAAGTTCTAGGGGATTACCTGGTTTTTGGGAACATATTTGGATTGGTATACAATATAGCCGTTTGTAAAAAGAATTGTTTAATGGTACACTCTAGGCATGATAACCACTACAGATTGATGCAAGAGTCTCTCAAATGGTTTTCAAAGGGGCTAGAAGTTTACCCAAAGCCCAGCCGCTCGGCTGTAGTGCTATACATAGAAATGGCATGTATATGTACGTGTAGGTGAAATGTCTGGTTTTATCAGGTTTTCATGTTTCGTCTATCTGCAAGTTTAGGATAGTTTATAGTCTATAGACCGTCTATAGCAATCTATGCATTGTGTGGGTGTTTCCAGGTCACTTTAGGACAGGAAGTGAGTATGTCATTCAGTCTATACTGCTAGCATAATGCATAGAAAGAAGTGGACAAAACACTGTTTTGTCATGGTAAACCACTATAGTCCTTTTGCAGTAACAGAAGCACATAAAGGATTAGACTCGGGCAGAATTTTTCACATACATAAAATTAGCAGTTTTTGCCCAGGCCTGGATAAGATGCAAGCTTTTTGTTAAAGGGGTACTTTAAGCTGTAGTGATTCTGGTGCCAACCTGGCGCTGGTCCTGTATCTAACAACTTTTAAGCAATTTGATACAAACTAAAGAACCCCCAGGATGTTCTCAAACCGCTTAACCCCAAAGGCAGCCTTGAGCACCAGTTTCCAAGTCCCGCAGGCGGATACTAAAACTGAAATGGAGTACCACTGATTGGCTTGAACGTTCGGCTAACTCTCCAAGCCAATGCGTAGCTACTAATTCACGTTCGAGCGTAAGCTGACTGCACTTGCCAATCAGTTGCGACCTTGCCCGGTGGTGGCACTCAGAGCTTCCTATAACTCTGTTTCCGAAGATTGTTGCTGCATAGGGGACCTGGAGATTGGCGCTGGAGTCAACCTTAAGGGGTTAAACTGTTTTTGAACCCCTTAAGGTAAGAGAACAACCTGGGGCCTACGTTCACCATATCCTCTTCATTTAGAATGTTATTTTGACTGGAGTGTTCCTTTTAAGGTTTTCAAAGCATCAAGAGAGTTGTAGTTGGACAAGAATAAAAAGTCTATTGCTTGATCACATTTGTTGTACATAATTAGATAGACAAATTGAGTATGTGTATTCTCCTCCAGCTCATACTTAGGGTCAAGTGTTTTTGTTTGTTTGTTTTTTTTAGACATATTCTCATTTAAGACATGTCCTCAATTACAAAATAGCAGTGGTAACTTCCTAATGGTAACTCAAAAATGGCTTCCCATTATTTGCACAGAAACTACACATTTGACTGACCACAATAGATTGTCTTCATTGGAAGTCCAGACTCCCAGTGTGCAATGGAGACCTCCTTGATCCAAGTTTGAGTCTGATGAAATAGTTTTGCCAAACATTCAGGACTTCAAGATTACTTTATTAACTCTAAAAAATGCTTTATTTTGTGGATCCTGATTAAATGGTGACATTGTGTTGAGCAACTATAACTGTCTAAAAGACTGCGGTTACAAAGCCTAGGTTTGCTTGGTGTGCTTATGTCTGCTTTAAGTACCTGTTTATGCCATGGTGTTGTATTTAATAAATAACCAGTTCAGTCAATAGGGATTTTGGTCACTCCGATATTTTAGTTTTGAGTTCCTGAAGCCTGTCGGTGACAGTTGGGTGCTTACATCCGTGAATAGGTTGAGACCTTAAATATATGTTTAGTCTTCAATACATAGCTCCAATGCCGTATATCGTGTTCAAGAAATACTGGCAATGGGGAAATATTGTTGCTTATCTAAAGAGTCCTTTAAAGAGAGGGTAAGGAAGATCATGTTTTGATTTTATTTATTTATAATTCTGTTTGTTTATTTGGTTTTATTGTTAAAATACTCTAGTTAAAAAATGTTAGCCAAAACTACTGGCAAAAAAACAAACAAAACAAAACTTTGCCTGTAAGCTCTTTAAAGGAAGGAAAACACGGCAACCAACCTAAAAAGAACCAGAACGGGTTTTTCCAACAATGTGTGTACCAGACACTGAGCTTCCTGATTCGTGTGACAAAAAGAAATATTTTAGTGATTAGTTTTTTTGCATTCTTTCGTTGATGACATTTTTGCAACATTGTACCATTAGCAGACTGTGAGAAAATGACTCAATGTCACACACATTCTCTGTAGGGCTCAGAACACAGTAGATCCCTTTACACGGATTTATGGACAATTCTGTCATTTACTTTGTGTCTTTATAGGTTTTAATCTCTAAACTGCGAGATGTGGAGGGTTTACAATGGGCTTGCATGTTAGGCGAATCTAGCAACCCACAAAAAATAAACCCACACCGTTTCCTGGGTCCTACACAATGCCCTAATACATGCAGTATATGAAAATCACACAAATTCTGCAAGGCCATAAATACAGGAGAGGATTTTCCAAATGCCCTCGCTCTTCCTATGCAGGATGTTAGTAGAGAATAAGTATTTGCCTCCACTGGATTGTGAATGTCCTTTTTATAGGGCTTTTCCAAATCCCTGATGCAATTTCAAATACCTTGTCACATAAGGGAGTGAGTAAGTTTGACAAATAAATCCAAAAACAGAAAAAAAATAATTTGTCCTGAAAATACAAAGGGCAGGTATAGCTTTCAGGGTTTACACAAAATGATAATTGCTTGAATTAGTTGGAATGCTTAGCAGGTGTATAATAAAAAACCCAAAACCCTCAAAAATGCAATGCTATTTCTACATACATAGCGACCCTGCTAGCAGGATAGGAATGGACTAATAGTGAAACAAGCATTTCGGAGCGCCCCCCCTAAGCTGGACAAATCGATAAAGACTGAGGGATGAGTAAGGGAGGACCGGAGGTGGGTGTTGCAGAAACACGACATGGCGGTGCTGTAGTGGAGTGTAGAGTAAGTCCCTGACCGATTCCCTTTAAGGTTTCTTGGGTAAGGGAAGTGTAGGGATTGAGAGTTTGCCCAAAATCTATTCACTGTTTACATATTAAAGGCATCTTTCATTTATTGCATTGGGATCAAGGACCAGATAAACACCTATCTTAGAACAAGACCTCTCAGAAACAGGGCTGCTCCCACTTAAATGAGCACAGACCGAGCTAATGTCCTATTAGCATAGGTGGAGACACTGAGAGCCATATGACAGATCTGCTTCTCACGTCCTGATCTGGGAGTTTTCTGTTTTAGTCAGGTAACTCCCCGACACCCACTTTGCATCCAACTTGGAGTTGTTTGTTTTCAGTCTTTAATTTGCCACCTTTAATGTAGGCATAAGAGTTAAAGTATTCTATCTGAGCAATACAGCTGCATCTACGAGCAGTGTGGGATTTTATAGCATGTAATACTCTATAACATGCCATAGAAGTGGTCGTGGAGTAGAACCTCTGGGGTTCATCCTAGATCTAGGTCACCATACCCCAAACTCTTAAATTAAAAGATGAAAACAAAACAAAAATCAGAAAATGCAGGTATACATATGTTCTTGGTTGGGGAGATGGTGATACATGTATCAGGATTGTAGCCATGATCAGCCAATTCCCATAGGCGTAAAAGGTAGAGTTCCTGTAAGAGGGTCTGGCAGTATGACCGCAGAGCGGTTCTCATGTGTTGCTATCTTGTGGGCCGGCCATTCTATTCCCCTGCGTGCAAACAGAAGTGGAAACCACCCAGAATACGTATAGATATATAAAGATTAAATTTAAATTAAAAAATGGGACAACCTGATATGGGTCAGCTGTCCTTAGATCGAATCTATGAAAGAATTGAAATAGCTTGCATAGCGTAAAAAAGTATATATAAATAGTGAAATATAAGTGAAATTGGAAATACACTCACAAACAAACGATAATTCAGGCCTTTCACCCTCTCAGGGGTTATGTGATGAGTGTAGATATCCTCCAACACGATATATGTAAATGTAGAAAATATAAAAAATGCAATATAGTGAAGTATGTTTAGAAAGGTACAAAATCACATTTATTCATTGCACTTACAAGATAGCAGTAAAAAAAGGCATCTCTCCATATACATATGGAACTCCTAGTGGTGGTAGTGTAGTGTCCACAGTGGAGGTCCAAAATTGATAGAAGGATTACAGGATTCAAAACAAGTAAATAAAAACAATTAAAAGTTCAATAATATCCGGATATTGCATTTTTTATATTTTCTACATTTACATATATCGTGTTGGAGGATATCTACACTCATCACATAACCCCTGAGAGGGTGAAAGGCCTGAATTATCGTTTGTTTGTGAGTGTATTTCCAATTTCACTTATATTTCACTATTTATATATACTTTTTTACGCTATGCAAGCTATTTCAATTCTTTCATAGATTCGATCTAAGGACAGCTGACCCATATCAGGTTGTCCCATTTTTTAATTTAAATTTAATCTTTATATATCTATACGTATTCTGGGTGGTTTCCACTTCTGTTTGTTCGCTATATATTTCCATAGGTGGTTGTGAAGTTCACCTGGGGCTACCCACAGTATACGTGTATATCTTTAGTGTATATACTTTATTCCCCTGCGTGGTCTGGGCCTGCTAGACAGCCGTTTATGCAGGTTCTGTGTTGTGTTGCCTCTCGGGGTGTAAGTGGAGTGAGCTCCGTGTGCCTTCAGAGCTTAATCCAAAAGCGCCTGCAGTACTTTCCCTTTAAATACTTACTTTAAATACACTAGAATGATCATATCGCTCAGAAATATGGCTGGTTCAGCGAGAGAGGAAGTTTCAGTAAAAAGTTTTAGCCCTGTGATCTACTGTGTTTATTTCTCATTATTTTTTCTAGCTTAAATTCTTTGGTTCACAGAGCTTTGTCACTTTATTACTGATAAGGCTAATGTATGAACATGTATATAAATTGTACAGTATCAAATAAACCAGGGAGTCCATTCACTAAGTGTAGAATTGCAAATGTGGCCACTTTCATTCAACTCAATTCTCTTTGGCTGGTGAAATTCCCCTGAGATTTACTTTATTCTATGTCAAACAAACTGAAACCACAGTGAATCGTATTGGTTTGCTATTTTCAAATGTATCTCAGGCTGCAGTGATATTTGAAAATGCTTTCGACAAATTGCGCCTGAATGTCAGAAAATAAGAGTAGCGTCTGGAAGTGATTAAAGAGTTAAGTGTGTTGGTGGTAACATTAAGGTGACCTGTGCTTAGAATGGGCTTCGGGCAGGGGTTGGCAATCTTGGGCCCTCCAGATGTTATAGACTACATCTCCCTTGATGCTTTGCTAGCATTATGGCCCTAAGAGCATTATGGGAGATGTAGTCCAAAACATCTGGAGGGCCGCAGATTGCCCACCCCTGGCTTAGGGTATCCTGGTCTTTATTGGCAAGGAAGAGGGGTTGGATCAATAAATGGAAGAAATTCTGTTGAAATTTGACTTTGTGAATGTCTGAAGAAGCAACTTTTATGGAGTGATTTTGCTGGTTTACTGTGAAAATGAAAGGCAGGCAGATGCATGTGGGTGCAAATTGTTTGGAATAACATGGTTTCTTTGTGAGTAACTAAAAGGTGTAAATTGGCTTAACAGCTGTATTCTAACAACAGAACTGCGTTCAGCTGCAAACAGACTCCTAGGTAAAGGAAATTTCAAATGATGGAGTGAATTTAAATTCTGTGGGTGTCAATAGGCCCATCACTACAGTAGGAGGTTTTTTTTCATTGGTGAAACTTATCCGTTCTGTGTTTTTTTTGTTTTTTTATAAATAAGAGCCAGATATCACTTGCTGGAACATTTTAAAGTGATGGATTTGGGGAAAGGAACAAATCCAACGATCCAAATATCTTTTTTTTATTTTTTTTTATTTTTTTAAATTGGGATTATATGCGGTTTTGTTCTTTGTTTAATACCAAAAATACATAAAACATCACTATTCGAGAATGCAAGATCTTCTGGATGACACATTCAGTGAACTTTCATTCCTGCTATGTTCAGCCGACCCATGAAAATTCTTTGAGAGGTAGGCATCAGGCGGTAGCAAACATCAGCTGCCAAAAGCTGCCTGAAAGTGATGGGAATAGCAGGCCACAGCAGCTGGAGTGCTTATTCCTGGTTTGTCAACACATCACTTACATTGTTGAAGGATATGTCTTAGAATATGCCGCATGTGTGATTAGATCATATAAATAGATGCTTTAATCAGGGCAGGGTACAACTTTGATAGTGTTTCTTTAGATCCTTTTAGCCATGTAAGTGTTAAATCTGAGGTTGTCTGCAGCGGCTGCCATCATCTTTCAGGTTAAATTGGATTAGCCGCAAACATTGCCTTTAATGCCTTCTTAATAAGCTCTCTTATATCACCAGTATGTTCACAAATGGGGCAAAGGGATTCCATGTTACGTAAGACCGCAAATACCCAATCTTGTTTTATTGTTACTGCTTTTAGTAACTTTTCTGCATTAAAATATAATTGCAATAATTTTCGGTTTTGTAATTGCCTAGAGCAGAAGAACATTTCACAGTTTTACATTTTGCCATAGTTTTCTCTCTCACCTCTCCGTAAAAAAATATCTGTTAGAGCAAAGCAATATTGTGTGTTTTTTTGTTGTTGTTATTTTTTCTTTTTAGAAGTTTGTCTGTAACACTTGTAGGCATTGTTGCAAATAAATAATGGCAAATCTAAATCTGCAGTACTTACATAAAAATTCATGTTAGGAACTGAATCACAAGTTGACCTCATAATAGCCAGGAACCCCAAAAGCCATATTTGGGATATGGCAAACACATGTTTCTAGTAAAGGCAGATTTGGGGTGCTCTTATTCAATGATCTTCATAGCGGTGCTAATCACATGATGAGGATGGTAATGAAAATAAAAATAAACTTTGTTCTATGGGTTATTTACTACAAACGCTTATAACTTGGCCCCAGAATTATCTAGATATCTTTATGCATATCATTCTATGTGATAAGTTGAACTGCGGCAGGTGCTAAAACGAATATCCAGTCCTATGCCGTTAGTGCTATTTTTTCATGTAGCTTGGCATTTCATTTTGTTTCTATCTCTAGAAAACACCGTTTTGTATTTATTTGAGACTAAAACTAGTCCAGCGATAATTCCTGCATTTAAGAATTAAAAATGTTTTTGAGGTTTGTGGTGAATTGTTTGTATTGGAAAGCAAGTGAAATGGCTTTGTCCAGTTGCCATTTAAACTAATCTTAAAGTTACTATTAATGGATTACAAATGTTTGTAAAGAAAACTTAAAGGACCACAATAGTCACCCACACCACTTCAGCTCAATGAAGTGGTCTGGGTGCCAGGTCCCCCAGGTTTTAACCCTTCACATGTAAACACAGCAGTTTCAGAGAAACTGCTGTGTTTACATTGCAGGGTTAATCCAGCCTCTCATGGCCGTCTTCCTGACAGCCGCTAGAGGCGCTTCTGCGACGCTCTATGCGAAATTCGCATTGAGCACGCAGAACGTCTATAGGAAAGGATTGAGTAATGCTTTCCTATAGGCGGTTTGAATGTGCATGCGGCTCCACTCGGGAGCTGACGTCGAAGTGGGAGGAGAGGTCAACCGCACCGAGGGAGCCCGGCGCTGGATAAAGGTAAGTGGCTGAAGCGGTTTTAACACCTTCAGCCAAGCGTGAGGGTAGCCTTGAGAGTGTGGGGGAACCTAAGGACTTCATAGTGCCAGGAAAACGAGTTTGTTTTCCTGGCACTATAGTGGTCCTTTAACATAGGGTGCATTTACTTAATTTATTTTACATGTAGATTTATTTTTTTTACATGATATCCAAGAGCATGTTATTATGCCTCCTTAGCTGTATTGCCAATATGGAATTTGCACTTTCCCAGTTAAAATATCTGATTCATCTATATTTGGATTATAGTAAATGAAAATGTCACAATGGCTCGGACCACTGGTGCATGGATAAACCCTTCTTCAAACTATTAAATCAGTTTATCCTAGAACAGGAGACGGTGTTATAAACCACTAGCACGAAACCCACTACAATGGACTATGGTGAATATGGTGCTTAGACTGTCCCTTTAGTAAATGTCAGAGGACGGTAACTTCTCCTATGCAAAAAAAAAAAAAGGTAATAGGCCAGACAACATCTTAACAAAAAATTTTTTTCTGACTATGAAACCTATTGTGTCTTATAATTGAATATAATTCAACCTTCCAACTTGGAGCCAAGCGTATATATATCTTTCAGAGCTGCAAGTATTTAAAATCTGTCAAAACATTCATCCATCATGACTTTTTTTTTTTCCTTTTCTTTCCTTTAACAGGAAATGACCTAGAGGCCTTACAAATACATTGTGTGGATTATATTCTTAAGCGCACCATCCAGAGGGAAAAAGAAGAAGAAGAAGAAAAACAAAAACCTTTAAAAATCTTGAAAGACGCATTTGTTTCCGGTGTGAAGTTAAGACTAACTACCTCAACAAGCACAGAGCAAGAGGGATCTGCAAAGGGGCCGCTAGTCTCTGATTCTACCAACTATTGTCCGGACTGGGGCTTTACCACATGTGCAGTATTAAGGACGCTTGAGTTTGCAGACTGGATCTGCCCACTAATAGAAAATATATATATTCTTCTTTTGGTCCTTCGCTCCCCGTGTCCCTCAGTTTTTGTGTCCATTTTTTTTCCCCCTCCTCCATCAAGCCAAGAGCTTTTTCATTACTTTTATATTCGCTGTTGATCAGTGTGGTTGTTTTTTTTTTTTTTCTCTGAGTTGTTGTGTTTTTGTGTTTTGTTATAGGGCTTATGTTTTTGAAGGAATGAGGATGCTGTAGCTCACTCCTGCGCAGGCTTTGCCTTTATCGGATTATATGCTATTTTTTGAAGAGGTTTAGAAACCTTCCCCATTTCCACTGGTTTTGTATCGCTCAACTTTTGCTGGGTTGCTGGAGAAGTGGGCAGTGGAAATTTTTGCTGGAAGTCCTTGCCACACGCAGTCGTTCAAAACAAAGGCACGTGTGAGGTTTTGCAGACTATAGCTGGCTTCAGACGAACAAGTTGTGAGCTGCAGCAGGGCTGCGCTGAACACAGCAATCCACTGAGTCAGCAAATCCACTGCCTTTCTCTCTGCTGATACAGATTACCCAGGGCTGGCCTTTGGGAAATGCCTTTTACAAAACCCATGTATGTTGCCCTCCTCTGTTATCTGACATAGCCGGGCAATTGAAGGGTATTTGAAGAGGCACTGCTCGTTCACTTTGGAAGCCTGTGGCTTGCAAGACACATATGTATTGCTGTAGCGCCCAAGAAAGTAAAATGGACTACAAGAGGAGGTTTTTGCTTGGCGGGTCCAAGCAGAAGGTGCAACAACACCAGCATTACCAGATGCCTGAGCTCAGCCGGACTCTGAGCGCACCTTTGGCCTCCACTACCGCAACATCCTCTCTGATTTCCTCGGCTAACACCGGCAGCTGCCCCCACCCTTCTGCCCACACCACCCCCATCGCAGACATCCAGCAGGGCATCTCCAAGTATCTGGATGCGCTGAATGTCTTCTGCCGCGCCAGCACTTTCCTCACTGACCTTTTCAGCAGCGTTTTCCGTAACTCGCACTACTCTAAGGCAGCTATGCAACTGAAAGACGTGCAGGACCATGTCATGGAGGCAGCCAGCCGACTCACAGCAGCAATAAAACCCGAGATTGCAAAAATGTTGATGGAGTTGAGCGCTGGAGCCGCAAACTTTAAAGACCAGAACGAATTCAGCTTGCAAGACATTGAGGTCAGTTCCCTTTTCTGTTATTACCGATTGCTTGCAAGAATGTATGTAGTACATTGGTTCCATCTTGAAATCTTCCAGTTTTAATAAGTTCTAATGTTTAAGATTTATGAAGTTTAAGCAAGTTTGGTCTTCGGCTTTTTAGGTGTGCTTATGCTTATTTTCTAACAAGTGTGAAATGAATGCATTGCTCTATTATCTGATAAGAACACGGTCTATTTAAATGCCCCCATCAGCTTAAACTGGACTTACAAGTTTAATGCTCTTATGTCAACTTTTCTTCACTGAAGACACTGATACCCTTTTAATTTAATGGGACCACAGGCATTGATGCTTTGGAAGGTTCTATTTCCTCAGCACTCGTTTCTTGTTTACTGTTTCTTTAACACTCCTACCTTGAAGCGGCTAGAGATTCCAATCAGGAGTCTCATGATTAGAATTTTGGCTTCTGTTTCCAAGATGAGCGTGAGGAAACAGCTGTAGCACTTCAAAGACGGCAATGAAATATGATAAACATGGAGGCAGAGAAGGTACATCATTCTTTAAATAAATGTATATCTCTTCATAGTTTAAGGAGGAAAGCTTTGAAATGTCTGATGTGTTTGTTCAAGATAAGACCACTCCTTGGTGGGCTCTTTAAATACCACAATCCATCTTTTACATCGGCTCATTAAATAATGCGTCCTTTTTACAGCCACATTATTTTAACCCAGAAACAAAATATCCACCTGCACTTTAATAGGAAAGTCAATCAAATATGTGTACAGATCGTATATGCCTTGTTAAATGTGTATGTGGGGGGGTCTCATTGGTTACTGAATGGTCCCAAATTATGATTGAAATGTACCCTGTGCTCTGGGCGACCGATTGCGTCGGGCAAATATGTGTCCTATGTGAGCAAAA
Source organism: Pelobates fuscus (assembly GCF_036172605.1). Classification (NCBI taxonomy): domain Eukaryota; kingdom Metazoa; phylum Chordata; class Amphibia; order Anura; family Pelobatidae; genus Pelobates; species Pelobates fuscus. The sequence goes on from NC_086328.1 coordinate 14,641,654, forward strand.
AAATGATCACTTTATTATATTAGGAACAAATATTTGTAAGGATAATTGTGAGACATAGAATTTAATTCAATTATCTGTTTTAATCCTGGCGAAGAGGCAATGTCAGTTCAAAAGGAATTGTAATGAAAGGTAAAAGAATGAAGATTTATTTATGTTGCCTTATGGTATTGCCTGCTTGCCTTCTTCATTTTGAATCTTTTTAAGTAATATTTTTTTATTTTATTTTTTGTAATTTAACATTTGATACTGCATTTATAGCTAACTTTACCTTCCTCTGGGTATCTGTTACCATCAAACACTTCCTACAATGCATTTCTTCTTGCCATCCCAGCGGAATGATTGGTGCTAAGCAGTTCGCTGATTGAATTACTAGATTTCAATTGGGTCAACTGTTTTCAGCAGTCATCCCTGAGAGTTTAAAACTCATTATAAAAATCAATAGTAGGGCACAGAAAAAAAAGCTTAAACGGACACTACCGGCTCATTGAAGAGTTCTGGGTGCAGTGGCCCTGTCAGTTTAACCCTGTACCTGTGATAAACTGCAATAATTAATCCACTTCTTGTGGCAACCACTAGAGGCACTTCCTGGTGGGTAGACGACTTCTGGTCCAGCGTCAGCTAAAATTTCTATATGAAAGCATTTAATACTTTCTTATGGGGAAGTCCTAATGCGCTCACCGTGCATGGGCATTAGGTCCCACCCCCTCCTGCCAGCCGATGAGGAGCAGAGCCTGTGAATCAGGTAAGTGATAAGAGTTTCCCTTTAATGGCAAAAAAGGAACAAGATGAGAGAGAGACTGGGGAATTTGTTCCCCCAAAAAAGCAAACCGTCCTTACCTTTTACAACAATCGTATCTTCAATTAGAACTACATTTCCTGTAGCTTGGTTAGATGAAAATTTGTTGGGAATGTTATGAATGTATGGAAATAAAATGCGATGGATCCGAAGTTTGTATACCAGAGAACACATATGTATTTATATTGTGGTACTCCTTCTATAACTGATAGCAATATTCGGTACATTGTTTTTATTGTAGATTATTAAAGCTGGATCACATTTCTGCCTCAGGGTTTCCTTCTCACTTCTGGCCTGAAAAGTCCCTGTCCAAACCCTCCTTAATTGGCTCCATTTTATCAAATCATTATTTAATTAATCCAGTTGACCATATTCAACTCGGAAGGTTCCTTTTTGGCACTCAGGGTTTCGAGGTTGCTGCTGTCCTGGTCATTGCAGTGTGTTGAGAGTATACAAGGCGAAGGGTTCAGGAGAAGACTAGATGATCACAGCTACTGGGCACGAATGGGGTTTATGTATAAAGAGTAATTTAGGCCAGAGATCCGTAGCAACATTCCATTGGTTTCATCGGCAGGAACATTCCTTTGGTTTCCCCGGAGACTGCTCCACTTTTAGAACTTTAGAGCTTCGAATTTTCTTTATAAATACCCCATTGTGTTGATAATCCTATGCAATTTTGAATTAGCAGTTCGGTTTGTAGTGTTTGCTCCTGCAAAAAAAATGTCTTCGAATGCATCCATACTAGATTCTAAGTATTGGGTACCATATCTTCAGTACAGTATAATAAAGAGAGAGAAATGTTGGTTTTGTTTTGTGTTGTGTTGAAAAACCGCATGATTTTTTTTATTTTCTTGTTTACTTCATCCTAAGATCTGGCTGATTTTATTAAGTGCCGTAGTGCTTTTCTTGATAAATGTAGCATTTTGTTTTCGGTCAGACTGATCCTCCATTCATGCAGCAGATATGACGTTAAGTTATTTGACAACTCATGCCTTATTATCCAAGTTAATGTAGACGTCAAGTGACTGAAATAGCTCTCCCATTTCCTCCCTGTCCAATGCCAGCTGTGTTGTAAAAGAAAACTGACTATCTGAACAGCCTTTGTTATGTATTCCATCAATAGCCAGGGCTTGAGTTTTTTATTTATTTATTTATTTATTTTTAAATAAATTGTACTATGCTGCAGTCAGCTATACATTTTCTTTTGTTACAGTATATTTTTGCCTCTGTTCCGTTTTGAGAGTAACGATTTACTAGAATAACGTGTGTGGTTTTTCTACTAGATTATATTTGTTAATGGTTTGGAGGTATTTAACCACTTGGTGAACTGCTGGCGGACTGTATATAGTGAATGAATCTGATTGTGTAATTGTGCACAATGTATATATTCTCATTTTATTTTTTTCCCCATGAAAATAAATTTTGGGCTTTATAATTTTTAAACATGACTAATTGTTTGCAAACAGTTTAACCCCAAGCCGAGTATCCAGCGCCTGATCGCTCTGCCACTATTCCTTTGCTGCTCAGATTCCTGTAAGTGGAAGCCTCAGACAGGAGCACCGTTGATTGGCTGAGAGCCAATTAATGTTCGGTAGCTCCCCATTCACAAAATGGCTACAGAAACGTACTATTTAAAAAAAAATATATAAAAAAAATAATAATAATAATTTTGACTAGAGTGTTGGCGTCTGCTCCAAAAACACATCTTTCCAAGGGTGTGCAAGGCTTCCTTTTTCAAGAATCCCAGCTGCAGAAGGACAGGACAGGATTGTTTTCCTAGCACTGGAGAGTCCCTTTAAGTCGGCACCAGGGACCTACTGGTACATTGGCAAGTTATTTGCAATGAAGTTGTATGGTGCCCGGAGCTTCTTATAAGCCCTGGGTATTTTTCATTGAAATTTTAAGCCAAGTTAGCAGTTTTGCTTATGATCTTTTTGGAATTTCCCTCTTCCAAAATAGACTGTTCCGTAATTGTTTATGGTTTGCAATATAATCTTAAAGGACCACTATAGTGCCAGGAAAACAAACTCATTTTCCTGGCACTATAGTGTTAATAGGTACCCCCCTCCTGCCGGGCCCTAGGGGGAGGAGGAAGGGTTTTAAGGCTTACCTTTCTCCAGCGCCAGGCTCCCTCGGCGCTGGGGAATCTCCTCCCTCTTCCGCCGAATGTGCATGTGCGGCAAGAGCCGCGCGCATGCAGTCAGTCCATAGGAAAGCATTCTCAATGCTTTCCTATGGACGCTGGCATCTTCTCGCTGTGAAAATCAGTGAGAAGCGCGGAAGCGCCTCTAGCGGCTGTTAATAAGACAGCCACTAGAGGCTGGATTAACCCTAATCTAGGGTTAACCCTAGGTAGACCTGGCACCCAGACCACTTCATTGAGCTGAAGTGGTCTGGGTGCCTATAGTGCTCCTTTAAGTTACTTGTTTGTATCCCTGAGTATGCTGTGAGCATTAAGTATTATGCTTCAGGAACAGTTCTGTGCATGACGGGGTGTCTTCTCTTTCAGGGTACTGTAGTTCAGCTGTTTTTTTTTGTTTTGTTTTTTTGTAGAAAGAACTGAATGTAAAACTGGCTGTTAACTATAGTCACCCAGACCACTTCAGCTTTAAGAAGTGGTCTGGCTGCAGTGGTCCTATCCTTTTAACTCTGCAAAGTAAAAACTGCGATAGTTACATTGTAAAGTTAAGTCTGCCTTCCTGAAAGTCGTTCTAGGAGCTTCCGCTACACTGACGGTAAAACCCGGACACGTGACATGGAAGCTCATAGGAAAGCATTGAATGCAATGCTTGAATGCGTGTTTGTTTTTTTGTTTTTGTTTTTTTTATTCAGAATGCTATAGTTTTCCTATAAAGCACCTAAGTATTGCTTATGGAATACTCTCAACAGATTGTAACAAATGCCAGAATTTGAAATGTGGGTTCTTACTTTCCTTTTTTCCCCTTTCCTCTTCTACCGTCCCTCCTTTTTGTGGGCATGCTTTTAAAATGCCAGTTAGTCGGACATTCTTTAAGCAGACTGCGTGTCAGTGCTGTATTTTCACATGTGTGTAAGAGTGCAACACAGAGAGAGGTGGAATCCTCTATAGACTAGCTCTTCCAAAAGCATTTTGTTAACGTCAGGCTTGACCATAGTCCCTACTTTGTCATGATGTCTTTTGATTGAATTGGAATTTATTGCATAAAGGTTTATATTTATAAAATACCAAAAATGAACTGAGCTGCTTTTAATGGAAAGTGTCTACTGTAAAACGACATTAAAGGAACACTCTGGGCACCACAGTAACTGAATTGGAATTAAGCCATTATGGTGCCCGGAGCTCCCCGGTGCTAGCTTACCTTTAGGGGTTAAATCGTTAACTGATATGACAGGTACTTAAGAGGCTTGTATGCACACAGTGTTTGACTGGCTCCTGACGACGGCGTGTATCTACGCTGAAACGCGCGTCGAGCGTTTACTTTTCTTTTTCATGTTTATTTTTCACTTTGTTTAGGTAGCACTTAGGCAGTTAGTATGTGGTGATTCTTGAGTTATCCAGGGTATTCAGATTTTTAGGACAGCCTGCCTTGGTCCTGGTGGGTGTTATCCACGGGCAGTACTACTTAGGCGGCATTTTGAGAGTTGGGATCCTCCTTTCTAATATTGCCTATGATGGGCAACTGATTACTACTACTCTGGTAGGAGTTGCGTATTAAGGAGGTTTGGGGGATTGTACAGGGTTATGTTTTATCCTTTCTCTTTCCCCCACCTATTATTCTCTCTTCCTTTCCTGTTACCTGGCATTCAAGTGCCTTTTCTGTGTCCAGAGCTGCTTCTCAGGATCCCCTTGTTTCAAGGGTCTCCTTTTCTGTAAATCGTTAAACCGTTTATTCAACCCCAAAGTCTTGTTTCCATCGCTGTTTAATTCTTACCCTGTCCTTTCGATTCTCGAAAGAAGCAGCCTTGGATGGGACTCTGCATCTCAAAACTGCTTCACCATGAAAAAGTGTCAACGTTTTGTCCTGGTCCATAAAAGTGAGGCAGCTTATAATATTTATTTAACCCCTTAAGGACCAAACATCTGGAATAAAAGGGAATCATGACATGTCACACATGTCATGTGTCCTTAACCCCTTAAGGACACATGACATGTCTGACATGTCATGATTCCCTTTTATTCCAGAAGTTTGGTCCTTAAGGGGTTAAGGGGTTAAAGGGACACTATAGTCACCAGAACAACTACAGCTTATTGTAGTTGTTCTGGGGAGTACGATCATTCCATTAAGGCATTTTCATGTAAACACTGCCTTTTCAGAGAATAGGCAGTGTATACATTGCCCCCAAGGGACAACTTCTATGGCCACTCCTCAGATGGCTACTAGAGGTGCTTCATGTGACAGTGCTGCACAGTAGGCAGCACTGCCGTTCTGCGCTTCCAAACTCTGCATGTAGACTCAGAATTTCCTCATAGAGATTCATTGATTCAACATCTCTATGGGGAGGTGCTGATTGGCCAAAATTGCATTTTGGTCCCACCCCATCCCGCCTCATTGCTGATTTAAAAAATTCCAATGCTTTCCTTAGGGACTTTTTTCCCTAGGGGAAAGCATTGGATTAGCTAAAAATCCTAAATTCTGATGTCACTGAGGCAGAACGGGGCGTGGCCGGGCCAGTGCTGGAAATAAGGTATGTTTTTACCCCTTTTAAGTGGAGGCAAGCCATCGAAATGGTAGTTTTAACACTATAAGATCAGGAATACATGTTTGTGTTCCTGATCCTATAATGTTCCTTTAAGAGTACCTTTATTTTTTTTTCCCTAATGTGTACTCATTACATGGTTGTATTTTGTAATGTATTTATTTTTCTGTATATTGCACGTTCCTGTGTGTGAGTCCCCTCACAAAATATGCATTTTATTGCTATAAGTGGTGGTGAAAACCTTTTTAACCTAAGTGTTTAGAACCAACCTCCAATGAAAAACACAAATCCCAAAGGCTATTTAGAAGTCTTACTGCCACATCAGCTGTCGGCCTCCTGTGTATTATTGGGAGTGTACGTTGTGTATCCCAGTCTCTCAGGTTGTGAATGCACATCCTTTCTAGCGCCGTTCTTTTGTTGTCTCTGCTCATGGTTAAGCCACACCATTGCACCAGTTATTGTGTGTACAGGAGAACATTTTTAAAGTATAAAGCATTTGGTAAAGTCTGGGATCTCTAACCGGTTTATTTCCTTTCTTGCAGGTGCTGGGCCGCTGTTTCCTTACAGTGATGCAGGTTCATTTCCAGTTCTTGTCCCAAGCGTTGCAAAAGGTTCAGCCTGTGGCACATTCATGTTTTTCTGAAGCAGTTACACAGGAGCGAAAGAATGCCCCAGGAACGCACGATATGAACCCCGCCAGAGATCTTGATGAGGCTGTGAGATCTTGGAGAGGGGCTGTTGAGGTACGATTTCACTGTGTAAATGGTTTTGGCGTGCCATCCATTTTTGTGTTTATTTTGTTGCATCATAATAATGAAAAGTTTGTGTTCATCATGAGTGACTTTCCTTTCTATATGTAGCATTTGTTTTATATGCTAATTTTATTCACATAAATGTTCCAGTACTTATTCTCAGAAATCTGTTTTCTTTCTAGAGACTTATAGTTTTTGTTACTTATTGAGCGAGTTTTATAGATCTAACGCATGGGTTCTCAAGGACCCCCTACCAGTCCAGGATTTAGGGATTACCTGGGTGTGTCTGAGGTGTTTTCTTTTTCTTTTTCTAAACACCTTAGACACACCCAGGTAACCCCTAAATCCTGGACTGGTAGGGGGTCCTTGAGGCCTGGGTTGAGAACCCCTGATCTAACGGCTCTATGGGCTCATTGAATGGCACAAACTGTTCAAGATAAATTATTGGTTCTAAGACTTATTCTGATCACTTCTAGAAAGACAAATCGTTTGCTTGCTCTCTGGAAACATTACCAGCTCTATGTAAACTAATGTTAATGGCTAATCTTGGAGGACTGGCACATTCTCTATAGATTTGTAACGGTTCTTGGTGTATAGTCTTAGGGGAGAAGACCCATTTGGTTCCAATTAATGTCCCACAGACAGATTTTGCTGATTTAATCTTCTCCTATGGTTTTGTCCTCGGGCGATGTAACAGATTTTCTACCAATGCCTCTGTGCCGACTCTCAGAATATTACTTGTTTTAGATGTAGTGATAACATGAAGTTCTCGTACTTACAAATCACAGTAATCTTGCTTTGTTGTGAAGTGTGAGACTGAAAAGCCTGTAGCTCTGTAAACCTGCAGAAGATTTAAGTGTGACAAATGTTTTATGTTTAGAATATTAAGTGGTGTTTGTAGAAAAGTAATTCCTTAATGCAGCCGAACCAATGGAAATTCTCTTGCCTTAAAATGTAGAGATCCTACACACTGTGTGTTTGTAAAGTAGTAATTTTAGTTTTGATAGTGTTGATATATTGTAATATGCTGCATGTTTGAAAGCTTTTTAAAAAAAAAAACATGTCTTTTCTAATTCGTATAGTCTATATCAGCTGTGCTTGTAAGGTGCATATGGATACCTGTATATAATGTGTCTGTTGGTTGTATCTCCGATATATGCGTTTTTAGAATTCTAGCATGAGAATGGTTCCTTCGTACATTTTACATTGTTCTCTGTTTATCTCTGAGCTTTCGTTGAGTTATTCTGTGCATGTGCTCAGTAACGTATAATTATATATTTTCTCTTTTGTAAAAATAACATCTGGAACAGGATTGAGGTCCGTGGGGACCAAATCTTGTGCTGCGTGGACTAAACTGGAGAGAGTTGTTTTGTAGTTTTAAAAAGAAGCTGCGTATAATCTAGCACCCGCTCTCTAAAACATGTCTTACCCTAGGACAGCATGGGATTGTTCTGTCTAGTCTTTGAGTGGTATTTGGTGCTCTTACATACAGCAAGATATTCGCTGACTAGCCGACACGGTTGGAACCAGTAGCCTGCTTACCCCATTTATTCTCATTTCTGTGGATCTTTTGTTGTGTGCCTTACAGTCTCTCACACAGTCCCTTCCACATACTGACCTTTCTCTCTGTTTTGTTCCTGTGTTTTCATCGGAATTCTTCTTCCATGTGGGAGAAATGCCAGTTTTTCTGTAGGCGATGGCTGTATAGTTGAAATATTATGTTGCCATTTCTTCCATGTTCTGATCACATGAGTGATTAACTCTTCAGCTGTCTATGTAGGTTTGGAAATCTTTCATTGGAACTAAACCTTTCAGTGCCTAAGGCAGGGCTGCATAACAGCTAGTGGTTGTTGATGCTCTTCATATGGTTGTCAAAGCATTGTGGGAACTGTAGTTCAAGGGAAGTGAAAACTGTTTTGCAAAACAGTTTTGCAAAGTATTTTGTTAAAGGGACACTGTAGTCACCAAAACAACTTTAGCTTAATGGAGCTGTTTTTGTGTATAGATCATGCCCCTGCAGTCTCACTGCTCAATTCTCTGCCATTTAGGAATTAAATTGCTGAGTTTATGTTGCCCTACTGCTACCCCCATGCATGTGATTTACACAGCCTTCTTAAACACTTCCTGTAAAGAGTCATCTAATGTTTGCACTTCATTTATTGCAAATTCTGTTTAATTTATAATTTCCGATCTCCTGCTCTGATAATAGCTTGCTAGACCCTGCAGGAGACTTCTGTGTGTGATTAAAGTTCAATTTACAGAGCAGGATATAAACCACTTTTAAAGTTGCATCTGATTGAAAATGAAGCCATTTTGATTTTTATACAGGTTGTGTCCGTCACAGTCAGTGGAGGTGTGCCTAGGGTTGCACAAACAGAAATAAAATTTATTAAACTCCGGAACGGCCATGAATTGAGCAGTGAGACTTCAGGGGTTTGATCTATGCACCAAAACTGCTTCATTGAGCTAAAGTTGTTTTGGTGACTACAGTATCCTTTTAAGGGCTGAACACCTTAATTCTAACAAGTGGAACAAGGCATCCTCGGTTTCACAAGTTTAAAGTTTTTACAGCCCACTTTCCTTTGCTAAAATACAGATTCACTGTAGATTTCAGTTCTACTAATAAACATCTAGAACATTTAGTTATGGTGGTGGGAGGACAGCGTTTGACACGACATGCAAACAGAAGCTTTAGTAGAGAATTTTTTTCTGGAGGAGTAAAGATTTAAGTGCAGACCGATGTCCCACTTAAATTCCTGAGGGTGATACAGAATGAACTTTCTCAACCATTCCTCCATTTAATTGGCATAGAAGCTTAAGGAATGTTGGGATAAGCCCATTTTTTTATCCGGTACATAAATACCACTTTTTCCAAGGAATAGCAAAATGAAGAACTTCAAACATTACCTCCATTCTGACCTATATATTTAGCTTTATAAAAGGATTTGGTGACAATGAAAGTCTCAGACACTGTATTTGTTAATTTAGATTACCCGTGTTCCTCTGATTACAAGGAAGTTACAATTAGTGCTAATAGTGGCTTTTATGTTATGATTGAGTTAATATTGAATTAATATTTAAGTTTGTCTAACGAAATGTGGACTCAACACTGGCAAACTAGCAGAAATGTGAATCAAGGCAATTGTACATTTAATTATTGGTTTAGCTTTAACAGTAAAATGTTGGGATAGCTTCAAGAAAGTAGCTCGGAAGAGACATTTTAGGCATTTTATAACTTTTAGGCCAAATACTTGGCTTTATTTTTATGTTGTTGCAGGGTTGTTGTTTTTTTTCCCCATGCTTCTTCTATGGCCTGCTTACTCTTCTTTCCAAATTCTATATTCTAAAGATGCTCCACCCCCCCCCCCTTTCTGTATTGTATTGGTTAAAGGGACAGAAAACCACTACATCTTACTGTAGTAGTTTTTTGTGCACAAATGTTATCCCTTTGTCCTGGCAATATAAATATGTAGCAGCCTCCTGTGTGACAAGAGTTCAATTAACAGAGCAGGCGTTTAGAGCTTCTAAAGTAAACACATTGTGCTATAAAAACAATACCTTCTTTTCATTGTGGCCGTTACTCATTGGCAGGAGAGATGGGACTAGGGCTGCATAAACGGTTATTTAACTCATAAATGGCAGAAAAGTGAGCATTGAGACTGCAGGAGCATGATCTACATGCCCACACTGCTTCATTAAAAGGATTTAATAGTATTAGGAATACAAATCTGTATTCCTAACACTATAGTGCCCTCTTGTCGTCGTCCCTTCCCCCTGGCAAATAATGGGTTAAAAATAAAACCTTTATTTACTCACCCACTTCCAGCACCAATGTCCCTCGCCGTTCCGCCGCCTCTATCATCCGACGGACGGGACCTAATGCGCATGCGCGGCAAACGCTGCAAGTGCATTGGGCCCTCCCCATAGGAAAGTGTTGCCTGAATGCTTATTCTAAATGTTTGACTAAAACTGCAATGTGTTACATTGCAGGACTAAGGGGGACATGGACACTGCACTCAGATTACCTCAATGAGATGAAGTGGGCTATATTGTCCCTGTAAGCTAAAGTTGTTTTGGTGCTTAAAATATCCCTTTAAGACTTTCAATGTCACGCACAGCTTGATTGTGTTGATCATGGCTAATGCTTTTCATGGAGAAAATCTAAATCTATGAAGGAACACATCTAACTGAACAATAAATATATATAATTTTAAAGTTAGAATGTTCCGTTAATAAATACAGGCTTACACAATACACCTGCTCTGGTGTTTAGCTGATGCTAAGAGACAGATTACTCCATAGCATGAGAGTCTGTTTGCCGTTGTAAAGGCAGATAAGGAATGCCCAATGCCAGACAGCACAAGTGATCCACCTACAAGCCGATTATGCATGCCCTCAGACCTCCTCTCTCTGCCCCCGCTAACTACGTCATATGTTTACTTCTTCTCTGCCTGGACGGATTGTGAGACTCTTGGCTGCCAAGTTAATTTCACATGCCCAAGGCTGTCCTGCTGGTATGGGAACCGCACCTGATCTGTGCAAGATGCTTTCTCCCACATGCAGAGCGTATTAACCTGCAGTGACACTTCTCATTTACATATCACAGCTTTTCAACCACATACTCCTTTCAACTGTCACACTTTCTACTCACTCCAAGTATTTTACATACCGGACTTGTTAGGGAGTTGGATGACCCAGTGTTTGCTATTCCTGGCACCCCACATCTTTGAAATTGCCCAGGCACCATGGGAAATGTAGTTCTCATCTGATCTTGATTTGTTTGTATGTGTTTTGTAAAACACAGGATAATGGTTATTGCTGCACACCGTTCTGAAAGAGACCGATTAATTAAAGGGTTAATCAGGAATATGGTACATGGTCGTAAACTTGGAGCAATCGCCCATGGACCGTCCAGGCTGATTCCATTTGTTTCCATGGTGATTGCCTTACTTCTGGAACTTTTTAAATGTTGTAGTATTGTATAATTAATGGCCTAATTACTGAGGGATGATGAAAGCAATTGTTTAAAAACGGAACGACTAGTAGATACCTGCCCTAGCCTTGTAGGGGAAGCATGAAAGGCCAAAGGGAATATAACATGCTAGTAGAATACATACATGGTGACAAATGTGGAAAAAAATAATATATACCTGGAATCACCTGTAAAGATCTCTACAGAAATAGCAGTGGATTCTTGTAATGGCCTTCCAGTGGAAGCAATGATATAGATGGGATACCATATTCCTGGAAAGCTTTCCATTGGGTCAGTAAAGTCGTTCCAGGATAGGAAGGATAGTCAGCAGTTAGAATACCCTTCCACTGGGAGCAGTAAAGAAATAAAATAATGGTTTGGATGAAGTGCTGCTGTACGGCAGAACAAGCCAGCATAATCGTGGTGAATTATCTGCAAGTGCAGTATGTCTCACACTGCATATATTCATGCATTACCGCAAATTGCCTTATCGGGTAACTTACCAGACTTGTTTAAAAAATAATTTTTAAATGCATATGTATATTTTAATGAATTTGAATAAGGCAGTTAAAATTTAAAAGAAAATATGCATATATTTTTTTTAAAATTATTTCCTCTAAAACCACACCTCTACTGGGATTGTGCAACTAATTGGATCCACCCCAATCTTTGCCCTGTGTTAACGTTCTCTCTTATTCTGCGCAGTGTCCAAACAAATGCTTTAAATAAAAAAATAATAACAATACTGTAATATTGGAATAGGTTCCAAAATGTCAATCTCTGACTAGAACATTTTTGGTTTCTTAATGTGATAAATATCTAATTTCACAAAGAAGGTTACTTTGCATAAGCAGTCAGTATGTGAATATGTGATAGGACGTTGAATGTAAGAGAGGTTTAAAAATGAACTCTTCTTTTCATGAAATGTGTAGGGAGGCTGCGTGAGTCACAGCCAGGGGAGGTGTGGCTAGGGCTTCAGCAATAGTTATTTAACCCCTAAATGGCCATTAAGCTGAACCGCTTTTAGATCTTACACTGACCCTTTAATGAGACTGAAAAGAGACCATCTTAAACATCCCATGTGTTGTTTGATATAATCATAATAATAATAATTTGCGATTTTTATAGCGCTTTCTCCCTGTAAGACTCAAAGCACTTTACAAATATACAAACATAAAGACATACAATTTAGAAGTTTCTGAAGGTCAGATGAGCGGACTGAATTCCTGATGGAAGAGGTGGGTCTTTAGCTTTAACAGTCTGTAAGGACGGTACCTCTCTAATTGCGCACGGTAAAGAGTTCCAGAAGGTAGGGGCAGCGTGCCTTAATACCCTGGAACCTGAGTCTGTCTTTATTCTTGCCACTGACAGGAGGGATTTGCTGGCTGACCGAAGTGAACGGGATGGAATGTAGGGTGTCAGGAGCTCTGTCAGGTACTGTGGGTCTTGATTGTTTAAGGCTTTGAAGGTCAGCAGGCCAATTTTATAATCTGTTCGCCATTTAATTGGAAGCCAATGCAGGGAGTGGAGAACAGCTGTTATGTGGCAGTAACGAGTTTGATTGGTCAGTAGTCTGGCTGCTGCATTTTGTACAGTCCGAAGGCGATGGATAAATTGTTGATAAATAATACAAACCTGTTGACTTAATTTTATTTATTTTTCCTTTGTAGGCAACTAGCCGTCTGCGTGAGAGAGGATGTGATGGCTGTCTAGCGGGAATCGAAGTGCAGCAACTCTTCTGTTCCCAATCGTTGGCAATTCCTGAGCACCATCTGAAGGAGCTGAATATGAAAATTGACAGCACCTTACAGGTCAGAGATACACCCTACCGAAGTGCTTAAACCTTTTTCTCAGTAATGTTTGTATCACTTGTATGCTGTAGGCCAGTTAGTGAAATTGGCTGGCTGACGGTTAAGAGATGCACAGGCCTCAACATCTGGTGAGCCATTATAAAGTGTAGGACATATTCAATTTAAGCACCATAACCTTTACAGCTTATTGAACTGTTCATGATACCAGGAGGGCATGGTATGCAGTTTTGTGTAAAGATGTTGAAGTGGCTTGACAAGCAATGACACTCTTCCAAAAACCTGGCCCCTCTGCTGCTGTCCATGATTCACATCTGCATTAACCGTGAACATCTCTTTAAGTGTGAGACCTGGGAAGGTGGCTTGGGTAGAAATAACCACATTATCACAACAGCAGCAAAGCAGATAGGCTATGGGTTTCAGTCAAACCGCTCAACTAGAGGAACTGAGCTCAAAGACTCCTCGTACTATAATAACTGCAAAAATACAAAATATGGTCGTGGTTATGGTATCTGGTGTTCCCTTATACTACTGCTTTAGCCTCCTCCAGGCAGCTTCAGGGACCTGATTTATACCTGTTGCTCACTAAGCGTTTGTGGGTGTCCACTTTCCATTCACTTTCAGTTTTTAATTCACACAAACCATGTACAGTAATGAATTATCCATGTCTCAGGGAATTCTAGCTGGATTTTCATTGGCTGCTGTTATTTTCCCACACTGTGTGCGAATTGTGACAATTATTTATTTTATTTATTTGTAGGCGTATAAAATCGCTCTGGAAAGTTTAGGTCACTGTGAATATGCAATGAAGGCTGGCTTTCACTTAAATCCCAAGGCTATTGAAGAAACTCTGAAGGTATCTCCTTTTCTTCTTGTAAAACTTCTGTTTTTTTTTTTTGTTTTTTTTTAATATATAGTAAGGCCCAGTGAACATGTGACTTAAAGGGACATCATAGCCACCAGTACTACTACAGGTTAATGCAATGCTTTTGGGGCAAATAAACTGTCCCTGCAGACTGTGGCATAAACACACAGTCTTTTCTGAGAAATGTCAGTGTTTACACTGCTGTGTAAGTACACCTCTAGTGGCTGTAACGCACATGCTATTCATGTGCAATAGCCCCATATGCTTCCCTAAGTATTGGATTAAATGAGATCATCACTTCTGGTAGCCTCAGCCAATGGAGGTGGGGTGCCTGCAGTGAGACCAGCACACAGGAAGAAGTAAAGATGAATAAAGCTTTTATTTTGTTATTTTTTTTATTCTCAGTGGGTAATCTAAATTGGCAGGGTAACACTATAACATTAGACATACGTGTTTGTATTCCAAACACTATAGTGTTCCTTTAAATGATAAAGTCACAGTAAGAAAGGTACATTCAGCGTGTAACTAGCTAAATATATATCCAAGTATTTCCTGAGGTCTAGCTTTTCTGATTAACCACCTCACTGCTACTCATATTATAGATGTTGCAAGCCTGAGGAGTTGAGGTTAATGAGCATTATACCCTGTGACGTGAGATACCTCCGCTAGAGCTTTATACTATTTCTCCGATCCTTTATTATGAAATAATGCCAGGATGATGGGAACACTGAGAAATGAAGAGCTATTTTTACTCAAGTGTCCCATCTAAGCTGTCTTCGAGACCCTATTTCTGAGTTTGGATTTCAAACATGGTTATTTAAGGGCTTGACAGCTCTGTGGCTGGCACTCAGTGAACCTGTTTGCACAATAAATAAGGGCAAATAGATTTCACACTGTGAGGATTGCATTGCGTATATTTATTATGTTCTCATAATTCCTAGTATGTGCCGCAATCTTTTAAGCCTAAACACAACGTGGCTGTGTCTCCTGGCATGCAGTTTACACAGCAATTGCCTATAGCTGTCTTTTCTTGTAAAATACAAACTGGCTGATCTAGTCTCCATGCAGTCACAAAGAATGCCTCACTCTAGTATAACAAAGTTAGTGAGGAGGAAGAACCATTTAATTTACGTGATGTATGGTATGATTAATACACCTTTCATGTATATTTAACATGATTTACCACAGTGAGATTTCATTGTTTTGTCCCATCAGGGCTGCTGTAGTGAAGCAGAGGCCCAACAGGCAGGAAGGAGACAGACCCCATCTCAACCAATACAGTGTGAACTTCCAACCATGCCTGTCCAGATTGGTTCTCACTTCCTGAAAGGAACCTCTTTCAATGAGTCGACCACAGAGAATTTAAAGCTGAAAACGGTATTCCTTTTGATTTTAATCCATGATAGTTGGAAACAAATTAATAGTTTTGTGATCTGCCTCATATTTGATAGACGTCTAACCCAGAGCTTTGTTTTGCCGATTTCAGCACACAATGCTTCAACTGCTCAAAGATGCTGATGGACACAATGGTATCACGGAGCGGGATGAGAGTGTGGTGACAGAAGTTCTTAATCAAGTCTGCCCATCCACTTGGCGTGGCGCTTGTAAAACTGCAGTGCAGTTACTGTTTGGCCAGGCGGGGCTGGTAAGCTTTAGCACAACATTACAGTTCTGTCAGATATTATCATGTAATGCTACTTGTTTTACTGGACCAAAATAGTATCGGTTTTCCACGGTTCTCAAAATATAACCACTCTAAAGGCAATCCCTGTATGTCTAGCATAAGAGATGTTACAATGGACATTTAAAATTTGTTATTTTCTTTGGAGTCTTGGGTATCCATTGTCTTGGTTAATTCTGACTAAAAGTGACATGAAAGAAGTGTTTTAGTTTGCAGATTAGCTAGAGTACTGTAAGGGTACCCTGCACCACGTGCCTTCCTTGTAATGTCAAACTGCAGGTGCTTAATTTAAAGGGATTGGTGTGTGGCGGGAAGCTGGACCCATCTGACCTGTTTTGGAGTTTGGGTAATGCACTCTGTATTGAGAAAATATTAGAATCGTGATCTTTTGCTGTCAATATGTGTAGTATAAAAACACATGTAGGTATTCATTTGTGATAAAAGACTATTTATTTCTGTAATTTCATTAACATATAAATAGATCTTTTAGGGTAAAATTTGGTTGTTGTTACCTTATTGTTTGGGGAATAGATCATGTAGCTTTAATGACCAGTAAATTAATCAACGGAAAATCAGTTTGGTGGATTAATCTCCAACAGTCTGGAGCTGGAACAGCTTTTATCGAAGCCCATTATTCTTCTGGAAATTTTATAGAGAGATTTATTTTTACTATACAGTTACACGCAGTGATTCCCTGTCAGTCATGTGATTTCAGGTGAAAAATCCCTTTATTCCATTGACTCATGGCAAAAGAAAGTAATGTGACTGTGTGTTTCCATGTCACGCCCTGCACTTGTCCTGATTTGTTGTGACTTGCAGGATAGTAAAGAAATGTCTCTGTGAAATCTTAATCCCAACTAATAAAAGATGGCTCAGCCCACTCACAGCTCACATCCTCTTCAATCATAAAAGCACGGACATTGTTTGCTATTCAGTCGCAGACAATGCTATCTGTTATTTATTCAAGTCCGTCCCTTTCCACACTCTCTGTGATCAAGGCACGCACCCGTGGGGATATCTTGGCAGCTCTGTGCTATTATCTCATAGATACCATGTGTCGGTGACAGACCAGTAACTCTCTTGCTCATCAGGCTTTAACTGAGGAAACACCTGTCAGACAATATTCCCGTTCACACGGGGAGGATGCTTTATTTTCTGTTCCTCACCCCTTGAACACTGGGCCATAGCTTAGAGACTTGTTTTTGGACTGGCTTCAACATTTTTGCAAAATGCAGAAACTTCAATTAAATTATTCCCATAAGTACCATCTTATTCACATATAAAAATTTATTTATGAATAAGAGTCGGTCCTATAAAGGATGCTGGGAAGCAGATTGGCTTCACAGTAACGTGCTTTCATACTGGAATTAGTGAAAATATGCTTTCATTTCAGAAATCACTGCCGCTGAACTGCGCCTGATATAAATATATACAGAAGCGCTGTATCTCTGCATTTTCAAATATGTGGTAGTAACAAGGGAACTTGCCAGCCAGTCTCTATCAGACATGCTAAATAATTCTATTGGGATGATATGGGTATGAGTTGGGCGTGTCGGTGTAGGCCAAAACTCAAGGCCAAGATATACAGTTTGGATTCTTCTTCTTATTATTATTATTATTATTGCCATTTAAATAGCGCCAACAGATTCTGTAGCGCTTTACAATATTATGAGAGGGGGGATTTAACTATAAATAGGACAATTACAAGAAAACTTACAGGAACGATAGGTTGAAAAGGACCCTGCTTACAAATTAGCCTGAAAGCCAACACCCAGTTGCATTTACAAAGACCGCCAGTAGATGGTGCAGATCTGTAAATTTAGCTTTTTCCAGATGTTAATAACATATTTAATATTCCAAGTCAGACCACTTATTTTTGGTTAACCAGTGAATATCCCTTTTGCACACGTCTGTAATTGATTCCTGAGTGCCTTCCAAACTATTAGTTATATATAACCCACATTTGGTGCGGCTTGGGAGCTGTTCAGTTGGACTGCTGTGCGGCATGAAAAAATAAAAAGACCTAATATGTGCTGAGCACTTCCCAGTAATTGGCATAATGCTCATTTCTCCTGTCTACTCAGGTGGTGGTTGATACAGCACAGATTGAGAACAAGGAGGCTTATGCACCACAGATCAGTGTGGAGTGTTCCAGGATCGTCGTACAAGTTCCGTCTACTTGGTAAACATTCTATCCTTTTCACAGAAAATCAATAATTTTATGGACGCATCTGTTAAATCCTTCAAATGAAAGTGGTATTGAGACATAAGCTTTTTGTGCCATGTACGTTAAACACCTTAGATTTAATGATTTCACTGTGGTGCGATGGCTAAATATAAGTTATGTGTATCGGTTGCACTTGCAGCGTAGCTTTTGCTTGGGAAGTAGCACACTACGAAGATAGATATATAGATATATAAATATGTTTTTTATGTAAAAACAAAAGAAAGTTTCCTGCGCTCTCTCCTGAATCCCTATGTATATTTAAACAAATGGAGGTCATTTGGAAGGAATGCCCGCGTGCCAGCGTCAAGGCAGGCGGGTCCTACACTGACCTTTCACCTTGCTTCCATGAGCTTCTGACAAAGATATCTCCACTGAGACAGAGAGGGGTATTTTTTATATACACCCCTATACTTATTAACCCTTAATAGGGAACACATGGGATGGGCGGCAGTATTGTAACAAAGCTGTGTGATACAAAAAGTGAATACAAATACAAAAATATAAGTCCTGCACTCACTCCCATCACTCCTGGGCAGCAGCAACTACCACAGTACACGTCAGCCGCAATATATACAGTAAAAACAAAAGAAAACGTTACCTTCACTCTCTCCTTAATCCCTTTGTATATTTAAACAAATGGAGGTCATTTAGTTACTCCAATGGCCATTGGAAGGAACCCCCACCTGCCAACGTAAAGGTTTTTTTATGTAAATATGCCCCTCATTCAGCGACAACCTATCTCCCTTGTAGAGTTTAAGTAACCACTGGCTGGGGATATCGGTGTAGATCATATAATGCCTGTTACCTTTTAGGTCAGAAGGGGCAGAGCAAACTCTGGTTGTATGAATTATGATTAATAAAAGTATGGTCGGTCGATTACATTAAATACGATGTGCTGGCTCACCTTTTCCTATTAAAGGTGTTTTTTTATTTTTTATTTATTACAGGTGTTTGAAGGAAGACCCAGCAACGATGTCTCTGTTGCAAAGAAGTCTTGACCCAGAAAAAACTCTAGGACTGGTTGATGTTTTATACACAGCAGTGTTTGATATCACAAGGTGGAAGGAGGGTCGGTAAGTCACTTTTTGTAGCTTGGTTTGTGTCTGTAAAATGAAAATGTAGTTAGTAATCCTACATCAAAATCTCTTTTCAGGAAAATAATTTGCTGTATTGACTTGTGTCGGCCACTCGTGCACTGTTTTTTTTCTGTTTTTTTCTTTCATGTCATCAAAAAAATTTTGTTAACTGTTTAAGCCAAATCGGGTTACATGATTACATACATTTATTCTCGAATTCAAAGTGAATTTACATATCAGGCAAAAAATTGCCGGATTGTAAAAAAAAAACAAAAAAAAACAGTCAGCCATATTTTCATTTCAGTTTCAGGGGTGCAAGTTTTAAACTATAATAGTCAAATACCTTGACAATTGTACGATTTGCTACCCTCAGACTTACTTAATAACTCGAGCTACTTGCACAATGGTTGATATGTTTTATTAGAATTGATTACTCACATTATTATTGTCGGACATTTAGCTTGATGTACTCCAAGGTAGATAATCTGATTTTGATTACTTTATAGTGGATTTTGTTTACAAACAGAGAAACTGCTTTATATTTTATTTTTCTACTGGGATATTTACTGGAGATGCAAAATTGGTTTACAGCGCTACATCTTTCTAGTTATTTTGTGAATAAATAGACCAACCATCATCACCTTCTGATTGGGAGAACTATTAAGAGCATGTTACATTTATTGTTTGTTTTTTAGGTAAAATATTGGTAACTAGGCCAAACATCATGGTACCTTTTAAGCGGTCATTGCTTATAACTGGCTATCCTTATATATGTTGCAGGGAGCAGACATTGCCAATAATACAGATCCAGTTACAGCGGGAAGTCTCAGATTTTGGAAATCCAATAGATCTTCCTCACGGAAACTGCAGCAAATCGTCTGGAGGACTGCAAAAGACCTTCTCCAAACTGACTTCTCGGCTCACAAAGAAAGCATCATGCAGCGGGAGCTATACTGTCCCTCACTCCTCCTCCAAAAACGTCTTAACCACTAGCCACTCAGAGGAAAAGGCAAAAGGTCCCAATAACGTGGACTCCAAGTTACAGAGCATCCTGAATATTGGAACATTCCCGAGGTCAATGGACACTACACACGCATCCCAGAGCACAAACAGCCAGTTAGTCAATGGGCTTCTCTCGGACAGACGAGACGATTTCTTTAAAGCCGATGATTTAAAGGACGACAAAGGAATGAATTTGCCAACTGACCAGGAAATGCAAGATGTCATTGATTTTCTGTCTGGATTTAACTTGGGGAAATCTCAGCAGACATCACCTGTTGTCAAGAGAAAGAATTCAACCACCTCATCAGGGGTGGCGGAGCAAAAACCAGGAACTGTGAAACCACCATCACAGCCAGTGCCACATACACCACATCACCCTGCTCCGCAGGGACTGCTACAGCAACAGCAACAACAACAACCACCACCACCTCCCACACAGCTGCAGATGACACCGAAACAACAGCTGCAGTACTATCAGCATCTGTTTCAGCCACTCGGACAGCATCAACAGCAGCAGCAGCAGCAGCAACAACAACAGCAACAGCAGCAGCAGCAGCAGCAGCAATCACATCCTCCTGGAAAGTGGTTAAACAGCTCCACGCAACAATCTGTGCAGGCGGTTGGCAGTGGGCTGTCTCTTGGTCAGATGAGTCAGTGGAGCGGTCAGGGAGTCTCTGATTTAAGTCCTGACTTGTACAGCTTGGGTCTTGTCAGCAGTTTCATGGATAATGTGGTGTCGGAAATGTTGGGGCAGAAACCACAAGGCCCGAGGAACAACACGTGGCCAAACCGTGACCAAAGTGAAGGCATGTTTGGGATGCTGGGAGATATTTTACCTTTTGATCCCGCAGGTGATTATCTGCTCTGTAGTTGGGCTATTTAATGTGTGGTGTGTTATGAAGAGCGGCTTCTCAAGCAAATTAAACTCACCCCACAACTGAGGGCCCGTTTCAGTTTCTGAATCTGGTGGATTTATCATCTGTAAACAAATCGGTCACAGCAAGTCTGAAATGGTTTATGTTGGTAAAACACCAGATGTCCTTTTTCTTGGCTTGATTTGTTTAGATTTATAGCAAAGTAATATTCCAAGTTTGTGGTTACTTGTGCCTCTATTAATCACAATTTAGAGGCAATTTGTAATCTAGAAATCTACTGAAGGATATGTAAGGTTCGAGCTTTCTGCAGCCGCAGTGGCACTGTATCTCTTACCTGGCATGCAAATTGTGAGTGCCTAAATTGGAAAAAGATCATCTGTTTTTGCCTTATTTGTTTTCTATTCAGATTTAACTCCCAAACAAAACGCAGAATTTAATGAATAATCCTGCATGGCTTTGCCGTGTGCTCTGCATTTCAAAAGCCTGATTTGATGTTGCATTAAAAATAAAAAAAGGAAATTTTCCAGATTTTTGTAAAAGTACATTTGCAATATTTCAGCTTATAAACTTTACTGAATTGTAAATAATAATTTACCAAGCCCAAGCTGAGCATTTAAGATTACTTGTGATAAATTGATATGCCTGTTTTTTGTATTTTCATAGTGCTAAGAGTAACATACAGGCTTGTAATGCCCCAACGACAATCACATTATGAGTTCACATGTGGATACAGTGTCATGGCAGAGGAGAAACTTGCACTTTTAAAATATATATATATTTTAATAAGCATTCTTAACTATAGGTCAAAACCTTAGACTGGCAAGTTATATCTATTAACGTTAGGCAAGGTTAGGAACGGATATGTCGGGCTACTATTTCTGCATGACGATAGTCAGTGCTGCAGATTAACCGTATTACTGCTGGCGAGAAAGCATAAAAGTGAAAAGACAGAATAAAAACAGTAGAAACATAGAAACATAGAATGTGACGGCAGATAAGAACCATTCAGCCCATCTAGTCTGCCCAATTTTCTAAATACTTTCATTAGTCCCTGGCCTTATCTTATAGTGAGGATAGCCTTATGCCTATCCCACGCATGCTTAAACTCCTTTACTGTGTTAACCTCTACCACTTCAGCTGGAAGGCTATTCCATGCATCCACTACCCTCTCAGTAAAGTAATACTTCCTGATATTATTTTTAAACCTTTGTCCCTCTAATTTAAGACGATGTCCTCTTGTTGTGGTAGTTTTTCTTCTTTTAAATATAGTCTCCTCCTTTACTGTGTTGATTCCCTTTATGTATTTAAATGTTCCTATCATATCCCCCCTGTCTCGTCTTTCCTCCAAGCTATACATGTTAAGATCCTTTAACCTTTCCTGGTAAGTTTTATCCTGCAATCCATGAACCAGTTTAGTAGCCCTTCTCTGAACTCTCTCTAAGGTATCAATATCCTTCTGGAGATACGGTCTCCAGTACTGCGTACAATACTCCAAGTGAGGTCTCACCAGTGTTCTGTACAATGGCATGAGCACTTCCCTCTTTCTACTGCTAATACCTCTCCCTATACAACCAAGCATTCTGCTAGCATTTCCTGTAGTAATCAGAAAAACATTAGCAGTAGCAGCGTAGCTTAGTGGTATCCATTCCACAGCAGATCCACACTGTGCTACCCTGTCTGTGTGGGTCAGTGACTAGAATGAGGTGCTTTAGCAGTTAGTTATACAAACTTTACAGCATTATTGTGCGCTGACAGGCTAGATAAGCGCAGTTGCGTGCTTCAGTTAGGGCACATAGTTTAAGGGAAGCACTAGACATGGTGATTATTCTAGATATGTATAAGTGTTAGACATCTTACTGATTGGAGTCGCTTGTAGTGTACCCTTGGGAGCAGTCTCATTATGGCATTTTACCACATCAATAATCAATACAGTGTAGAGAGAAATGAAAGAAAGGAAATGAAAAACATAATACAAAAAACTTAATACGTGGCATTTTAAACCTATAAATGGCTTTTCTTGGGATCAAGGAGAGCGTGTGCTCAGATGACAGTCCCAGCAGCAAGTTTAGCCGATTCCTCTAAGTGGCAAAGCTGCAGCATCTCTTGGGCAGGGTGCATCCTCTGCCCCAGGCCTGTATGAGGGCTGGCATCATTTTACAACAGACTTGGGTTCATCGAGGGACCAGGTCTATCTCAGTCAGGGGTAGATGAGTGTTGATCTCTGTTGTTTAAAGATGTTCATCCTCCAGGATGGACGATGCCTGGAGGTCTTGCTTTGAGTGGCTCTCAGCCTTGGTGAGTGGACATAAGGTCACAGAAGCTTCGTTTTAGATCTTGCACTCTGAGGAGGTTTCACCTTACTTGGCTGCTCAGATCTCTGGTTTACCTTCCGCAGTATAGGAGTGTGGGTTGTGGTGTCCTTGTTACGTGCTTGTATCTTCAACCAGAAGTTATGAAAAATCAGATCTAGCCGCCACAGGGAGTAGGCAGTGGAATCACTAAATGCCCTCTTGGCATTTAGTACAGTGGTGCACACCGCGTCCGCCATCTTAGGATGTTAGTGTGAAATGTGGTTGCTGCTCAGTTTGAGTGAGTAGTATCGCTGGTATAGCCGACTACTCTCCAGAGGGGAACGGGATATCCCCAGATGGGTGGGGGGGAGGGAGCGGGGAGATAGAAAAGTTGCGTCTACAGTGGCTTGGTTCAGTGGGAGGAAAGCGTCCGTCTCTCCTCCACTCAGTCTCTAGTAGGCCGCAACCTGCTTTCTTGGTGCCTCAGGGTGTCGATTAAAGTGTCAAATAGTAGTTTAAGGTACCTCCAGCATGGGAGTCACCTCGGGTTGAGGTCTCACTCGTTAGCCCAGAATATCACCAGGTCAACAGCGTTGGCAGCAAGAGCTCATGCGATACACGCCTTGCCTGCTTGCAGTCCAAGCTCTGCCCCCGATATGCCAATTTTTAAGCAGCAACCCACTGTATTTCATTTTGGGCCTTTTTAATTATTTTTAGTGCATTTTTTTTTCCCCAAAGATGTGAAGCTTTTTTTTGCATTCTATATCTCAATAATGAAATATTATTACAGACAAGCACATATACCTAGCTCCAATAAGATAATAAACTGTATGAGCGGTGTCACTTCACAATATTTACTTTTAATAAATATAAGCTATTTCCAATTACTTGGTGAGACAGGAAACTATATCCAGGAATGTTTGTAAAAGAGGAAAAAAAGAAAGAAAAGTGGAAGATCAATGACCGATAAAAATGTAATGTTCTTTAAATGGCACAGTTGTAGATGCGGAATGAACCAACAGTTTAAGGGGCTGTATGTTATTTTCAGTTACGTGCTGGAGTTTATCATGTTAACAAGAGTTTTATGGGATGCTGACTGTTGTTGGCTCACTCGTCGTATTGTATTTAGTGGTAGACAACCGTGAAGCTTAAAAGATTAGCCACAGGAATAAAACCATTTGAGATAGCTGTCTGTGTTTGCAAGTGACAGTTCCAATTTTTTTGTTCTCCTCTGTGTAGTTGGCTCAGACCCTGAATTTGCCCGGTATGTGGCTGGAGTCAACCAAGCTATGCAACAGAAACGACAAGGACAGCATATTCGGCGCCCGAGCAACACGCGCAGCAATTGGCCCCATCCAGATGACTCTCACAGAACGTGGCCGTTTCCAGAGTATTACACAGAAGGGTAAGCCCACCTTACAAAACAAACCATGGTGTGTATATAATTTATAGTCAAATATTCGGGATATGTTTCCACCATTAGTTCTTTTGTTCACAAATCAGGAATAACATTTATTTAATGTCGGTCTAAATGTGCATTTTGGGCATTCCTAATCTTGGGGCAATACGGGTATAGGCAAACCCTGTCTGACATTTGTTGGTGGTATATTTTAGACCTATTCGTTTCTCACATTACTGACATGCTGGGAGACGTTCTCGGGATAGGAAACGAGACTGCCAGTCTCTTTTCACCTCCTCTCACAACATATCCGTAACAAAGGCAGGGATTGGTTAAAGGTTTAATCCAAGCACTATGACCATTCCACTGATTGGAAGTGGTCCTGCTGTTTGCAGTCTGAAAGTGCAGCATTTCACAAAAAAACACTGCACATGTAGAAATGCAGAACTTTCCTGTTGAGTTGTAACTCCACTACCAGCGATCCAAGCAGGTAATGTCAGTTTTGTGTATAAATTGCATCCACTGTTGTCACTGTCCCTCAAAGCTAATTAAAAAAAACAAATGCAATATAAAAAAAATCAATGCATATTAAGAGAAATGCTATTGATGGTTTTAGAAACATCATTTTTTTCCTCTAAGGCACTCACCACCATTATATATTGTGTAACGTTAGTGGGATTACAATGCCAATTTTTTTACTATTGCAATTAGCATTATTTCTGTCCCAATCGTAAAGGAAGTAATGTATTCACAAATTACGGTTTCATAAAACGTGATTAGAATCCACTTCAGAGGCTGATTTTTGTTCCTTTATTTTCCAGCGATGGTATAAACAATAGTTGGTCGGGTACTCAGGGAGACTCCACCAGCTCGAGTGATGAGACCTCCTCTGCCAATGGGGACAGCCTGTTCTCCATGTTCTCAGGGCCAGACCTTGTTGCTGCTGTCAAACAGAGAAGGTGAGACAGCTTTTATCCTAGTAATACTTGTATTTTGCATCAATGTATTTTGAAACATCCGTGTTTTTACTGATGTTATGTCTCCAGTTCTCTGGGGTAGATGACCACCTCTTTTTAAAATAAAAAAAAATAAATATTAAAATATATAATCTCTGCAATGACAAGGCTATCAGCCACTGCCATAAAATAAATATTTTTCTCCTAAAAATTAGAACTCCTGCATGTCATATCCTTCTGTAAATTGTAGGCTTGATATTACATAAGGAATAATAAGGAAGTGTTTTTTTTTTTTTTTTTTTTTTTTTACAGAAAACACAGTAGTGGTGAACAGGAGGTGAGCACGCTGCCGTCACCACCGCTACTGTCCACGGTAGATGATCTCAATCAGGTGAGTTCACTATTGTACACTGTTACCTCCACAGTGACTCATTTCAAGTTAGGAGTTGCTTGAAACATAGATATTTTTTACAGATTGCAAAACACTAATATAAAAGATATGCAAGACCTGACCCTTTCTTTATGGAAATCATTAAACTCCTGTGCTAGCAGTGGTTCATGGGATATACAGGAAAATACCTTCTATGTGATGTCATCACCCGCTCTCATATACACACACATATATATATATATATATATACACGTGTTCTATTTTGTATAAAGATGTGTATTGCAAGGAGTTAGCAGTCAGATGGAGAACGTGCCAAGGGAGGGAGTTATCAGAGGGAGTTGGTTAAATGTAAAACAACAAGTATAGCAAAGTTTGTGTCTGTGGACAACCAGTACAGTGAATGAAAGTTACCAGGCTGGTATCATATACAAGGTTATTCACTAAACCAGGGGTAGGCAACCTTCGGCTCTACAGATGTTGTGGACTACATCTCCCTTGATGCTTTGCCAGCAATATGGCTGTAAAAGCATTATGGGAGATGTAGTCCAAAACATCTGTAGAGCCGAAGGTTGCCTACCCCTGCACTAAACCATAAATTCTGGTAAAGTGAAATCTGAATTGCAGAGTTCAAGCAAAATAGCCCAGCTGTAATTATTGTCAAGTTGTATAATTTTCCCAAGTGAACAATTTCAGCGTAAATGTTGCAATATGCTACAATTTGGAGTTCAGTGAATAACCTTGTCAGATTTGTACTGCGAAAAGATTTAAATAAGAACGTGACAAATTACTCTGTCCTTTATTAGGAGAACAAAACCAAAACATGGCCGCCGAAAGCTCCATGGCAACACGCCTCTCCTCTCTCCAACACACTGCCCAATCAGAGTTCTTCTTTGTACCAGATGACTAATCCTGTGAGCCAATGGAATGACACAATGCAAATATTACAGTCCCCAGTTTGGTCAACAGCGAATGACTGTGCTCCGCCCACGGGGATCTCTTCTACATTTGCCTACACACCACAACAATCACAGCAGGCGAATAAGGGCTTTAAATCCTTCCCGATGAAACACGAACGCAGACCATCGTACTTACATCAGTTCTGATCGAGGAGCAACAGGGGCACCTGGGCTGAAGAGTCTTATCTGTAAAATCGCCATTGAAAGTGTCTGGCAATCTGTGCAGTCTGAACAAACATTCATTAGTTTTTTTTATTCTCTTAGTTGCAGGTAACGTGATATTATGGGGTTTTCTTTTTCTAATGTGAAACCATGTTTCAGTAAATGAGACCACATGATTTGTATCTCTGCATATGTATTCCAGCGTTTCCATTTACATTTAGCCTGTTTGGCGTGGAAGACATGACAAATTGTGTATTTCATTCCCCCCAGATATGCAAAATTCCAGCTAAAGCAAATATGGTCTAATGTTTCTCTTTTTTTCCCTTCTCTCTCCCAATAAAATGTTGTGTTTTGTGTAAGCCAGGTTTATCACTGGCAATATATATATACATTTTATTTTGGGCCACTATAGCCAGAACATACCTGATTTGTATAAGGGGTGTTATGTAGCCAGGAATTTGTTTGTATGCTATAGATTGGCTGCCTGATTTATTTATGTTCCGTTTAGGATTTATTCGCTAAACAGTTAATGGGGGTAAGTGGAAAACTAAACTGCAAAATTTAGGGAGAAGACTGCTGATTTGGAGAATTCTTCAACTTGGCTATAGTCACAGTGTGGCCATCTTAGCCTGAATTTTGCAGTTCGTTCTCAATTCACTGCAGGTCTTTCTATGATGAATAAAACTCCTTTGTGTTTTACCATGAATGAGAGTAACTAAGACGTAATATTCATCCCTTGCTTAGGCCAGATTCTGCTGACTATTTCATTTGGTTACACTGCATTATATAAATGTTTTGTGACCATTCCACAGACAGAATATGGCTGGAGCAAATTGAGTCTAACAAGAACTCACTCAGGATCACTTGCATGTTGGCTTAGCAAATGTAAGTGTGCATTAAATATGGACCACTAGCTGTTGGGATAAATTGATGAGAGTCAACAGTTAAGATTACTAGTGTGGGAAAAGGCCTAGAGTAGCACTTCTTCAACTTTTCCCTTTTTTTTTTCCCCCCCCCCTCTTTATTCCCATTGGAACAGGATTGCTCTTGGAAGCACGGCTCTAAACTAGCAGTTCCTAATCTTTACTATTTTTGACAGGGACCCAAATAATTACATAGCATTATCTTGGGGCCCCCTCGTTTAATTGCAAAATTAGCTCACTAACCTGTTTGATTTGTGATAGAATAAATTGTACACAAGTAACAAGTTAATTCAAAAACCGTCATTAAACTCTACCCAGCATCAATTGGATCTCCATTCCTCTGGGGAAAGCAGTGCTGCTTAAAGGAAATAAACTATTGTGCTGAATTGCCTGAGGCCTGATCAATTTTAGGTGCCTATTCCAGCCCATAGGGATCCAAGTCTGGTTTCAGTCCCCTCATTTAAAAACCACTGGCTTAGACCATTTATTTGGGAAGGATCTAATGCAGGTGCAGTCACTCCAGGTGTTAGAACTGCAGCTCGCATGGTGCTTTGCATCCTTAAAGCTAAAAAGCATCATGGCAAATTTAGTTTGACTACAGCTGGAGGGAAGTCTACCTTTTGGCCTCCTCAGCTGTAGTAGAGCTCAACTCTTGAGTTTAATGAGTGTGATGCTGATCTGTTAATTGCAGTGGGTCTAACAGTTACTGATATTTAATGCTGTCTAGCATCCAGTACGAACCATTTCATGGAACACAGCACAGCACAGCTTCTTATGGAACTTAGGGTTCCTTATTGTGACACTAAGCCTAGGAACGGCTGAGTTAACATTGTCCTGTACTGAGGCTGATATCTTTAGTCTTCCAAGAGATGGGGGATTCAAACCAGTCAATTGGTCACTCCCTGCTGTATTCGTGTGAAAAGCAGTGCTCCATTCAAAATGGCTACAAGGTCAACTTTGTTCTAACAGCTAATTAAAAAGTTATATCTGTTTGATTTTATGGCGGAAACGTACCTCAAGCCTTCTAGCTGCTCTGGACTACGTCTGCCATGTAGGACTACGTCTGCCATGTAGGACTACGTCTGCCATGTAGGCTGATCTGTTGGCAGCAGCTGGAATGTTTGATGATTCTAATCCCTTACCATCCTCTCTATTTGTGTAGTATTTTATTTTTTTTTTCTCCCAAAATTATATAAAATGACATCTCTATAATCCATGGAGGAGGGGCACAGGTGGTCCATTTAGGAACATCCATGCTCACTTCCTGTGAGTGTGGGGCTGTTTCCTGCTCTTATGAATGCCATGGCAAGAAATGTCATTTATTTATCTGTCCAGCTGAAGAATGGATTTGTAAACCCCCAACAAATAAAACGTCTCTTTTGTACAAAGTAAAAAAAAAAAAAAAAATCCCACTAGTCTGAAACATGCAATGCAGAGCTTGAAACCAGCCCAAAAAACACTTCCTGGTAGTGTCATACACATTTTTACCTCTCCCTGAAGGGGGGTTGGGAGGGTAATTCGCCTACTTTTTTGTGACTCTTTGTATCTCATTTTATATGTAACTTTGATATTGTTCTATATGGCCAAAGGCATTATGTACACTCTGCTCCTGATAACTGAAAAGACTTTTGGGATCTTAGTCTTTTTAAGAGTTATATATAAATAATATACACTTTAGGAGCAATAATAATAATAAAAAAAAAAAATATTAAAGTGAGCTGGCTCAGAAATAGTTAAATTAAAAGTAGCAACTAGAGAATATAAAGTATATTTTTAAAATAAAAATAAACCTAAAATACTGAGCATAATGTCACTTATAGAAGGTATGTGCCATAAAATCAGAAAGTACAGTGGACGTAGGAATATCCTTCCAACCAAGTGACTCTAGGAGAAATTTAAATGGTGCTGAAAATTCAATTAAACTCAGAGTCGCAGGTTTAGGGGCAGGGCCTGTGCGTTGCCCCTTTGCATTTTGAGAGTTAAATAGTATATGTACAGATCGCCCATAGCATCCTAATTTGAGTTTACAAAAAAAAATATTCTCTATATAGTTTCTATGTATTTTAAATGTCATTTCATCATTTTTCGACAAATAAAATCTTAAAAACTTTAAAACAAACCCATATTTTCTAGTATGAAAAAAAAGTATCTACAGTATTAATCTTATTTTTGTATTTTCTTAAATTGTTATCACTAATAGGTTGGCTCATTAATATGAGTAACACATTTTCCTATATACGTAGTGACTGGCTCATTTGCCTATCTTTGATATGGTGAAGCACATCGTTTTGTTTTGTTTTCTCTTCTTACAGATTTAAAAGATTAATTATACCAAAAATATGTATAAAACACTAAACTATTTAAAATACATAATGGGATATTTAAAACCCAGTTTTTCTTCCTTTTTACTTTGTACAGTAATGGGTTTTGGTAGCAGGCCTGCAAAGAAGCCAAGTTGCCTCTATTTATACTACTCTCTCTTTATTTTGAGCGCTCATACTTTTTCTTTTTTTTTTTTTCATGTTTACAGAGATTTGTTTGCTGTATATAAACCTCTCTAGTGATGTGCTTTGCACATTTAATGTGTTGCTTTTATATGTAATTTGTCAAAGGATGTTTCTGTACTACTTGTTTGGAAGATCTGATTAAAAAAAGAAAAAAAAAAGAAAAACAAAAAAAAGAATTTAGTGGTGGTTTAAGATTAACAAATGGTTTCGTTTCAGTCCCTTAAGAATGTTATATACAGAACTTTATTCCCGAATTCATTAACCTCCTCCAACCTCCCTTCTCCTAAAGCCCTCTGCACTTATCATCCCATATTTTATCAAAAGAATTCTAATGGTCTTATTACTGGATGGACGTATATATTTGTATTGAAACAGACGTCTTCAAAAGTGCCAACTTTATGTTACGCAGGTTCTATATATTTTTTTTACTTGTAAGAATAAATGTGACTAAACAGGAAACCCGATATCCAAAACTACATATATCTATATCTATATACAGATATAGAGATATATATATAATAAATCTAGACACACGTTTAAAGCTTTGACCATGTAGGTGCTATATTTTCTGCTTTCAATTTTTCTGGACGCTGGCTATATAACCCTTTAACTACCAGAGGGTCTGGCTGAGACTTTGGAGTGTCCTTCTGGTAGGCAAAAAGTTATAGTGTTGTACTTTGTAATGACGTCCTGCCATCATATTTCACTTGGTTGTTGACGCTGCCAAGTTCAAGGGTTCTGGTGCTTTGCAAACACGACCTCCCAAAATTGCAAAGTTTTTTTTTTTTTTCTTTCATTCTTTCATATTGCAAACACTTACAAACTGGAACTGTTCATTTTGTATTTTACTTCAAAAGCATCTGTAAGTAAAATAACTTTTTGCTTTATTAAAACTATACATTTAATAGTGTGATGCGTTGTTATTATATCAAAGTAATGTTGGTGTGAGGCCTGTAACGGTCCTGTTTTAATTAATGTGTTAAACATCTGCCAAACAAAATATAGGTGGCGCTCGAGTCAAGAACCAAACATGCGGTGCTATTTCACCCAAGTATGAGGAGTTATTCATAACAAGAGGAATGTATGTATGAGGTAATAACATAAATACAAATAGAACACAACATAGTGTAATCTAATAGATAGATAGTGAGGGAGTAGATGTCAAAATTCAAAACACTCCCAATTTTCTGAGCCCATTAAAGTTGGCACTGGACTTATAGAGCATGTATGTCTCCTTATGGACACAGAGTAGCTTCCTCCAGTATTTGCGTCCCACTGGATACAAGATTGTTGAAATCAGGAACTCCAAGAAGAGGTAACTAACTAAAAAAAATGATTTATTGTTTTGATCTATAAAATTGCACAATGCGTTTCAACCCCAGAAAGGGTCTTCCTCAGGTGCTAGTGAATATTATACAACTGTGAATATACTTTTATATGTATACATTAATACCCCATTACACATGTTACACAAA
This sequence comes from Pelobates fuscus, assembly GCF_036172605.1. NCBI lineage: Eukaryota > Metazoa > Chordata > Amphibia > Anura > Pelobatidae > Pelobates > Pelobates fuscus. The sequence goes on from NC_086328.1 coordinate 14,673,445, forward strand.
TCACTCCCATTACCAAATAAGGTCCGAGCCGGAAGCGTGTTCTGCCACCCCCAAAATGGCGACGTTTCCGGTTCAGAATCATGTCCCCACCATCTTGGTAACCTTTTATATAAAAGCATATCACACAATAAAAGAAAAAAAAAAAAAAGCATATACCTAGAAAACATAAAAGGAAATCTTTCTTTCGAAACAGAATCAATCTGTAAATTTTCGGAGTAGTAGTCATCATGTGATTCCCGTTAAGTAATTTCCTGTGACATATCGGGTCTGTATTCCAAAGTTCTATACGTCACTTCCTGTGACATCTTGCCACACGGAAAATCATCTCCAACGGGTGATCAGTGTCCAAAAAGATATGGATGAAAATGAGGTCTTTAGAGTCTTGTAAGCCCAAAGTCATGGGCACCATTTGTAAAGAGTTATAAAATCCAAGACATCATGTAAAAGAGAGGGCAAAAAACATGTTTCAGTATTAAAACATAGAAAGTGACGGCAGATAAGAACCATTCGGCCCATATAGTCTGCCCAGTTTTCTAAATATTTTCACTAGTCCCTAGCCTTATCTTATAGTTAGGATAGCCTTATGCCTATCCCACGCATGCTTAAACTCCTTTACTGTGTTAACCTCTACCACTTCAGCTGGAAGGCTATTCCATGCATCCACTACCCTCTCAGTAAAGTAATACTTCCTGATATTATTTTTAAACCTTTGTCCCTCTAATTTAGGACTATGTCCTCTTGTTGTGGTAGTTTTTCTTCTTTTAAATATAGTCTCCTCCTTTACTGTGTTGATTCCCTTTATGTATTTAAATGTTTCTATCATATCCCCCCTGTCTCGTCTTTCCTCCAAGCTATACATGTTAAGATCCTTTAACCTTTCCTGGTAAGTTTTATCCTGCAATCCATGAACCTGTTTAGTAGCCCTTCTTTGAACTCTCTCTAAGGTATCAATATCCTTTTGAAGATAGGGTCTCCAGTACTGTGTACAATACTCCAAGTGAGGTCTCACCAGTGTTCTGTACAATGGCATGAGCACTTCCCTCTTTCTACTGCCAATACCTTTCCCTATACAACCAAGCATTCTGCTAGCATTTCCTGCTGCTCTATTACATTGTCTGCCTACCTTTAAGTCATCAGAAATAATCACCCCTAAATCCCTTTCCTCAGATGTTGAGGTTAGGACTCTATCAAATATTCTGTACTCTGCCCTTGGGTTTTCACGTCCAAGATGCATTATCTTGCACTTATCCACATTAAATGTCAGTTGCCACAACTCTGACAATTTTTCTAGTTTACCTAAATCATTAGCCATTTGGCTTATCCCTCCTGGAACATCAACCCTGTTACATATCTTAGTATCATCCGCAAAAAGACACACCTTACCATCAAGACCTTCTGCAATATCACTAATAAAAATATTAAAGAGAATGGGTCCAAGTTCAGATCCCTGAGGTACCCCACTGGTGACAAGCCCAAGCTTCGAATATACTCCATTGACTACAGCCCTCTGTTGCCTGTCACTCAGCCACTGCCTCACCCATTCAACAATATTGGAATCCAAACTCAAAGATTGCAGTTTATTGATAAGCCTTCTATGTGCAACAGTGTCAAAAGCCTTACTGAAATCGAGGTAAGCAATGTCTACTGCACCACCCTGATCTATAATTTTAGTTACCCAATCAAAAAAATCAATAAGATTAGTTTGGCATGATCTCCCTGAAGTAAACCCATGTTGTCTCTGATCTTGAAATCCATGTGTTTTTAGATGTTCAACAATCCTATCCTTTAACATGGTTTCCATCACTTTCCATCAGGTAGCAAAAAGCACGAAAAATAAAAACCACATAAATAGTAGAAAACACATCCAGAAAAAAATAAATTATATATATATAAATAAAATGAGGAATGTATGTATGAGGTAATAACTGCTTTTATATACTGTGTGCGCTTAGTACCTTTTTCTACTTTAAAAAAATCTTAAGGAAGCCTGAGTGATCACGTGGTATTGATGTGAATAACCTGTTGCCTATTAAAATCTTTACTGCGTAAAAGCATCAATTCTAACTGGCATTCCTTGCTTTACCAAGACTTTGAAGGACCCAGTGGCATCAGAAGGTTGTATTGCATGAGCTAAAGACACATCCAGGTTCATCCGTTCTTAGGGCAAAAGAAAAAGACTAGAACGGGGAGGCACAGCTGAGCCAATCTCTTATTATTCGATATTTGAAAGCTGTCCTTTTGGTTAAAGTACAGCAATGGTATGTTGCTCGGAGCTGTGAAAGCTGTGTGGACTTAGTTTAACCCCTTAAGGACCAAACTTTTGGAATAAAAGGGAATCATGACGTGTCACACACGTCATGTGTCCTTAAGGGGTTAAGCACTCTCACTTTGGTAGTGAATTACCCTCTTTCTATATTGTGAATTCTAGGCTATAACATCCCCAGGCTCCCTTACCCATTGAGTCTCACTCTGGTACAAACATGACAATGTTTGGATTGATGCAGTCCCTCTCCCCATATACTCACTACAAGACCCTTCCTCCTAGTTATGTCGTTTGTTCTCTCCACAGAAAAAAGATATATAGGTTTGGCACTGTACATTCAAAGACTTCCCACAGTTTGATCTACACATACCTAATTGACTGTCTGCAAATGAGATGCAGGCTTTATACAAGAATGGCAGAACTACACAATGGACATGACAGAGTGCTCTTTATGTGGCTTTTCTACAGCTAACTACTAGTTATTTCTTGTGTACAAAGCATACTAGTGGTGTATTGGTGTTTATTTCATATACAGCACACTCACAATGAGAGCAGAATCAGATACTTATTTAAATCAACTCCAGATCTTACGCAAAGGTACACAATTTTTATTTTATACTTGACGGTAGCAGAAATTACATGGAGTTTGTTAAAGGAACACGATAGTCACCTAAATTACTTTAGCTAAATAAAGCAGTTTTAGTGTATAAATCATTCCCTTGCAATTTCACTGCCATTTAGGAGTTAAATCACTTTGTTTCTGTTTATGCAGCCTTAGCCACACCTCCCCTGGCTATGATTGACAGAGCCTGCATGAAAAAAAAACTGGTTTCACTTTCAAACAGATGTAATTTACCTTAAATAATTGTATCTCAATCTCTAAATTGAACTTTAACCCCTTAAGGACCAAACTTCTGGAATAAAAGGGAATCATGACGTGTCAGACATGTCATGTGTCCTTAAGGGGTTAATCACATACAGAATGCACTTGCAGGGGATAAGAAAATCTTAATTAAACAGAACTTGCAATAAAGAAAGCCTAAATAGGGCTCTCTTTACAGGAAGTGTTTATGGAAGGCTGTGCAAGTCACATGCAGGGAGGTGTGACTAGGGTTCATAAACAAAGGGATTTAACTCCTAAATGGCAGAGGATTGAGCAGTGAGGCTGCAGGGGCATGTTCTATACACCAAAACTGCTTCATTAAGCTAAAGTTGTTCAGGTGACTATAGTGTCCCTTTAAGCTGGATGGATTTTAGGAGTCCTATTTTAAATAAAAATTGCATACGCTTTCTGCTTCTCCCAGCCTGTACTTGGACCGTGGTTTTTGGAAGTTGTAGTTTAACTGTTAGCCTTCTGCACCAGGAAGCAGCTATTGAACATCTCCAAGGACCCCCTTGCAGTGCCTACAAGGTACTACTTATGGGGACAGACTCAACAGGACTACACACAGGTACGTGTGTACGTATCTACACTGTCTTGGCTGCCCTGACCAGTAGAATTGGGGACCTGGTCACTAAACAGTAACTGGAAACATAGATCGGTGTAATACTTTCCAATTTTCTCTCCCCACAAAACATAAATAAATCACAAGTCATTGAACAATATTTATTAATTAGGGCTATTTTGTTACAGCAGTTAAGAGGAAATTCAAATGGCGGATGACATTTGAGTTAGTTTACAGAAGAACAGCAGTTAACCAAAAAACATAATGTTGTGCGCCTACGTGATAGAATAAACGAATGAGCTAAATCCAGTACAGTAAACCAACAGGTCTTTAAAATAATAATACACATAATTACTGGAACAATTTCTGTGACAATCAGGCCCTCCCTAATAGAGCTCCACTTCCTGGCCAGAGCTAGAACAGCAGCTAGACTCTTACTATGGTTACAACAGAAGCATGTTGTGGAGAAATAAATAGCGGCATTATCCCGCAGATGTGAAAAACGTAACTTGGGGCATCCTCTTTTGGGCTTCTTGTGGCGAGTGGGATGGTTCACCTGAAAGACACAAGGTACATTAGCATTATTTTGGTTGTTGGAGCACTTGAATAACTTCTATATTTAAATAACTTAAGAGGGTGAGCGGCCTGGGGCGACAAAAAATTAAATAAATAAAACCACATTAAACAATGTTTTCATGCGCAGCACACTCAAATCTGAACAAATCCAGAGTTATCTTTTAGGGACTGGTCCTGTGTGCTACATGCATAGGTGGCTAGGACCATTCATTGTGTGATAGTGGTATAAGGCTGTGCAGCATTTAGGCAGTGACCCTTCCTATTGTATACATTTCATGATGCATTAAAAATAGGAAGAGGAGGAGGGCACTAAGTTATACTTGCAGCAATGTGTGCAAGGTATTCTCTGCACCATAACCATTGCAACGGTGCTTAGTGTGATCCTGATTCTACATGTCCCTTCCATAAGAGGAGTCATCGTATAACAACCCCCCCCTCCTCGTCAGCTAGGAAGCATATAGAAGTTTGAAGTTTCTTTCCTCAAAAAAAAGTATTTACAGGATCATATAGCATGTTCAAAATAGACTGTACCTTGTTTGTGTCGAATTTTGAGCCCAAAGCATCATCTGAGAATTCAAAGAACCATTTCTTGTAGTCGAAAACCCGGGGACTAACATGCAGACTCCACTCTCAGCAGCAACCCCCCCCCCCCCAAAAAAAAATTACTACAAGTTGTGAAGCATTTGAAAATAAAGATTCATTTGCAAGATGACCATGTTTGAGTGGAGACATGTATAACTGGTGATTCAACACAGTCCGACTTAAAACGACTTCAGCAAGCAGCCCGACAGCCTAAATTAATATATATAGTAAGAGATTGGTCCCCAGCTGTATTACAGTCTTACATACCAGATCAAGTGGTTGGATTTTGCACAGGGGTTGGAACAGAGTCTGCTATAGTTGCCAAATAGACCAGATTTCTATGTAGAATTTGCTGGTATCTGATGGATAAATAGTCACAAAGCAAGAAGTAAGCTCAACATGTACAAATAATATGCCTGTATGTACACTCATTTCTCTACAAACTGTACTATATCTTTGCATGTAATATTTCATTCTATTTCAATAAAAATCTGATTGACAAAAAAGCATGAAGATTAGTTCCATTAATGGTTAAAAAATATACATGAAGTCAATATTATAATTCTCCTGTAAAGTGTGAAAAGTTTGGAATTCAAAATAAATTCAAAATTTTAGGCAGAAAATGAATTCAGCTGTTCAGTTCTTAATTCCCACTATATCTACAACAGTGCCTTGTGAAAAAGTCCAGTGTCTGCGCCATTTACCATTCTATGTGGAGATGGCGATGTGCATTAACAGCGCCAATTCAAACTCAATTATTACTAAAAACTGAACTGTCTGGAATTCAAAATGAAATTCACAAATAAAGAACAAAGCCAATTTAGAAAAAAAAAAAATCTCCAAATGAGCTATTTTGACCTAAAATTTCTAAATCACACTGAATTTCCAGCATTTTCCACTTTAGTGAAAACATCTGAAAGTATTTCTATATAAATTCACTTTCTATAGCAAAGTTTTGTTTTGATTTGTTCTGAGAAGGTATTTCAAGGAAATCAGCCTTTATTTTGCAATTCCGATCTCCTCGTAAAACGAACTTTAAAAATATTATGTTACAGTCCGAGATCTCACCTACCCAACTTGATTAGTTAGGAGGAGGTGGAATGTGGCTGTACATATTACCAATGTATATCATGATTTTCACATACATTCCCTGTATTTTGACAAAACAGTAAAACTAATAGTGCTCACAGCGATGAACACACTAAAGTCAAAAAAACTAATAGGAACATGGCAATTCCCCTAACAGATTGCTTTTGTCAGGTTACAGGTCTATCCATTAATCAGTGTTGGGAGGCGAAGTGAAATGAGTTTGGCAACCAGTACTTACTGAACACATTCTGCCGCTCTGCCTTTGTTTTGATATTCAACAATGCAGTGAATGAGCTGATCGTTTTCATTTAGCATCTTAAAATAAAATAAAATGTGATTTCAGTTAAATGAGTTGTCTTTTTGTAGCCCTAGAGCCTCATGCTTCCTCTTTGTACCCGCTATCTCTCTCCACTGTACTGTCTATGGTTTTATATACAATGTATGGACTAAAGTATTGGGACACAACTTTAATTATTGAATTCAGGTATTCCAATCAGACCCACCGATGTCTCTTTCTGCTTGCCCCATCTCTCTATACTGTATGTCTCTGCTTGTCCTCTCTCTCTGTGTACTATATGTCTCTTTCTGCTTGTTCTATCTTTCTTTGTGCACTGTGTGTCTCTTTCAACACATTCTCAAATATAAAAATATATATATATATATATATATATATATATATACACACACACAGTCTCTACACAAACACACAGTCTCTATACACTGTCTCTACACACACACACAGTCTCTCTCCACACACACACACACAAACAGACTCTCTCTACACACACACACACACACACACTGTCTCTCTCTCTACACACACACACACACACACACACACACTGTCTCTCTCTCTACACACACACACACACACACACACACACACACACACACACTGTCTCTCTCTCTCTCTCTACGCACACACTGTCTCTCTCTCTCCACACACACTGTCTCTCTCTCTCTCTCTCTACGCGCACACTGTCTCTCTCTCTACGCGCACACTGTCTCTCTCTATACACACACTGTCTCTCTCTCTCTCTATACACACACTGTCTCTCTCTCTCTCTATACACACACTGTCTCTCTCTCTCTCTATACACACACTGTCTCTCTCTCTCTCTCTACACACACTGTCTCTCTCTCTATACACACACTCTCTCTCTCTCTCTCTATACACACACTCTCTCTCTCTCTCTCTCTCTCTCTCTCTCTCTCTCTCTCTCTCTCTCTCTCTCTCTCTCTCTACACACACACACTGTGTCTCTCTCTATACACACACGGTCTGTGTCTCACCCTCTCCAGATTATCCTCGGGTATTCTCACTCTCCCGCGCAGTTTCTCGGGTACAAACACCACAGACATCTCTCGGTTCTCTCTGCTTCCGGCGCACAATGTTCGCGCACTGCGGGCGCCTCCCGGTGACGTCACAGCCGGATATTCACAATGTGCGCTAACTAATACTGAACTACATTTCCCATGATACCCAGCGAGGCTGTTACTATCCCTGTACCCAGTGTCCCTGGCATCCTGTTACTATCCCTGTACCCAGTGTCCCTGGCATCCTGTTACTATCCATGTACCCAGTGTCCATGGCAGCCTGTTACTATCCCTGTACCCAGTGTCCCTGGCATCCTGTTACTATCCATGTACCCAGTGTCCCTGGCATCCTGTTACTATCCATGTACCCAGTGTCCATGGCAGCCTGTTACTATCCCTGTACCCAGTGTCCCTGGCATCCTGTTACTATCCATGTACCCAGTGTCCCTGGCATCCTGTTACTATCCCTGTACCCAGTGTCCCTGGCATCCTGTTACTATCCATGTACCCAGTGTCCCTGGCATCCTGTTACTATCCATGTACCCAGTGTCCATGGCAGCCTGTTACTATCCCTGTACCCAGTGTCCCTGGCATCCTGTTACTATCCATGTACCCAGTGTCCCTGGCATCCTGTTACTATCCATGTACCCAGTGTCCCTGGCAGCCTGTTACTATCCCTGTACCCAGTGTCCATGGCAGCCTGTTACTATCCCTGTACCCAGTGTCCCTGGCAGCCTGTTACTATCCCTGTACCCAGTGTCCCTGGCAGCCTGTTACTATCCCTGTACCCAGTGTCCATGGCAGCCTGTTACTATCCCTGTACCCAGTGTCCCTGGCAGCCTGTTACTATCCCTGTACCCAGTGTCCCTGGCAGCCTGTTACTATCCATGTACCCAGTGTCCATGGCAGCCTGTTACTATCCATGTACCCAGTGTCCCTGGCAGCCTGTTACTATCACTGTACCCAGTGTCCATGGCAGCCTGTTACTATCCCTGTACCCAGTGTCCATGGCAGCCTGTTACTATCCCTGTACCCAGTGTCCATGGCAGCCTGTTACTATCCCTGTACCCAGTGTCCATGGCAGCCTGTTACTATCCCTGTACCCAGTGTCCATGGCAGCCTGTTACTATCCCTGTACCCAGTGTCCCTGGCAGCCTGTTACTATCCCTGTACCCAGTGTCCCTGGCAGCCTGTTACTATCCCTGTACCCAGTGTCCATGGCAGCCTGTTACTATCCCTGTACCCAGTGTCCCTGGCATCCTGTTACTATCCCTGTACCCAGTGTCCCTGGCATCCTGTTACTATCCCTGTACCCAGTGTCCCTGGCATCCTGTTACTATCCATGTACCCAGTGTCCCTGGCAGCCTGTTACTATCCATGTACCCAGTGTCCATGGCAGCCTGTTACTATCCATGTACCCAGTGTCCATGGCAGCCTGTTACTATCCCTGTACCCAGTGTCCCTGGCAGCCTGTTACTATCCCTGTACCCAGTGTCCCTGGCAGCCTGTTACTATCCCTGTACCCAGTGTCCCTGGCATCCTGTTACTATCCCTGTACCCAGTGTCCATGGCATCCTGTTACTATCCCTGTACCCAGTGTCCATGGCAGCCTGTTACTATCCATGTACCCAGTGTCCCTGGCAGCCTGTTACTATCCCTGTACCCAGTGTCCATGGCAGCCTGTTACTATCCATGTACCCAGTGTCCATGGCATCCTGTTACTATCCCTGTACCCAGTGTCCATGGCAGCCTGTTACTATCCCTGTACCCAGTGTCCCTGGCAGCCTGTTACTATCCCTGTACCCAGTGTCCATGGCAGCCTGTTACTATCCATGTACCCAGTGTCCATGGCATCCTGTTACTATCCCTGTACCCAGTGTCCATGGCAGCCTGTTACTATCCCTGTACCCAGTGTCCCTGGCAGCCTGTTACTATCCCTGTACCCAGTGTCCCTGGCAGCCTGTTACTATCCATGTACCCAGTGTCCATGGCAGCCTGTTACTATCCCTGTACCCAGTGTCCATGGCAGCCTGTTACTATCCCTGTACCCAGTGTCCCTGGCAGCCTGTTACTATCCCTGTACCCAGTGTCCATGGCATCCTGTTACTATCCCTGTACCCAGTGTCCATGGCAGCCTGTTACTATCCATGTACCCAGTGTCCATGGCATCCTGTTACTATCCCTGTACCCAGTGTCCATGGCAGCCTGTTACTATCCCTGTACCCAGTGTCCATGGCATCCTGTTACTATCCCTGTACCCAGTGTCCATGGCAGCCTGTTACTATCCATGTACCCAGTGTCCATGGCATCCTGTTACTATCCATGTACCCAGTGTCCATGGCATCCTGTTACTATCCCTGTACCCAGTGTCCCTGGCAGCCTGGTACTATCACTGTACCCAGTGTCCATGGCATCCTGTTACTATCCATGTACCCAGTGTCCATGGCAGCCTGTTACTATCCATGTACCCAGTGTCCCTGGCAGCCTGTTACTATGTTCAATATTAATATAAATATTTAGGAGAAACACTCACATTCTCCTGAGCTATACAAAAAGCTCAGGGATAAAAGGTATGTAGGTCCGTAAAGGCGACCTTCCCCTTTCTTCAGGTTAAATGGTCTTATGCAGTATGTTCTAGGGCTCTCAAAAAAAAAAAAAGGATATATGGTGCAGTATATCTTGTAACCAGTGATCCAAAATTAGGTAGTAAACAATATACTCACAAAAGGTGGAGCCTATATGTCGACTCTATCACAGCACATTGTGTGGTTAAGGACTACACTCCTATATGCAGGAACCAATAGCCTGGATATATAAGTATAATAAACTTATTATAGATCCTAATTAAAATTCTAAAGGCCAATTAGAAGAAAAGAAAAAAAAAAATCAGAAGAAAAACAATATCCCAAAAAGGGATTAAAAGAGACATAAATAAAATATAACAAATAAGGGCATAAAGGTAATCATGTGAAATTCCCAGGACGCATTTTGCCGTAATCCAATCGGTTTCCTCGGCTGGGTGAAATACAGTGTGACCAGTATATATTCTGTGTGTGCATAGTCACACCAGAGAGACGGGCAAGCTTTGGGTGCAATGCGCCAGGAGCCTCCAAGTGATAAATCATTTTGAGAGAGGATTTTTGCATTAACCCCTTAAAGGGAATCTCCAGTGCCAGGAAAACAAATTGTTTTCCTGGCACTGGAGGGTCCCTCTCCCTCCCACCCCGCGGTTACTGAAGGGGTGAAAACCCCTTCAGTGACTTACCTGAGGCAGCGGCGATGTCCCTCGCCGATGTCTCCGCCTCGCTCCTCCTATCCAGTGCGTCGGCCGGTGGGCGAGACTGATCTCGCCCACCGGCCGAGGGGACCTAATGCGCATGACGTCTCCCCATAGGAAAGCATTGAAAAATCATTTCAATGCTTTCCTATGGGGTTTTGAGCAACGCTGGAGGTCAGAAACCAGGAAGTTCCCTCTAGTGGCTGTCTAATAGACAGCCACTAGAGGTGGGAGTTAACCATGCAAGGTAATTATTGCAGTTTATAAAAAACTGCAATAATTACACTTGCAGGGTTAAGAGTAGTGGGAGTTGGCACCCAGACCACTCCAATGGGCAGAAGTGGTCTGGGTGCCTAGAGTGTCCCTTTAAGGACACATGACATGTCATGATTCCCTTTTATTCCACAAGTTTGGTCCTTAAGGGGTTAAACAATACACAAAACCAACAAGCCAAATACCACCCTCCCAAAACATGATCAAATAAATACTGAAACAAAACTATTTAAAAATACATTTTTATTAGCCTCTGGGAAGTGAAGAAATGTTTCTTATAAGAGTCTGGAATCTGTCACTGAATGCTCCATTTAACAGAAGATGAAAAAATAACTTCAGAATTTTATTAAAAACTTTTATTCTGCTTTCAAATAACCCCCATGTTTTATTAGCAGGATGTTCAAAAAAAGAATTACAATGTTTTTGAAGTACAAAAAAAAAGCCAACCTTGAGACGTCAGACTCTAGAACAAGATTTGCCAAAAGAAATTCACACAGATGCATGAAATACAACTCCCACAAGCCTCAGACTAGCTGAGAGTCATGTGACTTCGTTCTGCAGAAGGACTGTCACTTGTAGCAACAACCACCAAAAAAAAATAAATAGAATCCCATCACAGCAGAGGTATTACAGTTCAGTTGAAGAGGCTGGTGACATAGCAAAACACAATACAATACTTTCATGTGTTAGAACACTCCACTTGTACCATGTTTTCATGATTTGCACCCTATGTGGAAGCATTGAAGACATGCAATAGGTCAGTAAATATTTATGACAAGGCAGCCAACCACCGTCACTTTGTAAGAGTAATCTAGTTTTAAATGAATGGTGGTGTGCTCTGGTATGTTCTCCTGTATCCCTAAAGACCTTAACAACCCAAATTAGCATGTTCATGTAAATAAACGGCTGATGTCACAATTGCAAAGAAAAAAAAAAAGTGCCCTATAAATTTGTGATAACGTTTTCAGCAAGTTTTTGCAAACAAAACTACATTAAATCAATAAGTTGGTCTCTGGCAGATATCTGAGCAGGGAGACCCTTCCATTAACCAGAGTATAGAGGGTTGGTGTAGTGACCAGTGACCTTTTTGGAAATCTCTCTCCCTCTCTCTCTCTCTGCAGCATGCTTAGCCAAGAATCTGGGAAGTGGAGCAGGCAACAGGAAAAAAGATTGCAAGTACAAAAGCAGTGATTGGTCTAAGAGAAAAGAAAGATTTACGGTTTAAAGAAGAGGCCGTTCGCTAGCAAATTCTGATGTATATTTGCAGGGCATGCCATGTATGGCTGGTCAAGTGTATGCAACTAGATAATTGCCAGATGGGTTTTACTTTAAGTACTCATGTAGCACTGATTTTAATTATTGTACCAATTTCATTTTCATCAATGCAACTTTATTAAATTACAATTAGATTAACATATTGCTGCATGTTTATCTAAATCTGTATCCAGGCTATACTATAGGCACCAAAAATAATGAAGCCGTTTTGGTGTATACACCATGGCCATGCATGCTTCACACATTAATTCTCTGACATTTAGAAGTTATATCACTTTTCTGTGTATGTAGTTCTAGCCACACCTCCCCTGGCTGTGACACAGTCTAGTTGGAAAAAAAAAAAAAAAAAGGTTTCATTTTCAATCAGGTCTTAAACCTATCTGCTGCACTGTAAACTGAGCTTTAATCACGCACAGGAGGCTCCTGCAGGCTATATGAAGAGCAGGAGATAAATTCTAAATTAAACAGAATGTGCAATAAAGGAAGTTTAAAAAGATCATAGATTACAGGAAGTGTTTAGGGTGACTCTGCAAGTCACATGTACGGAGGTGTAACTAAGGTTGCATGAACAAAGCTAATTTAACTCTTAAATGACAGATTTGAGCGCAGGGACACGATATATAAACCAAAAATCGCTTTTATTAGTTAATTTGGTGCCTATAGTATTCTCTTAAAGCTGGCTTCCCCAAACTCTGGCCCTCCAGATGTTGCTGAACTACAACGCCCATGATTCTCTGAAAAAAAAATAGATAGGCTGAGAATCGTGGGAGTTGTAGTTCAGCAACATCTGGAGGGCCGGAGCTTGGGGATGCCTGTCTTAAAGGGATCTTCCCTTTAATAGTACCCTCACTTTCAAATACATACATTTCCCTTTTTACTAATGTCACTGTGAAAAGAGTCAAGTTTCAGCACCTGCTCAGACATCTGTACCATAGGAGACCATCTTACAAATACAAAGTATGGAATCACTGTATGGGAGTTCAGATAGATTCAATATTTCATTTAATGTAAACTTTGTAATAACACACACTACTAGAGGCCTTATCAAGGTTAAGCCTTTAAAGAGGAACTATTACTTAAAAAAATAAATATGTAGTATATAAGAAAATATGCCACAGCGCTACATTTCAGTACTGATACTTTACTGGTTGTACTTCACTTGTTTTTGCGACTTACAGAATTAGAAATTTAAGTGCAGTCACAAAGATAGGGACGTTTTGTAATAGTTCCCATTTAAAAACACATTTAGCTCATTTTTGGCATATGCAAAGATAGATTACAACTTTCAGAACAGCTGCACCCCCATGGCTGGGGGAGGTCTAAGGAACACTAATTTAGTTTTTGTCCTAGGAACACAGTTTTAATCTCCTAACCGGTTTTACACAGACACTACAGAATGGAAAACGAAAACACTCCTTCCATAACAGGATGTGCGCTCTTTTCACTAAAAATAAAATATAAACCAAAAAAAAAGGAAACAAATTAAAGACACCCTACTCTTTGGATCCTCCATTCTCTTGTAGTATACATACAAAAATGCCTCTGCTGATTCTAGATAATAATTTAACCCTTTTCTACACTGTAGAGGCTTGCAAACAAGTGCCGGTGGAAAAGGAGCAGTCTAAATACATGCAAGTTGGCAACAAATGATGTATATTCTGGGAGTAACTTGTGGCTTTAGGACCTAAACATTTTATTTTGTAACCTGCTACTTACTATAATACAGGGAACTTCAGCACGAGAAATATTCTTACAAATTCTGTTTAATACACCTGCACCTATCGCAGTGTGAAACTTTAATTGAATTCACATATAATAATATGTTCTAGTGAAGAATACAAACAAAGAAACTGAGTTGGTATTCACAATTAAAGCCAACAAGATTTTAAAGGCTTTTATCAGAAACTTGGCCAAAGACATACAAACTATGAGCAATTGTAGCATAAGGTCAGCTTAAGAAACACTTAAAAAATGTATTTGTCTGTCTCTATAAATTGTAAATCAAATGGAAAAACCCCAAACTAGACCAGAGTTTTTTTACAATATCAACTTGCATAACCCATTATATGTGCTGCTGACTACAAAGGCTTTTGCTTTTTTCCTTATTTTATTTTTTTTTTATTTTTTTTTAGCTGTACAAAGCTTTCAGTTTCTTTGGCAGTAGGAATATATTGGAATTTTACAACTATATAAAATAGTTATTTGCCCAAGAAACAGCACAACATGTTACTGCTTCATGTCATGCATTCAAAACAACAAACAAACAAAAAAGTACACCATCTCATGTGCTGCTAATAAAGATCTTGTTCGGGAGGTCCCTAGAATTCAGTCCTCTCCCACAAAAAATAAAATATATAGTTCTAGAACAAAAAAAATAAAAAATTAAAACCTTCATCAGATCGAAGCTCACAGTATCGACGGCTCTCAGAATACTTTGTCGCAGCAGCTGAAATGTGTACCAAAAAAATCCTCTGTATTGAAGGAGAAAAAAAACAAAAAACCACAAAAACCTTAAATCCCATTGCAGTACTGCTGTTTGTATTTTTGATAATGTATACATACCAAAATGAGTTATTCCGTCTTCTTTTGCAAACATGTTTAATGCTCAATATTATCAAAAATGGCCATTTTCAGTTTTCAAAAAAAGAAACAAAATACACAACTGCTCTATTTGTCCTTTAGTGATGCAGGGCCCACCCGCCATCAGAAAGCTGTAGGCAAGTAGGACCCCACAACACTGAAGGAGTTAAGTCAGGCAGTTTGATTCCCAGTGCTGGTGACAAAAATGTACAGCAAATTAATTTCATTCTTCACAAAGACTGAAAACAAGTTCTCTGGACCGCAAAGATTTAAAAATTAAAAATCCATTTTCACACCGCATCAGCCATTACTAGGCAGCCACCTTGTTGTCCTTCTGAAAAAAAAAGAAAAAAAAAGAAAAATTACAAAATGCAAAGTTAACTGAAATTACTCTAGCATTAACACTTTCCCTGGCAGCGGGACTAAAAGTGAGGGGGGGGGGGACATCTTTTTGAATGTATGTTTTATTTTTCTCATTTGTTTTAAGTTTCATTAACAGGATAAGGGTTATATTTATCAAATATCTGTAAAGAAACGTTTCATATTAAAACAGGTCTTTTTTATTCACTAAACACTTATGATGGTATTCACGAACACAAATGAGTTTTTAGAAGTTTACTGAGGAATTGCAAAATGAAGCTCATAGTAAACAGTCAGCTATGTTTGCAGCTCAGCTGGAACACGGCAGATTCTGTAACGGCTTCATCTCATTGAAGTGGTTATAGTGTCTGGAGTCCCCAGGTGCTCTCCTTGCATTCAGTGTTAAATGTTTTAAATTTTTTTTAATGCTTTACCAGGGTCCCCAGCAACCCATCCCCTCTGTGCTGCTCAGGCTAATGATTAAACATTGAAGATAGGATGACAGCAATCATCCTAATCTTAGCTACACTTCCAGTATGGGCCAGTCTGGTTAGCCAGGGACTCTCATGCAATGTTAAACTGCTCGAAAATAGTTTGAATGGAGAAACAGTGCCAGAGGACTCTAGGACTATAAACAATGCAATGAGCTAAAATAAGAGTGTCCCATTAAATTTACAAAAAAAAACTAATTATTTTAATTTTCTGTCCCCATAACATGTAATTCTGGAACTGCATTTTCATCGGGCTTACTGGTGAATAAATTTAAGTTTAACATTTTATATTAGTATTTGAGATTGTGCTAATGCTACAGAAAGGCTTCAAAAATGCAAATTGACAGCACTAGCCTTTAAATGAATTGTAAGAAATATTATATAAAATGTGAACTCTGTAGAGTTTAAAAAGGCAGGCTTTAGCAGCAGCAGCAGCACATTTTTGTTCAATCCACCAAAATTTGGATTGCACTACTTTGACGTTAAATTGTGATAGGTGTTACTGAATCTTAGAAAAAGTCACTAAATTTGGTCAAGACAAACCCTGTATTCGTAATCTGCAAATTCTCTGCCTCCGCGACTGCTTCTGTAACCGCCTCTGTAACCACGAGGTCCTCCAAAAGAACCAGGCGCTCCTCTTCTTTCACCACGACCTCTTCCACCTCGGTATCCCATGCCGTTGCCTCTGCTACGGAAACCTCCACGCCCTCTGTTAGAACGCAGAGGAACTCCAAATGTCTCTGCATTTAGTCGCCTTTCCTCTGCCCATGTTGGCCTTCGATCTCTGCAAAGTGGGGAAACAAATTTGATTTGTAAAGACTTGCTGCACACAAAAGCCCCATATTTCGATTATTCAGCAGAGGGCTTTTAAATAGGATTTTTTTGTGTGGGGTATGATCAAAATACCACCTCTCACTTCCTTTAAAAATGAAGGACTAAATTACAAAGGGCATTTTTGCAGGATAACACATTCAGAATATCATTAACTTTTATAACTTACACTACTAAAGAAGTTTTACTGAGTATTTTACTACAAATAAGGACTGATGGCAGCGATCCTTTCACAAGCAATTGCAGATTTTATTAACACATTTAAAAAGAGAGTCACTATAAGCATTTGAATTATAGTACCTGGAGTCACCTGGCACTATTCCTCCATTTAGTGGGAAATCGTTTAGCAGTTTAACACTGAATGATAATCCCTGGCTTCACAAAGCCCTATTCCCACTAGTGATGTGGCTAAGGCAGAGATTACAAACTTTCTTCTAACCAGATCAATTCTCTACATGGATGGACATTGTGAGAAGCTGAAAGCAGTCAGCTGACACACTCATCCAATCACAGCAGCCTATAGCATTAGAGATCTATTGCATTGCTTAACCTTTTTTAATGGATACGGATCACCTCTCGAGCGTTGTCACAGCTGCCACAATCTAGATTCTGAGTGTTACACTGGTGTTAACACTGTTTCCTTACTATATTCCATCCAAATCCTATACGACTTATCGGCAAATAATTGTTTCACATTGTTGCACGTGCCACACTTGCTTCAAAGTAAGCAGAACTACTAGAAGGATGGAGCTTCTGCTTACTACACATGCCATTCAACATCCACTATGACAACAGTGTGCACTTTGTCCAAATACTAAAGCTATAAACAATGAATTAAAAAATACACACGTTAAAAAAAAAAAAAAAAAAAAACAAAGGCAAAACTTGCATACAACTTTTTAGCGGTAGAGTTTACACAAGTCAGCCAACTCCAATCACAAGCATTCTATTATGGTCTATGAAATGGTTTTGTTCCATGTGAGCCCGTCAAGCAGGGATTTATGGGATAGGTCCTTTATCGTCCATGAGCAGTTCCACATAGAATGAGTGGAGCTGCTCTATAAACGGATAGCCTTCTGCCATGGCCACAGTTTGGGATATCTGGGATCTCCCCATAAAGAAAAGAGATGCTTCCTATTTGAGCGTCACCGTGCGCAAGCCATACTCACAAGTTAGACAAACAACGGATCTTTCTAACCAAGTAGAGAAAAGTCTTGTCTGTAATCTGAGAAATCTTGACATGACTCAAGCCCATTAAAAGGGACACGCCACTGCTCAAATACAAATCATTGTTTAGTAGATATCCCCAATGAAAACTTGCATGCATTTTATCATTGGGTTATATCTAAAAACAGTTTACTATGGCTGCAGATCTCTTGTCTGCAGCCTTTGCTAACCCTCCCCTTCAAACCCAGCCCAGACTTTCTGTGGCTGACCAATCACAGACGTCACAATGCAGCTTAGTGAGGGCAGTTGCAGCTTCTTGAGTTTAATTTCAACTGAAATCTGCACTTTTGGCAAAATGAAAAAAGAAATTAAAATAAATAGACGACGCACTCTTCACACAAAGCTGAAGTACTTTAGGGGTCTGGAGTATCCCTTTAAGCAAAGTTTTCCAACACCACTCAGCTCTAATAAAAGGACGTAATAATGCAAGACATCCAGGTTTTAAGAATTGTGTAATTTTGGATTTAAAATATTTATATTAATAATAATAATAAATAATTAAAAAAAGAAGCTGAATGCATACATTTCAACTTACTACTGTCAGCATAAGGAAAATTGGATATTCCTTACCTGTTGTCATCACAGGAGATATTATCGAAAAAAGATTTGGTTTTGTCATAGTAGCTGCTTGTTGCACCAACCCCCACTGCCTCTTCTTCCTCGGCATTGCCTTCGCTGTTCTGTGTGTCTACCCCAGAGTCAGCTTTTTCCTCCCCATTGACTGGTTTCTCTGGTTTGTCATCTGAAAGAAAGATAATGTTATAACGTAGAAATCAAGATACTAAAAAAATACTATCAGATTCCAACATTGAAATAAAGAAAGTGGGAGTTTACTTACTACAATTTGTTACATTTCCTACTTAATTCATCCAGGGCAGCTAAACCGGTTGGCTTTACATAATCGAAGGTTAATAGATAACACAGAAGCTGCTTACATTAAATCAGTCTGTCTGATTTATAGAACCTGGTTGTAGAATTGGTCAAGCAGTGTTTGCAGGTTTTACATGGAAGGAGATTGGTGTTGGATCTAGGGAGCTGCAGAAGTTAGGTTTTAGTATGCTTTTGTCACCTTTTAACTTAAGTTTGTTGTGAAATTCTCTGTCAATTTCCTCCTTATTGAACTGTGCGTTTGCACTTTCAAAGTCAAAATCTTTCTCAAACTTCATAGGCCCGTCTCTTCTGATGCCAAACTTCCCACGACCACCCCGATGTCCACCACGTCCCCTCCTGGGCTGAGGAGCACCTGGTCCTGTGAAAAGTGGACCGAGAATATATTAAGGAATGCAACATACACAAGTGATTTTCTAGATTGTAGAAAGAAAGAAAGGGGCTAATCTTTCATTACCTGCCTGTCTCCTATTTGGATCTCTATCATTCCTCAGCTGTTCAGGGTCAGGTTTCAATGCCCCCCGGTGAGAATCAGCTGCAAAAACCAAGATAGATAGACACAGAGCGTGAGGTTGATGCCAGCCCATACGTTGTTCTAGCTCAATACATTAGAGCACATTTACCTTTTCTTTGTTCTGGACTTTCAAGAGCCTTTTGTGTCGTGAGTGGGAGTGATCTGGAGCTAACGGGACTCCTTGCCGTGGCAGCTGCAGTATGGGTTGAAGATGCTACCTGTATGCTCTGCTCAAGTGAAGGACTCTTTCGCAAAGGATCGAATGAAGGACTCGAACGACCTGCAAAGTAGACAAAAGGGAGATCATCTACATACTCTGAACTGAAACCTGCTATTAAAATGAAAATCTTTATATTATACTTCGTGCAAATTAAATTAAATTCAAAAGGCAACACATGAAGATACGTTGCTCATCTTTAGTGTTTGATGGTAAACACTATGGGCCCAGAGGTAGGCCGATCACTGGGGCAGCTTACGTTTATATGTTGTCTAGAAGATCAAGTCTCATTGGACACTTCTCAGTGATCTGCTCCTTTAGGTCTGCCCTTTCTTCTAGCCAATAATGAAATTGTGACTAAGTTACTACTGTATACCAAGTAACTATTTAGTGAGACATGGGTGGAGACTGGGTGCCTACAGTGTCCCTTTAAATCTGGTTAAAAAATACAATGATTGATACTGCACTCAAAGATAAGAATATAAGGATTGTATTTAATAAATAGTTAATCTGATATTGAGTAAATAGTGAATTTCATAAGTATCCAATTACGTATATACAAAGACTATATATATAAATTGTACAAAGATAGTAGATAACACTCTAAAGTGATAAATCCCATAAATGCAAGTGCAATTTCATGTTCCTTTTTTTCTCTATTTTCTATCTATTTTTTCTACTATTTTTTCAAGTGTACACATTGAGTTAAT
This sequence comes from Pelobates fuscus, assembly GCF_036172605.1. Classification (NCBI taxonomy): domain Eukaryota; kingdom Metazoa; phylum Chordata; class Amphibia; order Anura; family Pelobatidae; genus Pelobates; species Pelobates fuscus. Next base: position 14,693,360 of record NC_086328.1, read on the forward strand.
ACGGTAGACAATCCCTACCATTATTCGGTCAAATATTGTATATATGAAATTTTTCTAAATGAGACTGCAGAACTATTTGTTTAACACTTATTTATATATCAGCTCTTGCCATGATCATCTTCTTACATGAAATTGCACTTGCATTTATGGGATTTATCACTTTAGAGTGTTATCTACTATCTTTGTACAATTTATGTATATAGTCTTTGTATATACGCAATTGGATACTTATGAAATTCACTATTTACTCAATATCAGATTAACTATTTATTAAATACAATCCTTATATTCTTATCTTTGAGTGCAGTATCAATCATTGTATTTTTTGACTATTAGGAGGTTTTTGGGCCACCCTGATACTTTGCACCATAACATAGATAAAAGAGTGCCTGTATGCATGATTTTTTTTTTTTAAATCTGGTTAATCCACTATGGGCAAAAAAAAATAAAAAAATTCTTAAAACAACTCGGTACCAAACTATAACCTGTGATTTGCTGATCACGTACACACTTTCCATTTGGGAGGAAAGATTAAAAGATGCTTGGAATACTGTTAACAGTTCTGGGTGCCTAATATATCCAGCTTTTGAAGGGCTGCACAGTCATTTTCTGATGACAGCCACTCAGGGCTTTTTTGTTTTCTTTTTCAAAGGGACAAGTCTATTCAAGTAAATAAATAAAATGTAGCTCACTAACCTTGAGATATCTGAGTTTTCAGGGTCCTTGGTTCTTGTGCAAAGGATGCCCCAACAGTATTACTTTGTGGTAACGGAGCACTGCTAGTAGTTTCTGTGCCAAATGATGCCAGAGAGCTTCCTGCATTTGAGAGAATTTAAATGGTCAATGTGGGTTTCTATGCTATGAGCGGCAATCATGGAAAACAACTGAATATGACAGAGAGACAGAGAGACAGAGAGACAGAGAGACAGAGAGACAGAGAGACAGAGAGACAGAGAGACAGAGAGACAGAGAGACAGAGAGACAGAGAGACAGAGAGACAGAGAGACAGAGAGACAGAGAGACAGAGAGACAGAGAGACAGAGAGACAGAGAGACAGAGAGACAGAGAGACAGAGAGACAGAGAGACAGAGAGACAGAGAGACAGAGAGACTGTTTTTTTTCCCCAAACTATATTAAGGGGGATAAAGGGGAAAAAATGTTTAAATCAAAAATACTAGACTAAATAAGTCACCTGTAAAAGAGAAAGACCACAGTAAGCCCAAGTTGTTTATGTAGATTAGGAAAACGCAATATGCAACTGTGAAAACTATGACCAAAACCACTGCCAAGTTATGTTTGTGAAGCTTATAAGTTGGTAATGGCTTTGAAAAGCATAGGCTTAAAACACAGATGGAAAATATACTTATAGAATAGTCAAAATTACACAATATAATTCATACATTTATCGGGGAAAAAAAATCCTCTTTTCTTGCTATACATTTTGGCAGTCCCATCTAACCCCATCTACCACTGAATGAATTTTGCAATTTACAGAAACTGGGATGAGAAAAATAAATAAAATAAAAATAAAACATACCAACTCCCACAGCACCAAACTGCTGTCCAACAAGAGGACTGGGACTGAACTGGCTGTATGCCGGCATTCTGCCAAAGGGCCCATAAGAGCTCACCGGCTGGAATGAGGAAGTTGAAGGGGAACCTAGTGAAGACTACAGAGAAGATGCATGTTACACACACAGAAGTTCCTTGCACAGTACAATAATATAGCTAGGATATAGTTTTTTTTTTTTTAATTTCAACTTTATTTAAAATTTCTCCCACAACATTATTCAACGCTTTTCTATGGGGATTTCAGTGATGCTGGAAGTCCTCATGCATAGTGTGAGGACGTCCAGCGTCGTCTAGGTGACCGAGAGTCGCCTATCCACCTGGAAGTCCCTCTAGTGGCTATCTGGTAGGGTTAACCCAAGCAGGTAATTATTGTACTTTATAAAAACTGCAATAATTACATGCTCAGAGTTAAGGTTGATGGGAGCTTGCACTCAGACCACTTCAATGAGCTGAAGTGGTCTGGGTGCCTACAGTGACCCTATTTTTTTTAGTAAATGTCATAAAATATCAACCAGTCACCTGGACAATAGCTGGGTCCTGAGGAAGCGAGCATTGGGGTTTTGGAGGCTCACAAACTGTTAGGTCCTTAATATCACTCCCACGAAATATGATATATTCAAAAATTTCATCGCGAGGAGGTATAGGTCGCTCTGTTGGTCGATCCTCTGTTCCAAATGAACGAACTAAAAAAAAAAAAAAAAAAAAAGAATTTATAATCAACATAACATTCAGATCATTAGCTCCTTAACCACACAAATTATCAAAAGCATTTCCTGAGTCCAAGTTAGTCAATTTTAATATAGGATATCATTATATGACACCTATAAGCTTAAGCCTTGGAATCAAGATAAATTCTATCATAAAACACAGACATGCAACAGTCATGTGTATATCCTCATTGTGTAAGGAGTAAAGGTGAAAGCAAACAATGTGTCCAGGGTGATGTCCATGGAATGATAAAACAGTCCAACACATTTAACATTCATAATGTAATAAACATAGCTGCCATCACAGAGATGGCCAAAAAATGGTTTACAGCACGACTGGCCAGAAGACACCCCCGCCTCCCCCCCCATTAATGCTTTCTTATGGGGTTTTGTTTGACACCGAGTGTCCACGTGCAAAGAGTAAGGACTTGAGCGTTGTTTCAGGGAGTCAAACTTTGTGGAACTGCAGGAAGCGCCTCTGGTGGATCTTTGGGAGACCGCCACTAGATGCAGTCTATGTAAACATTGCTAGGCTAATGGGGACAGGGACACTGCACCAAGATCACTTCAATCAGATGAAGTGGTTTGGATTCCTATAGTGTCCCTTTCTATGTCAACACACACAACACAAAGAGACTAAAAATGTTCCATAACATGACAGCACAAAGCATCCATCTGTGACTAAAGTACTCTTGGGCTTTTGCACGCAAACAGAACACGTGGCAATTGTACTGGGAAGGCTAATACAAAGAAACTGACACAGGACAAAGGAATAGGATTCAATAACAAGGAAAGTCACGTTCCCCCACGTCTTTCATTAAATCCACTAATATTTCAGAGGCTGTAGTTTTAGAATTACAGTTCTCCAAAGAGATGTTCATGAAGAGAATACAAGCCACACAAAAGTGTACTGTATGTCTCTCCGCAGTGGAAGAACCCCCCCTCTCCCAATCTCCACATAATGCTTTTAAACTTTACATTTCATTTTCAATGACAGAAGTACAGTTGTTTAAAGGGACACTATTATTCACCAGAACCATTACAGCTTAATGTAGTGGTTCTTGTGTCTATATCCTGTCCCTGCAGGCTTTTCAATGTAGACATTGCCTTTTCAGAGGCAGTGTTTATTTTGCTGCCTAGTAACACCTCTAGCGACAGTCACTCACATGGGCAGTAGAGGTGATTCCTAGTCCAGTATCTCAACTCTGCAATGAGGCACAAAATCTTCCCCATAGAGGTATATTGATTATATATGCATCCATCTCTATGAGGAGATGTTGACGTGTGCAGTGAAGAATTTTACCGCGCATGTGTAATAACCTCCCAATGCTTTCCTATGGGAAAGCATTCGCTTGGTTGAGATCATCAAAGATGAATAATCTCAGCCATGACGACACAGGTAGAGCGTGGAAAAAATGACAAGTAAACACCTTTTCCCATGCAAAGGTCACTCATGCCAGTCAGCTAAACAGACACATTTTCTCATACACTCACAACTTATGTATTTTTTTCTCCCTGAGCCCCTTGTCTTCTCCATGCTTCCCAGGTCGGCCACCTCCATACACCACGGGCTGACAAATTCTCAGAAACATTTTAAAATAAATCTATTTTTCATTTTGCAATGCCCTCTTGGCAATTAGCAACTAGGTCCCTCAGCCCGCCTTTATAAACCTGTATACCAGGAATCCAGTGCCACCCGAAACTCCACACTCCAATTTACAATGGTCGGTTCAACGCCTCTGCATTCTCTCGAGAGGCATTTGTTTGGACCATTTACCTTGGCTCAAAGCGTGCATGCTATGAGCAGGGAGGGAGTGGAGGGTGAACATAGGGTTGAATTTACAAATTTCAAAACAAACAGGCTGGGGAAGAAAGGGGGAGCTTGTAAAGGCTGCAGACAAGAGATTTACAGCTTTTGCAAGCGATTTTTAGATATATCACCAATGAAAAAAGTTATACAAATACATTTTTTAATTTGGGGGGTATCAATTAAACATTTATTTTTGCTATTTAAGCCATAGAGTCTCTTAAGTCTCTTCCCAAAGGTCTGCCCCCACAAAATCAAATCTCTTCACCAACCGTCAGTTCTCCCACCCATAAACACTCAGGTCCCCCCCTTCAGTAAGTGATAGACAGACAATGATAGATACTCATATCTCTCATAAGCACTGTCCCCATATTCCACACACACCATCAGAACTCAAGTTTGTTAATTTATTTTTATATTTTTAACAACACAAGTGTCTCCATAGTTTCAGTTCTGACTATTGGAACCAGAGTAAGCCCCACACGCACTGGAGTCTACCCCCACAATAGGCATTCAAGTATGTAAGAATATGGTCAGTCTCCACACAGTCTGACCACCAGCACAGACACTTATCAAACTCATTACACAGTCATGTCATCAGCACGGGAGCACTGAGAATCTCTGCACACAAACACAGGTTTTCTTTGCACAGGTATGATTCCATAGAGACCGCCCCCCCCCCATAGACACAGGGAACCTCTCCATATAGACAGCCCCCCACCCCCATAGACACAGGGTACCTCTCCATATAGACAGCCCCCCCCCCCCCCCTAGACACAGGGTACCTCTCCATATAGACAGGCCACCCCCATAGGCACAGGGTACCTCTCCATATAGACAGGCCACCCCCATAGGCACAGGGTACCTCTCCGTATAGACAGGCCACCCCCATAGGCACAGGGTACCTCTCCGTATAGACAGGCCACCCCCATAGGCACAGGGTACCTCTCCGTATAGACAGGCCACCCCCATAGGCACAGGGTACCTCTCCGTATAGACAGGCCACCCCCATAGGCACAGGGTACCTCTCCGTATAGACAGGCCACCCCCATAGGCACAGGGTACCTCTCCGTATAGACAGGCCACCCCCATAGGCACAGGGTACCTCTCCGTATAGACAGGCCACCCCCATAGGCACAGGGTACCTCTCCGTATAGACAGGCCACCCCCATAGGCACAGGGTACCTCTCCATACAGACAGGCCGCCCACATAGGCACAGGGTACCTCTCCATACAGACAGGCCGCCCACATAGGCACAGGGTACCTCTCCATACAGACAGCCCCCTCCCCCCCCCCCAATAGGCACAGGGTACCTCTCCATACAGACAGGCTCCCCCCATAGGCACAGGGTACCTCTCCATACAGACAGGCTCCCCCCATAGGCACAGGGTACCTCTCCATACAGACAGGCTCCCCCCATAGGCACAGGGTACCTCTCCATACAGACAGGCTCCCCCCATAGGCACAGGGTACCTCTCCATACAGACAGGCTCCCCCCATAGGCACAGGGTACCTCTCCATACAGACAGGCCACCCCATAGGCACAGGGTACCTCTCCATACAGACAGGCCACCCCATAGGCACAGGGTACCTCTCCATACAGACAGGCTCCCCCCATAGGCACAGGGTACCTCTCCATACAGACAGGCTTCCCCCAAAGGCACAGGGTACCTCTCCATACAGACAGGCTCCCCCCATAGTCACAGGGTACCTCTCCATACAGACAGGCTCCCCCCATAGTCACAGGGTACCTCTCCATACAGACAGGCTCCCCCCATAGTCACAGGGTACCTCTCCATACAGACAGGCTCCCCCCATAGGCACAGGGTACCTCTCCATACAGACAGCCCACCTCCCCCCATAGGCAAAGGGTACTTCTCCATACAGACAGCCCCCCCCCCCCCCCATAGGCACAGGGTACCTCTCCATACAGACAGGCTCCCCCCCATAGGCACAGGGTACCTCTCCATACAGACAGGCTTCCCCCAAAGGCACAGGGTACCTCTCCATACAGACAGGCTCCCCCCAAAGGCACAGGGTACCTCTCCATACAGACAGGCTCCCCCCAAAGGCACAGGGTACCTCTCCATACAGACAGGCTCCCCCCAAAGGCACAGGGTACCTCTCCATACAGACAGGCTCCCCCCAAAGGCACAGGGTACCTCTCCATACAGACAGGCTCCCCCCAAAGGCACAGGGTACCTCTCCATACAGACAGGCTTCCCCATAGGCACAGGGTACCTCTCCATACAGACAGGCTCCCCCCATAGTCACAGGGTACCTCTCCATACAGACAGGCTCCCCCCATAGGCACAGGGTACCTCTCCATACAGACAGCCCACCTCCCCCCATAGGCAAAGGGTACTTCTCCATACAGACAGCCCCCCCCAGGCACAGGGTACCTCTCCATACAGACAGGCTCCCCCCCATAGGCACAGGGTACCTCTCCATACAGACAGGCTTCCCCCAAAGGCACAGGGTGCCTCTCCATACAGACAGGCTCCCCCCAAAGGCACAGGGTACCTCTCCATACAGACAGGCTCCCCCCAAAGGCACAGGGTACCTCTCCATACAGACAGGCTCCCCCCAAAGGCACAGGGTACCTCTCCATACAGACAGGCTCCCCCCAAAGGCACAGGGTACCTCTCCATACAGACAGGCTCCCCCATAGGCACAGGGTACCTCTCCATACAGACAGGCTCCCCCCATAGGCACAGGGTACCTCTCCATACAGACAGGCTCCCCCTAGGCACAGGGTACCTCTCCATACAGACAGGCTCCCCCCTAGGCACAGGGTACCTCTCCATACAGACAGGCTCCCCCCAAAGGCACAGGGTACCTCTCCGTACAGACAGGCTCCCCCCAAAGGCACAGGGTACCTCTCCATACAGACAGGCTCCCCCCAAAGGCACAGGGTACCTCTCCATACAGACAGGCTCCCCCCAAAGGCACAGGGTACCTCTCCATACAGACAGGCTCCCCCCAAAGGCACAGGGTACCTCTCCATACAGACAGGCTCCCCCCAAAGGCACAGGGTACCTCTCCATACAGACAGGCTCCCCCATAGGCACTGGGTACCTCTCCATACAGACAGGCTCCCCCCATAGGCACAGGGTACCTCTCCATACAGACAGGCTCCCCCCATAGGCACAGGGTACCTCTCCATATAGACAGCCCCCCCCATAGGCACAAGGTACCTCTCCATACAGACAGCCCCCCCCATAGGCACAAGGTACCTCTCCATACAGACAGCCCCCCCCCCATAGGCACAGGGTACCTCTCCATACAGACTGCCCCCCCCCCCCATAGGCACAGGGTACCTCTCCATACAGACAGCCCCCCCCCCCCCCCCCCCCCCATAGGCACAGGGTACCTCTCCATACAGACAGCCCCCCCCATAGGCACAGGGTACCTCTCCATACAGACAGCCTGTCCCACATACACTCAGGATCTCCTATCAATCTCCCTCCATGGACCCCCAGTCTCCCCGGACATTAACCCAGCCCCCCCCTCCATAATGAAGGTTCAATTCTCCCCCCGAACCGCCTCCATCTTTGTTGTTGTCACCATGAAGGCCGGCCCTGGTTCTCTGTATCCGGACACACAGCCCCCCTCTCCCTCTGTCCCCGGTCCCCCCCTCTCCAGGCCGCAGCCCCGGGCTCGCCTTACCCTTGGCCAGGGCCACGGTGGAGTTCTCGGTGTCGATGGTGTACAGAATGCCCTCATATCGGATCTCAGCCTTGGAGATCAGGCTGATCTTGCTGCCGATGTACGGAGTGCCCCCGCTCATGGTGTCTCCCGGGCCGGATGGATGCGGATTGCGGGGCCCCGGGTCCTCCCTTCCTCCCTGGATTCCTGCCTGCGTTCGCCGTCAAGGGCCTAGACTAACATGGCCGCCACTGCCTTCATGTTCTCCCGCTAGGGACGCCGGGAGGATAATCTCGCGAGATTCGACGCCTGGCTGGCAAAGGCTATATCCGTGTGCCAACCACAGCTCTTAAAGGAGACCTGACCTACTTCCGGTCAGATTGTCTCTAACAACAAAGAACATACAGCCTCTACTCTGGCCAAAGGCTGTTCCACATGGATTTGCTTCTTTTTTTTATTTATTTTTTATAATTTTTTTTTTTTTTAATTCTGTTTATCTGTGCATAAAAAATAACCAATACATTAAAGGGACACTATAGTCACCTGAACAACTTTAGCTTCATGAAGCAGTTTTGGTGTATAGAACATGCCCCTGCAGCCTCACTGCTCAATCCTCTGCCATTTAGGAGTTAAATCCCTTTGTTTATGAACCCTAGTCACACCTCCCTGCATGTGACTTGCACAGCCTTCCATAAACACTTCCTGTAAAGAGAGCCCTATTAAGACTTTCTTTTTTGCAAGTTCTGTTTAATTAAGATTTTCTTATCCCCTGCTATGTAAATAGCTTGCTAGACCCTGCAATAGTCTCCTGTTTGTGATTAAAGTTCAATTTAGAGATTGAGATACAATTATTTAAGGTAAATTACATCTGTTTGAAAGTGAAACCAGTTTTTTTTTTCCATGCAGGCTCTGTCAATCATAGCCAGGGGAGGTGTGGCTAGGGCTGCATAATCAGAAACAAAGTGATTTAACTCCTAAATGACAGTGAATTGAGCAGTGAAATTGCAAGGGAATGATTTATACACTAAAACTGCTTTATTTAGCTAAAGTAATTTAGGTGACTATAGTGTTCATTTAACAAAAAGCAGAGAGTGAGCAAAGTTGGGCATAATTTTGCTGAATTGCAGGATTTTTCAGAACACACATTTGAATGCTTCTTCCTGAGATTGTGCAATGTCATTAGCATTGATATGCCACAGGATTGAACATTAACCATGAAGTTTAAATTGGATTTATTTCTACAGTATGTAGATGATGCATACCTCCCATGTGTCCCGGATCCAACAAAACAGTCCCGATTTGACTCTTGTTCTACTAGGCAAGGTTAATTTACGGAGAGAGCGCACATTGTGCTATAAAACACACTTGTGGTGGCACACCGCTTTGCCAGAGCATTTCTTCCGAGATGAGTACAGAACGCTACACAGGCCGTCCTGATTGGCAAGCTTTGAGCACTGCCTGCCAAACCCAGGTATTTAGGCAATGGAATGACCTGTGCCTATGGGGGGCTGTCTAATTTTCATGGCTTCTGCATGCCATCATTGGACAAAAATGTGCCTGTAGTGTGCACCACCATTACAACTTCAGCCTTTCTCAGCCTGTTCAGGACAAACTGGGCACAGAGTGTTAAAGCGACACAATAGTCACAAAACCAACGCTAGCTTAATGAAGCAGTTTTGGTGTATACTTCATGCCTCTGTAGTCTCACTGCTCTTTTCTCTGTCATTTAGGAATTAAATCACGTTTGTTTCTGTTTATGCAGCACTAGCCACATCTCCCCTGGCTGTGACTGGCAAAGACTTCATGAAAACATGGCTTCATTTTCAATCAGATGTTAATTTACTTTAGATGTTTGTATCTCCTGCTCTGTAAATTGAACTTTAATAACACACAGGAGGCTCTTATAGAGTCTAGAAGGCAGGTGATAAGAAATTCTAAATTAAACAGAATTAGTAATTAAGAAAGTGTAAACATTACATCACTCTTTACAGGAAGTGTTTAGGAAGACTGTGTAAGTCACATGCATGAGGTGTGACTAGGGATGTATAAACAAAGTGATTTAACTCCTAGACAGCCACTAGAGGACACTTCCGTGTTCATAGAACATGAAAAGTGTGTTATACGACGCTGGACATCCTCACACTATGTGAGGACCTCCAGCGTCGCTGAAATCCCCATAGGAAAGCATTGAAAGCAATGAGGGGTGGGAGGGAGAGGGGCACTAGAGGGTCCTGCAGTGCCAGGAAAACAGATGTGTTTTCCTGGCACTGGAGAGTCCCTTTAAGGAGGCTTAAATATTAGATCTCTCTTTACAGGAAGTATTTCTGAGGGCTTTGCAAGTCACATACAGGAAGGTGTGAATAGGGTTGAATAAACAAATTGATGTAATTCCTAATGGCAGAGAACTGAGCAGTGAAACTGCATGGGCATGATCTATAAACCAAAACTGCTTCATAAAGCAAAAGTTGTTTTGGTGGAACCGTGCCTAGTGTCCTTTTAACTAATCTGTTAAAACCCCTTCAGCAGCTTACCTTATTCCAGCGCCGAGCTGGCTCCCTTGGCGCTGGTGACCTCTCCTCCCCGCCGACGTCAGCTCCCTCTGCCGACGTCAGCGGAGCCGAATGCGCATGCGTGGCAAGTGCCGCGTGCGCATTCAAGCTGTCAATAAGACGCTCTGCGTGAAGGAGGCATAATATGCCTCCAGCGTCGCAGATGCGCCTCTGGTGGCTGTCCGGAAGACAGCCACTAGAGGCTAGCTTAACCCCAAATGTAAACATAGCAGTTTCTCTAAAACCTGAGGGACATTGCACCCAGACCACTTCCTTGAGCTAAAGTGGTCTGGGTGACTATAGTGTCCCTTTAAATTTTTTTGTTCCTTCTCATTGTGCTGTGTCTGGGATAATGTGCACATGTGCGTCAAAAACGTAAGGCTGCATTATCCCTCTCGTTTGCTTTTTTGTAGTATACAGAATTGATGCTGCAGTGTTTCCTTTACATGAGGTGTTGAACAATTGGCTATATTTATTTTAAATTACCTTGATGAGTTCTCCTGGCTTTTTCCCCCACAAAATTCAAGATTTCTGTTAACAGACTCCATGTCTTAGTATTCTGAATCCCTCCTTCCCATGGTATACAAAAACCCGCGCACAGATGAACCCGGCTTCCCAGCATCATACATCCATCCAAATAATTTGTCTTTTTACAATATTTTTTTCTGATTGCTGTCTATTCTCTATTGTCATTTTGCCAACAAGCAATGGACTCTCATCAGTTTGTGCTCTTGGAACTCTACCGAAACTGCACTTATCAAAGTAACTTAGGATTTAAAAAGGTTTAGCACCATAACCACAACAGTTATGTACATTGGTTATGGTGTTCTATGAGGGCCATCCCACATTTTCTTGTTATGCTGTTTTGGAATGGTTTGGGGGGGAAAGGGGGATCTCCCTAGTACCCATACATTGTCCCCTGCATCTCCACTGATAATACAGAATTTTTATTTGTTGATTATCAGAATCAATTCCAGCCAATCTAGACAGCGATGATAGGCTAAGAGCACTGGGATGGGTTAGGTACATTATAGATGACAACAGGACTGGTTTTTAGTGATAGTAATCTATTATGATCAGAGAACGCAATTAGCTAAAGAATTAAAATATAAACAATAAAAAAAATCTGCACTGTTTACTACGCTACACACAGATCCCTTTAAGTAAAATGTTAACAAAGGAAATTTTCTCTAATGTCTAACTCCTTAGACGACAGCCCCACAGTGTAAGTCTTTGCCTAAATGGTCTATGACGGGTTCTATTACTGTAAATGGCAGTCGTTTAGTGACCTGAATGACTAGCGAAATTAAAATATCATTCCTTTCAAAGCAATCGCAAAACACACTGTGCCATAAGGGTGATTTTATTTCTTTATTTAAAACCAGATGCACAAAATAATCCACAAACAACATCAGTACGCTCCATTAAATAAAAATGATTTTTTTTATTATAGAAAGAGAACTGTATTGAAAGGAACCTAATATCCTGCAACTTGAACAATCGTTGTATTTATGCAAGCAATAATGACAGATATTTTGTATTTTCTACGGAAAACTTTTGCGGTTTTCCCCCATGTTTTATGTGCATGTCGTTCTCTCTCTCTCTCTATATATATATTGGTGTTGGTTCGAAGTGGAGTTGCTCTTTAAAACTGTCTGTTTTACATGCTGTGCATGAAATGGTCTGTAGCAACTGAAGTGTCTTGCAGCAAACATTTAATTGACAGAACTTTTTTTTTCCCCAAATTGCCGTGTTCCTCCATCCTGTCAAAATTTGAGGGGCTGTCACTTTAACTGCCTTTGTATTTTTGGAATTTGCCATTGGGTAAGAAAATAAATAACAGCCCTTTTAGCTATTATTAAGTTTGAAAAGCAACATCTTCAATAATTTAATTCATCTCAGTCATCTAAGATTTAGACAAATTGATATTGGATCTGGACCATACACATACAAACAAATCATTCTTACGGATGACAGAAACTATATATACACACACAACAAGGCAGAATTATACTTGGAATATAATGAAACAGTTTTAAATTAATCAGCCGCAATTTGTAGAAGCAAAATGGGACAATTTCATATATATATACATTTCAATTTTAAAGGGACACTCCACTGCCCAAATAAAAAACAAATCATTAAAAATTACAGTTTAATAGATAATGCCCTGTGAAAATATGCGTGAATTGAATTAAGATATTTTTTCATTGGGTGTATATTTACATAGGGAGGAGTGGTGGTTGTTTAATTATCATATTTATTACTAGATAGGGATCGACCGATAATCGGGTTTGCCGATATTATTGGCCGATATTCAGATTTTTTGTAAAGGAATGAGTGGGCCCGCGTGTCTTTAAGGTGGCACAAGCGGCCGCCTTAGGACGCACCGGCCCGGGGGGGTGCTAGATCAGAGTGACTGGCAGGAGGTGGGCTCTCAGCGCTCCCTCCTAACAGGCACTCTGTGAAGCGTGGCAGAGCGGAGCAGTGCGCACCGCGGTACAAGAACTTATGTTTTCTGTAACTGACCGGACTGATAGGCAGTGCTCACTGAGAGAGCACTTCCCGTCAGTCTGGCCTGGTACAGAAGACTGAATCTCCTGTACCACGGTGCGCACTGCTCTGCTTGGCCACGCAACCAGGAGACACGCCGGAGAGTGGGGACCATGGAGGGGAGAGAGGGGCCCTAAGGGAATGGGGGGGCACTATGGGGGAGGGAGGCGGTAAGGAACACTATAGGACAGGGGGGATGGAAAGGAACACTATGGGACAGGGAAGGTGGGTGAAGAACACTATGGGACGGGGGGGGGACAGTATGGGACAGGGGAGGGGGGGTGAAGAACACTATGGGACAGGGGAGAGGGTTGAAGAACACTATAGAACAGGGAAGAGGGGTGAAGAATACTAGGGAAGAGAGAGGAATATTAAGGGAGGAGACTAAGGTACAGGGGAGGGAAGGGAAAAGGAACACTTGGGTAGGGGGGGACCACTAAAAGAAAATGGAGAGGAACAGGGGAATGGGGGGGGGGGCGCAAAACGATAGGTAAGAGGTGGGGAGGAGGGGAGTTCCTACAGCACCTATTTACACACAAACATACTGCATCCACTACACAAATACACACACTGAATCCACTACCCACACTACATCCACTACACAAACACACACACACACTGAATCCACTACACAAACACTGCATCCACTACACAAGCACACACACACACTGCATTTACTAATCAAATACTCTCACTGCATCCACTACCCACACATATAAATATTCTTAAAAAAAATAAAAAAAAATCTGACTGGCATGTATATTTTGTGCATTTACCACTTAATAAAAAAAGATTTGCAAAAAAAAAAAAATATGGTAAATATACAGAATATCGGTAAGCTATCGGCTATCTGCCTGAAAGTTCACAGATTATCGGTATCGGCTCTAAAAAATCAATATTGGTCGATCCCTATTACTAGACACCGCACTGCTACTGCATACCAAGTGGCTGTGGTCCAGGTGTTTGCTCGCAACCTAAGCAAACTACCACCACAATGTGAATGTTTTTTTTTTTTTGTTTTTTTTTGTAAATATATTTTTATTGTTTCATTCGCAAAAAATATACGTTCCACATCACTATGGCTGTAAATTGTGAGACTCGCAGGTCTCCATTGACTCACTGAACGTAATACAAGTATATATCATCCATTTAACTATGAACTGTGAGACACGCAGGTCTCCATTGGCAAATACAGTATGTAGTCATGCGTACTACTTCAGATTAGCTTTGAACTGTGAGATACGCAGATCTCCATTGGCATATTCATTGCGTAGACATGTACATAACCTCAAATTAGCCTGTTAAATGTGCATCCCTGGGTGTAATATGTGTTTGTACGGATGTGGGGTGTGGGTCTTGTGTAACAGAGCGTCAACTGAGGTCCGAAGCCCCCCGTGTGGTGGATTCCGTTTGATGGTTGGGCCGTGCTAGAGGGTGTCAGTAGCGGTTGTCGTGGCCAACAACGTTTGCGTGGTCGTTAGTGGATGTGGGTTCTCAGGTCCCGTGTGCTACGTGGACCCGCCGGTCCCTCCTTGACCCTGTGCGGTACTATTAAGGGTCGTTACCCCCTGGTCGTGCGTGGTCAGTGTCGTATCAGTCTCTACCGTCCCTGTGGTCCGTCCCGTCCGTGTCCTAGTAGGTAGTCTATTTCCGGTTCTGATCCCCTGCGTGTGCGTCACGGCATGGCAGGGAGGTGTTATATGGGCTACCCCGGTCCTCCGCGATCCCCGAGGCCCAGGCAGGGTATGCCCCCCCCCGGGTGTCGCGGGCCGCGGGTGACCAGTGGGCCAGTCAAAGGTTATGGGTTATGGCGGGGGGGTGTCAGGCGGGCTAGGTCAGTCAGCGTCTGGGTCCTCAGATCGTCTTGGTACAGTCCCATCCCCGGGTTCGCGTTCCGCCCAGAAATTTGGAGTTGTCGCTCTCAGCAGCCAGTGCGTCCATGTGTTGAGATAAGTCTGGTATGTGTTGTTTGCGGTGGCGTGGAGTTCTTGCAGAGATCTTAGTTCCTCCATTTGAGTGAACCACGCCCCCAACGGGGGTGTGTTCTCTTTTTTCCAGTGTTGTGGGATGACTGTTTTGGCTATGTTAAGGATACGAATTGTCATTGATCGTTTGTATGCGGATCGAGTGGTTTTAGTGTGATGTAGTAGCATTTCGGCCGGGCCGAAAGGTGGTGGGTCGTCTGAAAATTGCCTAATGATTTTGTGTATGGTCTTCCAATACTGGGTTATCTTGTTACATTCCCACCAGATGTGCAGGTGCGTGCCCCTTTCCGTGCCGCATCTCCAGCACTCTGGGGGACAGTCAGGGATACGCATGCTCAATGCGGCGGGCGTGCAGTACCAGTGAGTGAGCAGTTTGTACGCTGTTTCTTGGGTCTTACTAAAAGTGGAGCAGTGGTGCGTCAAGTAGCATATTTTTTCCCATTCCGCGTTACTGAATGTGCGTCCCAGTGCTGCCTCCCATTTTCCCATAAAGCTAGGCTGTGCAGTCTGCGTTCGTGTCAGGAGTGAGGTGTACATGAGGGATACTCCGTGTGTCAGCGGGTCTGAGGTCAGACAATGGTCTTCGAAGTATGTGGGGGCTCTTGTCAGTGCGGGCCCCTGCGGGAGCGTCGCGGTGTATGTCTGGATCTGTTTATACTTGAGGCGCGTCAAGAGGTTGTGTTCCCCTTCCCCTCCTAGGTCCCTTAGTGTTTTTAGTCCGCTCGTCTTGTAGACGTGTTTGAGTCTAGGTAGTGGGTCAGGTATGAGGGATTTGAACGCTCTAGGGTCCAGTCCAGGGGGGAAGCTCGGGTTGTGTATCAGGGGGAGCAGGGGCGATGGGTACGGTGATAGGTCGTGTTTCCCTTTAGAGTTGTGCCACTCCTGCAGAGTCGCTTTTATGTATGGGGAGCATTTCTTGTTCTCGTTCCTTATCCCTGGGGGCAGCCAAGGTAGTGTTGAGATTGGGGCACCTGCGTCGTGTTCCTCTGCCTGTTTCCATTGTTTCTGGACCCCCGGTTTGGTCCATTCTATTATCCTAAGAAGGTGGCAAGCTCTGTAATAGAGGGTGAAGTCTGGTAAGGCCAGGCCACCTCTGTCCTTCGGCTGTGTCAGTAGTGTGTGTCTAAGTCTCGGCCGCTTCCCGTTCCAGACGTATCTGCCCAGGGCTGTGCGGAGTGTGGTAAAGAACGTGCGAGGGATCGTGATGGGGATGGTTTGTAGGAGGTATAGGAGGCGGGGGAGGAAATTCATTTTAACTACCTGTATCCTACCTAGCCACGAGATGTGGGGGTGTGCCCATTCCTGTAGTTCAGTGCGGAACCGTGTGTGCATCGCGTCGAAATTTTCCCTGAGTATGTCCCCTGCTTTTCGTGTGAGCCAAATACCCAAGTATTTAATTTTATGTGTAGCCCACTGGAATGTGTATTGGTGGCGCATCTGTGTCGCCCTGTGTTCCGGGATGTCGATGTTCAGTATGTATGATTTCGCAAGGTTTATTTTGAAGTTGGAGATCTTCCCAAAGTCCCGAAAGGCTTTCAGAATATTGGGAAGGGATACTTCCGGGTTTGTTACATAGAAAAGCAGGTCATCTGCATACGCTGCTACTTTATGGTGGTTCATCCCTGCCTGGACTCCCATTATGTCGGGGTTATCCCTAATCGATACCATGAGTGGTTCGAGAGCCAGGACGAAGAGTAACGGGGAGAGAGGGCATCCCTGTCGGGTACCATTGAGAATGTCAAATGGCGCTGATAGCGCCCCGTTGATTATCACTTGGGCTGAGGGTTGTGAGTAGAGAGCTGTTATCCACCCCATGATACCCGGGCCTAGGCCGGCGTGTGTCAGTGTCCGGAACAGATAGTTCCAGTTGACTCTGTCGAAGGCCTTCTCCGCGTCTGTCGACAGCAGGAGAAGGTTGCTTCTTTTGCGTTTGTCTCCGTGTATCAGCGTGAGGGTGCGTATAGTGTTATCCCTGGCCTCTCTCCCCGTCACGAATCCCACCTGGTCCGGGTGTACCAGTGTGGGTATGTGTGCCTGCAGTCTCGTGGCTAATATTTTAGCTAGTAATTTAAGGTCGCAGTTTATGAGGGATATGGGTCGATAACTCCCGCAGTGTTCTACATCTTTGCCCTCCTTAGGGAGGATGGTGATATGGGCCGCCAGTGTTTGCTTGGGGAAGCAGTGTCCCTCCCTTATGGCATTAAACGCCTCAACCAGGGGGGCGTACAGTATGTCGGCATATGCCTTATAGTAGCACAGCGGGAGACCGTCAGGGCCCGGGCTTTTGCCTGGTGCCGTCCGTTTGATAGCCGCGGCTAGCTCCACTTGTGTGATTGTTTCGTCAAGTAAGGTTGCCGTGTCCCGGTCTAGTGTGGGTATAGTGTGGTTGGCAAGGTAATTATCAATTGCTTCCGACAGTCGCGTGGTTGCCTGTGTTGATGTCGGGCTCGGGAGTGCGTACAGGTCGGCATAGTACGACCTGATTACTTCCTGTATCCTGGCGGGGAGTCTGTGTAGTGTGTTCTTGTTGTCGCGGATGCGGTCAATATATGTCTGTTGTCTGCGTTTAGCAAGCATCCGTGCCAGGAGTCTGCCACTCTTGTTGCCGTGTAACGAGAAGAATGCCTTATGCCGCAGCGCGTCTCTGTGGTATCTAGTTTGTAGTAGTTTGGTCAGGTCCCTTCGTAACGAAAGCAGTTGTTCCTGCTGTGCTTGTGTCTGTTGGGTTTTGTTGAGGGTGTCTATGGCCTGAATGTCTGCTAGGAGTGTGGTCATTCTCTTCTCCCTCAATGTTTTCTGTGTGGCGCCCTGCCTGATGAAGTGGCCCCTGACTACACTTTTGTGTGCCTCCCATACTATCGTCGGGGTCGTTTGGTCGGGTGTGTTGATGGAGAAGTACTCCCTGAGGGTCGATGCTATGTCCGCTTTGACAGTGGGATCGGACAGGAGGTATTCATTGAGTCTCCACTTGGCTACTCTGGGACGGAATAGTGGTGAGGCCAGTGTGAGCGTCACCGGGGCGTGGTCTGACCACGTCGCCGTACCATGGTCAGTTTGTAGGACCAGTGGTAGGTGATAGTGTTGGAGGAAGAAGTAATCTATCCTGGTGTATGTGTTGTGCGGGTGTGAGAAAAATGTGTAATCCCGTTCGTCCGGGTGGAGGGCCCTCCAGCTATCTACTAGTTTGTATTTAACGAGGAGAGTTTTGATTGTGGATAGGTGTTGGGTCGGGACTTGTGAGGTGCCGGTGGATGAATCCCACCTCGGGTCTAGCGTCAGATTGAAGTCCCCGCCCAAGACTAGTATGCCCTCAGTGAATGCTGCCAGTTTGCGGAGAGTCTGTGAGAAAAACCTATGGTGTCTCTGGTTGGGGGCGTACACGTTGGCGAACGTGTACGTCTGGCCCGCTATTGTCCCCTTCAGAAACACATATCTACCTTCCCTGTCCGTTTGGACTCCTGTCTCCTGGAGGGGTACCCTTTTGTGTATGAGTATTGCTGCACCTCTTGCCTTGCCACCGTGGTAATCACTAAAATACCCTGCAGTGTATCGGTGGTCCCGTAGTTTGGGTCTGGACCCTTCTCTAAAATGTGTCTCCTGTATGTACACTATGGACGCACTGGCCGCGTGAAAGTCCCGTAGAGCAGCTGCTCTGCGTTCAGGCTTGTTCAGGCCTCTCGCATTCAGGGATAGGATCGTAAGGTTGGCCGGTGTGAGTGACATCTCTAGGACCCGTCAGTCCGTCAGTTAGTAAGGGGTCTATGTAGCGTCTGTGTGAGGGGGTTAGGGATTAGGTTTGTGGGATTCCGCCGCGTCAGAGGCGTTAGAGTGTGGCGTCCAGGCGGTCCCTAAGACCTGAGCCTAGTAGGGGGCCCAGTGTCTCGGCCGCCTTTGCGTGGCGCCTGTCTCTTGGGGGAGTAGGAGGAAGGCCTAGGCCTCTGGGTAAACCGTGGTCCCGCTGCGTGCGGACTGTCGTGGGCAAGTCACCTTGTGATCTCTTGTCAACCCTGTTCGTCCTACGCAGTCGGTTTCCCTTATGTCCCCTTCGTGGCTCTGTCAGTAGCTATAGCATAAGTATGCGTGTCCTCGCCTGAGGTGTGAGGGGCAGATGCATTTCGGCAACAGCAAGCAACAGTATATAAAGCAGTTAAACACAATAACAGTAAACATGTATTAAAATTTACATTTAAATATGAATACAGGCGTTAGGATATGGTGGCACCTATCCCATGTCGTGATGGCCCAGCCCCCAGGCCGCCCAGTGTTGTGTTCTCGAGGTCCGTGTCGTGGGGCCCAAGTGGGCCTCTCTTTATTGTCCCCCCCCCCCCCCTCCGTGTTGTCCTCTCGGGGACACGATGAGTGTAATCCATTCGCCATCCGAGGGCCCGAGCGGGCCGGGACCCCACACCCCCGCCTGCTCCTGGGTAGGTCATCGCAGGTCAACTCGGGGGGTGCGGTTGCCCGGTCCGGTCTGCGGCCCCCGTTCCTAAGGCCCTGTGTCTCCCCCTCAGACAGTGTTCCATCTCCGGGTTTCTCCCTCCCCCACCCACCCTCTCAGAGGCCCGGGCGCGCCGGGTCCCCGTCCCCCCGGCCCGCTCCTGATAAGGTCGTCACGGGTCTATTAAGGAGGAGACGGTGACCCAGCCCGCCCCACAGCCCCCGATCTCCGGATACAATTGCATAGCATACATAGGGAAACCCCCCCATCCCGCTCCCGTTTAGCTGTAACCCCAGCCTATCCCTCCCCCCGGTCCCCCTTCAGGAGTGGGTAGGCCCTGGGCCGCGAGGCCGGTGTTAGGTTTGTACTTGCGGTTCTCAGGCAGTGAGATAGAGTCCCCCAGAGCACTTGCTCCATGCAGTCCTGGCCGGCCCTGAGGCCTGGGGTAACCCAGGTCGGTTCCGTGGTTGTGCAACAGAGTCTGTAGCTGGTGTGTCCCGCTCCGTGGCGGTCTCTAGGGCCTCCTTGAGCTCTTCGTTACTTGGATCAGCGCCCCGGGGTCGTGGTTCCCTGCTGGGTGAGGGGGTCTGTGAGTAGGGGTGGGTGGTGGTGTCAACAGTTCCAGGTGTGGGTTGTAAGGTCCGAGATGGACCGTCTGGGCCGCAGTCATCACGGTAGAGGCTGCGTGGAGCTCGATGAAGTGGGCGTCCCGTTGCCGGGCCCAAAGTCCCTGGGACAGGTGCCGTTCGGGTGTTATGTCCGTTTATAGGCCGCGTGGGCCTGCTGCCTGTTGGCGTGTGGTCCTTGGTATCTGGGATCCGGCGGCCTGTCTCCCGGTTCTCTGGGCGGGCGTGTAAAGCATCAGGGGGTCAGGCCAGGTTAAGGAAGCTGGTGTTATTTGCAGCTCTCTCGCAATAGCTTCCATGTCGTTCTTTTCTCGAGTTTCGAAAGGGCCTTTCGGAGTTTGTACTTGGAGTCCGTGTGGGAAACACCAGCGGTATTTAATTTTGTTGGATTGTAGCTGCCTGGTGAAAGGGCGCAAAGCCCTGCGGTACGCCAGCGTAGTGGGTGACAGATCCGGGTATAGCTGGATCTCCGTGCCGTCTAGTAGTACCCTGCCCAGTTCTCTTGCTTTGCGGAGGATCTCCTCTTTTTGTTGGAAATTGGCTAAGCAGCATATTATGTCTCGGGGGATGCCCCCAGGCGGTCCCCTCGGTCTGAGGGCTCTGTGGGCTCTCACTATCTCGAGTGGGGCCTGTGGTGGTCTGTCCAGTAGGTTATTGAATAGGCCCGTAAGGGTGTGTTGTACTGGGGTTGTGTCGTCTACTTCTTCCGGCACACCACGAATCCTTAGGTTTTGCCGCCTGCCCCGGTTATCGAGGTCTTCCAGATGGTAAGCCATTTGTCGGATTTGAAGGGTGCTGAGTTGCAGGGAGTCTGCGGTTGCGGACTGCGCCGATGACATGTGGTCGCAGTCCGCCTCAAGCTGAGAGACCCTCTGGCGCAGGCCGCAAAATTCTTCCCTCATGGCCTACAGCTCCGACGTGATGGAGGAGCGGAGCTCGCTGTTCGCCGCTCGCAGGTCTTCCTTCGTAGGCAAGTTACGCAGGATATCCATCCAGTCAGGGTGGGTGGCTGGGGTGTCCCCTAGGGGGGTCCCGATGAGAGTCTCCCCCCTGTGTGGTGATGGCGGGAAAGGCCCTTCGGAGGCCGCAGAGTCGTTGGAGGCCTGCGTGTCCGGGTCCGCCGGGGCGATCAGGTATTGCCTCAGGGAATGATGGCTGCTTCCTCTGGGAGTGTCAGCAGACTTGGTGGCCGGTGTTGCCTTGTGAGATTTGCCCATTGTCGGGGCAGAAAGGTGCTTTTGGCGAGGATAAACGCTGAAAATAGTCGAGCCTGGAAGGGAGCTCAGGAATCACGCTGCCATCTTCCTCGGCTTCCAGGCCACGCCCCTCCACAATGTGAATGTTAATGTAGTGATTAACAAGTATATAATATATTTATCTATTGAATCAAAAGAGATGATCTTATATTAATGTAGCGGTACTTACCTTATCCGGGGGCCGGACGCGGTCCTCTCTTCAAGCCGCGCGCGGTCCTGCGGCTGCACGAGCCGCGCGCGGCTCGTCCGACTGTTCAGACAGGAAGGCGGGCAGTGACCGCGAGAAGCGGTCACGTGTCCCGCCTGCAGCTAAGAGCGCGCCGCGAATCTCGGGCGCGCTCTTAAAGAGACAGTGGGAGCCTAAATTGCAAAAAGGCTCCCATTGGCTCCTGTCATGCCAATCACCCCATACACTTACCTGTTGGGGGAGTGGAAGTGACAGGAGCCAATCACATTAGTTTGAAGGCTACTTATACTTACCCTTTTCCCTTAGTTCCTTGCCCTATCGTGGTTTCTGCTACAGTTCCCTTTAGTGCTTGTTGTGTTCAGTTGTGTTTCTCCGTATTTGACCTTGGCTTTGTATTCTGACTTCGTTTTCGCTTTATCCTATTCTGTACTGTTTGCCGGCTTGCTGATTCCTGTGTACCAGTCCCCGGCTAGTTTTCGTTTACGCTGTCTCTTTGTGCCCTTGACCTCGGATCGTTCCTGACTCTGTCTTATCCTATTACGTCGAGTCCGGCCACTCTAAGGTCCGGTAGACGTATCTCTCCTCTGTACTGTCTTCTGTTAGGCTGGATCCTGCGTGTAGGGGTATATACTCGTTACAATTAACCAATGTACATACAAACAAAAACATATGGGATGCGGCTATTACATCTAAAAAAAGAACAAACAAAATATAGTGTAATACAATTTTAAATTAGAAGTGTGCGCCCTAAAGGAATGCACTCACAAGATGAAGCCATGTCATGCGCTCAAGGATGCCTCCCCCGAAAACCCTCTTTCCAATCTGTATATGCCGCTAAGAACCAGGACACAAATTGGTGAATGTAAAAAAATCTGCAGCTTTATCGTAAATTAAAAAGGTGAATAAACACTTATATAATGCTATAGAAACAGCAATAGATGGTCCTACGCGTTTTGTCCCAGACTTGGAACTTCCTCAGGGACCTTAAAATCAAATAACAAATATTGAAACCTCGCAACCTACCTTACCTTACACCAGCGGTAAGTAGACCTCGCATAAATTATCACAAGGTCTTAGTCATTAAGAAATTCAATAGGTTTTAGGTGGAAATTCCTGTCAGACTTGAAGTGGTGTCACAGTACTGATACATAAGGTGGGGGTCTAGATTCTGAATTATAAATGGTTATAAACTGAGCTGGAAGAGATACACAGAAACAGAATCAACGTCTTAAAAAATAATATTTTAGTATAATGATGGAAAACATTTGCATTGTTATCAGTAACCTGGGCAGTGCACCACTCAATGAACTAAAATCGGAAAATAAAGCCAAGGCAGTGGTTCAGTTCTGTGTTTTTGAAAGTTTGTATCTGATCTGATTCCAGTCTGAGGCCATTAAAATGTGCTGAGGGGTACAAGCAAATCTTCTATTCTCTTGGTATGTCAGCCTCCAGCTTCCCTCCATCCGAGTCTGACAGATGAACCAAATTACTGTGATATGTATGGTCAAAGCCATGTTACAGGTGCTGCGCAACTGCGCAAAGACATAACACCAAACCTTACAAATTCCGTGCTCATCATTGCGTACGGCTAAAATGATGCAGAATTCTAATGACATCGATCGGACTCGGACTAGCTGGATTTAATCATGCATGTTGATCTAGTGCTCGTATGTCCTAATCTGTACTGCTACATGAATATAATGCACGCATGGTCAGACTTTATTCCAGTTAGTTATAAATGTCTTTATTTATGTTTATAATATAATCACATTTAATTCAGATATCTAAACCCAAGTCTGGTGGTGTTCAGGCAGTGTGCCTGGAAGCAGGTCAAAGTGTGCCATTGACCTGTGCATTGACGTCAGGGCTGGAATAGGTTGAATGCAGTCATTAAAATGTGTGTGGATTGATGTTAAAATTGGGCTTCCCGTTTGGCAAGTAATTAAAACTTATCAATTTATTTGGTTACAAGTATGAATACCTCTCTAGTATAATTTACCATGTACCATATACAAGCTGCCAAAGAAGGGATCGAGAAAACAAAAGCTGTTGTGTCTAACTCCACAAACACTTGGGAACCTCTCCATTAGTCTGTACTTGATTTTCAGTGTTTCATGTTAGAATTTTTTGCATCTTATGGAAATGGTTCCATAATTCTACACCATACACAATTTGTGATTTTTACATTTCGGTCTTACTTACAGATCCCCACAAATCAAGCATTGCTATGTTGTGCTCCCTCACATTGTCCTCTTCCCACCAACCAACCTTCCTATCTGCCCTTCTTGCTAACACACTGTTCTGTTTATTTTATTTTTTTGAGGTTAATATCAAGCATTCAACAATAGGAAAATATAGTGAGGGGAAAAAAAACTATCAAATAATGCACAGAAATCTAAACCAATGATGATTCTCCTAGATATGTGGACTGTTTCCGGGTGGGATCTCCCTTGTGGCTCCTCGCCCAGGAAGAAGGTATGGAACCGAAGCCCTGTTATTGAGTAGCAGCTTGGCACAAGCTGCAATAATTAGAGTGTGTTGGTTCAATCGACTACTAGTTCTTCCAGAACCACTTGCAGAGGGCATCAAATGCCTCACGAAAGCCTTCTTCCTACCGCTGTATTTTCCCTCTCCTGTAGCTTAGCAGAGACACAAGCATCAGCCATCTTGGAAGATCTGTGAGGCAGCCCGCTCACTCTATAATGGCCACAAGTAGGTAAGAAATAAGAGCATTCTTGGCGGGGACCGGGATTACCCAAACCGGTCCAGAGGGGAGGAGTTCTTGGCCTAATAGGGTATCAACAAAGCTGTGGCTGTCCCAGTCAAAGAGATCATCTACTTCTCCCTGCAAAAGAACACATTAGCCACCAGACACTGAAGAACAGATCTCCTCACCTATAGTATCCAAATAAGGTTGAGCTCACAACACGGTTGCCAGGTGTGCATCATACACTGGTCTAGAGTAGATTAAGTTGATATTCTGCAAAATAGCCATTTAGAAGCTTATATGCTGAGATTGCTGAGGAGCTGTCAGGGTACCTTGTCTTATGATCCCTGAGTCACAGCTTGGGGGAGGTCTGCAGACCTTCTCGTAACTCCCTCATGGTCCTCCTCCAGCGTTCCGAACACCAGCTGCTATTCTATGCCCCCTTTTTTGATGAGGTGCGTTCATGTCGACATCAAGAAATTTAAAAATCTGCATTTTCAA
Organism: Pelobates fuscus; assembly: GCF_036172605.1. Classification (NCBI taxonomy): domain Eukaryota; kingdom Metazoa; phylum Chordata; class Amphibia; order Anura; family Pelobatidae; genus Pelobates; species Pelobates fuscus. The sequence continues at coordinate 14,717,897 of NC_086328.1, forward strand.
AAGTTTTGTGCGCATGGTTACCTAATTATGGCGCCACTCTATAAATAGCTAGCATTTAGTTCTATGTCCTGTTGTGGTTCCCAATAGCGCACTATATCTCCTATTGTCTCGCTTGTCTTTGGCTATTCTCTATTTCCTGTACATTGAGTCAGGATATATGTTTATTCCTGTTACATTAGTTTACACTCTGCGTGTTGGTTCTCCCTAAATTCTCTGACATTGACCCACGCTTGCTGTGACTGTTAAGCATGGCGGTTATGCTTTCCTCAGTTTATTATAAAGGGACACATTAGGCACCAGAACAACATTAGCCTAATGAAGCAGTTTTGGTGTATAGATCTTGCCCCTGAACTCTCATTGCTCAGTTCTCTGCCATTAGGAGTTAAATCAATTTGTTTATTCTACCCTATTCACACCTTCCTGTATGTGACTTGCACAGCCCTCAGAAATACTTCCTGTAAAGAGAGATCTAATATTTAAGCTTCCTTAATTGCAAAATCTGTTTAATTTAGAATTTTCCTTGTGGCGGAACCAACCTCGCCACTGTGCACTGGAGAAGCCTGGTTGCTGCCTGCTCCCTTTAGACTATGGCCCGGCAGTTAAAACCTTTTATTTTCCCTGCTGAAAGGCTTATTCGTGCCTTTCTGCCGGGGTGTTCGGTAGATTCAATCTACCGAACAAAGTACCGATCGATGGACCACCTGAGAACTGGAGTGTGCCGTCAATTGACCGCCCAGAAGCTGCGGTTAACCGCAGCTTAATTGATTAATGCTGGGTGGCCTTTGTTCGTTTGCCGAACACGTGGCAGCGGCCATTTTCCCTCCCAAACGGCCAGCGGTGTTCAGCGCCAAAACTATGGAACTGAAAACGGACACTTATTTGCGCGAACACTGCTGAGCCGCCAGCCTCCTTACCTCTGCATTCGGTAGTGGAACCGACTGACTGTTCATTCGATAGTTTAACCGTATGAACAGCATCACCTCAGATAGCCATGCCATGGAGCCTATCCGTGTAACGAAAGACTATGGAAAGGACTTTGGCTTCATGGCAATTGAACTGTATGTATGTGATCTGGGCGCCATTCGGTAATAATGTGCGCTCAGATCTAAGCTATCTGGGGATATGTAGAATGTGTATGTTTTATGTACTAAATGTAACCATATGTAATTTTATGTCTTTTACTGAAAATGTGTGTAATAGAGTCTTGCCTCTGTCCTTGGAGATAATTGGATTACTTCCCAATTATCTCCAGGGCAGAGAGGAGGGAGGGATTGTGATGCATTGTGGGACTGTTGAAATGTGTAACCCTGTGATTGGTCAATGTCCAATATGTTTCCCAGTCTTCCATCTGGTCCCCTAGGGGAGTGTCCACCAGGTGGGAGACCTGCATAAAAGCCAGGCAGTTAGCCCCAGTAAACCAGATTCTGCATGACCCTCAAAACAAAGTGTCGTCTCGTTATTGGGGGATTTGGATTGTATGCCGATTGCCAGGAGTGTAAGCTGATTGTATGCTTTTCCTGTTCGGCTGTTTCCCGGGTTCGTGTGTTTCCTGTTTCGGGAGTTGGAGGATTTGTGTAGTTTGCAGTTCGGGAGATTGGTGCTTACAGTAGCTGCCTGTGCATCTGGAAAGAGGAATATCGCCTAAACAGTTTTTAACCTCTTGTGTGCAAAACGGTCCGTTACATTCCTGTTAATATCCTTCTAGACGCTGCAGGAGACTTCTCTCTGTGATTAAAGTTCAATTTACAGAGCAGGAGATAAAAAAAACCTTCTAAAGTAAGTTAGCATAGGATTTAAAATAAAATAAAAAAGGCTGTGTTAGTCACAGCCAGGGGACGTGTGGCTAGGGCTGCATTAACATAAACAAAAGTGATTTAACTCCTAAATAGCAGAGAATTGAGCAGTAAGACTGCGGGGGGCATGATCTATACACCAAAACTGCTTCATTAAGCTAAAGTTTTTTTTAGATGTCCTTTTAACTCCTCTCAACCATGTCCCCATGCATGTTTCAATAATATACAGCCCTTATTGTCTAAATGCCTACACATTCCCCCCATCCTTCTTGCAGTTACCTCTTATCTTAACATTAGCCCTGCCTTCCTCCCCTCTCCCTGCACCTTTTATAACTGCCCCTTTCTTCTTAATCCAACCATTTGCTATTTCACAATCTCCTCAGAGCCATATATCCTTGCAGAAAACTATCAAAAATCACACAAAAGTATGGAATAAGTTTTAAAAGAGAGCAGACCCATTTAAAATTGAGAAATCCAAGTTTACAATAGCTCTTTGTTTTGTATTCTCTCCAGCACAGGATGGCAGCAGACCCAGCTTTTCCTGTAGCATCTTCCTATTGCCTTCAGGAAGTGTAAAGAAACTCACAGCTCTTGCCTTAGAATCCCTCACATCATATCAAAGGTATAAAATGTAGGATTAAAGGGGAGCTGAAATGTCAGGTGAGGCTTTCTCACCCGCCCGGCGCTGAAGTCGGCTATCCACTACACAGAGAACTAAGCAAGATCTGCAGAGGAATGCTTGGGGCTTTTTAAATACAGAAACCAGAGAGCTCCTTGGTACGCTGCATGTGCAGATAAAAGCAATATCAAAAACATCATTAACACTCTCTGTGCCAGGGGGTGAGCAATGAGCCCCCTCCCCTCTGAGCCAGCACAAAGTTAACAAGAGAACTTACAGCTCAGGAATGATGGAGTAGCATTTAAAGAATAATTCTGTAATATTGGGTAATAGATAACCCCTCATCTGTATTGATGCAACGAACATAGATCTAATTTTACTTAATTAAAAACATGTTTTATTTATATAAATCTGCAGGACTGGAGGCTTAAACAAGTTCTACAACGTTCTCTACCTGTCCTAATCTCCTACACACACATTGCCCGTTGTATTCCTCTATCCTAACCTGCAAATCTTCCAACTGCTGTTCACTCCTACACATTGCCCTATTGTATTACTCTATCGGTATCTACAAATCCCCCAACTGCCGTTCATTCCTACACATTGCCCGTTGTATTCCAATTCCTCTATCCTAACCTGCAAATATTCCAACTGCTGTTCATTCCTACACATTGCCCATTGTATTCCTCTATCCGTATCTACAAATCCCCCAACTGCCGTTCATGCCTACACATTATCCATTGTATTCTTCTATCCTAACCTACAAATCTTCCAACTGCCGTTCATTCCTACACATTACCACATTGTGTTCTTCTATCCCTACCTACAAATCTTCCAACTGCCACTCATTCCTTTACATTGCCCCATTGTATTCCTCTATCCGTACCTACAAATCTTCCAGCTGCCCTTCATTCCTATACATTGCCTCATTGTATTCCTCTATCCTAACCTGCAAATATTCCAACTGCCGTTCATTCCTACACATTGCCCCACTGTTTCTTTATCTGTACCTACAAATCCCACAACTGCCTTTATTCCTACACATCGTCCATTGTATTCTTCTATCCTAACCTGCAAATTCCAACTGCAGTTCATTCCTACACATTGCCCCATTGTATTTCTTTATCTGTACCTGCAAGTCCCACAACTGCCTTTATTCCTACACATTGCCGCATTGTATAACTCTATCCATAACCTACAAATCCCACAACTGCCTTTCTTACACATTTCCCTATTGTTTTCCTCCATCACTGTAGCTTCATTCCTACATACTGCCCTCCTGCCTGCTGTAATGTTCCATCCACTTCCCGTACCTACTAGAGTTGAGCGAACCCGAACTGTAAAGTTCGGGTTCGTACCGAACATTACGATTTTTTGAACCTGAACCCGAGCCCGGAAATTTCAGTAACAGTTCGGGTTCGAGTTCGGCGATTTAATGGCGCGTTTTGAAAAGCTGCAGGGCAGCCAATCAACAAGCGTTTGACTTGTGTGCCCTTCGAAACCATCACAGCCATGCCTACTAATGGCATGGCTGTGATTGGCCAGTGTAGCATGTGACAATAGGTTCCCCCCCAATTCGAATTTAGGGCCCCCACCCACCGCTCGTGGGTGGAAGCTGGGGGGAGGACAATAGGTGTCCCCCCCTTATTTTATTTTAGGGCCCCCACCCGCTGTTCAGGGGTGGGGGCTCAGGAAGGGGGAACTTTTTTTTTTTTTTTTTAAGTGTGAGCAGCCATAGGCTGTTTAATAGACATGCCCCTACTCGCGGTATAGCGAGTAGGGGCATAATTTACTAATACTAAGTAATCTTTACTTAGTATTAGTAAATTTGGCTGAAAGACCAATTCAGGTCTTTCAGCCTTTTAGTAGATAGCTCCCTAATACCGTGGGAATTAGGGAGTTATCTACTTATTAATTCCTGTCCTTACATTGACTGGCCAAGTAACTTACATTTTATATGAATGTGTGTTACTTGATTGTTGTAAGTGTTGCAAATGCTTACAGCTGAATCCTGGCTATGTTTGTATACTTTTTATTTATAATTGTATACAATGTAACAGTCTTCTTCTTTCACTGGGTAAGTATATTAGTACTTAGGCAATCCATTTTACTTCTTATTGCAGCCCTCTAGCCCTTTCCAGGACTTTTATAGAGCCATTTTAGTGCCCAAAAGTTCGGGTCCCCATTGACTTCAATGGGGTTCGGGGTCAAGTTCGGGTCAAGTTCGAGTCCCGAACACAAACTTTTTGCCAAAGTTCGGCCGAACCCGAACATCCAGATGTCCGCTCAACTCTAGTACCTACCTTTCTCCCCTAAAAGTGACCCTTGTCTTCCTCTGAATCTCTCTTCTCTCCACTTGCCCATCTATTTGTATCTAGATATTAATATTCCACGAAAGATAGTAGGGCTATGGGAATTGTATTGTATTCTCATTTTTATGATATGATTAAACTATTATATGTTATTTTTACATTGTGACACTTTTTCAACTACAAAAACCAAAAAAAAAACCAAAACTTTATTACAAAAACGCCAACATCGTTCATTAACAACTGTAAAGGAGCACAGTGCCCAACATTAGCCTTGCCAACAGTTTTAGGGACTACATTTTCTATAACTATAAAAAAAAAAAATCACTGTCCATAAACTGCTGAAATGCCAAGATTAGGCACCGGAGCGCCATCACTAATAGCCAATTACGAGAGGTCAGTTGTGCCTAATAAATTATGGCACATCTAGTGGCATTCTCTTTTATTTTCTGGTAATAAAATAAAGTGCAAAACCCCTAGTAATATGTTGCAATGATTATGCAAATAATTAATCAGAATGCATTGACAAATCTGTCGTTTTAGTTTTTTCTAAAAAGCATTAATTAGATTTTCCTAATTACAAATCCCCTTTAGCGGTAAAGAATACTTTAACAGAAAAATTTGTATATATGCCCTGCAGATTAGAATCTAAATCTGTTTGCGAGATTTTTATTGCCTGTGTCTGTTGTGACTGCGGGCTCACACATTGTGAAATGTCTGTACTGCATTTTACCGCGACATTGCTGGGAGTAGGTATTTTGCTGTGGCAGTTATCGTACCTTAGCAGATGATTTTATGCATGATAAATTTTACTACGTTAGTTCACTGGTTTAGGTCACATTTAGAAGATCAAGAGACTTTATGCTTTTGAAACGGTACCAAATAAGCCAAAACAGGATGGAACAGAACACTGAAAATTGTCAAAAACCTCATAGATCTTAGCGTCTGGGTTTAACTCTGTGTCTCGGGCACTGGAGGGACAGAGAGAGTGCACTCACCAGAAGACCTATTTACTAGAACGAGAAGTGCCTGGAAGTCAAATTGAATTTCAAAATGTAGGCCTAAATAGGCAAATTTGATGATTAAGATCCCACGGCCCTAGGCAGGTTTCCAGGTGGGCCCCCTTCATTCCTCACATAGGGGTGTTAAATGGAGACAAACAAATTAGTGGTTCTGGGTTGCCTTATGGGTCACCCAGTTCTGCATGCTACCTAATTAATAGAGGGGTGTGCAGCAACATTCTCTTCTCCAGTGCCCCATCTTGACAGTCATCTAGGGAGAAGGGGGGACACCATCACCTCTCTCTAAGTAGCCTGCCAGATTATTATATTACTGATCTTATTTGGTTTTATAATAGCCGGCTGCTTGGAGAGTCCCAAAAGCCCCCAAGACACCTACCTATTGAATTGAAAGCTGTTGTGCAAAATTTAAGTCACAGCACATGCAGGCTGCTCACTAAGCACTGAATTAACTTGCTTTTACAAATTCTGAAGAGTTAATTTTACTGAATTTTGCTGCAAAATTCAGTGGGAAAAAAAAACCCAATTTTCTAACTCAGCTGTTGCACTCTAAATTCAGCTCAGGACATATATATATATATATATCTGTCCTGACCTTTTGTCAAAACATTTGTTTCACGAATTCAAAAAGTCCACATAACCTTTCAGAATAAATGCCACACGTGTCAGGAAATGCATGAGATAAATATCTTAGATAGAGATAGTTAGGCTAAATTAGCCAAGCTGTGGAATATTTCCAAATCAGCATATTTTCCCTTAATTTTGCAGTTTGGCTTTTAATTTAGTGGAATTCGGCATTCAGAGACAAAGTCTCTTTATACTTTGGTTGAAGAGTTAGCAATTTCCTAATTTTGTTCCCATAGAGATACAGATAAAATCAGGACAAAATGGACTGGTTTTGGAGCCTCTGTTGTGGAATTCTACGTGGCCAGGGGCCCAGGAACACTCAGAGTTTCTCTTTTTTTAAAAAAAACAATTGCCACAGACTGGGGCAACGCGTTTCAGGCTGAGGTTTGCATAGATGAATATATCAGGGCTAGCTGAGCTAAAACAAAACGTGTGGGCTTTCTGCGCCTACTGTACCAACCACAGCCCTGACGTTCACATTTCAGAAGAAACTGCTGACTTTTTAATTAAATAATCCTTAAGGTGCGTTGGAGAATTTAGCCCAATCAGCAGGTGTGATAACACAGCTGTGCTGGCTCTGAAAGGTGAAGTTCCCTGGTATCATTAGGTGCTAAGTTTGTGACATTGCTCGCAGCGTAAAAACAAAACTGTGGGGTAAAACAAGAAAACTGAAAATGTATCTCTCTACGCAGGAGTTAAAGCTTTATAACAGAGTGCTATAATAGTGTGAGCCTGTTCTGTACCACTGCACGGTTATACATTTCTGTCAGAAAAATAACTATTTTCACATATACGTCAGAAACATACAATGACCTAAAACCATCTGTTAAGTTATTTAAAGGAATACGAAATTGAAAAATTTAGTTGATATACCGCCAAAAGAAAGCATACTTGTATTCATTATATATTCATATATGGGTATATGAAAAAAACAGCTTGCAAAAGCTGCAACCCTGCAATCGTGGCTTTCCTATATGTGTATGTGGCCCCGCTCATTGGGTAGGGTTGAAGGCAGGTAGTCTGGGAGGTGTTTCTGCCCCTAATTTTAAAATTCACAATTTTTATTGAAATCAGCATTTTTTTAAAATGAATTGTCAGCTTGCAAAAGCTGCAGACCTGGAATCGGCAGCCTTTGCAAGCACTCCCCTCTTTCCCTGATGCAGACGGAAGTCTGTGCCAGGGAATAAACCAATCAGATGCTTCTCATGGCGCTTCCATGCTTCTCAATGGGCTAGTACAGCTCATTAAGAAGGGGCACACTGTAACCCAGCAAACCTGCTGCTTCTGTTAGCTCTAAAGAGCTTAGCGAAACTGGAAGAAAACCTTCATGGCTGTCTGAGTGACAACCACAGAGGTGCTTCTGGTTCCAATTATAAAAGTGCTGAATTCTATTGAACGCCACACACATACAGCAACTGTAAATACTTAGTCTAGAGCAGTGGTTCCCAATTAATTTTTCTTGTGGAAACCTTTTACATAGTTTATCAACATCGTGGCACCCCCCCCCCCCTCCTCCGCTCGCCCCCGCAAAAAAACCATTTTCCGCCGTTGCCCTTTTTTTTTTGTATGCGCTGGTGTGTGTCTGTGTGTCAAGGTTTGTATATCTGTGTTTGTATGTATCTGACACACATATACGCACACACAGACACACCTTGACACACAGATGCACACACACTGGCAGATACATCCACACAAACTGACAGATACACAGACACTGACACACATATATACACACACAGCGGCACATTGTCAGGGTACCTGAGGTCTCTACCTCCGAGAGAGGTAGAGACTTAGTCGTTCATCCATCCGGACGGCCTGATTTCCCTCTTCCTCGCGGTCCATCCGGTCATGCAAAGCCGGCCGCGAGGGAGTGACTCCCTTTTATAGCATGACGCCCGGAGGTCGACGTCAGGACGTCAACCCGGAACGACCTGTCACTCAATTGGTTCAGGACCAATCAGGACTCGACGGAGGTGTGTCTACTTATCTGAACAGGGCATTTAACAGTGCTTCTTTCATTAGCTCATTGCCCTGTCGTGGTTCTAGCTTGTTCTAGTCACTCAGTGCTCGTATTTTCTAGTTATCCCTTTTGGTTTTGACCCGGCTTGTTTGCTCTCTTCTGCTTATCTCTGTTACCCTTGATTCGGCTTGTCTATCGCTTACCTGTCTTCTGTTACCCTCGACCTCGGCTTGTCTTTGACTATTCTCTACTGTACTACTTACGTTAGTCCGGCCATTCTAAGGTCCGGTATACGTATCTGGCTACTGTTTGTACTCTGCGTGTTGGATCCCTGTCCCGATCCTGACATTACGACAGGGCCAATGGATCCTGCAAGTACAAACAGTCAGCTTGGTTCTCCTGATCCTAGGTTTGAAGCCATGGATCACAGAATGGATCAGATGGCGCTAGCACTACAGGCGTTATTATCTCGTGCCAATAATCCACCAGAAGAGTTACGTACTACTCCTCTCTCTCCTGTAGGTTCAGGCCTAGAGGTAGCCACTGTAGGTGCTTCTTCTCGCATTACCCCACCAGTACGTTATGGTGGTGCTCCTGAGAAGTGTCGTGGTTTTTTAAACCAAATTAGTATCCACTTTGAATTGCAACCTCGCTCCTATCCTACGGATAGGGCAAAGGTGGGATTTATTATCACCTTACTCATTGAGAAGGCTCTGAGATGGGCCAATCCACTGTGGGAGAACGATAACCCGTTAGTATATAACTATAACGCATTTGTAGCTGCATTTAGAAGAACTTTTGACCCTCCAGGTAGAAAGGTTAATGCAGCCAGATTACTGTTACGCCTGAGACAGGAGAACCGAACACTTGTGGATTATGCACTAGCGTTCAGGTCTCTGGCGTCAGAGGTCAAGTGGAATGAGCAGGCGTATATGGACGTATTTTTGAATGGGCTATCAGATGTAATCCTTGACGAGGTTGCTACTAGAGAACTTCCTGAGAATTTAGAGGATTTAATTTCGTTCATTTCTCGTATAGATGAACGTTTAAGAGAGAGACAGAACACTCGAGAGAGGAACCGGAGACCTTCCTTTAGGTTAGCTCCCGCATTTCCAAGTCCTGACTCCACGGTCTCATTGCTCCCTGAACCTATGCAGATAGGCTATACCCGCCTCTCTGAGGAGGAGAGACAGTACAGGAGGAGGGAGGGGTTATGTATGTACTGTGGAGCCAGAGGTCATTTACTCTCAAACTGTCCTAACCGGCCGGGAAACGCTCGCACCTAAGTTTCTCTAGAGGACAGGCCTTGGGTGTTTCTATTTTGTCCTCTACTCCTAATTATAAAGATCACAGGCTTCAGCTACCAGTTTCCTTAACCTGGGAGAAAGTAGTGGTAAGGGCTATGGCCTTGATATATTCCGGAGCTGCTGAGAATTTTATCGACCAAGCCTTTGCTACTAGACACAATATCCCATCCCAGTTAAGGGAGACACCCTTGGCCGTTGAGGCCATAGATGGTAGACCATTACTGGACCCCGTTATCTTTCGTGAGACCATACCCATTAACTTAAATGTTGGTATCCTACACGTGGAGAATTTATCTCTCATGCTCATTTCGTCCCCTTCTGTTCCCATAGTTCTGGGGTATCCATGGTTGAAGAGACATAACCCTATTATCGATTGGGAATTAGGGGAGATACTCTCGTGGGGTCTGAGCTGCCAGGAGAAGTGTTTACGCAGGGTTTCTCCATTGGCCAATATTAACACACCAGGTAGTTCTACTCAGTCCACTGAGAGACAGATACCGCCCCTGTACCAAGACTTAAAGGCAGTATTCGACAAGAAGAATGCCGATTCATTACCTCCACACAGGCCATTTGATTGTAAAATTAAGCTTCTACCTGGTACTATGCCTCCGAGGGGTAATGTATATCCTTTATCTGTTCAGGAGAACTCTGTTCTAGAGGAATATATCCGTGAGAATTTAGAGAAAGGATTCATTAGGAGGTCTTCTTCTCCTGCCGGGGCTGGGTTTTTCTTCGTTAAAAAGAAGGATGGCACGCTGAGGCCTTGTATTGATTACCGAGGTTTGAATAAAATAACTATCAGAAATGCCTATGCTATCCCATTGATTACCGAGCTGTTTGATCGTCTTAAGGGCTCCAAAATCTTCACCAAATTAGATCTCAGAGGGGCATATAATTTGGTGAGAATCCAGCATGGACACGAGTGGATGACGGCGTTCAATACTCGGTATGGCCATTATGAATACACAGTTGTGCCATTTGGACTGTGCAATGCTCCTGCAGTATTTCAGGATTTAATTAATGAGGTACTTAGGGAGTTTCAACATGATTGTGTTATTGTCTACCTGGACGACATACTGATACACTCTAGGGAGATTGAGACTCACCATAGACAAGTCAGAAAGGTACTACACAAACTTCTGCAACATGGTCTATACTGTAAGTTGGAGAAATGCAGCTTTGACCAGTCGCAGATAGACTTTCTTGGTTATGTGATTTCTGGGGAAGGCTTCGAAATGGACCCTGACAAACTCCAGTCTATTTTAGATTGGCCGTTGCCTAAAGGACTCAAGGCTATTCAGAGGTTTATTGGTTTTTCCAACTATTATAGGCGCTTCATTAAGGGATATTCTTCTATCATCTCGCCTATTACCAATATGACCAAACAAGGGGCTGATACTAAGACTTGGTCTACGGAGGCTCTTGTTGCGTTCAAGACTCTCAAAGAACTTTTTGCCTCTGCTCCCATTCTAGTCCACCCTGATACGACTCTGCCGTTCTTACTCGAGGTCGATGCCTCTGAGACGGGAGTTGGTGCTGTTCTGTCTCAAAGGTTAGGGGTGGACAAACCGTTACACCCTTGTGGGTTCTTCTCTAAGAAATTATCTGGGCCTGAAAGCAGATATGACATCGGTGATAGGGAACTGTTAGCGGTCATTAAGGCTTTAAAGGAGTGGAGACATTTACTAGAAGGGACATTACACCCTGTTACTATTTTAACGGATCATAATAACTTGTCTTATATTGGGGAGGCTAAGCGCCTGTCCGCTAGACAAGCTCGTTGGTCCTTGTTCCTTACTCGCTTTAATTATGTACTTACTTACAGACCTGGTTCTAAGAACTCTAAAGCCGATGCTTTGTCTCGTCAATATGAACCGTTCACTATAACTGAGCCAGTCCTTTCCTCGATAGTTCCTAAGGGTAACATCATCGCTAACACGAATCTCAGGATTCACTCTCCGCTGCTTACTGAGATCATGAAATTACAGCATCTTGCGCCCAAACAGACTCCTGGGGATCGACACTTCGTTCCCGCCACTCTCCAACTAGAAGTGTTACGCTGTTTCCATAACAGCAAGGTGGCTGGGCATCCTGGCATTCGCAAGACGTATGCTTTGATCTCTAAAGATTTCTGGTGGCCTGATTTACGTAAAGATATTAAAGAATTCATCGGGGCATGTGAAGTTTGTACCAAGACTAAGCTACCTCATTCGCTCCCATGCGGATTTCTGCACCCTCTAGAGGTTCCTGAAAAACCATGGTCCTGTTTGGCTATGGACATCATTGTTGATTTGCCTATCTCTAAAAAGCAGACTGTTATCCTCACTGTGGTGGACAGATTTACTAAGATGGCTCACTTCATTCCCTTACCTAAACTTCCATCTTCGCCCGAATTAGCAGAGATATTCGCTAAGGAGGTCTTCCGTTTACATGGGATACCTTCCCAAATTGTATCGGACAGAGGTTCCCAATTTGTTTCCCGTTTTTGGAAATCCTTCTGCTCTCAACTGGGCATCAAATTGAATTTTTCTTCTGCCTACCATCCTCAGTCCAATGGAGCTGCTGAACGCACCAACCAAAAAGTTGAACAATATCTACGTTGTTTCGTTTCTGAACACCAGGACGATTGGGTCGGTTTGATTCCTTGGGCGGAGTTTGCACACAACAATCTCGTTTGTGATTCTACGCATTCTAGCCCCTTCTTCATGAATTATGGCTTTCATCCTTCCATTCTTCCTTCGGACTCTTCTTCCCAAGGGGTACCGTCGGTTGATGTCCATGTTGCCAATTTGAAGAAGTTGTGGGACCAGACTCGACAAATTCTTCTGCACAATTCTATGCTGGTGAAAAAACACGCTGACAAACGTAGAAGGGCAGCACTGGTGTTTGTTCCAGGCGATAGAGTATGGCTGAGTACTAGAAACATTCGGTTAAAAGTGCCTTCCATGAAGTTCGCTCCCCGGTATATTGGACCTTACAGGGTGCTGGCTCAAATTAACCCAGTTGCGTATCGTCTAGCTTTGCCTACTACCTTACGCATTCCTAACTCGTTCCATGTTTCGTTGCTGAAACCACTAGTTTGTAACAGATTCTCCTCCACGATCGCCCCTCCTCGCTCTGTTCAGGTGGAGGGTCAGGAGGAGTATGAGGTCAATTCCATCGTCGATTCTCGAATCTCCCGGGGGAGAGTACAATATCTGGTCGATTGGAGAGGATATGGTCCTGAGGAGAGAAGTTGGGTACCTCAGGAGGATGTTCATGCTCCCCGTCTCCGCAGGGCATTTCACTCTCGCTTCCCTTCTTGTCCTGGTTACTTCCGCCCGGTGGGCGTATCTGAGAGGGGGGGTACTGTCAGGGTACCTGAGGTCTCTACCTCCGAGAGAGGTAGAGACTTAGTCGTTCATCCATCCGGACGGCCTGATTTCCCTCTTCCTCGCGGTCCATCCGGTCATGCAAAGCCGGCCGCGAGGGAGTGACTCCCTTTTATAGCATGACGCCCGGAGGTCGACGTCAGGACGTCAACCCGGAACGACCTGTCACTCAATTGGTTCAGGACCAATCAGGACTCGACGGAGGTGTGTCTACTTATCTGAACAGGGCATTTAACAGTGCTTCTTTCATTAGCTCATTGCCCTGTCGTGGTTCTAGCTTGTTCTAGTCACTCAGTGCTCGTATTTTCTAGTTATCCCTTTTGGTTTTGACCCGGCTTGTTTGCTCTCTTCTGCTTATCTCTGTTACCCTTGATTCGGCTTGTCTATCGCTTACCTGTCTTCTGTTACCCTCGACCTCGGCTTGTCTTTGACTATTCTCTACTGTACTACTTATGTTAGTCCGGCCATTCTAAGGTCCGGTATACGTATCTGGCTACTGTTTGTACTCTGCGTGTTGGATCCCTGTCCCGATCCTGACACACATACACTCATCTTGACACACAGATACACAAACTGGCAGATTCACACACATTGGCAGATACACACACTGACACAGGTACACAGACACATATGTTTATATGTTTAACTTACCTTTTTTCTTCTTTCAGTGCTGCAGACTACTGGCTGAGGATGGTGTGCCAAGTCGGCCGCTACTCACTTGCCGCTGTGCTAACTCTCCGTCCAGCCTGCGCACTCTGTCTGGGACTAAGTGCTGTCACTTCCTCCCAGCATCCCATACAACAGGGGTCCGGTTGCGGTCTTAGACGCCCGCGGCGCTTGACAAGACCTGTGGTTAGCGACGCCTGACCGGACCTGTGGTTAGCGATACCCATTTGGTAGCCCTAAATGTTTGGGTAACCCGACGGGCAAATCGCCACGGAACCCCAATTTTGTTCTTGGAGGACCTTCGGGTTCTGCGGAACACGAATTGTCAAACACTGGTCTAGAGTGTTCCTCTAACCTGATTACCTCCTCTGATTTCTTTATTACCTTTGTCCCTTTATTTCTTTAGGTCGACTGCTCCCCTGGTGAGTAAAGGGTTAAAATCCCTTGTTAACTTACCTCTTTCTAGCGTCAAAGCTCCCTTGGCGCTATCTCAGTCTCCTCAACCCATGACGTCATGCCTAGGTGTTTATTAACTCCAAACTGCAGCTGTGAATGGAAATAATTAGCAAAAAAAAAAGTCATTTAAGAAATATATTTCAACTCAATTACAGTTACAGCTTGGCTACTCCAACCCTTTCCTGTGCAAAATGCCCTACCGGTCACTATGGAGATAATCCCCCTCCCCGTTTGCAGTTTAACCTGAAGAATAAAAGCTTATTACTTACTTCGAATCCAGCTCCTGTCGCTGACTTCTGCGCCCCCTCCGACGTCACTGAGGCCTTGTGCGGTCCAATCACAGGCTCCTCATAGAGATGCCCGTCACTGGTCTGTTTCGCCAGCTCAGAGCGCATGCCTGTGCGTGGGAGGGAGTACACAGTGGGTGGAAGGGGGAAGCAGTCTTCCCTTTGCAGGTGCTCTGCCTGCAAGGGAGAAGATTTTTACATCTGCTGTTAGCGTGCAAACACAGAACTGACATTTGCCAGCCCGGAAGAGCGTTCTGGACCGCCAATGTCACATGTGCTGGTGGTGCAAATAGCCCCCAGCACAAACTTAAATATCTCAGTATATGCAAAAACACTGCACGTTACGAACTCTTACCACCTCGACCACTTCAAATCACCAAAGTGGTGATGGTGGTTGGAGTAACCCTTTAACATTGCCATTTTAATTAAATTGCATAAGTGCACTTAGCATGATTCCCTAAATGCACATTTGTCACATTTGCCAAGAAGTTAAGAGGTTAAATTGGATCTTATTGTTTATATGAACACTCCCCAAAAACAATATTATACTAAGCACTCCTGTACTATGGCAGCATTGTTCAATGTCTCATTTCTATGCTATTTTAGATACAAAAAACCTCTCCCTATTTGTCTACCGTAGCACGGTGTGCTTGGCATCCTAATAGAAATATCAGCTGTATTCAGATCAGATTAATTACAATGGTTATTCTATTTAAACGCTTTATTCAGCGCTAGACTAGTGCATACCATTGTATTGAATTCCCTGGGCTTCCAGAACTGCAGCGGATAACACAGAAGAGGAATAGAGAATATTCTCTCCTGCGTTCCTAGGGTAGAACCTTTAAAAAATGCATTGCAGCAGCCTTCCTTTCCACGCTAATTCAAACCCAGTTGAATGTGACTTCTGGACAGAATGTTATTTGATGTAAATGACTGCAGACAATCTATAATAACATGGCTTGGTGTTTTGCAGGCAGAATAGTGAAGGCACCAACAATAAAAACCAGAAACAGACCTGCGGGCTCCATCGTTCAGGTCTCTGGAAATCACAAAATCAAGTTGAATGACCCCTTAGGTGATTTCATCAGGTACAAAAAAAAAATAGAAATGCATATTGTTCTAACAAAGTACCACCAGAGGGCAGCATTTCACAAACATTGACAAGCTGACAGTGTGTTAATAATGATTTCTGTCATTGGAGTGCTACAGATAGGCATCCTTTATTACAATGGGAGCCAAAAGGCAGAGCCCCAGCTGTTGTAAAAACTACATCTCCCATAATGCTTTGCCAGCCTTGAGGCCTTTATCTTTTGGCCGCCCACTCATAGAACATTATCTAATATTATTATTATTATTATTATTATTATACATTGAATACATAATAAATCACAGACACACGATGGATACAATGTAAAATGATGATACTTTTTTTTAGATGATACTCACCTCTCCTTTATACCAACACCGTATTACTGTTCATGTAGTTCCCATCTCTAGACCATCCAAGCAGGGCAAACATTCTCAGTGGTGCCAGCATTGCCGTTGTCGGAGCAGAGTGAGAAACACCAAATTGGTAGTGCCCGCTTGGGGGAGCAGAAGGACCTCCTGTATGAGGTGGTTTCTGCTTTCCTTGGTAAGTTAGTGCCTCGGCATTGAGTGTCTGCCTCAACATAGATTGAGAGCTGGGAAAAAAATCCTATTTTTAGATAGAGTTTTTTCCTAATCTATACATTTGCTAGCAGAACTGCTAGCACAATGTGTAGAGGAAATAGTAGGTATCAAATATAGTACAAAAATACTCAGGCCAATACAACACATTGTCTGGAAATCTATTCAAAAACAGGACTATACATAGGACACGAGGTCACACATTTAGACTGGAAGAAAGGAGATTTAGTCTAAGAAAAAGGAAAGGTTGTGGAATTCACTGCCTGAAGAGGTGGTTTTATCAGAGTCTGTATAGATGTTAAAAATAGCAACTGGATGCATACTTGCAAAAATACAATATTCATGGACATAATTTAAAAATGGTAGGGGTAATAGCTTCTTGACCCAAGGACTGGACTGCCATTTTGGGTTCAAGAACGTTTTTTTCCCTAGTTTGTTGCAAAATTGGAAGTGCTTCGGTTTTTTTCTTTTGGATCAACAGCAAAAACAGATGTGAAAAGGGCTGAACTTTTCCACTGTCAGAAAAGAGGGCCGGCATCGATGCACCAAAACTACTACCTTAAGATGTAATGATGTTGGTGCTTAGATTGGAAGTATACTGAGTCATCTATGTTAAAATATGTTAGTGCCAAAACAATAAATAAAAAAAAGTTTACATGTGGCTATGGGGATATATTTATAAAGAAACTCTTGGGAAGGACTCGATTCTTCTGCTTTAGACGGTAAATTGGAATTATAACGGTAACTGATTCTTCATCAATCTTTGGTTATTCAATCAGTTTCTCAACTGCACATAACAATTCTTTAATAGGTATTGACAATTTGTGAATATAATATATATATTAAAAAATATTGCACAGTATGTTTCTCTCTTGTAGAACCTGCGTAAAATATTTATAGTTTATGAAATCAGGGGGAAAAAACGTCAGTTTAAAATTCTCTTATGTGTCCAAGCATAAGAATTCACATCTTCAGGGTTTAAAGAGGCTAGAAAGTTGCCAGTAACCAGCAACACATCTATGAAAAAAGAGAATCCCCCCATGCCCCCACACCATAACTTGCTCTGTAGCTATCCAAATTCTCGTTAAAAGGACCACAATAGGCACCCAGACCACTTCATCTCAATGAATCGGTCTGGGTGCAGTGACCCTGCCGTTTTGCTCCAGCAATGTAAAACATTACCATTTTGGAAAAACAGCAATGTTTATATTGAGGGCTAAACACACCTGTCTTCTTGATAGCCACTAGAGGGTGCTTACGCTCCTATAACCGAGTCAAACTCAGTTCTGTGACATTTGCCTTCCTAACGTTTTGCATGAGGATGTCAAACATCCTCTGATGCTTATTATAGGAAAGGATTGGATTCAATTTAATTGGAAGAGAGCAGTGTTTGCCGCGCATGTGCTTCTTGTCCCCAATCCTTCTCTAAACGAATCATTGGATTGGACAAGAAGATGAAGAGGAGACCGCCTCCAGGAAGATGTCATGGGAAGCATAATGAACGGCTGAATAGAGTGAGTCTCAGCAATGGAAAAAAGATGACTAGCACGCTTTTATTAAAATGAAATTTAAGGGGGCACTGCATCTAATAGCGAGTAGAACTCTATAACGTTAGGAATACATGTTTGTATTCCTGACTCTATAGTGTTCCTTTAAACTTTGCCAAGAATAGCATTAGATGCAATCATTTTTTGCTAAAGGACAAAATAGATGTGTCAGTGTCCTTTAAACCTAAATCCAATCCCTATAAGAATGACCACATCGCCTCTTAATTCAAGAAAACACATTCTTTAAGGCTTAAAACTGTAAAATTGAGGCAGTAGCAGAGCATTCTGGCTTCAAAAAAATCAAATAATGGAAAAAAAAGACCTAATTCTGGCAGATGTAGAGACTAGTTACGGGTTCTATATATAAACTGAATTTGTCAAACACTTATACGTCCTCCTTTCCCAAGATTTTTTTGACCCTAAGGCGGATTCAAGAAAATCAGTCCCCATAATTTCCCATACGGATAGAAAGAAGGGGATACTTGCGGTTAACCCTTCGAGGTTCAACGATGTTCCATGCAATCGCAGCAAATTTTAAAAGACTCTGTGCTGCCACAGAGCATCCTCAAGCTGCTCTGACCTGCTGACACCCTGTAGGTCAGTCTGGGAACAACATGAAGGTTGTTCAGTAAGCATTTTCTTATGTTTATGGTACAAGGAGACTTTGGGTGCTGGCTCCCCAATTTCTGTCAAATGATTGCTTTCTGTATTATTAGGAGAAGGCTGTCCAACCACGTATGGGCGATGATAGGCTGAAAACATGGGGAGCTACTGACCTTATGAATAGTTTGAAAGAAAATGAGGGACCGCACCCAACGATTCTATCCACCATAACCACTACAAGATACACAAAAAGCAGCAGTGGATACGGCGCAGTATCTGTTTAACCCCTTAAGGACCAATCTTCTGGAATAAAAGGGAATCATGACATGTCACACATGTCATGTGTCCTTAAGGGGTTCATAGGAAAGGTTTTGCATCGCCTCTCATTATAGATGACTGTGAAAACAAAACCCAGAATTGCAATGAATATCTTTATGACTGATACACAGATTATGCTATTTTGGAGACGGAGGATTTATCCGAGATTCAGTGTGCTCTTTGAATCCGTCTATCTCAGTGACATAAAAAAAGGCTGCATTTTGCCATTGAATATTTACTGTTATGGGTCAACCTGGGCCTAAGGGATAATTGTTTGATAAAATCCAATCTCTTGCGAAGCCTTAAGGCAAAGAAAATCAATACAAACAAATGTGCCCCAAAGCTGTATTTTTTAAATATATTTAACTAGTCCTTTTGTTCTAGGAGTCTTTGTGAGCGGATTCTGCCTGAAGCGGTTTGATACCTTGTGTGTTTCTGTTTGTTCTTCAGTCACCATAGACTGCTGGAAAAATACACCACAATCTCAATATTGTGAAAAGCCATAAAGTACACGTATTGGCTTAAATAACTGGCACCATATTTTAGAAATGGAGATCTGCTCGTTATATGGGGATACAGTAAGTAGTGATGTACCCAGCATTTCCAAAGGACTGCAGTTTGAAACGCAATAAGGAAAATAAATTGAAAAAGCTATGCTGATGCAGGGCAAACTCAAACCTTATTAGGGTTTTTTTTTTACTGATGTGTGAATTGTAAGACATTCTAAGTAAATCTCAAATTCATTCAGTTATTTTAGTTCAACTATTTTGGGCTAAACATTGAAATTCCTTTTCAATTCATTTAGAAAATCCTATTGTTTTGTGCTGATGGCCATCTGAAAAGCAATTTCTCTGTGTCTTCTGCAATTCTTCCACACTCTTCCACCTATTAAAGGGACCCTGTAGGCACCCAGGCCACTTCAGCTTATTGAAGTGGCTTGGGTGCTGTGTGCCTTTTGCACTTAGTGCTGGAATGTTAAACAGTGCAGTTCCAGAGAAACTGCAATATTTACATTGCAGCTCTAAGTCTGCCCTCTGTAGCTGTCTAACAGACAGCCACTAGAGGGCTTCCTGAATCCAAATGTACTTTTGGTCCGTTATCTGATGCTGGACGTCCTCACGGACCTCTAGCGTCAGATTTTCCCCATAGGAAAGCATTGAATAAGGTCTCACCTGCAGGCTGACTTCGGTGGGGGAGGAGCATGGGCGGAGACTGACCCAGTGCCGAGGGACATCGAAGCTGGATTCAGGTAAGTGGCTGAAAGGGTTTTAACAGTGGGAGGGGAGGCATGAGGGAGGGGGACACAATGGGTTTGTTTTCCTGGCACTATAGGATCCCTTTAAACCTCTCTAAGTGTTTATTTAAAAAACGGTAATTCCCGGTCAATAGAAAAATATTCCTAATCAGTTATATTGTGATTTTTTCTCTTTTGGTCTAGTATGAATTAACCTGGTCTTTCTAATTCACAATACATAAAAATAATAGGCACCTACCTACCCTGTGTGTCTTGGCCATCAATACGTTTCACACACACCATAGAATGAATAAAGTTTTACAGATTAACTGTAATAAAATACCCTGAATAGCGGGCAGGTGTCCGATTACTGCATTAAAGGAACACTTTTGTAAAAATAATATGCATTAAAACTAGAAAGGGGAGGGTTAGGACCACTATGTGGATGCAGATATGTGAAAGGTGTGGGGATACAGACAGACAAAATTATAAAGCACTGAGGAAGTAGCATGGTTCTTCCAACAGACAGAAGCTCGCCCGTTACATAATCTTTACCCCTCGTGTCTTGTCATTAAATATGTTTGCCTATTTTATATTTTTATATATTTTATGTCTTTCTACTTGCAAATTTAGAACAAACTCAAACTGCCATTCAATCCACAGCCTTTTTTTTTTTTAATTAAAATAACTCGGGTATCACATTCAGACACACAAAAAAATAAAGACATATACTACTCATACAAATTGAGCTTGTCCCCTCTCTAAATAATAAATAGGCTTCACAGAATGAAAAGATATAAAAGGAATCAGGATTCTCAGATCCTTTAAAAACCAAGATGTTAAATAGATTAAAACAAAAAATAAAAGAGATACCGACATTTGAGGTCCATTTATGAGCTGCAGATCATCGTCCTTTGCCCTTTCTGCTGTGAGCTATGCTCAGACCAGGAAGAGGCTCGGCCATTCATGACACTCACCTAGAGAGACACTAAGCACCGAAACAAAGTAAAAACTACTTTGCCTCTGTATATTTCCTCTGCCTGACTTTATTTGATACAAGGCGGAACCTAAGTGTCAATCCCTTCAGCTGTCACCAGTGAAGGCTGCAAGGAATTGGCTGTGTCTATGGAGGATCCTGCGGTCTGGTGGGATCCCCCACAGACTTCAATGCTGTACTCTTGCGCATGTGCGAAAGTACAGCAGGGATGTCAGCACAGAGAAGAACCACGCTGGACCAAGATGGTGGTGACCGCGAGGTACAGGTTCAGGTAAATAAACTCCTTTACCTGCCCCCCTCAGCCACCGAAACCCCCAATGGAGATGTCAATGTCGGGGGACCCTGTGAATTCATACTTTTGTTAAGTCCCCAAACGTAACAATGCTGCTTTAAAATTAGAATTTACCACATGCTCTGTTACTTGCCAGCAGCAGCCTCCTGTGTATGGTTAAAGTTCAATAAGAGCAGGAGATCTTCTAAAGTAAACACACAGTGTTGTAAAAATAAAACCCCTTTTCTTTTAATAAAGGCTGTATAAGTCAGGAGAGGTGTGAATAAGGCTGCAGAAACAAAGTGATATAACTCATAAATAGCACCGAATTGTACCGTGAGACTGCAGGGGCATGATCTAGTCACAAAAACATCTTCATTAAACTGAAGTTGTTTTGGTGCTTAGAGTATCCCTTGATAACATAAAACTACACAGTGCCCCTAACATGTGTGGGTACCTTAAGTGTTCCATTAATAATATAAACATACCCAGCATAGGGTTCTGTAACCCAAACCTTTAATACCATCGCCAGATGGCTTCCCCAGATTTATTTTGGACAAAGTGCATCCTAAATGCCTTTGGGGGACAATCCCTCCTCCCATTCTCTCAGTAACGAGGTAAGGCCCATCAATGAGGAGTCCACCCTGGGGATTAATGTTCTCATAACATTCTAAAACATCCCCCAAGGAAAAATTAGCTGTGCACGGTGTAAGACTTTCCTTGTCAAAGGGGTGATCAACAAATTGCCAAGCAGTGCTCGCCTCACCCCTTTGGCACTTAGAGGGTAAAAAGCCTTCTTGTTATAGCCTTACAATAGTGTTGGTAGGAAACAAGGATGAGATAATTATTAAAGAAATAAAAAAATAAACAAAAACTAATATAAAGATGCCAGTTCCATCTCTCCTCGCAGCGCTCTCGCTATCCCCGCTAGAAACGCCATGCACACTGAATGCATTACCATTACTAAACTGTACCTATACCCCAAGGCAAAAAGAAGGCTCCGGGCACTAATTGATAAATCAATAAATCTTTACTGAATTTTGTAAATAAACTGTCAGGAGTATGCACCCCACCCCCAACCCCCTTTGGGGACTATCTTTAAAGGATATTCGTGTGTTTTTTAACCCATTTGCAGCTAGCATTTAATTTTGAATTGCATAGAATAATTTGGCAAATGTAATTCATAAAGTAAGCTAGAGGCCTGGAGAAATAAGACTGCAGGAAGTAGGAGGATACATGAAATCTTGCGAGGGGAACACACATAAGGCTCTGCAAGGGAATGGGACTGAAATGCTAGGCGCCGCCGGGGGAGGGAGGCAATGAACAGGGGTCCTAGGAGAGAAAGGCAAAAAGTAAGCAGGTGAATGGGAAGGAGACAAAGCATAAAGATCTGCTTGGGGTATTCATGTGTAACACACAAGCGAAAGGGGATATGTGCCAGTAAGAAAATATCCCCATAGAATAATTCTAGGCCCGTTTCAGACTGCACATGTAGAACTGCGATTATCTCCTGTAGTGATTGGTTAACTGCAAGTGTTGAATTCCTCATAACGGACCTTTCGAACAGATAGAAATGTAGAATTATTTAAAGTGTCTCATTACTATGAGTATAACTTTGGTTCCATATTCTTGTAACAAAATATCCATTCAACATGCACACACGCAAATAGCTACATATATATATATATATTCATGCAGGAGTCTGTTTTGAATTAGAAAAAGGCCTAACTCTAATTATTCAAACTGTATATTTTATAATGTGCGGTTATCTGCAACTTGGAGCTAGTAAGTTATATGTTGACATTCTCTGTTGTTTTCACAGACATTAATCTGATTGACTGTGTGATTTATGTCGATTTAAGGACAGACAGTCCAAGATAATAGTACGGCGTTCAGCTATTACAGACTCCTTTATACAGAGAAAGTTTTAGCTAGACTGAACTCTAATTTACATTTGCTAGACTGCCTATTTCCACAACTGTTGTCATTAGTCCTGCATTAAATCTAAACCTTGACATCATTATTCAACCAATATGTCCAGCAGTTAACTTGCTTTGGGATCTAATTAGGTTAAAGGGCCACCATAGTCACCAAAACAACCTTAGCTTAATGAAGCAGTTTTGGTGTATAGATCGTGCCCCTGCAGTCTCACTGCTCAGTTCTCTGCTATTTAGGAGTTAAAACACTTTGTTTATGCAGCCATAGGCATAGCTCCCTGCATGTGACTTACATGAGCTTCCTAAACACTTCCTGTAAAGGGTTATCTAATGTTTACACTTCCTTTATTGCAAAATTGGTTTAATTTCAAATTTCCTATTTCCTGCTCTGTTAATAGCTTGCTACGCCCTGCAGGGACCTCTTGTATGTAATTAAAGCTCAATTTACAGGATAGGAGATAAATATGTTTAAAGTAAGTTACATCTGATTGAAAGTTAAACCATATAGTCATCAAAACAACCATCAGTAGTTTTGGTGACTATAGCGCCCCTTTAACAATGCTGAAATCCTGGATTTCTATTGGATGGAATGACTGTTTTAATAAGCAGGATCATTTAAAGAAATATAATGCAATAGAAGAGTAGTATGGAGAGTCATAGGACATAAATAAATACCCTCCAATGGTCCATCCTCTGCATTCAGGTGTTGCCTCCTGGTCTTTGAGGGGTATGTATCACCAAGGAACCCCTAGGTGGTTTCCAGTTAGGCTGGATGATAACAGATTTAGGAACCCATGGCTATCGGATCACTCGCAGAAGGTAAGGCAGAGAATACATAAATCTAACCTCTTCACATGGCAATTTCAATAGCAACATTTCAAACGTCCAATTGTAGATCTATAGGTTTGATCGACAGCAGAAAAGGAGGTCTATACCTTCATCTGTTTCAGGGTTATCGTTCATTGCAGTGCAAGATGTTGGGTTATTTGAGTTATTGCGCTGCTAGAAGGCTATGGGTGCAGTCCATTGGATTGTCACTGATATGATTCACTGAAATGTATTCTACATTCACAACCTATATCTAGTTATCTATCTGGCTGCTGAGATCAGTTTTTCACAAAGTTCAAAGGTGATCATTTCATCTATTTTAGTTATTTATTTATTTACATTATGTATGGTAGTTACACATTTATTCTGGGAAACAATTAGGGACGTATATAGAGTAGAAATCTGTAGTTCCTAAAAAAATAATAAACAGTACTATCGTGTCTCCTACGGTGCGCTATAAAACTGCCACTTACTTTATAATATGTATAAAATCCAAACAACTTGCAATGCATCATCTTAGCCAGGTAAGCCCATGTGGAACCTGTGCCATTTCCTAGTTGGTTTGGTTATCAATGTAAAAATGCATGTCCCCAGAGACTGCTGTTAAAGACCCCATTCCGATCACCTTACCAGCTCCCCAGAACTTATTTTAGCCCTGGCTGTGGCTCATCTATCGGAAGTCTGTGACCAAAGCCAACACTACACATGGGAAAACATAAAAGTGACTGATGCTTCCCAACCCGGTTGCCAGAATCTGATTTAACTCTGGATATATCTAAGGGAGGGTTTGTAACAGAGCTTCCTGTACCCCTGGCTGGGTACCTCTGCCAAGGACCGCTTCCTAGCTGGAACAGGGGAAAAACCGCAGCACTTCCGCCCACAGTCCCCGTGGCTTCACTGGGGTCCTGGAATCGCTCCCTCCTGGAGCCAAATGAGGAATTCGTTCTAGACCCCCCCAGGCACTGGACGACACTCAGTCCTGGGAGCTCTAGCCCTTACAAGGACTTTCCCATTGAATCCTCCACACTGGAACAGTGATTAAAGAGTAGCCCTTTCCCCTCCCAGTAACCAGACGACACATGGTTCTGGGAGTAGAAGCTGGAATAAGTTTAATGGCAGCCACAACTGGCCTTATATGCAGGTCCCCATGCAAGGGGCACTCCCCCCTGGACCTGAGAGCAGACTACAGTAAAAACATACACACGATTACATTGGCTCTCAGGTCCAGGACACTCCCATACAAAACAAGATGATCCCTCCCCTGTGCCTGGGAGATAATTGAGTCAAGCACTGTATTAAACTCAATTATCTCCAGGCACAAAAAAAACACACATTTCCCAAACACCCAAAAAGTACCTTTAAAATACATAAAACCCCCACTGATAAGTTTATACAAAATGAAAGCCTAGTGTAAAGGTATCAAGGCAGTGAAGGGGTTAACCCTACGTGAAAATTGGTGAACAAGAGGAGCAAAGAACACTGCCTATAGAGTATATATTGGTATATACAGCTATATTGATTTAAAGTAAAAATAAAAAATATATTTATTAGTGAACAAGATACAAGGTGATTATTTCGTACATCCACTCCTGAGCCGTCTGTATAGATGCATACAGGGGCATACAGAGATGCTATGCAGAAATAAAAAAGGTTTAAAAGGACAGTCAACAGCACCTAGATCACAGCTATTCTCAGATCAGTCGTTACAATGTCTCCACCGTTACAATTAGTAGTACTTTTGGCAGTTCGTCCAACTGCACAAGGTACTCTCTGTAACTATAATCAAAAAGCAGGAGACTTAAGCTGTCTGAGTAATATCTCTTCCGTTATGGTTAATAATATCTCGATATAGTTTCAAGTTGAAAAAGATATCAACTGTAATTGGAATTACAACGGGAGACCAGTGCTGTCTGAATGCTGTCTTAGAGTTATAATAGGCTGCAAGCTATGGTAGTGGTACGTTCGATTCCTGCGATGATCCCTACTCCGGGCAGTAAATTTTGAATTACCCCAAATACAGTGTGGAGAAAAGACAGAGAAAAAAAGGATATATATATCTCTGTGCCTTCAAGGGCACCTACCAGATAGGAGAGCTAACTGCAGGAAAAGGAAAGGTACAGGAGGAGAGAGGTATTTAAATTAATCACAGAGTAGTCAGATAGTGAATACTAACTGTGCCTTCAAGGGCACCTCCCTTAGAAACCGCTAGCTGGCTTGCGTCTAAATAACAAAATAAAGTATTGTCAGATGTCCATTAAATAATGTGCATGTGTTAAACACATAAATAGCGTTATAACCACAATCCGTGTAGGTGGCTATAACCTTAGTGTCCCTCCCGATATACCCACGACCTATATGGATATCGTTAGTGATCAGAGTATTCTTAGGTATCAGCTGCTGGTGCAGAGAGTATAATGCTAGGAGAGACCAGAAAAACCCCGACGCGCGTTTCGCCGGTAAGGCGGCTGATAGCCCCGATCTGGGTGACCAATATATCCCAAAATCATCCAGATTGGTTCAGGGTTTCAAGTTCCTTGAAGTCATAATTTGACCGACCGCACGCATAGTCCCATGCCCAAATCAGTTCGGTAGTTTAAAAACCAAACAGACTACCAAACATAGTTAATGTTCCTTCCCTGGAGCTTGTCCCCTTGTTCGCTGGAACATTTTCACTGAACAGCACCTTTCTAAATCTTGTAGAACCGAACCCAGACGATCATGGAAGTCCAGCGGTGTTCTGGAGTTTCAGTGTCTGAAAATAGCTCCATGAACTCGACGACCAAACATCGCTGCCTGGTTCATGCGAACAAGATGGCCGCCACCGCGTGGTTGTCCATAGGAATTGCGGCCACCCAGACGAACACTTAGAACACTGCGGTGGAAATTGCTACAAAGTAGCAATTAGGCTTAATAAGCTCCAGGTCTCCGGTTCGTGCGGCTGTTCGGTTCCGGAACCATGTAGTCCAAATACACGAACGGAGACTTTTACATCACATTTTACAGGGTCCATAGTCTGGGCAAAAGGCTGGCTAGCAGGCTCCTCCAGGAACTCGTGGCAAACTCACTTGGCAAGGGGAGTTTGTCACAGAGTTATCCTGGGATATCCTCTACATTGAGAGCCTTCCACTGGGAATCACAGAGCTCTAATGAGAAAGCTGTACAGCAGGGAGTACACACTTTCAAAAACATATATATAGTGCAGGGGCGTATTAGCCGCGAGGCAAACAAGGCATTTGCCTTGGGCGGCATTTTCCAGGGGGCGGCAAAAAATGCCGCCCCCAAATGCCCAAGGCAAATGTCTTGTTAGCCTTGCGGCTAACAGACATGCTGGGCTGGTTGCTGGGCGGCCGGCGAGGGAGCTCTTCCCCTGAGCTCTCTGCTCAGCTCCCTCGCGCGCCGCCCGCAGAGTGAGAATGGGAGCCAGAATATGACGCAATATTCCGGCTCCGCCTCCCAGCCTCACTCTGCGGGCGGCGCGCGAGGGAGCTGAGCAGAGAGCTCAGGAGAAGAGCTCCCTCGACGGCCGCCCAGCCTGCCCGCCAGTGCCGTCCTGC
Organism: Pelobates fuscus; assembly: GCF_036172605.1. Classification (NCBI taxonomy): domain Eukaryota; kingdom Metazoa; phylum Chordata; class Amphibia; order Anura; family Pelobatidae; genus Pelobates; species Pelobates fuscus. Next base: position 14,745,268 of record NC_086328.1, read on the forward strand.
AGCCACTGGACCACCAGGGAATGGGAGAACCCCCCCAACCCACAGCATTCCCAAAGGTAGGGGGGGGGAGTAAATAAAAAAAAAAATGTGTTAATGTGAGTGTGTCTCTGACTGTGTGTGTCTGTTAGTGTGTGTCTGTGACTGTGTGTGTTAGTGTGTGTGTGTGTCTGTTAGTGTGTGTGTCTGTTAGTGTGTGTGTCTGACTGTGTGTGTCCGACTGTGTGTGTCTGTTAGTGTGTGTGTGTCCGACTGTGTGTGTGTCTCACTGTGTGTGTCTGTTAGTGTGTGTGTGTGTCCGACTGTGTGTGTTTGTTAGTGTGTGTGTCTCACTGTGTGTGTCTGTTAGTGTGTGTGTGTCCGACTGTGTGTGTTTGTTAGTGTGTGTGTCTGACTGTGTGTGTTTGTTAGTGTGTGTGTGTCTGACTGTGTGTGTCTGTTAGTGTGTGTGTGTCTGACTGTGTGTGTTTGTTAGTGTGTGTGCCTGACTGTGTGTGTTTGTTAGTGTGTGTGTCTCACTGTGTGTGTCTGTTAGTGTGTGTGTGTCCGACTGTGTGTGTTTGTTAGTGTGTGTGTGTCCGACTGTGTGTGTTTGTTAGTGTGTGTGTCCGACTGTGTGTGTTTGTTAGTGTGTGTGTCTCACTGTGTGTGTCTGTTAGTGTGTGTGTGTCTGACTGTGTGTGTTTGTTAGTGTGTGTGTCTGACTGTGTGTGTTTGTTAGTGTGTATGTCCGTCCGACTGTGTGTGTGTTTGTTAGTGTGTGTGTCCGACTGTGTGTGTTTGTTAGTGTGTGTGTCCGACTGTGTGTGTTTGTTAGTGTGTGTGTCTCACTGTGTGTGTCTGTTAGTGTGTGTGTGTCCGACTGTGTGTGTTTGTTAGTGTGTGTGTGTGTCTGACTGTGTGTGTCTGTTAGCTAGTGTATGCGTATCTGTCAGTGAATGTGTGTGTATTTAGAAGGCGGGGCAGGGGGGAAGGGTTGGGTGGGGGTGGCGCGCGGGGGGGGGGGGGGGTGTCCGAGTTTTGTCCTGCCTAGGGCAGCACAAAACCAAGATACACCACTGATATAGTGGTCCCTAGGCTTCAAGGAGTAGACGTACAATGTATGATTAACTGGGAGAAGCCACACTATTACTGTGGCGATTAACACTACTAGTGAATGAAAAGGGAATAAAGGAGTGAAGACTAGAACTGGATCCTAAACCTGGGCCCAACCCAGTTTGTTCTTAATACAGTTAGTTATGCTTTTGGTTTTTAAATTCTATAACTTGCTTTTTAAAATACGGTATGGATTTTCCTCACATGTCTAACCTTTCTACCCCTCTCTTTCAACCTGCAGTGTTTCTAGCTTTGCTCCAAAATTACTGCTGTACATGCTGGTATCCAGGACCCTGTCATTCAGTGGATTGCCACCAGTAGAAATCTACTACTTGAACTACAACTTCACTGATCTGAAGTGGTCATGGTGCCTGGAGTCTGTATGTGCAGTGTCATCTCTACTGCATCATTTGGGGCATCATCAAAAACGTTCTGATTGGCTAATGTGAATCCTGTGCAAACCACCACACATGGCAGGCTGGCTCCTGGCAGCCAATGGCGGCACGTAAACCCCCTGTACCATCTCTGTCCCTGACATTCCTCTCTCTGCAGTAAAAGGGAATAACATAAACCCCGGTGGGTCGGGCTGCAGGGAGAACTTGGCCTCAGCCATGGAACTGAGAAGGTAAGCATTTTTCTTTGTTGTTGGCAGGATAGACCACCACATCAAGAATTACTCTACATAAAAACAGTGGAGAGGGGGGGGAGTATGAGTGAAACACGGTTTTGTTTTTGGAATAACTCTTTCATTTCGTTTTTTTGCGTACATTTCTAAGCAATAATAGAACATTTTAAAAAGACGTGGAGCAAAACACTTACCATATATACTGAGAAATATTCATCTGTGACTCTCTCGGCTGTATGCAAGCGAATTTCGCAATAGCCTCCACAAACGAATGACATTTATGTTTTCTTTGTCATAATTTTTGATCCTGCCACCTATTTCTTAATTCACACCTTATGTAATACAATTCTCTGATGACAATTGCAGTTGCAGTTCCTTAAACCTGCCATTTAAAGCATTAACTAAGTAAATAGTCTAATTAGTCGTTGGAAACAGGAAATCACACTTCACGGCCCTGTCTGTTTGATATGACACTTTATAAAATATGAGACAGGTTTATAAACAATTTGTTGTATGAATCGCCTTTTTGATAAATGTGACCCAGGAAAATGACGTTACTAAAAGAAGTCTGCAGACAGCCTAAGTTACATAAGTGACAATATGTCACATCAAAAACAACACTATACAAATTAGCCAAATGTCTCCAGGTACAGCTCAATGCCAGAAGCTTTTTCTTAAATGGACATAATATACCGGAAGTAAATTCAATGTATTTATAATGTGTTACGTAAACAATGCATTAAAAAAATGAAAGAATTTTCCACCAAGCAAGGGCTCTCATTCTGGACTGTAGTTTTTATCCCATAAACTCCTATCTATCAGGGATTTGGTTATGTAGTTTACCCCATAGCCACAGTTTCATTCATCCCATCAGATAAATGGAAATGCTCACTGCTGACAGCAGTTTTATTGCGGCCCTGCGATATGTGTTAAGTGATCTCCTGGCACAGGAAAAGGAGGCTCTCTCAAGGAAGGAGGAGAGGAGAGACATGCTCAGCATGTGCATGTTTTACGCAGAAGGCACAGTCAAGGCATGCCATGCAAATTAAACTGACCCATGCGGTACTGAATGCTTAATTCACCAAACATCAAATATTGCCATCAACTGTAGAATTTAGACCAAAATAGCAGAGTTGGAAAAAAAGCAGAGTCAGGATTTTTTTCCACCAATATGGGCCTGGAGATCTATTTAAAAAGGTATTAATTGTGGCAAATGAAAATAGACTAAATTAGCTGATCTCTGGGGGGAAAAAATTTCTCCACATCAGTTATAGTCACAACTCGGCTATTTTAACTTAATGTTGACCGTTCAAATTTCAATTTGCTAAAATTCTGAGTTTACTGAATAAACTGCTAAGATTTCGCAATCAAGTAAAAAAAATTTAACTTCCCGGACTTTGTAAAAAATTCTAATAAAGCCAAACCGGAAACATACCGTAGCTGACTTTGAGAATTGTTCCAGTCCAGCTACTTCAACCTAACATGAAATCCCCCTTAGATTACTGATAATTCACACACTTTACATCCCCACCTCTAAATCATTTTCCAGATTTTATTGCAATGAGACACATCATGTACACAGATAAATATATCATCCTTCACTTCTATTTTCTAGAAAAGTGAGATTATATTATTCTAAGCTGCAGATACACGCCGTTCCACCCTCTGTATATAATACCAATTTTTTTTTTCTCTTTTCATTTCCCCATCAGATTCTAAATAGAATTCTCTGATCTAGACCAACATTCAAACCCTTCACGTCTGAGTAGACCACAAAACGCATCCCTACCTAACCCGTCGTAACCCCTGGCAGTATTCAAAGTATTACATAAACCCACCACAAAACAAAAAATATAATTTAGCTGCAGTAGAGATCAAATTATTATTTTATTTTTTTTCGTTTGGGCGGGTGCAGAGGGATTTTTGCAAATGACTGTGTTTGCATATTTTCTCCTCAACCCCTAACCTCTCCTAAGGACAAATAGATGTCTGAGTTTGTTGCCTTGGGCCAGCGAGCTGGGAATCTGTATTAATCCTCTGTATGTTGACTTGCGTTCCCGGCGTGTGTGAAGAATGTGTGAATCGCTCAAGGGAAAATTGGCATCTCAGTCAAAGCAAGAATATTTTTTTTTCCTGTTCAAAATAACCCTTTATAAATGTATTTTGCTCTTAGTGTTTCGATTGCATGTTGTTTCATTGTTGTCTATCTTTTTCTTCCCACTTAGCAACACTAATTATAAATATCTTGGAGTAGGAATAAAACGGAGACAATCTTTGGCAGGGCCTTTAATTAATGGTATATTCACAATTGCAAAACTCACAGTAGAAGAAAAAAAAATGACATTTATTATCTGTGTTGAGCGATTGGATTTCTCTGTCTCTCTGACTATTCTCATTTTTATTTATTTATTTAGTGAAATGAAGAGTTCTGAAAAGCTCAGCCTTAAGCTTTGAGCCAAAACTCCCCAGGGATGATACAGGTGTTGACCTAATTTTTTTCCTTGTCTGTTGTGATCATTTTTATACACATGCATCGAGCAAGGGTATATTTCTCTGGATCGGTCAAGTATTATAAATAATACGGTAAAAGGGAGACCGGTTCAAAGAAAGAATAAAGACTAATACACACTAAGAACAAATTACATGCTAAAAGGCTTTCATTAAACGGTCTGAATTTTCATAATGGTGAGTAATTCACATGGTAGTTTGATTGAAAGACAGCCACAGATATTACGTTCATTCTGGTTGATACTAACCAGCGCATGTAAAAATTAAGAGTTAGCGGTGTGATGTCATCAACACTGGTAAACTACAAACATTGAGTTAAAGGGACACTGCAAGTTAGGGATATTGTATATTTTTTTATGTCTAATATAGATTTCAACAATGGTTTAAAAAATTGTAGGCGGGGCCCAATCTGAACAAAACCAGTGACTTACTAGAATCTAGAGCTGGCTGAGGTCCGATGCAGCTTCCAGCGACCTGTCAAGAGCTTACTTGCTGCACTCACGAGAGCATGCAGCCTTGTGCGCACAGGGTTGGGGAGGTGGCCAATCTCCTAATCCAGAGCTGCCCAGCAACCGTTAGCATCGAGCAGATGCCCCATTACCCGCCGCCTTGAACTGGCGGTGTGATCCTAGTCCACTCCTGGGATGCTACCCTGCCACAAAGGGAACACGGGCAAAGCCATAAAAGCTGACAGACAACTCAGCGATGCACCCATCATGGCGAAGGCCATTATTGAAAAATGTAAAATAGTCACCTATGAAAGTAAAGGAACACTATAGCGTTAGGATTGCAAACCTGTATACCTGAAGTTATACTGTCCTAGTTACTGAACATAGTACTGTCCTAGTTGCAGATCAGTTTTAGGTCCCCCCTGTGTTCAGTAAAAACCTAAAAAGAAAAAGGATTTTACTTAACTTTTCTCAAGCATCGAGACTTTATCAGCGCTTCCAGTCCCTCCATCTCCCGAGACGTCATCCGGCTCTCCTGCAGGTGGTCCAATCCAGTCCGTCAAGAAGACGGCCACTTGAGGTGTGTTTATTCCTAATATAAACATTACAGTTTCTATAAAAATATTTTTTCATAAACCTACAAAGAAAAAAATAAAAAATCAATCGAGTGTTAATAATAAATTATATATTCATTGCTTTTGGAGCGGTTATCCGTAAAGGTGAACCTGTTGTAACCAAGCATTTTAACATCAATTATAGCGGTTAATAATATGCAAGAACTGATCACCAGTGTTGCTACAGTCGTAAAATCCCTAGAACAAAACTTAATGACTCCCTCTTAAATTGCCCATTGACTGTTCTCCATCTTAAAGTAATCAGGGTCCGCTCCAACATTTTCCTATCGTCACCATCTCCTTTCTGCGCTCCAAGTATTGTCATCTCATGTCTCATCACCCTTCAATCATTATATTCTCCCTTCCTTCCCTATGTTACCATATCCCCATACCAGTTATCTCCCCAAACTTTGTCTCATCTACTCTATTCACTTCCACTCCTGGTGTAGCCCTCGCTCTGTAACCAAATTTCAAAATATCCTCCCCTTACCCTCATCTGTGCCTCCACTTCTCCAGAGTTCCATTATTATCCTCCTGCTAACTCTCCGACCCTCCTATGGCTAGATTATATCCCTCATATTCAACTGAAAAGGTTACTCTAATCTTTTTTTATACAGTTTGCAATGAGCGACTGGGCATAATTAACTGATTTCCCCGTTAAAACCCTGTAATAAACTTACCTGGAATTCCGTGCGAGGCAAAGCTCTCTGCATTGGTTTTCACAACTCTGTCAACATCACCCCTGTCCGTTCGAGACGCACTCAAATGTGCTGCCTGCAAGGGAGAAGTTCATTATGTCCGTTTCCAACTTTTATATTCACACAAAATGTTTTAATATATCTTCTTTTCGCGGCTGCCCTTTTCCTTTTGTATTTCAATGTTCAGAGCACTGTGCGAGCTGACGACAGACGGAATTTTTGCACAGAATTCCAGGCTTCCTAAATCACGTGTGCTGGAGGTGCGGCTAGCCCCAGATTACAGATTATTCTGTACGTACAGCGTGTCAAGCGGAAACGCTGCACATACAGACTCCTACCACTATGACCGTTTCTATAGGCAGAAGTGGTCGTGGTGGTTAGAGTAATCCTTTAATGTTAACCATTGCCCTTGTGATCTAGTAGCAGTAACTACCTAACCAGGAGAGTAGCTCATTTTTTGCAAGAATATGGACTAAAACCACTTTGTATGATGATGGCATTGCACACAGTGACGTAAGGATTGTGTGCAGCCACGGAACATCAAGTTCCTGTTCTGGCTTTGCTTCCAAAGGCAATTTAGAAGTCAGCAATGAATATTTCAACTAGGTGTATGTTTTCTACATAGTACAACAATAGGCTGATCACAAAGTTCATTTAGGACTATAAACGCTCTATAACGCTCAGTAAATTCAGCGTTATTTAATTTTTCCCACTAATACTCACTGTAGAAAAAAGTCTGACAATGTTATTGACCATGCCCATTGCTAAACAGAGACATGCTAATACATTATTAGAAAACACTCCAACTTTATGGACAGTTAATCATTATTAATTCGTTTGAAATATTTTGGCTTCTTTCAAGGTGACGGATACAGTAATGTCACGATACCCTGGGCACGGACAACTTGTTTCGTTCTTCCCACGCTTATGATTAAATGTGTATAAGTAGGCTGATGCACGGTGACGGTCTGCTTTTTACTTCCCCGTGACTCTATCACAGTCGATGTGTGATTTAATCAGCATTATTTGCAGGAAGGTTTGTTGGAAGATAATGCAATTTGTAGCTGACTTGGGTGATTTTGAAAATGTTTTGTTGAAGCAGTGGTTTGTTTAGACAGTGAAATCATAACTGTGTATTGAATAACAGTATATTAGCAGTGTGGAAACTACTGCCAACTGGAAATAGTGCTGCAATTCGTAAAGATTCCAACTGCAAATACATCCCTTTGTGCATGGAAATATACTCACAGTAAGAGTGTTCAGTGATATGCATGTATGTACATTGTACAGAACACAATATTTTTTCATTTCCTTATATGAGCTAAGAGCTGTTTTCAGGCAATGAACAGAACACTGTGTGCAGAATTGACATCAGCCAGTTTGAAGCCCTTGTTCCAGGCTGGTTATGGACGTCCCATGACGGTGCCAGAGGTTGAGATATGCCTCGGGCAGCACAGGGGTTAAACTTGGTAAGTGCACCATTTCACAGTGGAAAAAATAGAGACTCCAGGCACCATGACCACTTCAAACCAGTGCAGTTGTTATGGTGCTTGGTGTAACCCTAAGATAGTAATAGAAAACAGCTCTATATTTTTTAATAAAGTAAGGCTGTTATTGCTTTACAGAAGGTGTCACTGTCAGATATAACAACAACACAGATTATAGAAATGGTACACTGTGGAGGAGGCACTACTACTACTATATAGATTTCATTTAAATAAAAAAAAAATCTTTTAACAATGATATTCTGTACCACACGGTTAATGATAAGGTAATTCAATTTCTTCCTCGAAATGCCAAGTGTTTAACTGGTCCACTCTAAGCACCATAACCACTACAACATCATTGTAATGGTTATGATGTAGAGAATGTCCTAACTCCTTTGTTCATTGGTCGATTAGAAGTGCAGTTGAACACCTTCTTCTTGTTCTCTGATGTCAAACGAGGTGTCAGGGTTTAGTACACAGAGTCCAAAACGTGGTAATAGACAGAGGAAAAACCAAAGCAAAGTACCGATAAGGATGAGGCAGACACGAGGTCGGAATAGCAAAGTGTCAGGTCAGGCAGCACAGGTTCATACACGAAGTTCTGGCCAAAGGTCAAATACCAGGTAGACAATCTATAAAGGAAGGAGCACGCATGGATACAACACAAGCAACCAGGAGCACAGTATAACTGAACAGTGAAGGCTGGGGAGGGCAAGCTATTTATAGGAAGAAGGTGGCACACCCCGCGCATCAAACCTGCATCATCGACACACCTCCCATATAGTGACACCCATTTCCCCAATCGGATCAATACTCCGTTGCTCCACAGCCCGGCCTCCCAGGGAGAGAGGAGACACTCGACATGGGAATGTGAGCTGAGTGGAAAACAGAGTGGGGGCCTGACTAGTGATGTACCGAACTGTTCGCTGGCGAATAGTTCCCGGTGAACATAGCGTGTTCGCGTTCGCCGCGGCGGGCAAACACATGAGCATCATTGAGTAAACTTTGACCCTGTGCCTCACGATCAGCAGACACATTCCAGTAAATTAGCAGCAGACCCTCCCTTCCAGACCCTCCCACCTCCTGTACAGCATCCATTTTAGATTTGTTCTGAAGCTGCATTCTTATATAGAGGAGGGAAAGTGTAGCTGCTGCTCATTTGATAGGGAAATTGATAGCTAGGCTAGGGTATTCAGTGTCCACTACAGTCCTGAAGGACTCATCTGATCTCTGCTGTAAGGACAGCACCCCAAAAAGCCCTTTTTAGGGCTAGAACATCAGTCTGCTTTTTTTTTTTTTCTGTGTAATGTAATTGCAGTTGCCTGCCTGCCAGCTTCTGTGTCAGGCTCACAGTGGATACTGTGCCCACTTGCCCAGTGCCACCACTCATATCTGGTGTCACAATAGCTTAAGCTTGCATTTAAAAACAATTTTTTTTCCCACTGTAATAGATTGAATAGCAGTTAGTTGTCTGCAAGCGTCTGGGTGTCAGGCCTTCAGGGTGTACTCTGCCAACCTCTGCCAGTGTACTTTGCCACTCATATCTGGTGTCACAATAGCGTGCCTTTAAAAAGAAAAAAGTTTTTCACTGTAAGCTAATAGCAGTTAGTTGTCTGCAAGCGTCTGGGTGTCAGGCCTTCAGCGTTTACTCTGCCAACCTCTGCCAGTGTACTTTGCCACTCATATCTGGTGTCACAATAGCGTGCCTTTAAAAAGAAAAAAAGTTTTTCACTGTAAGCCAATAGCAGTCAGTGTCCTTAAAGCGTGTGTCAGGCCTACAGCGTGTACTCTGCCAACCTCTGAGTACAAGCAGCACACAAACTCAAAGCCGCTATCCTCCTCCTGGTCCAGCATCTTCAGCCACGTCAACCACTGCTGTCCTCCTTGCCCCCTCTCAACCATCCGCCACACCGTCTCTCGCCTTGAGCAGTTCCCGCTCATCTGCCCACAGTCAGGTGTCTGTCAAGGACATGTTTGAGCGTAAGAAGCCAATGTCAGAAAGTCACCCCCTTGCCCAGCGTCTGACAGCTGGCTTGTCTGAACTATTAGCCCGCCAGCTTTTACCATACAAGCTGGTGGAGTCTGAGGCGTTCAAAAAATTTGTAGCTATTGGGACACCGCAGTGGAAGGTACCCGGACGAAATTTATTTTCACAAAAGGCAATCCCCAACCTGTACTTGATTGTGCAAAAGGAAGTAATGGCATGTCTTGCAGACAGTGTTGGGGCAAGGGTCCATCTGACCACTGATACCTGGTCTGCAAAGCATGGTCAGGGCAGGTATATCACCTACACTGCGCATTGGGTAAACCTGCTGACGGCTGCCAATCTAGGTTGAAAAAAAGACCATCGAGTTAAGACTTTAAAACACAATGTAAATTCGGACATTGGGATGCTTCCGAATGTCCGAATTTCGGAAATGCCGAACCGAACCGTGGAAGTGCCAAAGTGCTTTGGATTTTTGAAAAGTGGCAAAACAAGAGAGGGAGGAAAAAAATCTGTGAATGATGACAAGAATCTAACCCCTACCCCTAGATGTGTAAGTGGTTGTGGTGGTTAGGGGTAGGGTTAGGGAATTGCTGAAGTCCAGAATTTCGGAAGTGCAGAATTCACGAATTTCGAAAGTGCCGAACCGAAGTCCTGAATTTCGGAAGTGCGAACCGAACCAAATTTATTGCCCATGCACATCCCTATTGTCTGTTGCATATTCCTGCTATTGAACAGGTCAGCACATAGCGGTTTGTACTGAAACTGTATATATTTGTATAGTGCCATCATTTTTTTTTCTTTTTCTAGCCTCTCTTTAAAACTAAAGTCTTCCATCCCCCTTATTAACTTTTTCTAGTTCTGGAATATCCTCCTTTAAAACACCTCTAACATGCGTGATCGAGGAACTGACTTACAGCTCCTGTGTTGGCAGCAAATCACTGTTACCAGACACTACGAAAGGACATAGTGACAGGGGACATTCCTATACAATAACCCATGTAAGGAGGTTCTGGTGCCTGGAGTGTCCCTTTAAATAAAAATGATGAAGAAGGACTAGTAATCGAAATCTTACAGATCAGTTAGAAGTCTGCCTAGCAACATAGTTCATATTAGGAGAACACCCCATAGGCAGGGGAGGGTAAGTCACAGCATCACTTGCCCAAAGCAACATTTTTATAGAAGCGCTGTGTGAGGCACAAGGGAGCGGCAAAAATCAAAACCACACTCCACTCTGACAAGGGAGCAGGAAGATCCACATCACCCATTTTAGCCTGTGCTCTGTCTTGTCAAGCTTATACAATCTTTACATTCAGCCAATTTCAGGCTCCTAAAAGCACAGAAAATCACTGCTCTTGAAACAAGTGTTTCATTTCTAGACCATTCAAATATCAGGAGGTATGAGACCATGCATCCTTAACTCAGACTGTTACTAATTATAGTTAAAGGGACACTATCGTCACCAGAACAACTACAGCTTAATGTAGTTGTCCTGGTGAGTAGTCAGTCCCAGCAGGCTTTTTGCAGTTAACACTGCCTTTTCAAATAAAAGGCAGTGTTTACATTGCTCCCTTGGGACACCTCCAGTGGCCACTTCTCAGACAGCCAATAGAGGTGCTTCCTGGTGCAGTGATGCACATTGTGTAGCACTGACATTTAGCATCTCCACACTTTGCACAGAGACACTAAACTTTCCTCATAGAGATCCATTGATTGGCCAAGCTGACGTTTGCCCTGCCTCGCCTCCTTCCCTATGGGAAAGCATTGGATTGGCTAAGAATCAATTCTGTTGATGTTTTCCTGGCACTATAGGGTTTTAGGTCCACCCTTCAGCCACTTACCTTAACCAATGGCGAGCTCCCTTGGCAATGGTGACCTCTCCTCCCCCTGCCGACATCAGCTCAAAATGTGCATGCGCGGCCAGAGCTACACGCGCATTTAAACTGCCCATAGGAAAGCATTACTCAATGCTTTCCTATGGACGTCAAGCTTGAATTCAATGCGATTTTCGCATTGAGGATCGCGGGCGCAGCCTCTAGCGGTTGTCAGGGGGACCGCCATTAGAGGCTGGATTAACCCTCACTGTAAGCATAGCAGTTTCTCTGTCCACACAGTGACATGGCAAATAATGTAAGTTGTATTAACTTTTAAAGGGGGAGCAATCCACTTAAATGGTTTTAACACCATAGAGTCAGAAATATATGTTTTTCCAAATAAACAATTTTTGCCTATATTTAGAAATTTTAAATTTTCTACAATTTGCTGTTAAGTGCACGACAAACGGAATGCAAAGTTATTAGCTAGGCCTAAAAGTTACTCTCTGCCACAAACATGTACATGGTAATGTGGTTTTGACTTCAGATTGCCTGTGGCACGGACTGTCTGTGTATGTCATGGCAGTGGGGTATAGAATTAGCTGTGTTAGCAGAGACACAGATATATGGTTTGTAATCTACAAGTGACAATCTCTCCTCATTTGCATATCATTGCCTGGCATTTTGGTAGACATTGATTGCAATTCTTTTTTTTTAATGAGCAGATGATTCATCGAGCACCTTTGAGAGGTTTTTGTCATAACGTCCAGGGCAGAACTACATCTGCGTGTTTGAAAGCCCCCCCCCCCAAAAAAATACCTTTGTCAGTTGTTGCGAGAAAGGATCAGTTGACGATCAGGGAAAATAATACACAATAGCAGATGTGCCAAAGGTTAATTATAAAAAAAAAAAAATGTAATTTGGGTATTTCACAAAAAAGGAAGAAAGGGTCCACACAGTTCAATCATACGTTTAGTTACATGGTTAGACCAAGCACCATAACAACTACAGCCCGCTGTTTGTCACTTTACCTGGGTTCCTTCTTCCTGGCTGTGACGCCTACAGCTTCAGCTGACCACTCTCAGCCAATGAATGCAACTCGGTCCATGGATATGTAGGGTTTCACAGCAAAACGCTGCACATACAGATTCCAAGTACCATGATCTCTTCCAATCACTGAAGTGATCATGGTGCTTGGAGTAACTATTTAAACTAGCAGTTTCAAATTATTAATTTACGGTGAAAAATTGAAAAATGTGTTTCTATTTACACCTGACATTTAAAGGGACACTATAGTCACCAGACCACTTCAGCTCAATGAAGAGGTCTGGGTGCCAGGTCCATCAGGTTTTAACCCTTCACATGTAAACATAGCAGTTTCAGAGAAACTGCTATGTTTACATAGCAGGGTTAATCCAACCTCTAGTGGCGGTCTTCATGACAGTCGCTAGAGGCGCTTCTGCGACGATGGATGCAAAATTCGCATTCAACGTGCAGAACGTCCATTGGGAAGCATTGAGAAATGCTTTCTTATGGACTGTTTGAATGCACACGCGGCTCTTGCCGCCCATGAGCATTCCACTCCACTCGGGAGCTGATGTCGGCGGGGAGCAGAGGTCACCAGTTTTAACCCCTTCAGCCCAGTGGGAGAGGGACCCTGAGTGTGAGGGTGCCCTAAGGATGATAGAGTATCAGGAAAACGAGTTTGTTTTCCTGACCCTATAGTGATCCTTTAATAAACTTCTAAGCCAACACTTCACAATTCTAAATACCCCGCTACAGAATGCTTCCGACTATACCCCCATATATATATATATATATACACACACACACATATAATAATAATAAACCTGACCCCCCCACACATCCAAAAATCCCCCCAGAGAATAAACCTGACCCCCCACACAGCCATATATCCCCCCAGAGAATACACCTGACCCACACACAGCCATATATCCCCCCAGAGAATAAACCTGACTCACACACAGCCATATATCCCCCCCAGAGAATAAACCTGACCCCCCCCCACACAGCCAGATATCCCCCCAGAGAATACACCTGACCCACACACAGCCATATATCCCCCCAGAGAATAAACCTGACTCACACACAGCCATATATCCCCCCAGAGAATAAACCTGACCCCCCCCCACACAGCCAGATATCCCCCCAGAGAATAAACCTGACCCCCCCCATACAGCCAGATATCCCCCCAGAGAATAAACCTGACCCCCCCACACAGCCATATATCCCCCCAGAGAGTAAACCTGACCCCCCACACAGCCATATATCCCCCCAGAGAATAAACCTGACCCCCACACAGCGCCATATATCCCCCCAGAGAGTAAACCTGACCCCCCACACAGCCATATATCCCCCAGAGAATAAACCTGACCCCCACACAGCGCCATATATCCCCCCCAGAGAATAAACCTGACCCCCCACACAGCCATATATCCCCACAGAGAATAAACCTGACCCCCACACAGCCAGATATCCCCCCAGAGAATAAACCTGACCCCCCACACACAGCCACATATCCCACCAGAGAATAAACCTGACCCCCACACAGCCAGATACCCCCCCAGCGAATAAACCCGACCCCCACGCAGCCATATACCCCCCCAGAGAATAAACCTGACCCCCCACACAGCCATATATCCCCCCAGAGAATAAACCCGACCTCCACACAGCCAGATATCCCCCCAGAGAATACACCTGACCCACACACAGCCATATATCCCCCTAGAGAATAAACCTGACTCACACACAGCCAGATATCCCCCCCCCAGAGAATAAACCTGACCCCCCCACACAGCCAGATATCCCCCCAGAGAATAAACCTGACCCCCCACACAGCCATATATTCCCCCCCAGAGAATAAACCTGACCCCCCACGCAGCCATATATCCCCCCAGAGAATAAACCTGACCCCCCACACAGCCATATATCCCCCCAGAGAATAAACCTGACCCCCACACAGCCATATATCCCCCCAGAGAATAAACCTGACCCCCACACAGCCATATATCCCCCCAGAGAATAAACCTGACCCCAACACAGCCATATATCCCCCCCCCCCCCCGAGAATAAACCTGACCCCCACACAGCCATATATCCCCCCAGAGAATAAACCTGACCCCCACACAGCCATATATCCCCCCAGAGAATAAACCTGACCCCCACACAGCCAGATATCCCCCCCGAGAATAAACCTGACCCCCACACAGCCATATATGCCCCCAGAGAATAAACCTGACCCCCACACAGCCATATATCCCCCCAGAGAATAAACCTGACCCCCACACAGCCACATATCCCCCCCAGAGAATAAACCTGACCCCCACACAGCCATTTACCCCCAGAGAATAAACCTGACCCAACACCCTATGACCAGTCCCCTGGTGGGAGCTCTGGCAGTGTAGGAGCAGCGCCCTCACTTAGCATGGCCCCGCCCCCTGCATAATGACTGACACCCAGCCGGCGCGGAGCTATGACGTCACATAGCAGAGTCTCTCAGCACTGGAACCCAGGGGCCCCTACAGGGAAGGTAAATAATAATAATAATAATTAATTCATAATAAATATTGTGTGCCTGGGGGCTATCAATACTGTGTAACCCCTTACTAGGAATGGGGGATATACAGAGTAAGTAAACTTTAATTTAAATAATAATAATAATAAACATTGTGTGCCTGGGGGCTATCAGTACTGTGTAACCCCTTACTAGGAATGGGGGATATACACAGAGTAAGTAAACTTTAATTTAAATAATAATAAACATTGTGTGCCTGGGGCTATCAGTACTGTGTAACCCCTTACTAGGAATGGGGGATATACACAGAGTAAGTAAACTTTAATTTAAATAATAATAATAATAATAAACATTGTGTGCCTGGGGGCTATCAGTACTGTGTATCCCCTTACTAGGAATGGGGGATATACACAGAGTAAGTAAACTTTAATTTAAATAATAATAAACATTGTGTGCCTGGGGCTATCAGTACTGTGTAACCCCTTACTAGGAATGGGGGATATACACAGAGTAAGTAAACTTTAATTTAAATAATAATAAACATTGTATGTCTGGGGGCTATCAGTACTGTGTAACCCCTTACTAGGAATGGGGGATATACACAGAGTAAGTAAACTTTAATTTAAATAATAATAATAATAATAAACATTGTGTACCTGGGGGCTATCAGTACTGTGTATCCCCTTACTAGGAATGGGTGATATACACAGAGTAAGTAAACTTTAATTTAAATAATAATAAACATTGTGTGCCTGGGGCTATCAGTACTGTGTAACCCCTTACTAGGAATGGGGGATATACACAGAGTAAGTAAACTTTAATTTAAATAATAATAAACATTGTATGTCTGGGGGCTATCAGTACTGTGTAACCCCTTACTAGGAATGGGGGATATACACAGAGTAAGTAAACTTTAATTTAAATAATAATAATAATAATAATAAACATTGTGTACCTGGGGGCTATCAGTACTGTGTATCCCCTTACTAGGAATGGGGGATATACACAGAGTAAGTAAACTTTAATTTAAATAATAATAATAATAAACATTGTGTGCCTGGGGGCTATCAGTACTGTGTATCCCCTTACTAGGAATGGGGGATATACACAGAGTAAGTAAACTTTAATTTAAATAATAATAAACATTGTGTGCCTGGGGCTATCAGTACTGTGTATCCCCTTACTAGGAATGGGGGATATACACAGAGTAAGTAAACTTTAATTTAAATAATAATAATAATAATAAACATTGTGTGCCTGGGGCTATCAGTACTGTGTAACCCCTTACTAGGAATGGGGGATATACACAGAGTAAGTAAACTTTAATTTAAATAATAATAAACATTGTGTGCCTGGGGCTATCAGTACTGTGTAACCCCTTACTAGGAATGGGGGATATACACAGAGTAAGTAAACTTTAATTTAAATAATAATAATAATAAACATTGTGTATCTGGGGGCTATCAGTACTGTGTAACCCCTTACTAGGAATGGGGGATATACACAGAGTAAGTAAACTTTAATTTAAATAATAATAATAATAAACATTGTGTATCTGGGGGCTATCAGTACTGTGTAACCCCTTACTAGGAATGGGGGATATACACAGAGTAAGTAAACTTTAATTTAAATAATAATAATAATAATAAACATTGTGTGCCTGGGGGCTATCAGTACTGTGTATCCCCTTACTAGGAATGGGGGGATATACACAGAGTAAGTAAACTTTAATTTAAATAATAATAATAATAATAAACATTGTGTGCCTGGGGGCTATCAGTACTGTGTATCCCCTTACTAGGAATGGGGGGATATACACAGAGTAAGTAAACTTTAATTTAAATAATAATAATAATAAACATTGTGTATCTGGGGGCTATCAGTACTGTGTAACCCCTTACTGGGAATGGGGATATACACAGAGTAAGTAAACTTTAATTTAAATAATAATAATAATAATAAACATTGTGTGCCTGGGGGCTATCAGTACTGTGTAACCCCTTACTAGGAATGAGGGATATACACAGAGTAAGTAAACTTTAATTTAAATAATTATAATAAACATTGTGTACCTGGGGGCTATCAGTACTGTGTATCCCCTTACTAGGAATGCGGGGATATACACAGAGTAAGTAAACTTTAATTTAAATAATAATAAACATCGTGTGCCTGGGGGCTCTCAGTACTGTATAACCCCTTACTAGGAATGGGGGATATACACAGAGTAAGTAAACTTTAATTTAAATAATAATAATAATAATAATAATAAACATTGTGTGCCTGGGGGCTATCAGTACTGTGTATCCCCTTAAATATATTATTTAATTTAAATAATAATAATGTTTTATGACAGTTCTACAGACACCAGCTTTGTTTGAAGCTAGAAGAACTTTATGGAGGTTGTAGGTTTACAAAAGTTTTTTGTTATCCACCTTCCCACCCATCTATTTTTACAGCAATGTGTATTTAATGTTTAAGATGAATGGTGGAAATACCATATAATTATTCATGTTAAAGGAATGCTCTACACATCATTACTACATAAGTTTATTAAAGTGGTTATATGGTGTTAACCAGGTACCATTCCTGCAATCTTTTCTTTGACAAATATATGAGACTGACAGAATAAAGAGCTTTTTTTTAATTTGAAACTTGGTTTTATTGGTGTTTCACATCGTTCATGCTTTTTGGCGCCTGCTTGCCAGGGTACAAAATGAAAAGAAAGGAGTATGCAGGAACATTCTGTTACATATTAGGGATGGTTACATACATCGCTTTTCAACATTCAAACTTTGCAACTAGGCACTTCGTCTGTGCTCATAGTTATTGTTCGTGTCTCGTGTTTTACCCTTCTCCCAGTGGGTATACCATGTCCGTGTGTTTGTCTGTGTTGTTACCCTATGTGTTAGTGTGTCTTCTCTCTATTCCCTTGCCTCTTACTTTGGTGTTGTTCCTTCGCCATCTGCTGAGGTATTGTGTGAGTTTTCCCCTAGGTATTCCCTCCACTTCTCTCCCGCTTGTTTAATATGTTTTCGTGGCTGTAGGTGTTTATCTGCCATCTCTTCGTACTTCCAGTTCTGAGTGATTTGTTCTAGTAATGCCTCTCTTGTGGGTACTTTCCGTGATTTCCATAGTCTGGCTATTAGTGTTACTGCAGCTATCAATATATGGAATATCAGGCCTTTTTCTACCTTTTTGTGTTGCGGGTTGTGGTACGAATAATATACACAGTTCAATGCTAGGTGTCCAAGGTTTGCCCAGGAGGCCTCTCGCTATTGTTTCCACCTTTTTCCAGTATGGTTTGATTTTTTGGCATGTCCACCATATGTGACCCATCGAGCCCTTCTCTTCCCCACATCTCCAGCATTGGTCGGATATACCTGGGTATATTGCTGCTAGTTTTTCCGATACTAAGTACCATCTGTATTGCAGTTTACGTATGGTCTCTAGGTGTGTGGTGCATAGTGTGTTTCCTTTATGCGCTATGAAGGCCCTCTGCCATTCATCTTTGCTTATATCATGCCCTATCTCCACGTGCCATGCTTGTTGAAACGTCATCGTGTTGTCTGTGTTTGTGTCCAGCAAGGCTGTGTATAGTGTGGGGGGTCTGTGGGTTAGACATGCGTTTTCGACTTTGTGTGTGTGCATGGTCTCTTTGTTCCGTAGTTCTATCCCTGCCAGCAGTGATTTTATTTGTAGGTAGGGGAATATTGCTTTACTAGGTAAGCTGTATTTGGTTTGGAGTTCACGGAATGGCAACAGGCTGTTAGTTTTGTACAAGTGTGTAAGTGTTGTGCATCCCGCTTCTCTCCAAACTTTCGTGTCTAGAGTTGGGATGCCTACTGTTAGGCACGACACCGGTGTGTCTTGGTGAATTTTTTCTGTCGTCTCCCTTCTCCCTCTCACATCGTTTCAGTGTTAGTATCATGGTTGGGAGGGGGTGTCTGATTTGTGGCCTCTACGACCTGGGGAGCCAAAATAAGTCTCCCAGCTTTCGTCTGCCTATCCAGTGTGCGTCTATCTGGGTCCACTGTTGTGGTTCCCCTTCTTCTGTGGCTGCTTTGACTGCTGCGAGGTGTGCTGCTTGGTAGTATGTCCTTATGCTTGGAGTCCCAATCCCTCTTTCGCTACTGGCTGTTGCAGGAGTCTTGTCGCCACTCTAGGCTTTTTGTTTGCCCATATGAAGCGGGATAGTATTCTTTGTACGTTGACTAGGTGTGTTTTTGATAGTGCTATGGGGAGGGTGCGCAGTAGGTATTGGTATTTTTTTCACCGCAGCTATCCTCCCTACCCATGACAGGTATTTCCCTTCCCAGGTTGTTAGAGTGGTGGTTATTTCATTTTGTAGGGCGACATAGTTTTTCTCAAATAATTTGTTTAGGTTGGATGTTATTTTGTTTCCCAGGAACGTCAGGTGGTCAGTCCTCCAGTCAAAGGGGGAGGCTGTTTTGAGTCTGGTCAGTGTTTCTTGTGGTATCCCCAGTCCCATGGCTTGTGTTTTGGAGACGTTTAGCTTGTAATATGAGTGTTTCCCATATTCTATGATGGTCGCCATTAGGTTGGGTAGGGATATATGGGGCTGGGTCAAAGTAAGTAGGACATCGTCTGCAAATAAGCTCACTTTGTATTCCCTGTCGCCCACTTGTATACCGTGAATAGATGTGTGTTGTCTTATGGCTATCGCTAGTGGCTCAAGAGCCATCACATATAGTAGAGGGGACAGTGGGCAACCCTGGCGGGATCCATTGGTAATGGTGAAGGGGTCTGAGACAAATCCTGCGTTAACTACTCTTGCAGATGGTGCATTGTATAGTGCCCTGACCGCTGAGATGAAGCCCTCCGGTGTCCTGACCTTGATGAGGACCTGCTCCAGGAACTCCCATCCCAAGCGGTCAAAGGCTTTCTCCGCATCCAGTGATACCGTCATGCATCCCATTTTCTTACGCTGGACGCTGTATAGTATGTCCAGTACTTTTCTGGTGTTGTCTCCTCCTTGTCTATTTTTTATAAATCCTACCTGGTCGGTGTGTATGATATGGGGCAGTATGTGACCAAGTCGTGTTGCGTAAATTTTGGCATACAGTTTGGTGTCCGTGTTTAAGAGGGAGATGGGGCGGAAGTTTTGTGGGCACGCAGGTGGTTTTCCTGGTTTTGGTAGCGTGATGATGTGGGCTAGCAGTGTTTCGGTTGGCAGACTTTGTCGGGATGTAGCTTCGTTAAATGCATTTGTTAAGTGTGGTGTGAGAATGTTTTTGAATTTTTTGTAGTAGCAGTTGGCGAAACCGTCAGGGCCTGGTGATTTGCCCGTTGGTAGATTTAAGATAGCTGTGGTCACCTCGTCTCTAGTGATTTTGGCGTTGAGTGTTTGTTGTTGCTGCGGCGTGAGTGTGGGCATCGGGATGGAGCGTAGGTAGGTCTGTATAGCTTGTCGTTGGGGTTGGTGGGTGTGAGTGTCTTTTGCTAGGTTGTAGAGGGAGGCGTAGTATTGTGCGAAGACGTTGCTGATATCTTTTGGGGCCGTTACTTTGTGCCCGGCTGGCGAGTTAAGGTGTACTTTTTTTTGCTTTGCCTGTTTAGCTTGTAACTGTTGTGCTACCAGTTTGCCCGCTTTGTTTCCCTGTGCGATTGAGTTGCTTTTAGTATCTGTAAGTACTGTCCTGTCTTGTCTAGTGCCTGCTTATGTATGTCCCGTGTGATCCATATTATGCGTGTCTTCAATTCGTGTGATGGTTATTATTGGTTTTGGAGTGTAAGGTCCTGTAGTTGTTTTTGCCAGTCCCTCATTTGAGCCTGCGCTTGCCTTTTCAGGGTGGCTGCCCTTCTTATCAGTATCCCCCAAATCACGGATTTGTGCCCTAGCCATACCGTGTTGTGTGATGTCTGGTCTGCCTTGTTTTCTGTGAAGTAGTGTGTTAGTTCGGTTGTTATCTCGTTTGTAAAGTTGGTGTCTGTGAGGAGGGAGTCATTCAGTCTCCATGGGCTCCTGTGGGTGGATTTGTAAAGGTCCGTCAGTGTTGCTTGTACTGGGGCGTGGTCTGACCATGTGATCTGTTCTATGGAGCATTCTCTTATCTGTTCTAAGTGTTGACCTGTTATCAGTATGTTGTCTATCCTCGAGTACGAATTGTGTACTGGTGAGAAGAAGGTGTATCCCCTTTCCCCTACATGTGTTGCCCTCCATGCATCGTAGTAGTGGTGGTCTTGTAGTAGTTTAAGTATTGCTTTGCTCTGTCTTTTGAGTGGTCTCAGTCTAGTTGCGGTATGACTGGTTGTGGTGTCCATCACTGGGTCCATGACATGGTTAAGGTCTCCACATATTAATCCTATTCCTGTTTGTATGGGCGCTAGTTTTTTAAAAATGTTATGGAGAAAGTTTCTTTGTTCTTTGTTGGGGGCATAAATGCAAGTGATGGTGTACATGACATCATTTATAGTTCCCATTACCATGACATACCTTCCCTCTGAGTCTATTTCTTGTCGTGTGAGGGTAAACGCTACATCCTTGTGTATGAGGATGGATGCGCCCTTGGATTTGCTTGAATGTGTGGTGTGGGTAGTCTTTTAGGAGCAGCGGGGCATGTGCATTTGTTTTAAAGTGTGTTTCCTGAAGGCATAATACATCAGGTTTATGATGGCTTAAGTCTTTGCAGAGGAGGCTTCTTTTAGAGGGGTGGTTGAGTCCTTTCGCGTTGTGTGTGTATATTCTCATGTGGGGTAGTGCGTAATATGTCTGGGTGTAAGTTTCGCTGGTCTGTAGTCTTGTAGGGGTGTCGCACTTCCCAGCTTTTTCGAATGGGGCGGCTGGTCCCTAACAATTTCTAGCCTTGCGTCTGTGTCAGGGTACCTGTGGTCTCTACCTCCGAAAGAGGTAGAGACTTAGCTGTTCCTCCATCCAGACGGCCTGATGGCTCCCTTCCCCACGGTCTATCCGGTCATGCAAGGCCGGCCGCGAGGGAGTGACTGCCTTTTACAGCATCTAGGCAGGAAGTTGTCATCAGGACACTCCTCCGGAACGACCTGTCACTCAATTGCTGCAGGACCAATCAGGACGACTTGGAGGCGTGGTTACTGCTCTGAACAGGGTATTTAACAGAGCTTCTTTCATTAGCTCATTGCCCTGTCGTGGTTCTAGCTTGTTCTAGTCACTCAGTGCTTGTGTATTCTATTATCCCTTTTGGTTTTGACCCGGCTTGTTTACCTTACTCTGCTTATCTCTGTTACCCTTGATTCGGCTTGTCTCTCGCTTACCTGTCTTCTGTTACCCTCGACCTCGGCTTGTCTTTGACCATTCTATACTGTACTACTTACGTTAGTCCGGCCATTCTAAGGTCCGGTATACGTATCTGGCTACTGTTTGTACTCTGCGTGTTGGATCCCTGTCCCGATCCTGACATTACGACAGGGCCAATGGAACCTGCAAGTACAAACAGTCAGCTGGCTTCTCCTGATCCTAGGTTTGAAGCCATGGATCACAGAATGGATCAGATGGCGCTTGCGCTACAGGCTCTATTATCTCGTGCCAATAACCCACCAGAGGAGATACGTAATACCCCTGTTTCTCCTGTCGGTTCAGGTCTAGAGGTAGCCACAGTGGGTGCTTCTTCTCGCATTACCCCCCCAGTACGCTATGGTGGGTCTCCTGAGAAGTGTCGTGGTTTCTTAAACCAAATTAGTATCCACTTTGAATTGCAACCTCGCTCTTATCCTACAGATAGGGCAAAAGTAGGATTTATTATCACCCTACTCATTGAGAAAGCTCTGAGATGGGCCAACCCACTATGGGAGAACGATAATCCATTAGTTTATAACTATAACGCATTTGTAGCTGCTTTTAGAAGAACATTTGACCCTCCAGGTAGAAAGGTTAATGCAGCCAGATTACTGTTGCGCCTGAGACAGGAGAACCAAACACTGGTGGATTATGCACTAGAGTTCAGGTCTGTGGCGGCAGAAATCAAGTGGAATGAGCAGGCGTATATGGATGTATTTTTGAATGGCCTATCTGATGTAATCCTTGATGAGGTTGCTACCAGAGAACTCCCTGAGAATTTAGAGGATTTAATTTCGTTCATCTCTCGTATAGATGAACGTCTAAGAGAGAGAAAGAACACTCGAGAGAGGAACCAGAGACCTTCTTTTAGGTTAGCTCCCGCTGTTCCAAGTCCTGACTCCACGATATCTTTGCTTACTGAACCTATGCAGATAGGGTATACCCGCCTCTCTGAGGAGGAAAGACAGCACAGGAGAAGAGAGGGTTTGTGTATGTATTGTGGAGCCAAGGGTCATTTACTCTCGAACTGTTCTAACCGCCCGGGAAACGCTCGCACCTAAGTCTCTCTAGAGGACAGGCCTTGGGTGTTTCTATTTTGTCCTCTACTCCTGATTATAAAGATCACAGGCTTCTGCTACCAGTTTCCTTAACTTGGGGGAAGGAAGTAGTAAGGGCTATGGCATTGATAGATTCCGGTGCTGCTGAGAATTTTATCGACCAAGCCTTTGCTAGTAAGAACAATTTCCCATCCCAGCTAAGGGAGAAACCTTTGGCCGTTGAGGCCATAGATGGTAGACCACTACTAGACCCTGTTATCTTTCGTGAGACCATACCCATTAATTTAAATGTGGGTATCCTACACGTGGAGAATTTATCTCTTCTGCTCATTTCGTCTCCTTCCGTTCCCATAGTTCTGGGGTACCCATGGTTGAAAAAACATAACCCTATTATCGATTGGGAGTTAGGAGAGATACTCTCGTGGGGCCAGGGCTGCCAGGATCGGTGTTTGTGCAAGGTTTCTCCATTAGCTAATATTAACATACCGGAGAATCCTACTCAGTCCACAGAAAGACAAATACCAGACCTTTACCTAGACTTAAGGGCAGTGTTTGACAAGAAGAATGCCGATTCTTTACCTCCACACAGGTCATTTGACTGTAAGATTAAGCTTCTACCCGGCACTATGCCTCCGAGGGGCCATGTATATCCTTTGTCTGTTCAGGAAAACTCGGTTCTAGAGGAGTATATTCGGGAGAATTTAGAAAAGGGATTCATCAGGAGGTCTTCTTCTCCGGCCGGGGCTGGGTTCTTTTTCATTAAGAAGAAGGATGGCACGCTGAGACCTTGTATCGATTACCGAGGCTTGAATAAAATAACTGTCAGAAATGCCTATCCTATCCCACTGATTACCGAGTTATTTGATCGTCTTAAGGGCTCCAAAATCTTCACCAAGTTAGATCTCAGAGGGGCTTACAATTTGGTGAGAATCCAGCAAGGTCACGAGTGGATGACGGCATTCAATACCCGGTATGGCCATTACGAATACACTGTTATGCCATTTGGACTATGCAATGCTCCTGCAGTATTTCAAGATTTGATTAATGAGGTACTTAGGGAGTTTCAGCATGATTGTGTTATTGTTTACCTGGACGACATACTAATACACTCTAAGGAGATTGAGACTCACCATAGACAGGTCAGAAAGGTATTACACAAGCTGCTGCAACATGGTCTATATTGCAAATGGGAGAAGTGCAGTTTTGATCAGTCTCAGGTAGACTTTCTTAGATACGTGATTTCTGGGGAGGGTTTTAAAATGGATCCTGTAAATCTTCAATCTATTTTAGACTGGCCCTTGCCCAAAGGACTCAAGGCTATCCAAAGGTTTATTGGTTTTTCCAACTACTATAGGCGCTTCATTAAAGGATACTCCTCTATCATTGCGCCTATTACCAATATGACCAAACAAGGGGCTGATACTAAGTTCTGGTCTAAGGAAGCTCTGGGTGCTTTCAAGACTCTCAAGGAACTTTTTGCCTCGGCTCCCATTCTAGTCCATCCTGATACGACTCTGCCTTTCTTGCTCGAGGTCGATGCCTCTGAGACAGCAGTTGGGGCTGTTCTGTCTCAAAGGTTAGGGGTGGATAAACCGTTACACCCTTGTGGTTTCTTCTCTAAGAAATTTTCTGGGCCTGAGAGCAGATATGACATCGGGGAAAGGGAACTGTTAGCAGTCATTAAAGCCTTAAAGGAGTGGAGACATTTGTTGGAGGGGACCCTACACCCTATTACGATTTTGACGGACCACAAAAACTTGTCCTATATTGGGGAGGCTAAGCGCTTATCCTCTAGACAAGCTCGTTGGTCCTTATTCCTGACTCACTTCAATTATGTACTGACTTACAGACCTGGTTCTAAAAACTCTAAAGCCGATGCATTATCTCGCCAATATGAACCTTCTACTGTACCTGAACCAGTTCTTTCTTCTATAGTTCCGAAATGCAATATCATTGCTAATACGAATCTCAGGATTCATTCTCCACTACTGGCCGAGATCATTAAGTTGCAACATCTAGCACCTAAACAGACTCCTGCGGGCCGTCATTTCGTTCCTCCTGCTCTTCAACTGGAACTTTTACAGTGTTTACATAATAGCAAGATGGCGGGACATCCTGGTATTCGCAAAACGTACGCGTTGATCTCTAAGGACTTCTGGTGGCCTGCTTTACGGAGGGATATTGAGGAGTTCATCGCTGCATGTGAAGTTTGTACTAAAACCAAACAACCCCATACGCTTCCATGTGGATTCCTGCAACCCTTGGAGGTTCCAGAAAAACCATGGTCCTGTTTGGCCATGGATTTTATTGTCGATCTACCTATCTCTAAAAGACAGACTGTTATCCTCACCGTGGTTGACAGGTTTACTAAGATGGCACACTTCATTCCCCTGCCTAAACTCCCGTCTTCTCCCGAATTGGCAGAGATATTCGCTAAGGAGATTTTTCGCCTACATGGCATACCCTCTCAAATTGTATCGGACAGAGGCTCCCAATTTGTTTCCCGCTTTTGGAGGTCCTTCTGCTCTCAACTTGGTATTAAATTAAACTTTTCTTCTGCCTATCATCCTCAGTCTAACGGAGCTGCTGAACGTACCAACCAGAAAATTGAACAATATTTACGATGCTTTGTTTCTGAACACCAGGATGATTGGGTCGGTTTGATTCCTTGGGCGGAGTTTGCACACAACAATCTCGTTTGCGATTCTACTCATTCAAGCCCCTTCTTCATGAATTATGGTTTTCATCCGTCTATTCTTCCTTCGGATTCCCCTTCCCAGGGGGTGCCGTCGGTTGATGTTCATGTTGCCAATTTGAGGAAGTTGTGGGATCAAACTCGACAAATCCTTGTGCACAACTCTATGTTGGTCAAGAAACACGCTGATAAACGTAGAAGGGCGGCTCCGGTCTTTGTTCCAGGTGATAGGGTATGGCTGAGCACGAGGAACATCCGTTTAAAAGTGCCCTCCATGAAGTTCGCTCCTCGTTATATTGGACCCTACAGGGTGCTGACCCGTATCAATCCAGTTGCGTATCGTTTAGCTCTTCCTAATACCTTACGCATCCCGAACTTGTTTCACGTTTCATTGCTGAAACCACTCATATGTAACAGATTTTCCTCCACAATAGCCCCTCCTCGCCCCGTTCAGGTGGAGGGTCAGGAGGAGTATGAGGTTAACTCTATTATTGATTCTCGAATCTCCCGGGGGAGAGTACAATATCTGGTTGATTGGAAGGGATATGGTCCTGAGGAGAGGAGTTGGGTACCTCAGGAGGATGTTCATGCTCCCCGTCTCCGCAGGGCGTATCACTCTCGCTTCCCATCTCGTCCCGGTTCATTCCGCCCGGTGGGCGTATCTGAGAGGGGGGTACTGTCAGGGTACCTGTGGTCTCTACCTCCGAAAGAGGTAGAGACTTAGCTGTTCCTCCATCCAGACGGTCTGATGGCTCCCTTCCCCGCGGTCTATCCGGTCATGCTAGGCCGGCCGCGAGGGAGTGACTGCCTTTTACAGCATCTAGGCAGGAAGTCATCATCAGGACACTCCCCCGGAACAACCTGTCAGTCAATGGCTGCAGGACCAATCAGGACGCCTTGGAGGCGTGGTTACTGCTCTGAACAGGGTATTTAACAGAGCTTCTTTCATTAGCTCATTGCCCTGTCGTGGTTCTAGCTTGTTCTAGTCACTCAGTGCTTGTGTATTCTATTATCCCTTTTGGTTTTGACCCGGCTTGTTTACCTTACTCTGCTTATCTCTGTTACCCTTGATTCGGCTTGTCTCTCGCTTACCTGTCTTCTGTTACCCTCGACCTCGGCTTGTCTTTGACCATTTTTTACTGTACTACTTACGTTAGTCCGGCCATTCTAAGGTCCGGTATACGTATCTGGCTACTGTTTGTACTCTGCGTGTTGGATCCCTGTCCCGATCCTGACACTTCCGTTCCCATAGTTCTGGGGTACCCATGGTTGAAAGAACATAACCCTATTATCGATTGGGAATTAGGGGAGATACTCTCGTGGGGCCAGGGCTGCCAGGATCGGTGTTTGTGCAAGGTTTCTCCATTAGCTAATATTAACATACAGGAGAACCCTACTCAGGCCACAGAAAGACAAATACCAGACCTTTACCTAGACTTAAGGGCAGTGTTTGACAAGAAGAATGCCGATTCTTTGCCGCCACACAGGTCATTTGACTGTAAAATTAAGCTTCTACCCGGGACTATGCCTCCGAGGGGCCATGTATATCCTTTGTCTGTTAGGGAAAACTCGGTTCTAGAGGAGTATATTCAGGAGAATTTAGAAAAGGGATTCATCAGGAGGTCTTCTTCTCCGGCCGGGGCGGGGTTCTTTTTCATTAAGAAGAAGGATGGTAAGCTGAGACCGTGTATCGATTACCGAGGCTTGAATAAAATAACTGTCAGAAATGCCTATCCTATCCCACTGATTACCGAGTTATTTGATCGTCTTAAGGGCTCCAAAATCTTCACCAAGTTAGATCTCAGAGGGGCTTACAATTTGGTGAGAATCCAGCAAGGTCACGAGTGGATGACGGCATTCAATACCCGGTATGGCCATTACGAATACACTGTTATGCCATTTGGACTATGCAATGCTCCTGCAGTATTTCAAGAGTTGATTAATGAGGTACTTAGGGAGTTTCAGCATGATTGTGTTATTGTTTACCTGGACGACATACTAATATACTCTAAGGAGATTGAGACTCACCATAGACAGGTCAGAAAGGTGTTACACAAACTTCTGCAACATGGTCTATACTGCAAATTGGAGAAGTGCAGTTTTGATCAGTCTCAGGTAGACTTTCTTGGGTATGTGATTTCTGGGGAAGGTTTTAAAATGGATCCTGGTAAACTCCAATCTATTTTAGACTGGCCTTTGCCCAAAGGACTCAAGGCTATCCAAAGGTTTATTGGTTTTTCCAACTACTATAGGCGCTTCATTAAGGGTTACTCCTCTATCATTGCGCCTATTACCAATATGACCAAACAAGGGGCTGATACTAAGTTCTGGTCTGAGGAAGCTCTTGTTGCTTTTAAGACTCTCAAGGAACTTTTTGCCTCAGCTCCCATTCTAGTTCATCCTGATACGACTCTGCCTTTCTTGCTCGAGGTCGATGCTTCTGAGACAGGAGTTGGGGCTGTTCTGTCTCAAAGGTTAGGGGTGGATAAACCATTACACCCTTGTGGTTTCTTCTCTAAAAAAATTTCTGGGCCTGAGAGCAGATATGACATCGGGGAGAGGGAACTGTTAGCGGTCATTAAGGCTTTAAAGGAGTGGAGACATTTACTGGAAGGGACACTACACCCTGTTACTATTCTAACGGATCATAAGAACTTGTCTTATATTGGGGAGGCTAAGCGCTTGTCCGCCAGGCAGGCTCGCTGGGCTTTGTTCCTCACTCACTTTAATTATGTTCTTACGTATAGACCTGGTTCTAAGAACTCTAAAGCCGATGCTTTGTCTCGTCAATATGAACCATCCACTATAACTGAACCACTTCTGTCCTCCATAGTTCCTAAGGGGAATATCATCGCGAACACGAATCTCAGGATTCACTCTCCATTGCTTTCTGAGATCATGAAGTTTCAGCATTTGGCACCCAAACAGACTCCTGGGGATCGACACTTCGTTCCTGCCGCTCTCCAACTGGAGGTGCTACGCTGTCTCCATAACAGCAAGGTGGCTGGGCATCCTGGCATCCGCAAGAGTTATGCGCTGGTCTCTAAAGATTTTTGGTGGCCTGACTTACGCAAGGATATTAAAGAATTCATCGGGGCATGTGAAGTTTGTACCAAGACCAAGCTACCCCATTCGCTTCCATGCGGATTTCTGCACCCTTTAGAGGTTCCTGAAAAGCCTTGGTCCTGCCTGGCAATGGACTTCATTGTTGATTTGCCTATTTCTAAAAAGCAGACTGTCATCCTCACTGTGGTAGACAGATTTACTAAAATGGCTCACTTCATTCCCTTACCTAAACTCCCATCTTCTCCCGAATTAGCGGAGATATTCGCCAGGGAGATTTTCCGTTTGCATGGGATACCTTCCCAAATTGTCTCTGACAGAGGCTCCCAATTTGTTTCCCGTTTTTGGAGATCATTCTGCTCCCAACTAGGCATCAAATTGAATTTCTCCTCTGCCTATCATCCTCAGTCCAATGGAGCTGCTGAACGCACTAACCAAAAAGTTGAACAATATTTACGTTGTTTCGTTTCAGAACACCAGGACGATTGGGTCGGTTTGATTCCTTGGGCGGAGTTTGCACATAACAATCTCATTTGTGATTCTACGCATTCTAGCCCTTTTTTCTTGAATTATGGCTTTCATCCTTCCATCCTTCCTTCGGAGTCTTCTTCTCAAGGGATACCGTCGGTGGATGTTCATGTTGCCAATTTAAGAAAGTTGTGGGATCAAACTCGACAAATCCTTCTGCACAATTCTACGCTGACAAACGTAGAAGGGCAGCACCGGTGTTTGTTCCAGGCGATAGAGTATGGTTAAGTACTAGAAACATTTGGTTAAAAGTGCCGTCTATGAAGTTTGCTCCTCGATATATTGGACCTTACAGGGTACTGTCTCAAATTAACCCAGTTGCGTATCGTTTAGCGTTGCCTAATGCCTTACGCATTCCTAATTCATTTCATGTTTCCTTGCTAAAACCATTAATATGTAACAGGTTCTCCTCCACGATCGCCCCTCCCCGCTCAGTTCAGGTGGAGGGTCAGGAGGAGTATGAGGTCAATTCCATCGTTGATTCTCGAATCTCCCGGGGGAGACTGCAATATCTGGTCGATTGGAAGGGTTATGGTCCTGAGGAGAGAAGTTGGGTACCTCAGGAGGAGGTGCATGCTCCCCGTCTCCGCAGGGCGTTTCACTCTAGATTCCCTTCTCGCCCTGGTGTATTCCGCCCGGTGGGCGTATCTGAGAGGGGGGTACTGTCAGGGTACCTGTGGTCTCTACCTCCGAAAGAGGTAGAGACTTAGCTGTTCCTCCATCCAGACGGCCTGATGGCTCCCTTCCCCGCGGTCTATCCGGTCATGCAAGGCCGGCCGCGAGGGAGTGACTGCCTTTTACAGCATCTAGGCAGGAAGTTGTCATCAGGACACTCCTCCGGAACGACCTGTCACTCAATTGCTGCAGGACCAATCAGGACGACTTGGAGGCGTGGTTACTGCTCTGAACAGGGTATTTAACAGAGCTTCTTTCATTAGCTCATTGCCCTGTCGTGGTTCTAGCTTGTTCTAGTCACTCAGTGCTTGTGTATTCTATTATCCCTTTTGGTTTTGACCCGGCTTGTTTACCTTACTCTGCTTATCTCTGTTACCCTTGATTCGGCTTGTCTCTCGCTTACCTGTCTTCTGTTACCCTCGACCTCGGCTTGTCTTTGACCATTCTATACTGTACTACTTACGTTAGTCCGGCCATTCTAAGGTCCGGTATACGTATCTGGCTACTGTTTGTACTCTGCGTGTTGGATCCCTGTCCCGATCCTGACAGTCTGTTCTCCCGGAGCAGGGCAGACTGCCATATCTGGCAGTGTTTCGGTACCTTGTGTGTCTTGTTTGTGTACAATGTGAAACAGTTAAACTAAACATCCTAAATAAACCAAAAAGTATTAAACAAATAATTAACTTTTGTGCCTTGTGCACGACTGTGTGCCATTTAAAGGCTCCGTTGGGTAGGAAGCCTTGTGCTTCCATGCCTGAGCATACCGGTCAATTGGCCTAACCTGTATCGCGACATAGTGCATATTGCTCCTTAAAAATTCTATTTTGGAGCTAGTGAACAATTATATTGTCTGTGGGTGACAGTTTTTCGGAGTACCCTGGGTTCCTTGGATGTTTCGGTGCTGTCTGCGGAGTGAGGGTTGGGATACGGCTGGTCCCTTTCCCCCGGTGTACGGTACCCCCACTGTGGGTTCAGTCCCAATGTCTTAATCTTTTTTTACTTGCCCCGTCTTGCAGCCTGCTTGGGTTCCTTAGCTCAGTTCTTTGTAACCTTCTTCCATGAGGGTGTGAGCCTGCCTCGGTCCGCTGTGGATTTTGTGGTCGTTGGTGGAGGTAGTCCCCAATCCTTAAGGGCCTTTAGCCCAGCCTCTGGGGATGTAATGGCCGTGGTCTTTCCCTCGTGCATAACGAGCAGCTTGATCGGGAATCCCCACCTGTATGATTTCTTGTGTAGCTGTTCAGTGATGCCCGCGTATGATTTTCTTCTTTTCAAGGTGGCCGCTGATATGTCTGCATATATTGCTGTCCCCTGATACGGATTTGGCAGGTTAGGGCGCTGTCTGCTAGCTCTCATTATGTCTTCTTTAGTATGGAAGTAGTGAGTCTCACTAGAACATCACGTGGTGCCTCTGTCGTTAGGAACCGCGGTTTTGGTACTCTGTGGTACCTGTCTAGGAGCAACATGTCTTGAGGGACGTCGGGGAGTAGCATTTTGAACAGCCCTTGCAAGTGAGCATGTAGGTCTGCAACGCCAATTGATTCCGGTATTCCTCTCAGCCGGAGGTTGTTTCTGCGTGACCGGTTCTCAATGTCTGCTTTTGGTATCTTTTGGTATCTAGGGCTGTCAGGGTGTGTTGGATTTCCTCCATTTCCAGCCTCATGTCGTTATATGCCTCCTCCTGGTCCGCCATCTTGTCTTCGAGCGTGTTGGTTCGTTTACCCATTTCCATGAGGTCAGATTTAAATTATTTCAGGGAGGTCTGGATGGTATGTTGGAGTTTGCTGTGCATTGAGTCCAGCATTTGTTGCAGTACCTGTTGTGTCACAGGAGCGTCCTCTGATGTCTCTCCCTGTGTCTCACTGGCTTCTCCGTGGGCGCCATCTTGATTCCCTTCCACATTTTTTGATTGAGGGTTTCTCACATGTTTTTCTCGCCCTTTTCTTGCTGGTGTCTGCTTTTCTGTTGAGACATCCCGTATTGAGGTTCGTGTCTTAATTTGTTTGCCTTTGGAGCTCGTTTCGCTTAAATGTAGGCCCTGGTAGCATGGAGCTACTCCGACATGCGACCGCTGCGGTTGAACTTCAGGCCACGCCCCCAGAATAAAGAGCTTTAAAGGTGCTTACATCCCTGCCTAAAACCCCTGTCAATCAGAGAGCTCGGAATCGTACTAACCGCCCTCACGCAGAGCGTGCTGTCATGACAGCGACGTGCAAGCCTCCCTGGGATGATTGGTGCTGCACTTGCATGGCCACACACAGCACCAATCATCGCAGACATAGGGCCGTGTGCAGTCAGAGCATGAAGAAGGTTGTGTACTGTGTTTTATTTTTGTAACACTTGTTAGTACAGCTCCCCCGACAATTTTATAATAAAAAATATAAAAATAAAAAGAGAAGAATTCACTTTCGATCCAGCATCATGGCCATGTTCTCCTTACAGTCCGATCTTCAGCAAGGTTTCTCCTCTTTTTCTTCCTGTGAAATGCTTCCTATAGAGAAGGTTTATTGTAATCCATGTGCAGCAGACACAGTCTCCCTAAGTTCACAAGCGGAAAGTAGGGAGAAAGACAGGGAGGACCAGAGGATAATGTATTTTATGCACAGAATTGACATTAGCCAGTCTTTTTGTTCTGGGTAACGATGCCAGAAATTAGCTTGCACCTCTTGCACCAACCTCAGATATCTCTGTATGTGCAGTGCTGCATATACAGAGTCTTTTTACTAGGGATAGACCGATTATCGGTTTGGTCGATATTATCGGGCGATATTTCAGATTTTGGCAAATATCGGTACCGGACACTATTGATACTGATATTGTCGATAATGTGAGAGGCGGCAGTGGCCCAGTGCACGCAGGGCCAGCGCGTCCATAAGGCAGAACATGCGGCCGCATTAAGGTGCAGCAGTTCTGGGGGCGCAAGAATCGAGTGACGGGCAGGAAGGAAAGCACAGCGCTCCCTTAACCAGTCACTCGGTGTAGCGTGGTTGAATGGAGCAGAGCAAACCGCTGTACAGGAGCTTCAGTTTCCTGTAGCCAGCCAGACTGACAGGGAGTGCTTACTGAGAGAGAATAAATTAATAATAATAAACATATATAGTTAACAGTAGATTTGTGTAGAAATAGTTTATTTTTCCCTTCAGATTAGAGGCAGTGCTTTACCAATGGGATTTCTAATCTGGAGGGAAAAAACAGGCAGGCAATTCTCCAACTTTTTTAAAACCCTCCCCCTAATTGAATCCTTTCCTTAAATGCAATCTCACCTTGAACAACCCCAGTTCTTTGCCTGCCTTCGGCAGGGGAGGTTAGGCAGGTTTTTTCTCCAAAGGAAGCAGGTGAGAAGGGCTGAGGCTCGGGAGGCTCTGCTTCTTTTCACTGGTAAGTATAAATTACAACGCAGGACGGTGGGGTCTGCCTTTGTTTATATGCTGTCTCGTCCGCGCCAGGTGCCGGTCAGACGAAGGACGCAGGCGTGCGTCGGCTGGGAGGTCCTGGCGGTGGAACGCACGTACAGGTTACGTTGCGTTCCACCGGGGGTTTGTGGAGCGCTATGCACATGCGCAATGTGAACCTGGATTCAGGCGCCAATTCTGAACTCGGCATTTTTTGGTTCAGTGGCTTACAGGACTTAAAGGAGCAACTTACCAGCAGCAACCTCTGTTTGCCAGGAGCTCTCAGAACTGTTGCAAGTGTGTTTCTCACCTGCCCTCCAACACACTGTGAGGCTATTTAACCCCTTAAGGACCAAACTTCTGGAATAAAAGGGAATCATGACATGTCACACATGTCGTGTGTCCTTAAGGGGTTAAGGTAAGACATTTAGCTTTTATTTTAAATGGCTATAGCCTGAATCTTAAAGGGAAAAAATAATAATTATATTTTATTTTTATTTTTTCCCTTTCTTTTTCTTTCCTCAGTATGTCTAATCCTGAGATACCGGACAAATCGACAGAAAATGGGAAATGTACATCAAAATCCAAGCATTTAAGGTGCTCTGTATGTTGCCAACCTATGCCAGATGGATATAAAAAGAAGCTTTGCTCCCTGTAGTGGACGTTCTTATTGCACAGATAGGAAAGAACACTACGTTACCTATTGGGGACTCGAGTGGTCTAAGGCAGTGTTCCCCAACCCCCGGGCTGCAGACCGGTACCAGTCCGTGGATTAAACGGTACCGGGCCGCCCGGGGGAGGGCAACGGGGCAATTGCCCCCCCCCGAGTTTCTCCCCCCGCCGGCTAGTGCAGGGCTGACATTGCCCAAGTGCCAGCCCTGCAATGTGCCTGCGGAACTGGGAGGGAGATCAGAGCTCTCCCTCCCCGGTCCGCAGGCACTATGCTGACAGCCGGCGGGGGGAGGTAGAGGGAGGAGAGAGGACCCGGGAGCTCAGCCTGCAGCTCCTCCGGGTCCTCCTCTCGCGAGCACGGAGCGTTACCGCGGTTACCACGGCAACGCTCCAAACCTCGCGAGAGTGAACCCTCCTTCCCCCCATATACATACACTATACACACTGCCCCCCATACACAGACTACACACACTGCCCCCCATACACACACTGCCCCCCATACACACACTACACACACTGCCCCACATACACACACTACACACACTGCCCCACAAACATTGCCCTCATACACACACTATACACATACACACACTGCCCCACAAACATTGCCCCCCATACACACACTACACACACTGCCCCACAAACACTGCCCCCATACTCACACTGCCCCACAAACATTGCCCCCCATACACACACTACACACACTGCCCCCCATACACACACTACACACACTGCCCCACAAACACTGCCCCCATACACACACTACACACGCTGCCCCACAAACACTGCCCCCCATACACACACTACACACGCTGCCCCACAAACATTGCCCCCCATACACACACTACACACACTGCCCCACAAACATTGCCCCCTATACACACACTACACACACTGCTCCCATACACACACTACACACACTGCCCCACACACACACTACAAACACTGCCCCATACACACACTACACACACTGCCCCAGAAACACTGCCACCATACACACACTACACACACTGCCCCCATACACACACTACACACACTGCCCCACAAACACTGCCCCCATACACACACTACACACACTGCCCCCATACACACACTACACACACTGCCCCCCATACACACACTACACACACTGCCCCACAAACACTGCCCCCATACACACACTACACACACTGCCCCACAAACACTGCCCCCATACACACACTACACACACTGCCCCACAAACACTGCCCCCACACACACACTACACACACTGCCTCACACACACACTACAAACACTGCCCCACAAACACTGCCCCCATACACATACCGTCTGCAAAGAAACCAGCTCAGGGTTCTCATTGATTTGGCATTCTAGTGTGGGGCAGAGGCTCAGGAAAAAAGGGTGTTTTTTCAGTCAGAGAAGCAATGAGTTTACTGGGTCTTTTTACGGCTTCGATCCCTGCAGTCGGTTGGGCAAACATTCTACAAGTCTGGAATCGACAGTCAGACGGCCTGGACGGGCTTATGAAATTCAACAATCTAATGTTGAGGAGTCTTCATTGGTGGACCTCGTCTCGTTTCCTACAAGCAGGTCTTTCATTCCAAATGAAGTCCTTCAGAATATTAACTACAGACGCCTCGGCACTAGGCTGGGGGGCCCATTTGGGAGACCTAAAGAAGCAGGGGTGTTGGCAAGAAAAGGATGCGAGAACTTCCGCAAATTTCAAGGAATTGAAGGCCGTGTGGATGGCTCTCCTTGCGTTTCAGTTCCAGGTAAAAGATCAGCATATTCAGATACGTTCAGACAATCGAACGACAGTGGCGTTTTTGAACAAACAAGGAGGTACAAGATCAACGAAGTTGGAAAGTCTATGTTCAAAGATCATGCTATGGTCGGAAGTTCACCTTCTATCAATCTCAGCAGTTCACATTTTAGGAAAATTCAACGTACTAGCAGACGCCCTGAGCCGTCATCACTTAAAGCAAACAGATTGGTCCATTTTGTGCAGAATTTTCAAGCTTATTGCAGACCGCTTCGGTTGTCCAGAAATAGACCTTATGGCCTCCAGGACAAACAGGAAGACAAGACGTTTTGCATCTCTGAACCCGGCAGACAATCGGGATATCATAGATGCTCTGTCAGTGCCATGGAAGTTCAACCTTGCATATATCTTCCCACCAGTAGTTATTATTCCCAGACTGCTTCAAAAGATCAAGTTGGAAAGAGTAAGGATTATCATAATCCTCCCCTGGTGGCCAAGACGAAGTTGGTTGTCGGTTCTTCTAAATGTACCAGGGGCCACCTTTTGGAAACTTCCACTATCAGAAGAAATTTTAGAACACTCCATGGTGCCTCTTCCATCCCTTCAGAGATTCCAGTTGACGGCTTGGTATCTGAACTCCAGATTTTAGAGAGTAAAGGTCTAGATCCTGAGGTTATAAAAATTTCATTAGCTACTAACAAAGAATCTACGTCTAAAATTTACTCCAGGATTTGGAAGAAATTTTGTCAGTGGTGTTGTAGGTTTAAAGTGAACCCTGTTTCCGCCTCCATCCAGAAGATTCTCAAATTCCTTCAGATGGGATTTGCACAGGGATTAAAGCCAGCTTTGTTAAAATTACCAGCTTTGTTAAAAAGTTTCAGCGATCATTTTATTTTCTTTCAGATGTTTAGCCTCAAACATTCTGATATCTAGGTTCTTCAGGGCTCTGGCCCGTTTGGTTCCCAACATTAGGGAAACCTGTCCACCCTGGGATCTAAATTTAGTCTTATCCGCTCTTTGTGAGCCACCCTTTGAACCTATAGAAGAGGCGTCTCTGAAGATTATATCGTTAAAAAACGTATTTTTGGTGGCAATCACATCGGCCAAGATAGTGGGTGAAATCCAAGCTCTTCGAGCGAATTTTACGTTTTTGGTTTTTCATCAAGACAAGGTGGTTTTAAAGCTACGTCCTGGGCTCTGCGAGCGGCAGCTACGCCTTCTCAGATTTGTTCAGCGGCTACTTGGTTTTCACTGCATACATTCTCGAAACATTACAGGTTAGACATACTGGCCTCAGAAGATGCAGCTTTTGGGCGTAAGGTGCTTCAAGCAGTGGTGAAATAAATCCCGCCCTTAGGAATTGCTTTGTCATATCCCATTGGTAAAGCACTGCCTCTAATCTGAAGGGAAAAACATAAATTTTTACTTACCGTAAATTTATTTTTCCTGAAGATTAGAGGCAGTGCTATATTTCCCCCCCTTTTTCTAATAAACTCAGTGATTTGCAGGTACATGGCTTGTGTATTTTCTGGGGTTGTTCAAGGTGAGATTGCATTTAAGGAAAGGATTCAATTACCTCTCCCCGGCCGTCCTGCAACGTGTCACTGCTTGCCTCTCTTCCATCTCTGACTGGATGTCGTCACGCTTTCTCAAACTTAACCTCTCTAAAACGGAACTCCTTGTCTTTCCTCCTCCTAATACTGATCCTCCTCTCTCACTCTCCCTTCAAGTCAGTGATATCCACATAAGTCCATCCCTACAAGCCCGCTGTCTTGGCATCATACTTGACTCTGGTCTCACCTTTGAGTCTCACATCCAGTTTGTTGCCAAGTCCTGTAGGTTCCAACTCAAAAACATAGCCCGCATCCGCCCCTTTCTTACGCAAGATGCTACCAAGGAGCTTGTCCATGCTCTAGTAATTTCCCGCATGGATTACTGTAACCCTCTCCTGATTGGTCTCCCCAAAAGCCGTACTGCCCCGCTACAGTCTGTAATGAATGCTGCAGCTAGACTGATTTTCCTATCCAGTCGGTCCTCTCACACCTCGCCCCTCTGCCAGTCCTTACATTGGCTCCCTGTATCCTATAGGAGTCAATTCAAAGTGCTAACCCATACATTTAAAGCACTGAACAATTCCAGCCCCTCTTATATCTCTTCACTGATCCAGAGGTATGCCCCTCCTCGTACCCTCCGCTCTGCCCGCGACCACCTCCTGACCGCTGCTCGCACCCGTACTGCCAACTCACGCTTGCAGGACCTCTCACGGGCGGCTCCTCTCCTATGGAATAACTTGCCTACTGCCATCAGACTCTCCCCTAGTCTTCAATCATTTAAGAAGGGCCTTAAAACCCATCTCTTCAGGAAAGCGTATGGCCTCCCAGAGTAATCTCTCCCTTACATACCTGTCTCTTGCTCTCCTATGGGATAGTGCTTTGCTCTCTTCTCCAGCTCTGCTTCACTCCTACTTGATATTTCCTATCCTAATGTTTCTAATACCCCACCTCCTATAGACTGTAAGCTCATTTGAGCAGGGTCCTCTTCAACCTATTATTCCTGTAAGTTTTCTTGTAATTGTCTTATTTATTGTTACATCCCCCCCTCTCAAAATATTGTAAAGCGCTACGGAATCTGTTGGCGCTATATAAATGGCAATAATAATAATAATAATAATAATTAGGGGGAGGGTTTTAAAAAAGTTGGAGAATTGCCTGCCTGTTTTTTCCCTCCAGATTAGAAATCCCATTGGTAAAGCACTGCCTCTAATCTTCAGGAAAAAGAAATTTACGGTAAGTAAAAATTTATGTTTTTTCAAAACTGTAAATGTACAGAATATATGTATTGGTAAGTTATCGGACCAAAAGTCACAGATTACCGATATCGGCTCTAAAAAATCAATATCGGTCGATCCCTACTTTTTACCATGCCCGTTTAGAAGCACTGAAGCAGTCATGGGGCTTGGAGTAACTCTTTAAATGTTTTATAGTAATGTGGTGCCAGTAAATTGCTGTTTCTTGTCGTGTTGCTATAGTTTGTGTATATTTTTGGAATGTTTGCTGCCCACGAGCAGTGTGAGATACTCTCTGCATGCAAGTGTAATGCTTTAAAAAAACCAAAAAAAACACCTTACTTATTATGTCAGGGCTTGACAAATTTCAGGTGCCAGGTCGCTATGGCACCTGGGATTTGTGAGCCCTTTACTTCCGAGAAGGGCGAGCGGCTGGCTGTGCGTATTATGGGCGGATGGTGAGGGAGCTGTGATCTCCCTGCTCTGCTCCGCTCACTTGAACGCTGCATAGTGAGGCCAGGGCCGGAATATGACGTTCTTTTCCATACTCAGCCTCACTAAAAGGCGTTCACAAGGAAGCAGAGCAGGAAAATCACAGCTCCCTCGCCGTCTGCCCACAATACACACATCCGGCCGCTCGCACGCCCTCCTCGGAGGTAAAGGGCTCACAAATCCCAGGCGCCATAGCGTTTTAGTGAGGCTGGGGATGGTATATGATGTCATATTCTGGCCATGACCTCACTAAGCAGCACGCAAATGAGCAGAAGAGGGAGATTACAGCTTTCTCGCTGTCTGCCTCCACCCCAGCCAGAATAAAATTGTATTAAATCAAGCAATAATGTGTGTGTGTGAGTCTGTGTCAGTGTTAGTGTGTGTGTGTCAGCCTGTCATGGTATGTGTGTGTGTGCGCTTAGGTGACCAGCCCCCTCCAATCGCAAGGGAATGGGGATTTTACTCACTTTTTTCCCATGTGATTTCTGGTATCCTGACCTCGGCTTCGTATTTGATTCATGATTTCTGGTATCCTGACCTCGGCTTCGTATTTGATTCATGATTTCTGGTATCCTGACCTCGGCTTCGTATTTGATTCATGATTTCTGGTATCCTGACCTCGGCTACGTATTTGACTCGTAATTTCTGGTATCCTGACCCGGCTTTGTACTGAGTATTCCTGTTATTCCTGTCCTTGATTTATTCTTGACCTTGTTTCTTGTTGTATAGTTACGTTATGTCCTGCCATTTAAAGGCTCTGTAATACGTCTTTCCGATCCACCTTTTGTGGTTTCCTCTTTCCTGCAAATTGGGTTATGACTCTCGTGACATATGGTTAACGTTGAGCGTCTCCATGCAGAGTGTGAAGGTGCTGAGTGTAGGTGCTGCGCACTGCAGCACTGACTCAGGAAGCACTTCTAGTGGCTGTCTGAGTGACTGCCACTAGAGGTGTAACTAGACAGCAATGTGAACACTGCCTTTTCTCTGAAAAGACAATGTTTACATTGCAAAGCCTGCAGGAACAGGCTATAGA
Source organism: Pelobates fuscus (assembly GCF_036172605.1). Lineage (NCBI taxonomy): Eukaryota > Metazoa > Chordata > Amphibia > Anura > Pelobatidae > Pelobates > Pelobates fuscus. The sequence continues at coordinate 14,785,476 of NC_086328.1, forward strand.
CACCGGTCTATAGTGTCCCTTTAAGAATTGTATTTTTGTTGTTGAAAATAAAGCTTTATAAGTTGTTGTTTGTTTTTTTTAAAAACTGCCTCTTAACTTTTTTACCCGGCTCCTAGATTCTAACCAAATTTGTTAAGCCCTTTATTATGTGTGGTCCCAAATCCTGACTGCATTTGCACAGTCAAAGATCAACACGCTTACATTCTTCATTGAAAATGCATACTACACCACTAAAAATATATATTGTACATGGAGCCGCTGTAATTCAGTTCTGTGCAAGGCAGTAAGATTGTTGTAACACGGAATAAAATAGATGTTTTATCTACAGCTCTGTTAATTGAATTTTATTCACACAGGAGACTGCAGACTCTAGAAGGCTATTAACAGAGTATACGATAAGACATTTTAAATGAAAGCAAGTTTAAACATTAGATCTCTCTTTACAGGAAGTGTGTATAGAGACTGTGCAGGTCACATGCAGGGGAGGCGTGACAAGGCTGCGTAAACAAAATGATTTAAAGGGACACTATATGTATCCACACCACTTCATCTCAATGAAGTGCTCTGTCTCCAAGTTCACTGTAATTTTTTTCCCTGCAATGTAAAACGTTGCCATTCTGCAGAACGTCAATGTTTACATTGCAGGGTTTAAATGCCTTGACTATTATTCAGACTGCCATTACAGATTCTTCCAGCTAAAGAGCAGAGTCGGAAAATAAAATCTGATTGGCAAAGCGTTTTGCCATGCAAGCGCACTAGCTTCCAAAGGCTGTTTTGTCTTCATACTTCATTGTTTATAGGAGAAACATTTTCTGGGCTTCCTTCTCTCATCAAGGAGTGTAATGTTGAAGGTTGTGTGGAAGTTGGTAATTTTTGGTTAAATAGAATTTCTCAATTTCATAAATTTAAAGATCGGAATAATTACAAATTATAATAAAGAAAATTGTTATAGTTCTCTGTACACCATGTGCTGTAATGTTAAGAACAATTATGACTATTCTGTCTTGCTTACGATACTTAGACCTGTAATAAGCAGTTCGTGATAAGCAAGTTGGGAGATATACTTCTGTGTGCCCGTGTTTTCATATTATTTTTTAATCTTATAAGTCGTAAAAAAGTGTTTTTGTTTCTTTATTTTCTAGCCCATGCACTGCTTTGCCATCCATAAATCTAGCAATGTATTATGGTAACTGTAGTTCTACAATAGCTGGGTATCTACTTTTGACCACTCCGTTTGAAGGAATCTGCAATTTTTCTTTCTTTTTATTTTCAGAGCTACCTCATGACTAGTTTCCCTTCAGGACTAATAACTCTATAGAGAAGCCCCCAGGGCTTATCTGGCCTTTGAGCTGTTAAACATAACCTAGATTCCTTTCTGGGCGGACCTCTTTGTCCCCGTCCTGAAGAATTTGTTTGGTAAGGACACTCCTGAGGTGCTGCCTGCAGCAATGACTTTACAGAGTTTCTACACTGAAATAGCTCCTCATATAACGTATAATTCTTTATTCCTGAAAACCACCTTTGCACAAGAATTAAACCCTAAACCTTTGGGAGATGCAAACACTCCTCTGGACGTTGGGTGCCCACTTTTATACTAGCAATAACAGACTTTAGTAATTTGTAGAAGAGCTTTGTAAATACTTTTTTTTGGTAGAAAGTTGATAATGTGACATTTAAAGTGCAAAACTAGCAAAGGGCCTTTCTTGGCACTCCTAAATTCAGCTCGTCATATATTCAGCTCGTCATGTACTACTGCCTCATTCTGCCTTTCGGACTTATTATGCCTGCACTTTCTATGCTCAGTCACTCAGTGTAATCACAGATTATGAATGTCCTTGTTACATTATAGGGAATATATGTTTTGGATACGGTGACTTTTAAATCGCTTGCACTTTTTTCCTATTTTTCTATATTGCTTTATAGGGATTATTTCATAGAGAAGCTGAAATTGTCTTCTGAAAAGAGATTTCTCTGAGCTGGGCTTGCATTTTGCAGGCTATAACATGGTTACATTAAGATAATGATTTGTAAGAAGCCAGGTGGGGTGCAACGGGAGTTAGGGGGCTTCCCATAGACCTCATAGGTCCTTCACTGCAGTGTGACAATCTAGTGTTTTGGAGTAGACATAATTTGTGGAAAAAACGAGACCGCCAAAAGAGAACTTTACGTTATTGGTTAAAACTATCGGAGATGTATATGTCTTCTTTCGCACTTTGTAGGTGCTGATTTAAAAAGATCTCAAACAGGACAATTTGTCACTAATGGACAAAGTGCAGATTTGTTTTGGCCAATTTGTATTATAAAAATGATATCAGAACACAGCGGGAATCACTTCTTCTCCAGATCTCAGTGCTGGACACCCTACAAAGCTTTAAGGATTCCTTTGCAAGTCATGTGTTTGCTTATTATTTGTGTAGTGTTCATTTAGGACACGGCCAGAGGGCAAATGCAAAAAAAAAATCATTTTGTGCTAAAGGCTCTCTCTCTTATTCAGTCCTTTGAATAGCTGGATTGTGGCAGAAGAAGGGTTAATCATGAAACATTGCAATTACACAGGGTTATGGTACAATCTTTGGACAATTCTGGTTTGTGAAAAAAATAAAGAGACACTTCAGAAAAATAAAAGGGTTTGTTCCAGTGTGTTACAATTAGTTTTAGTGCTTTTTGATGTGCTGTTTATAAATGTTTTGGACTGCTGTATACTTTCTTTATTTTGTCTATGTGTGTATGAAGTATTCATTACTGTTTATTACTGTGCACAGGATCTAGTTTATATGTGTTAAGTGCTGCGGAATAATTTGGCGCTATATAAATGCCAATCATAATAATGTGCTTATCTTGCTGCAATTTGGTTAAAATCTAATGCTTGGATTTTTAACCATAGAGGGCCATGGCCGGGGTCTAATAATCTAATAATAAAGGGATTACATAGGATAGAAAACACAAACTGTGGTGCAAAATCGTACGGAGCGTGCGGGCCTTCACACAGTGCACAGGGGTGCTAAGAGAAGCCTTAATTAAGCATATTAATAATATAAAGATAACTGTGGTTTAACAAAGGCATCAACGTACTAACAGAGCCTGGCTAAGCTCCAGTTGGGGGTAGACATGTGGTGAGCTCCTATATACTGTAGTGTTATTGCTTTGTTTAAATACAGTTTATGTTTTCATAATTGTGAGACCATACCTAAATCTACATAAGTCTAGCTGTAAATTATATTATATCATTATACTGTAAAGTTTAAATTTTTCAAAAATTATTTTTACAAACGTTTATTTTTATTTAGTTATTTATTTGTGTTTACTCATTAGTTTTATGTACATTTATTGTAGATGGTGTGAATTTGTGTGTGTGTGTTTAACTCTTTACAATCAGTCACATCTTACCTACCTCCCTCAACTCAATGAATTCTGTAGGCCCTCACTCTCAGAAGTGAAATGCTGCACATTCATTCGCCTTGATCCACTTGGAGGACATAGTCTGTGAGAGGATACAATTGTGTCTCTGAATATTGGCAATTTTTTATTTTGTTCAGAAATAACTACTGGACCTGTCTTTTTTACCCCTTCTAACCACTAGGTGTCACCGTATTGCAAACATCCACAATGTCAATCCATTTACATTCTTAGTAAGGACGTAGGTGATAGTTTCACAATTTTTTTTTTTTTTTTTTTACAACTATTAATGAAGCAGTAATTTAGACTGTTTTCGAATATCCACCGAAATACACTTTACTCTTTAATTAATGCAGTTTTCTTAGGTGACCATATCGAGAGGACCCTGCTTTGCTGCAGCCAGTATCTAATTCCAAAAGGATTGTTGTCCCTGTCTGTTTAGTGGTTAATATTGTCTAGCCCTTAGTCTGCTTATAAAATATTTTACTGTATTACAGTATTATTTTAATAGGCCTTTCGCTTAACCGCACTAATCTTACTTTGAGATCCAGAGATGGTATTAAAAGTTCAGCTCAACAACTGTTTATTATGACAACTTAAATTGGACATCTCGTCTATGTGCAGCATTGTTGAACAAGAGTTTGGTAACTCGTTTTCACAGTATTAGATAAATCATGAGATATTCTTTAGAGGCCACAGCTGCCATAACTAAGAATTAAAGGTAAAATGATTAATACTATTTTATTTTTTATGTGATCAGATTCATGGTTTGCTGGCTATATGAGCAGATGACTGCCATACTGTCACTGTTTCCTGTGGCCATATGTGAGTTTATTTGAGCAGGAACAGTTGTTGTATGTTGATCATACCATGGTATTCCTAAGGAATTCATCTTTATACACGCTAGAATGTACACTAACAGAGATGTTTGGGTCTCAATCAAGGTCTGTCTCTAAAGCAGGACACTTGGCTTTATGTTAAATCAAGATGGTCTTATATTGGTGAATTATTGGCACTTACAATGATTCTATAGTGTAAGGAATACAAAGTTGTATTTCTTACACTGTAGAGCCCTCTGGTCCCCCACCCCCTGGTTCATAAAAGGTTAAAAAAAAAACAAGTTTTAACACTAATCTGATTCCAGCGCCTACGTCCCTTAGCGCTGGGGGACTAATGCGCATGGGCATCGATCTCTGAAAGTCCTTTAGGCCCTCCCCATAGGAAAGCATTGCTTTAATTCTTAACTATGGGGATATTAATTAATCTGGATGTCCTTAGTCGGTTAGCCACCAGGAAGTGCCTCTTGTGGCTGTCTGAGTGACAGGGAGCTGAGGTGGTCTTGGTGACAATAGTGTCCCTTAAAGAGTGATTTGTTACTCTTATTATATGTAGATAATGGATTCGTTAAGGATCTCATCTTCGAAGTTATAGAATAGAATAGAACCAGTTTTGTGAGGTATGCTAAATAAAAAAAAAAAGTTGTGTGAAGGAAATGGGAAACATGAACTGGCCAATCTGGTTGCCCATTATTAAACCACAGACTTATTTTACTTCTTTGGTTCCTTTACCATACCCACTGGAAGGATTGTCTGTGTATCTACGACCCTTTCTGTAATATCGCATTGTTTTGCGTTACCTCTCAATGCTCTGACTTGCTCTTTTATTCTGTCTAAGTAACTTTTTTCATAGCCTGCATAATTACAATTATTTTCTATAGCAGCAACATTTCCACAGCGCTGTACAATCGGTTAGCAAGACAACAAACAACATACTGGAGCAGTAGGCGGAAGAGGAACACTGTAGCCGTTGGAATTCAAACATGTTCTCGCCAGTCCCGCCAACATGGCTTAGTTTCAAAATACTGATGATTTCAGTCAATGAAATGCTTCCACATAAGAAGTATTGCGAGGCTAGTGCACATGGGCTGCTAATCAGCGCTGCATCAATCGAATGTACTTGGTTATTTAGTGGCAGGCAGCAGTCATAACATTGCTGTATCTACTAAACAGCAGTGTTTTAAATTGACTGGTTAAAGCTATATGGCAACTGCACCTAGACCACTTTGTAGAGATAAATGGTCTGGGTGCCTTAGGTGGTCCTTTAAAGATATTTTGCTACAATGAGAGTAATTTGCAATACTCAGGGATATGTGTTGATTAAATGCTCTTGAAAGTATTTCTTGCTTTTGTTTATTTGGACCCATACGTGATGTTGGGGAGGGAGAGAAAGCAGGCCCCAGATGCATCTGTGGGAACTCGAAACATGTATAATATGTAATGTAACACGGGTACTTGACACACATCTAGGGTAGAACTCGGTCACTTGACTCGGAGGTACGTTCAACAGCATTCGTTAAGTGGTTTATTTAGTAAACCGTACGTTGTGGTTAGTTCACAAATCAGGCCATAAATTCTATAGCTGAAGTACTTTTTCAACTGAATTTAGATAATAAATCTACAGTGGATTTATAACCAAATGGTGATAGTAACATTCATGCCAAATTTTTGCTTGACATAGGCACCCTATTAGCTGTGGATTAGTCGAGAGACAATTTTCTCTGGAAAATTTCTATTTCAGAAGTTAGATCAGGTTATGGTCATTATTATTCTTTAATAATTGTTTAAAAGTTATCCTCATATTGCACTGGGATTGTGTGGTCATTCATCCTGCAGAGTCCATTTAATGCATCCCCGTAGAATGTATTTTTCTTACTGGATAGGAGAATTAAATACGTAGGCATGTCTGGTAAAAGGTGGATATTGCTGCCTTACTCAAACATTCCAACAATTCCGCTTTCGGAGTCCTGCATCTTTATACATCACCTGTCTGTTTTCTACTGGGCAGACTAAAACGCCCAGATCACACTATCATGTACAATAGTATTTTTAAAGCAAAGCATCGCAGGTTTGGAAAAAGAGGCAGGGAGAATAGGCTCTTGGAGAAATATGCATTATTTTGATTTAAAAAAAAAAAAAAAACCCCAAACTAAAATGATACACAAAATCTATCCAGCATACCCATTGCACCCAATGTGTGGGCACTTGATGGGCCTTACAAGTACACTCCTAAAGAACAATCCCCTGCCCCCACTTTTTATCTTAGTGATTATTTTTCCACATTAATCTCTATTTTCTGTCCTGTCTCTTTCTACATTTGTTACTCAGCCAGTTCTCACTTCGCTATCCGTCCGCATAAAAAACAAATCTAGCTACATTTGAGATGTTCCAGTGCATGACAGCTCTGATTTTTAAAATAGCAGTCATATTTTGTGATTTAACTTTTTTTTTTCTTTGTAAAACATAATTAAACTCGCTAGAAAAAGACAGAGGTGCAGTTTCGTAAATTATAAAAAAAAATTCCTTTTTTTTTTTCTTCTTCAAATTTCATTAAGCTTTCCTCGTGTCTAATTTTGCATTCGTTTTTTTTTTTTTTTTTAAAGCTAATAAACTGTTTTAATCAACTTGTTTCTTTTTATGCCTTAAGATAAAACTATTGCAGTGCCCCCTACTGGTGAATGGCAGCTCAGTGCTGCAGTAGTGGCATTGATTGACTGAGACAAACCAATTGCTGACAGAAAGCCAGGGGTGATGCTGAAGAATGCCAGTTCATTTTAAATCACATCATTAAAATAACAGAAGTAAATATCAATATAAAACTACTGTTCGTCATTCCTTTTTTATTTTTTCGACACATGACGGTTTGCTGCTGTTGAATTTTGCTGGGAAAATGTGATATCTTCATAAAAAAATGGGGAATATTTTCAGAATGCTATTCTATTATATGTTTAGGCCACAAATAACCTTGTTTTTCTCTGATTTATATATTACTATTATTTTATATTTCTTAAAATGAACCTGTTCGTTTTTTTTGTTTTTTTTATTCACTGTTTTAGCTAAACGATCCTTTACATTACGCACTATTTGTTTTTTTGTTTTGTTTTCTTGTTGAATAGAAAATTGAATTATGGAATACTGTTCATTTTATTCTTTATATTTATAAATATATTTTTTATATTCTTGGAACTCTGGACTTTGACAACTTCTACTTCCCATGTGAGATTGTGAAATTGCCGGCCAAGCACACATTAAGATTTCTAACACGGCCCATTTAGGGCAGGTAATGACACCGGCACAGTACGCAGACGAGTACACTGCTCTTCTGCTTTTTCAACTTATTTAAGCAGGCCATTATAAAAGGTAATAGGCAGGAGTTGTCCTCCACCCCCATCGCATCTTTAATGCATTACATAGATAATGGGGGCCTAAAAGGTAGATCTCCAGATGTTTTAAAACTACAGCTTCTATGATGCTTTGTCATTCTAAAGACATTCAAAGCATCAAGGGAGGTGTAGTTCTAAAACATCTGGGCATCTCCCTATTGGGCACCCCAGACATAGATAATGCGCTAAAAGTTAAAACTTCTCTAATTGCACCACGTGAACAGCCAGCTCCTGTCGTTGGCAGAACCATCTCCTCCAGACAGTCTCCACCAATCAGGAGTCTGTTTTAACTTATCCTCCAACTTCAGAGTCATATATCACTCACGATGACCGGAACTGCTCAGTAAGCAGAAAGCAGTTATCGCCCTTCTTGCTGTTGCGTCATGCTCCCCCCCATTCTACCACTTCTGGAAGCGTATTCCATGTACTAACTGCTCTTTCAGGGGGGGGGGGGGGGGAGGATGTTCCTCCTATTCTGTACATTTTTGATAAAATATGTTTGCCTCCACCTATTGACTCATCAGAATATATTGATATTTGTCACTGTATAGTAAGTAGTGCATAAATAATCCTTCCTCTTTCTTGGGAGCGACACTTCCGCAAAATAAGCAAATAATGTTTTGACTCTAATCATGCTTTCATCATTACAGTTAAAGTTTGTAGGCAAAACACGGCTTGTTTTCGGGTATTACAGATTCGCTATTATCATTTATTTGACTGAAACCAAGTTCATGTCACTTGCTTACTACTGTTTGTCATCTGAGGGTCTTGGAGTCTGGTAATATATAATAGATAATTCAGTTTAACACCTTATAACAATACTCTCAGAGATCAAATAACTAGAGGTTATGTTGCCAAGTCACTGTGTATCTGGTTAGCACCACAACCTGTGGTGTGATGTTTAGTGAGTCACGCTATTGTAGTGTGATTTTCGTTTTCCTTGTTACGACAATAATTAGAGTACATCTGACTTTTTTTTACTATTTATAGTAACATTCTTAGACTAGTTTTTTACCGAAATGGGTTTATTTTTTTCTGTGTCCAGTTTTCAAATTAGTGTTGTCTAAATCTTACCATAGATCCCCCCTCTAATAATATTGTAAAGCGCTACGGAATCTGTTGGCGCTATATAAATTGTAATAATAATAATAATAATAATAATAGATATTACCATAATTAAATGTATTGAAAAAGAAAGGTTGCATGAATAGGGTTTTTGCACCACAACCGTTCCAGTATAGTCATGATGGTGCTTAGAGTGTCCCTAACATGTTCTACTGACAAATATTTTCTATGGGAAATGTTCTCTCTTCACAAGCATTTGTTTGAGAAAATTACTTTGACTGATTTTTAAGTTGTCAAGTTTCCTGGAGTCTGGATGTGCAGCATTTTGCTATGAAGCGCTGCATGTACCAAATTTAAGCCCTTGGCTACTGAAGGTAAAACTCCACCTCTGGGCTGGCTATTGTCAATTCTGTGCATATTTTCATGTCAATCATTGGCTGAGAAAAGTCAGCTGAAGCTCTCAGCCAATGAATGGAAACTGGAAGCCTCGGAGCCCAGATGGACCCAGATAAGAGTGCAATTTTTTCCCCCTAAAGGGTTAACCCAATTACTAGTGTAGTGGGCCAGGGTATTCCAAGTTATCTATGCTTCCAGTCTGAATATTCTGGCCTTAGAATTTGATTTTGCAATAATTTTCCGTTAATGAGATTCTGTATTGTAAGGAATGTAAATATGTATTCCTTACAATTATTGTTCCTCTCTCCCACCTCCGCCCCCTCAAGCATGGAAAGGGATAAAAGACCCTTTTAACACTTACACGATTCCAGCACCAATCTCCCTTGGTGCTGGGTCAGCACTCCGCCTCCTCCGATGGGGGGGCTAATTCACATGCACAACGAGCACTGCAAGCGCATTGGGCCCTCCCCGTAGGAAAACGTTGCTTCACTGCTTTTCTATGTGAATTTTACCGACGCTGGATGTCCACATGCAGAGCGCAAGGATGTCCAGCGCTAGTTAGGCAACCTAAAGTCAGCAAGCCTCCAGGAAGTGCATCTAGTGGCTGTCATGTGTAATCATTGAAGTTTGTCTAAAACAGACGACTGTCAGCACTCCGGATGTGGACTACATCTTCTATAATGCTCTATCAGCCATAATACTGGCAAAGCATCAGGGTATATTTAGTCCACAACATCTGGAGTGCCAATGGTTGCCTAGCCCTGAATTAGGGGATAAGGCAGGGGATTGGGATTGTGCCTACAGACTTTGTAGAGGTGCCCAGAGAGTGTGAATACTCCTTTCTCCTAATCTGTCAGGTTCTTACTGCTCTTAAAGGGACACTGTAGGCACCCAGACCGCTTCAGCAAACTCCAATCACCCTTAACCCTGAGCATGTAATTATTGCCATTTTTATAAACTGCAATAATTACCTGTTAGGGTTAACTCCTGCTCTTGTGGCTGTCTACCAGACGACCACTAGAGGGACTTCCGGGTGGATATGCGACTTTTGGTCACCTAAGCGACGCTGGACGTCCTCGCGCTATGCATGAGGACTTCCAGCGTCACCGGAATCCCCCTAGGTGGAGCGTGGGCGGAACTGAGCCAGAGCCGAGGGACATCTCCGCTCGACCCAGGTAAGTGACAGAATGGGTTATTAACCCCTTCTGCACTGGGGGGTGGGAAGGAGGGGGGTTGACAGAGGGGGAAGCTATAGTGCCAGAAAAACGTTTTTCCTGGCACTATAGTTTCCCTTTAAACACACAGGTTTATAGACATGTTATTGTCATGGATTAATTAGATACTGAGGTTAAATTACAGCCAATCAAAGCTTTGTGTAATGTACTTCATCACACAAAGCCAATTATCCGTTTGTCATCACTCTGTATTAGCCGAGTCAACTCTTGTTTTTCTCTGTATTTTTTTTATTATAGGAGCAACATGATAAAAAAAAATATATATATATATATATGAAATGAATAATTTGTGTTTGGGTGTAACTGTATTTTCCACACACCCGAGGTGTGGGATGTTTTAGAAAGCCCTTAAGCTGTGCTCTCAGGGTTTAATTAACAAAAAAAAAACCTGGGGTGTGGATAAAAGTCTGCTAGCAATTTCTCACCACCCTTAAATTATGCATCATTTTTCTTGCAATTCATGTTTCTAAAGCCTTACTTGTTAAACAAACATACTGTGCTGTGGTTAGCGCACGTTGTGTTCGGATATATCCTCAGATTACACCATTTATGCTTTTTTTGTCCCATATTGGGTCTATAATTGCATTTTATTGCCCAGTGAAACCAGCATGGGGCGCAGTACACACTTTTCAATCGCAACTCGTGACGTCCTTTTCATAGAACAACAGTTCCAGCTAGCTCTATATTTATATCTATAAACTTTTTAATATTACATTGTTTCCAAGTGCTGGAATTTTTTTTTTTTTTAAACCCCTTAAGGACCAAACTTCTGGAATAAAAGGGAATCATGACATGTCACACATGTCATGTGTCCTTAAGGGGTTAAACTAATTATTATTATTTATTTAGTTTTTGCTGTGTTTTCTGGAGCTTTTCCTATTTGTGCCTGCTCATTTCCGTATGTGTTCCAACATATTCCTTACAGCGCCTGTTATTTCCCCGTTCCCTTTTGGTGTTCGTTTTTTTTTTTCTCTAATGATACTCATTTGTCTTATTTTGTGAATGTAATCAGTGGTAAAATCATCTGGGGAAAAAAGAGCAAAAATCTGAAAGAGAAATTAAAAGTTGGCTAAAGATAGATTACTTTGGCGCATTTCAGAAAAAACAATCACCAATGTATAAATGAAGAAATCCTCACTGCAGTCTGATCTGCCTTCTCATAGGGAAGCACTGCATGCAGACGTCAATTAGATTCAATAATTGAATCTATTTGTGTCAGGAGCCCCTACTCGCTGCCAGCCACTAGCGGTTATGGGCATTGCACAATGTAAACAATACTTTGCCAGGCTGCAGCGGCAGGTGTATCCTGGTTTTGTGCTGCCCTAGGCAGGACAAAACTCAGGCGCCCCCCCTCCCCACTGCTCCCCCCCCGCGCCACCCCCACCCAACCCTTCCCCCCAAACCCCGCCTTCTAAATACACACACCCACATTCACTGACAGATACGCATACACTAACAGAAACACACTCACTAACAGACACACACGCAAACCGACACACACGAACAGACACACACACGAACAGACACACACACGAACAGACACACACACTAACAGACACACACACTAACAGACACACACACACTAACAGACACACACACACTAACAGACACACACACTAACAGACACACACACTAACACACACACACTAACAGACACACACACTAACAGACACACACACACACTAACAGACACACACACACACACACACACACACACACACTAACAGACACACACACACACACTCATACACTGACACACACACACTAACAGACACACACACACACACTAACAGACACACTCACACACTGTCACACACACACTAACAGATGCACACACACACTAGCAGACACACACACACACTCACACACTAACAGACACACACACTAACAGACACAAACACTAACAGACACACACACACACACACACACACACACTAACAGACACACACTCACACACTGACACACACACACTAACAGACACACACACTAACAGACACACACACACTTTACCCCCCCAGCCTCCTTACCTTTGGGAATGCTGGGGGGGGGGTCATCTTTCTCCCTGGTGGTCCAGTGGCTGCTGGGCGGGCGGCGGGCGGCTGGCGAGGGAGCACTTACTCTGAGCACTCTGCTCAGCTCCCTCGCGCGCCAAAGAGTGAGGCTGGGAGCCGGAATATGACGTCATATTCCGGCTCCCAGCCTCACTCTGCGGCACGCGAGGGAGCTGAGCAGACAGCTCAGAGGAAGTGCTCCCTCGCCAGCCGCCCGCCAGCGGCCCCCGACCGCCCAGCAGCCCGCCGGCATGTCAGTTAGCCGCAAGGCTAACAAGACATTTGCCTTGGGCATTTGGGGGCGGCGTTTTTTGCCGCCCCCTGGAAAATGCCGCCCAAGGCAAATGCCTTCTTTGCCTCGCAGCTAAAATGTCCCTGTGCAGGGGTAGCATCTAGTGCAAAGTTATTTTGGTGTTTAGGCTGTCCTTTTAATTAAAACTTTTAGGCCCAAACAGTCCATTTGCAAAACAAGTTTAAGCAGCAAGATTAAGCCGATTTTGGTTCCCCTAAATATTAATGTATTAAAAGGACACTATAGGCAACCAGACCACTTCAGCTCATTGAAGTGGTCTGTGTGCAGTGTCCCTGTCGCACTTAGTCCTGCAATGTAAATCAATGCAGTTTTAGAGAAACTGCAATAATAACATTGCATGACTAAGACTGCCTCTACTGGCAGACAGCCACTAGAGGCACTTCCTGGTAGCTAAACGACTTTTGGACGCCTGATGCTGGACGTCCTTACGCTCTGCATGTGGACATCCAGCCTCCGTAAAATCCCCATAGGAAATCATTGAATCATTGCTTTCCAATGGGGAGGGCCTAATGTGATGGCATTGCTCACCGCTCATGTGCATTAGCCCCTCCCCCGATAAATGACATCAGAGGAGTAGGCGGAGTGCCAACCCAGCGCTGAGGTAAATCTGCACTGCAATCGGCTAAGTGACTAAAGGGGTGGGAGGTTAGAGGAAGGGTGAACGCGAGGGGTGGAGGGGAAGGGCAGAGGGAGCTATAGTGTAAGGAATACAACTTTGCTCAGCCAACCAGAGATATAGTTTGCAGTCCTTTGTGGTACCAAGGTTAGTAGTCACTAATACCGTATAAATAATCTTCTAAAACTTTCAAGACCAGAATGCTTTATACTAGAAACATGAGATTTCCCCATGACATAACGAGCAATTAAAAATTACACAAAAGTGCAAGTAGGGAACTAAACTGGGACAAAGACATTTTTATATTTCTGGTAGCACCCCATGCGCAGGCATTTGTCTTCGATTGGTTTCCTATAACTTGTCAATTAGTTTGTAGTGTTGGGCATGACCTGTTTAGTTATCTTGCTACTATTTCGATTTGCTGCATACGAATGTCAGTCAGCCTTTTTATACCTTCCAAAAGTACATATGGACGTGTCAGAAAAAGTGTTCCCCAGGATTTAATAAAGATATTTCGTAACACAATAAAATGTGTGACTCATTGGATTGGCAATTGGAAGTGCCATGGCGATTTTTATAAACCCAAGAAATGTCCTAGATCTTAAAGTGTACCCTACTAAATTGTGCAGGATCCGGTTCCTTGCAAAGGATAGAATGTGGGAGTTGTTCCTAATATTATTAAAAGGATCTTACAGAATGGTCACAAATAATGGCCTTCGGAGGACAAATATACACAGTCCTCCTCATTGCAGGCAGGCTAATTAGTGATGTCCCAGCCATCTTGTTTTTTTTTGGCAGCAAATATCAGAATGTGGAGCTCTCTATTCGGGATTAGTGATGACAAATTGGAATACTGAAATTCCTGGGTATCATGAATCCAGAAAAACATTTTATTTTATATTATACAGTAGAGACTGTAACCACAAAGAACCATCTGCCTAGAAAGGTTTGTTTTTGTTTTGGTTTTTAAGAACAGTAGATGTAAAAAAAAAAAAAAAGCAAAGCAGGCTATAGTGTACTGATCTAAGGAGAAACTGAATTCCCACTTTGCATCCAATATTTGTTTCCTTTTTGGGTACAACTGGAAGTGCTTCAATTTTTTTTTTTTCAGTGTATGTTTGAATGATAAGTAGAATTTCATAGATTTTAGCCTTTTCAACCTATAGTATCCAACAATATTATAATGTCATCAATAATATTACTTTTCTTTTAGTATCACAGTACCTTTGCTATTAGTCCTGGGATTGGTAAACGCTCTGACAATATTTTCTTCCTCCTCTAACTCTGGTTAGATCAAAAATACTAGATGTTTTGAAGATCTGAGATTTGTATGTAGACATATTGTAGACATACGTTTGTTACTTAAAAGATCAGAGTTTGGTTGGTTCTATTTAAAATCCATTGCAATAATTAGGTCAAAATGGCTACTTTTTAAAAAAAAAAACTTTTTTTTACTAAACACACTTCTTTAAGGCTTCTTATGACAAAGAAGTGTGATGTGAAGGGTGTGAAATGCGTTGCTAAATAATGCGTTCACTATAACACTTGAGGTTAAGCTAATGAAGGTATGTTGTTGTGGGTGTGGGATGGTTGTGCAGTGGTGTTTATACGTATGTGGTAATAGTATAGAATATTAATGTAAAACAAGTTCAATTAAATCATTAATGTATTTTTTTTACATACAAATAAATTGACTCTTTCTTAAATGGTTACTCCAACCAAAGAGTAGAAGTGTTCTCCTGATTTAAGTAAATAAATATATATATATATATATATATACTTAACCTCCTTTAAATCACTATTTTCTAGTTCTCCCTGCAAGACAGAGTTGGCATGATTGGAGGGCTCTGTGCTGCCATTGGTTGTCTTGCACCAGCACTCTGATGTTAGACTAGATTTTGCACAGAATTTGCATTAGCCAGGCTGGACATTTGTTCTGGGAAATTAATGATGCTGCCAGTGATGTAACTAAGTGGTCAATCTCTCTATGTGCACTGTTCTAATGTAAAACAGACTCCCCCCATGATGATTAGGTCAAATCAATGAAGTTTTGGTGGTGTTTGAAGTAACTCATTTAAAAAAATAAGGATACACCAATTGTTTTTTAATTACATATTTATTTAGATATGTAGAGACTAGTGATGTCCCGAACTGTTCTCCGAACTGTTTGCGAATTGTCCGGAACCTCACAGTCAGCAGACACATTCTGGGAGGGTCTGCTGCTGATTGGCTGGAATGTGTCTGCTGACTGTGAGGTTCCGGGCCAAAGTTTACTCAATGATGACGAATAGGGGGCGGACCGGAAATCGCATATGTTCGCCCAACGCGAACACGCTATTGTTCGCCGGCAAACAGTTCGGCGAACAGTTCGGGACATCACTAGTAGAGACAAGTAGAGTTGCTTTTGCCATTTTGGTAATGTGACTGCATTGCATTGCAGAAGATTATTTGAATCTCTGGAGCCTAAAGGACATATTTCACAAAAAATCAACTATAGTGTGATGTAGTTGGTATGATGCTTAGAGTGCACTTTTTAACTTTCCTTTTGTCTATTTGGATTGGTCTGTAAGTGTAGGATAATGACTTGGGTCAAATGTAGAGTAGACCCTGACACCCTCACCTCCTGGCAGCTGGTAGGTTTGTTTGACCAGCTCATGTTGTTAATTGTTAGTTTGTTATAATCACAGACTCGGATATGCCCCTGTGACGGAGCTTCCGTACTCTGACTGAGTACCTGTACCAGGTCATCTTCCTCGCTACTACCACGGATTCTGGAGCAGTTCAGACCCAGTCATCAAAGCTTGACTGAGGTCTTTGGGGACCTCTTCCACCAGACCAGGCCAATGATTATAGTTTAGGAGACCTCTTCTATAATGCAGAGACTATAGCTTTTCCCCCCGCAAATGAAATGTGTCTGAATGCATGGGGTAGAATGACCTTTATTGCACAGAATACAGCTATAAATACATAGCAATGTTGACTCTCCCTGTAGGGGATACTCCATACAATGCACTGTACAATACAATTGTCCCTCCAGGCACCACTCTGTTTGGATAGTTAATTACATTATCCTAAGCTAACACAATATGCTTACTGCTGTGCCCTCATAGTCCTAGAGGCACATCACACAAAAGGTCCACCAGAACCAACTTTTCCTGGACTGTACCCTCATACAATATATATCCCAAGAAAGCCCAGTCTTCAAAAAGGGGTTCCCAGACCTCTAGGGAGGGGAGCGCTATCAAGCCCCAAGTATCCTCTGATGCCTCCCCAACTTCAAATAGCACTCTATTTGGTGGACGGGGGAACAAGCAATACCTTCTAGAAGATTGACCAGACCATAGCTCAGTCCCGATCCGAGAAACTGTTCCAAAGTGTTTCAAGGTATCTTCGGTCAAGCGCTCAATGTGTAAAACAATTCCAGGCGATCCCAAGAAGTCTTCAAGTCTGGCTGGGAAGCACAATAAGCATCTGGGGCTCCCATAACCCTCCCTACAATGACAATAACCCCTTTCTAAGGGCTCTTGGGACCAGCCCCATAGTTTGTGGGCAGAGGCTGGCCTTCAAGCCTCTCCAAACGTCTGTGGCAAGGGAGCTTCCATAACAGGCACTCCTGGCACTATCATACCCATAGGGATACAAGTAACCAGATAATAAAAGTCAAATTCAAATTCTCCAATGAAACTACCTGAAAAAATACAATACCTTCAAAAACAGTGGTTTCCAACCTTTTTTTAATTGAGTGCCCATTGGCAGCCCATTTCCATTCATTGTACCCCTCATATAAGCAAAATGTTTGTTATTAATATAGTTCCTGTGATTTCAAATGTAGACATTGTTCTCTGCCCGAGGCTCACCCTGCTTTTCCTTTGCCCCAGGCTCACCCTGCTTCTCTTCTGCCCTTCCTCTGCCCCATGTTTCCCCTGCTTCTCTATTACCACAGGCTCCCCCTGCTTCTCCTCTGCCTCTGCTCTATCCCAGGCTCCCCCTGCTTCTCTTCTGCCCTTCCTATGCCCCAGGCTTCCCCTGCTTCTCTATTGCCCCAGGCTCCCCATGCTTCTCCTCTTCCCCTGCTCTACCCCAGGCTCCCCCTGCTGCTCCTCTTGCTTCTCCTCTGCCCAAGGCTCCCCCTGCCTTTCCTCTGACCCAGACTCTACCTGCTTCTTCTCTGCCCCAGGTTCTCATTGCTTCTCCTTTGCCCCAGGTCCTCCTTGCTTCTCCTTTGCCCCAGGTCCTCCTTGCGTCTCTTTTGCCCCAGGTACTCCTTGCGTCTCCTTTGCCACAGGCACCCCCTGCTTCTCCTCTGCCCCAGGCTCCCCAAGATAATATAGGGATATATACATAAAGATACATAGGGATTAAGGAGAGAGCGCAGGTAACTTGTTTTGGAGTGATGGGTCACTCCAGTGATGGGAGTGAGCGCAGGACTTTTCTTTCTGCATTTGTATCCATTTTTTGTATTACTGAGCTTTGTTACAATGCAGCCGCCCATCCCATGTGTTCCCTATTAAGGGTTAATAATGTATAGGGGTGTATATAAAAAATACCCCTTTCTGTCTAATTAGAGATTTTTGCCAGAGGCTCAAGGAAGCAAGGTGAATGGTTAGAGTTAGGACCCACCTAGGGGGGGTCTGCCTTGATGTTGGCAGGTGGGCTCATCCTGGCCATTGAAGGTAACTAAAAAACCTCCATTTGTTTAAAGATACATAGGGATTAAGGAGAGAGCGCAGGTAACTTGTTTTTCTTTGGTTTTTACTATATATTGGGGCTGATGTGTACTGTAGTCATTGCAGCCGCCCAGTGATGGGAGTGAGCACAGGACTTTTCTTTCTACATAAAGATACAGGCACACAGATATAAACAACGACACACACTCAGATACACGTACATACAGATCCAGATACACAGACATACAGATACACACACTGATACAAACACTGCATACATAAATACAGACATCCAAAACACACATAGGTGAGAATTTTAGCCACCCTCCAGTTTCCTACCTTAGGTGGCTTCTGCTGGCTGGGGTTGTTGGGAGTTAGGGGCTTGTTCCTCTCCTTGTCCGCCCCCCTCTAGGTGTTATGACAGGCGGAAATGGAGTTAAGCCAGCAAGGGGGCGATGTTGAGATATTGTGGATGGGTGGGGGCAGGGTGACCATCTCTCCCTCACTTCTTCCCAGCTCTACCTGCAGATTAGAAGGGGCCCGGTCTCCCTGTTAAAGAGCTGCTCTGCTCGACAGGACCCTTCATGCACATATCCATCAGGTGGCCCTAAGTGCATGGGCCTCCTGATGGACCTTTACCCTATGGTTCCATTACTGTACCCTGGTGGTACGCGTACCAAGGGTCGGGAGTCCCTGTTCTGAATGTACATTGTTGCACGAAAGCTGAGCGGAAACATATTTCTTGCACACTGCAATAATAATAGAATATTTCAGTGGAAAGTTTCTTTAAAATGTTAGTGAAAGTGAAAACACATTTCTATTGTTATTACCTTTTGTTTTGTGTGCTTTCTTCTGAATGTTTAACAGATTGCATGGTGAGGCCTACAAGCCTGATGTTGCACCTCTGTATTTTGAAGCATCCCATTTCCCAACACTTTGTATGCGTTTTTGCTCTTTCCCCGATCTCTTAACTCGCTACAGCAGTCTAAGATCCCCGTCCATCTGTTATCTTCAGATTTTTTTTGTTCTCTTTTCTTTTTTTTTTCTTCTTTTTTTCCTCCTCCTTCATCTTGTGCAGACCTGCTCCGGGCTAGAAGACTCAGGGCAAGCTCAACAGAAAACTGCAAAAATAAAACGAAAGGAGGGTAGGCAGATCAGCAGATCATTACAATTGACATATCAAGGCTTTCCACCGATTAATGTTTTATGCCCTGTTTCTTGCATATCATTAATAAAAAATCTGGCTAAAAACTTTTAGGATGTATTTGTTGCTTTCACGTTTTGATCTTAATGTTGGCAAACTAATACATTAATACACAGACACCCACAGGGAAGAACATTTGCATATGTTACATTTTTATTTCATTTCCATTGCAGGTAGCTTGACTATCTTGCAGGCTGTTGATGTCAGGTTTTTTTTCTTCGTTTGAAAGAGGGGTGAAAAACATGGGTAATTTTCATCTGATAGGAAAGTCCTCCGAGTATAAACACTAATGACTTTATAGTGGCACGGTATGACTGCAAGCTCTTGAGCAGAGAGATACATCTGGCCTGTATGGGAAGTCCCCAACATGACTTCTTAAATGTCAATAAATGAAAACTAAAAGTTAAAATAAATACATTCTGTAAATATGTTTCCTGATTTCAAATGAACTCTCACGTCTAATCATGCCTTACAATTTTCAGGAATCTTGGTCCTTTGTACGCGATACTTCAAAGCACTCTTGGAAGTCATTCAGGGTTATAGACAAGACTTTGAATTGTAACAAATTAAAATCTAAATAGAAACATTTAGGCTAAAACAGCCAGGCTGCAAGTAGAGCCAAGTTGGGGAATTTCTCAAAATCACTTCTATAGCCATTCCGATTTGAATTCACTACAGTAGTTCAGTGTTTAGGGAATAAACCTGATTGTATTTTGCTGTCTGTAAGATTTCGCCTCTTCTCTCGCACAGCCAGCATATCATGCATTAGGAATTTTATACAGCCTAAAGTTTAAACCACGATTAGGGGAAATCCAGTGTGAGATATTTTAAGCAGCTAGCAATGTGTGCTATTTAATTGCAGTAAAGGGAAATATGCCCCTAAAATACACTTCTGGTTAAAGAAACAGGGTTTAATTTAATGGGGACATCATACATTAAAGGACCACTCTAGTGCCAGGAAAACATACTCGTTTTCCTGGCACTAGAGTGCCCTGAGGGTGCCCCCACCCTCAGGGACCCCCTCCCGCCCGGCTCTGGAAAGGGGTAAGGGGTTAAAACTTACCTTTTTCCAGCGGTGGGCGGGGAGCTCTCCTCCTCCGATCCTCCTCTTCTCCTCCCCGTCGGCTGAATGCGCACGCGCGGCAAGAGCTGCGCGCGCATTCAGCCGGTCACATAGGAAAGCATTCATAATGCTTTCCTATGGACGCTTGCGTGCTCTCACTGTGATTTTTCACAGTGAGAATCACGCAAGCGCCTCTAGCGGCTGTCAGTGAGACAGCCACTAGAGGATTAGGGGGAAGGCTTAACCCATTCACAAACATAGCAGTTTCTCTGAAACTGCTATGTTTATGAAAAAATGGGTTAACCCTAGAAGGACCTGGCACCCAGACCACTTCATTAAGCTGAAGTGGTCTGGGTGCCTAGAGTGGTCCTTTAATAAAAGAAACCGACACAAATAATAAAACTAAAAACATATTGCCTCCCTTGTTTGCTGTGAATGAATTATTTTAATTTTTTTTTTTACGTGAAAGCCATAAACACTGCGTAACAGATGTATCGAACATGTAGCGCAGCACTCCGCATTTGTTTTCTCTCTGTAATAACATGGCTTCATTCATTATTATTATTTTTTTTTTTTCATTTGTTTGCTTGTTTTGATAAATTTAAGTTATTCATGGCTGTACGCGCACACATCTGTAGTACAGTGTCTCTTGAAGAAATATGTCTGGAGAATGCTTGAAAGGTACTCAAGGTTAATTATAAATATATTTATTTTTAACTTTAGAGTGTTCCTATTTTGTAAATTAACCCCCGTAAATGAATAATTCAATCCACTTAAACTTGCCGTGTTTTGTCAATCTGATATTCCTCATGCCAGAGACAAGGGACCTCGCCTATGAATAGAAATATGTGAGATGCACTGGTTTTGGGAATAGTCACAGGCCTACTAACTGTTCCAATTTTGGTAAGACAGTTCTGATTGCAGGGACTATCACACCGACATTGGGATGGTTGGGAGTGGTTTCAGGAATTCAAAGGGGTTGATATTTCTGGCTGTAAAAACTTTACTGAAACATACATATACAAAGAAATTCTTTGTAGGTTGATGGCGGAGAAATTAATATTTTTACATTGAGCATCTACAGAGATCCTTCAACCTCACTGTAAGAAAGGCATAATCCTAACAACCCCCAGGTTTGAAATAAAGTCTGATTTTAAAATACAAGTCATATTTGAAGTGATGATGGCCGCTCTGTATGGCATATCTCTAAATGTAATCTTTCTCCTTGGCTCACCTATAGGATCACCAGCAGTGACATTGTTGTGATGCAGCCAATCCGTGTATGTGTGACAGAGGAGGCCATCCCTGCTCGCAGAGACCACAAATCCATGTACGTACCATGAATTTATATATCTATGTATATTACCAGCATGTATATTTTTATATATCTGTAATATGTTATCCATTTGTGGAACATTTGCATTGTGAAGATGTATTTTTGTAATGCATGCTTCTTATTTTCTATTTGGCGCATTATTCTACTTTGGAGCTGTTACTGTCTCTTTAAAGCCTTCTCCAATATCTATACTGCCCTGTTGGGGTTTTGTATGCCATTGCTATTTATTTTGCCATTCATATAAAACAATAGACACCGTGTAACTGTTTCATTTTCAGGGGCAGAGGAGTGTGCTATGCAGGGTACAGCTGTTTTTGGTTTTGCTTTGCAGTGTGTTGCTCCCTCTCCCAATACTGAGACAGTTAAGTCACAGCATCATTTTTCAGCCAAACGGCTGCCTGAACCCCACCCTTGAACTTGCTGCAGCTTGGTACGTTTTGGTGTTTGACATCCCCATGATGCTACCAAGGACTGTGGTTGGATTGGTTTTGAAAATGTACTGTGTGGGTGATCTTCCAGTAGGATGGAAAGTAAGATGGCACTGCTATGGTAAATGTAAGAAAGTATTTATTCGAGAGCTCCAATAGTGTAATACAGTGTTTCATAGTCACTGGGCCAGGAACCGAAATTGGAAGTGCAATTGTTAGAACAGGACATCAGACTTATTAGGCTCCAGACAATTTCTATCAGTAACTTGTTTACCCGTGTAGTGTACAGAAGACCCCACTGACACTGGAAAGAGTCCAATGAAGGTGTTTGTCTTAGTCCATTTTGTAATATATGACATTACAGTTGAATAATGGTTCACCACTCTCATTTATTTAGTTTGTTTAACAATTCTTATACATTGCTCTTATCCAGATTACACTATGATTTAGGTAAAAATGACATTGGTAATTATACAACCAAATCTGTAGGCACACTGATGCAAAAGGTAGAGAGAACCGTGCCCGCGTGCTTTAACCTCTGACAAGGTAATATGCAAGAGGGTCCGTCTAAAGACATGTACGTAATGTAAGTGAACTCTGAAAAAAGAACTGCATTTAGTGTCTCCAGTTATGGAAGACATGACTAAGTATGTGGAATCCAAAGCATATGGAAAAGGTTATCTGCGCATAATCCCAAATCCCTGTGTACATTAAAATAACAGGAGGGTTTTGGTACCGCTCCAATGACCATTAAAGTGTCAGCTTACCTGCCATGTCAAGGCAAACTTCTTAGGTGAGTTCTACACTTACAATTCACCTTGCTCCTTTAAGCTAAAAGAGAAAAACTCTAATACGACCAAAAGGGTATTCTTCTGACCCCTACACACTTATTAATAGGATACATGTGAGGTTGGTGGGTGCCTGGCTGTGTAAGACAGAAGCAAGTTCAAACACACAAAATTAATATCTGCACTCAAACACTACTCTTGGGTGGCAGCAATGGCTAAAGTATTTATTAGCCCAAATACATAAAAAAAAAAAAAAAAAAGATCTTTCTCAAAGTTTTCTTTTTTTCAATTGGCTGACCAGTGTTCCATTTTAGAATGTTTTGATGTGTTGCACAGTGTTCCATTTTAGAATGTTTCGATGCTGTGCACAGTGTTCCATTTTAGAATGTTTTGATGTGTTGCACAGTGTTCCATTTTAGAATGTTTCGATGCTGTGCACGGTGCTCCATTTTAGAATTTTTTGATGTGTTGCATGGTGCTCCATTTTAGAATGTTTCTATGCTGTGCACGGTGCTCCATTTAAGAATGTTTTTATGCTGTGCACGGTGCTCCATTTTAGAATGTTTTGATGCTGTGCACGGTGCTCCATTTTAGAATTTTTTGATGTGTTGCACGGTGCTCCATTTTAGAATGTTTCTATGCTGTGCACGGTGCTCCATTTTAGAATGTTTCTATGCTGTGCACGGTGCTCCATTTTTAGAATATTTTGATGCTGTGCACGGTGCTCCATTTTAGAATGTTTTGATGCTGTGCACGGTGCTCCATTTTAGAATGTTTATATGCTGTGCACGGTGCTCCATTTAAGAATGTTTTGATGCTGTGCACGGTGCTCCATTTTAGAATGTTTCTATGCTGTGCACGGTGCTCCATTTTTAGAATATTTTGATGCTGTGCACGGTGCTCCATTTTAGAATGTTTTGATGCTGTGCACGGTGCTCCATTTTAGAATGTTTATATGCTGTGCACGGTGCTCCATTTAAGAATGTTTTGATGCTGTGCACGGTGCTCCATTTTAGAATGTTTTGATGCTGTGCACGGTGCTCCATTTTAGAATGTTTCTATGCTGTGCACAGTGCTCCATTTAAGAATGTTTTGATGCTGTGCACGGTGCTCCATTTTAGAATGTTTTGATGCTGTGCACGGTGCTCCATTTTAGAATGTTTTGATGCTGTGCACAGTGCTCCATTTTAGAATGTTTTGATGCTGTGCACGGTGCTCCATTTTAGAATGTTTCTATGCTGTGCACGGTGCTCCATTTTTAGAATATTTTGATGCTGTGCACGGTGCTCCATTTTAGAATGTTTTGATGCTGTGCACGGTGCTCCATTTTAGAATGTTTCTATGCTGTGCACGGTGCTCCACTTAAGAATGTTTTGATGCTGTGCACGGTGCTCCATTTTAGAATGTTTTGATGCTGTGCACGGTGCTCCATTTTAGAATGTTTTGATGCTGTGCACGGTGCTCCATTTTAGAATGTTTCTATGCTGTGCACGGTGCTCCATTTAAGAATGTTTTGATGCTGTGCACGGTGCTCCATTTTAGAATGTTTCTATGCTGTGCACGGTGCTCCATTTTAGAATGTTTTGATGCTGTGCACAGTGCTCCATTTTAGAATGTTTCTATGCTGTGCACGGTGCTCCATTTTAGAATGTTTTGATGCTGTGCACAGTGCTCCATTTAAGAATATTTTGATGCTGCGCACGGTGCTTCATTTAAGAATGTTTTGATGCTGTGCACGGTGCTTCATTTAAGAATGTTTTGATGCTGTGCACGGTGCTCCATTTAAGAATGTTTTGATGCTGTGCACAGTGCTCCATTTTAGAATGTTTCTATGCTGTGCACGGTGCTTCATTTAAGAATGTTTCTATGCTGTGCACGGTGCTTCATTTAAGAATGTTTCTATGCTGTGCACGGTGCTCCATTTAAGAATGTTTTGATGCTGTGCACAGTGCTCCATTTTAGAATGTTTCGATGCTGTGCACAGTGCTCCATTTAAGAATGTTTTGATGCTGTGCACGGTGCTCCATTTTAGAATGTTTCTATGCTGTGCACGGTGCTCCATTTTAGAATGTTTCTATGCTGTGCACGGTGCTCCATTTTAGAATGTTTTGATGCTGTGCACGGTGCTCCATTTAAGAATGTTTTGATGCTGTGCACGGTGCTCCATTTTAGAATGTTTCTATGCTGTGCACGGTGCTCCATTTTAGAATGTTTTGATGCTGTGCACGGTGCTCCATTTTAGAATGTTTTGATGCTGTGCACGGTGCTCCATTTTAGAATGTTTTGATGCTGTGCACGGTGCTCCATTTTAGAATGTTTTGATGCTGTGCACGGTGCTCCATTTTAGAATGTTTTGATGCTGTGCACGGTGCTCCATTTTAGAATGTTTCTATGCTGTGCACGGTGCTCCATTTTAGAATGTTTTGATGCTGTGCACGGTGCTCCATTTTAGAATGTTTTGATGCTGTGCACGGTGCTCCATTTTAGAATGTTTTGATGCTGTGCACGGTGCTCCATTTTAGAATGTTTCTATGCTGTGCACGGTGCTCCATTTTAGAATGTTTTGATGCTGTGCACAGTGCTTCATTTAAGAATGTTTTGATGCTGTGCACGGTGCTTCATTTAAGAATGTTTTGATGCTGTGCACAGTGCTCCATTTAAGAATATTTTGATGCTGCGCACGGTGCTTCATTTAAGAATGTTTTGATGCTGTGCACGGTGCTTCATTTAAGAATGTTTTGATGCTGTGCACGGTGCTCCATTTAAGAATGTTTTGATGCTGTGCACAGTGCTCCATTTTAGAATGTTTCTATGCTGTGCACGGTGCTCCATTTTAGAATGTTTTGATGCTGTGCACGGTGCTCCATTTTAGAATGTTTCTATGCTGTGCACGGTGCTCCATTTTAGAATGTTTCTATGCTGTGCACGGTGCTCCATTTTAGAATGTTTTGATGCTGTGCACGGTGCTCCATTTAAGAATGTTTTGATGCTGTGCACGGTGCTCCATTTTAGAATGTTTCTATGCTGTGCACGGTGCTCCATTTTAGAATGTTTTGATGCTGTGCACGGTGCTCCATTTTAGAATGTTTTGATGCTGTGCACGGTGCTCCATTTTAGAATGTTTTGATGCTGTGCACGGTGCTCCATTTTAGAATGTTTTGATGCTGTGCACGGTGCTCCATTTTAGAATGTTTTGATGCTGTGCACGGTGCTCCATTTTAGAATGTTTCTATGCTGTGCACGGTGCTCCATTTTAGAATGTTTTGATGCTGTGCACGGTGCTCCATTTTAGAATGTTTTGATGCTGTGCACGGTGCTCCATTTTAGAATGTTTTGATGCTGTGCACGGTGCTCCATTTTAGAATGTTTCTATGCTGTGCACGGTGCTCCATTTTAGAATGTTTTGATGCTGTGCACGGTGCTTCATTTAAGAATGTTTTGATGCTGTGCACGGTGCTTCATTTAAGAATGTTTTGATGCTGTGCACAGTGCTCCATTTAAGAATATTTTGATGCTGCGCACGGTGCTTCATTTAAGAATGTTTTGATGCTGTGCACGGTGCTTCATTTAAGAATGTTTTGATGCTGTGCACGGTGCTCCATTTAAGAATGTTTTGATGCTGTGCACGGTGCTCCATTTTAGAATGTTTCTATGCTGTGCACGGTGCTCCATTTTAGAATGTTTTGATGCTGTGCACGGTGCTCCATTTTAGAATGTTTTGATGCTGTGCACGGTGCTCCATTTTAGAATGTTTCTATGCTGTGCACGGTGCTCCATTTTAGAATGTTTTGATGCTGTGCACGGTGCTCCATTTTAGAATGTTTTGATGCTGTGCACGGTGCTCCATTTTAGAATGTTTTGATGCTGTGCACGGTGCTCCATTTTAGAATGTTTCTATGCTGTGCACGGTGCTCCATTTTAGAATGTTTTGATGCTGTGCACGGTGCTCCATTTTAGAATGTTTTGATGCTGTGCACGGTGCTCCATTTTAGAATGTTTTGATGCTGTGCACGGTGCTCCATTTTAGAATGTTTTGATGCTGTGCACGGTGCTCCATTTTAGAATGTTTCTATGCTGTGCACGGTGCTCCATTTTAGAATGTTTCGATGCTGTGCACGGTGCTCCATTTTAGAATGTTTCTATGCTGTGCACGGTGCTCCATTTTAGAATGTTTCAATAGACTACAGAGTGTTTCATTTTTCAATGTAGATGCCAACAAAAAAAATATGTACAAGGTTGTCCGTGGACATTGATGTTATATTCAGTGTTTTTCATGTTTGTAAGAGTCAGGACTATGAAGTTTGGCAAATAAAAGCTTTATTTGATACTTGCACCTGTTTCTATGGGAGACAAACTGTTTTGTTTTTTTCTTTTCTACGATTTTCTGTTTAGTAAGTGTAAAAGTATTTATTTATTTTTTAATTTAATCTCATCTGCCAAGTATAATGTCATGGTAGACAAGCACACCATTTGATTCGGAGGAGATTAAATATTCACCCCTGGTGCCCACTTATTCCCAGTTATTCCTCTGTACAGTATATAAATCAGCGCTGTAAAACCTTTGGCACTCCTGCTGTTGTAGACTAAATGTAAATGTAGTTCACAGGAACGACAATGCCAAAGGTTATCACAAACTGATATATAGGTGATCCACAGACAAACCATGTAATGTTTATGGGATCAGTACTGTCTGCAATTAGGACATTTTTGGAGAGCATTTTAATAGATGGTGGGTCTGGTCCATAAACAGGTATTTGTTGAGAATTCACTAAGGAATATGAACATGGCCTAGATATCCTAATTGGAAAAATTGTCCAACTCTGCTATATTTCCTGCTAGTCTATTTTGTTCTTAAATATGCAGCAACCTTGTTGGTTCTGCTCAATTCCTGATTTAGAATTATTGGTTAAAGCCGTAAGTGTGTTATCTGTCTGTAAATAAGGTCTCCTATCAAATAGCCCCGGCTGGTGAGATGTGTAGAACTTGAGTTCCACGGCACCGAGCGAAGCTTGTCTGCTAATTAATAACCTTTTTGGATGTAATGTTTTTATAATGAAATGAAGTAGCCAAGGTGAAATGAATTGTGAATAATTGAGGAAAACAAATCTTTTCATCGTATCCCAGCCATGTCTGCCCTGGTGCTGCTTGAAGCTTGTTCAGAAAATCGACCGGTCGTTGCTTAACGGGTGGAAATGTGTTTAAACTTTTAAGCTGATCTTGTTAGGAATAGGTCTGTCGTGGTTTGTATTTCCCCTATTGATGCCAAGATGTTCGTTTAAAGAGGCACTGTCTTTTTATTTTATTTTTCTTCTTCTCTTTCTTATTTCCCTAGTATATTAAGCATTATGCTTCCTCTTGCCAGCTACCTTTTTATATATATATATATATATATATTTTTTTTTCTACTCTGTTCTGGATCTTTTTGTGCAGGTCCTGCCATTATTTCTTGTTGGTGATGTGTGCTCGGTGACTTCTCTGTGGAACGTGTTTTAAACTTTGCACATGCGCACAGATGGTCTGAGTCTGAAAAATCAAAACTTGTAAAAAGACCGCCAGGACACTAGTTCGTAAATTGATCAATCAGACACTTGTGACTGATGGGTTGTGGGTGAATTAGTCTGAAAACAAACAGAAATTTACTTGAGTTCTGTCCGTTTGTTCCCTTAAATTCATGGTCTTCATAAAAACGAGTTTGTTATGTGTAACACAAAAGGTGAATTTCAAACAAATAAAACCAGGGCAAAAAAATGGACAAAAAAAGGATTAATAAAAAAAAATAAAAAAATAAAAAAGTGACTGTACCCCTTTAAATGTCTATAAAGACGTTGCTGTTATTAAAGAGTGAAGAAAAGGAATTTTATAAGATTTAACCATTGTTTATGCATTTTCTCCACTATGCAGCCGTTGTGAGCAATCAAGTACAGAAATAGCTAAGATGAAAAGTTCTCTAACACACATTACACAATACTGTGTTTGGGATACAAACAGGTTGTGGTTGCTGTAAAGATCCTCTGCACACTCAGTCACAGGCCATTCACAAAAAGTGCTTCCCATTGCTACCGTGGGTAAACAAATGCTTTGAATCACAAGCCCAGGAGACAGACAGTAATTGTGTCTTTAAATGTTTGAATGTGCAGTTTGCCTTTGGAGTATATGTAACCCTATCAGAGTATAAGCCTTGTATGAAGGTGATACATCGAACATGCTTGCTTTGTATCTACCTAGCAGTCAACTTAACTATCTAGCAATCTATCTAGCCGCCATCAATCAATCTCACTATCTAGCCATCAATCCGTGTGTCTGCCCATCTATTTGGCTATCTCTTTAAATAATCTTTATATCAGCTCAGTGATAACTGCCCGTAATGAGAAAACAATAAAAAAAAATATATATATATATATATATGGCAAAAAGGTGCCGTATTACAGAAAACATTCATAATGCTAGATGCACAACTCTATTAAAGATTATTACTTCTGTTCTCTGTATTAAACGTTGGCAGACGATTCCCATATGTCACACTCTATAAGCGTGGTTTCCTTATTCTATTCATACACTTTACAGGGAGATATCTTGGGTCCCTGTTAGTAAATAGCTCTTTATTTTCCTGAATCTGCTGTGTCAGTCAGTACTTTGCTCATTATGTGCATGGAAATATAGGTAGATAGAATGCCTCGATATGCATCGTTGGATTTATTCAAGCTAAGATTACATTAGCTATAAAAATAAAATTTAAACTTTTTTTTCACTAACTGTTACTATGTAAAGGGATGAGGCAGTTTCTGTAATGTACAAGATTGTATTGATTCATAATTCTGTCTCTTTGTCTGTTCCTGATGTTGGCACAACATGTCACTTTTATGTGCTCAGCAGGGACTCTTCAAGCACCATATCATCTCATGCTCCTTTTGCAAGTTATGGTGCGAGGATTACGTCTCCAAATTACTTATGACAACAAAGGCTTCCATATTAGCCAGAGCACCAGAGGAGAGGATGCGTGACGGTGCCTGGGGAAACTACCTTTATAGCTGGAGGGTAAGACGGCATCAGGGGGCTATAGGAACTATAACCACTTCATTGAAAAGAGGTTGTTATGGTGTTCAGGATTTTCTCTTAAAATAACTAAATCCATAAAAAAAAAATTTCCACTCTTGTGTTCAGCATACATTCTGTTTACCAACATGACCATGTATAATAACCGTCACGTGTATATCTGATCCCTGGGAATGGCGTATTTACACCCCTCTACATGTCTCGCTCAGAGATTTCACTCCTTCATCTCCAAACCCTACGTTTGACGCTAGAGTTCTTTACAGTTTTCGTGGACAAATTGTGTAAGCATACAGAAATCTGTTTTCACATCCAAACACAGAGTGCACCCAAATTATATACTTTGGACTGGAACAACCTGTTTACATGTTCCCTTTCCCAGATCCCCACCCTGTTAATAAATGGGCATTACTATAAGGAACATTACTATAAAAAAATTATATGTGAGTGTAATTGAATTACAAACATACTTACCGGTACTTGTTTATATAAATTCAGCTAACAATAATACTAAGGGGATTAAGACAAGTAATTGACAAACAGAACCACAATATAAAAGGGTTCTTCCAGTTTGAAATATATTGTGATGCAATGCTTACTACACTGCAAGTCAGGAATATCTCTTGCAAGTGCTTTGTTGCTACTGTAAGGGACAGGACAACAGGGGTTTATAAAAACAGTATCTTTATTAACTATCTGGCATTCACTGTGATTTGCACATTATTATACTACGCAGGAGTTTACTGAAAAACATTTAGTTTAAAACAAACAAGCAATCCAGTTGGTAAAGGCCCGAAGTGATCTTTAACAGGGACTTGGGCGGTTTACTCTCTAAATTGATAATTGACCAGGAAATTCCAAATTGTATACTTAAATATGCAAAAGAAGATGAGCTAGAGAAGATTTGAGATTCTGCTGTGTTTGTGTGGATTTTTGACTCCCTTGTCACTTCTTTTTAATTCTTGGTTTAGTGAATAAACCCCTTTCATGTCTACATGTAGTGTTTGTATGTGCAACATCATGATGTGTCAAAGCAAATCGAAGCAGTCACCTAGCTCCAGGACGGATGCTTTAGCATTTAAAAGTAAAAAGGTTATTTGTTTTACCTCGAGATTCCGGTACACTACATTTTTAATTAACATTTACTAAATTCGTATTAATTTTTAGAAAATATATATTGGTGGCACATCCTGTCAGTTTTGTAGTGGTATTTTTTTTTCTCTCCCCTTCTCACCCCAGCCAAGATCTGATGATTTTAAATTGGAAGTCTAAGCCGAGGACGTTTCTTTACGCTTGCAATAACGCAGCAAACCCCTACAGCTATGTAGAAATTCACTGTCAGGTCCAGGTATTTCAAATCCGTTCCTCTCTCCACCTATAAATTATACTCAAAATGCTTGAATATCAGAAATCATAATAACGGCTGGCGCAGATATGACTGGGGAGAAAAAGTCAAAAACGGCAAGCGTGGCGTTTGCGGGATGCCCAAAGATGTTACGGATCATAACACAAACGAGCTTTGTCCTTAAGACAATTGTTTCACCCCAATGTTTCATTGTGCTAAAGTGATCTGAATTGTACTGTTTATACAACCCTGTCTTGTTAATAGCTAATTTGGTGTTGAGAATGTGGCAGAATATGTTTAAAAATGTCACAGAAATTACATTATAAACTTGAGACAAACCCGCAACTCCATAGTATTACATAGTTACTTACTGTTTTTTCCCTAGGACAAAAATCCTTCTTGACCCCAGAATGGCAGTCTGATTTATCCTTGGATCAAGGACCCCACAAATGAAATTTTTTATCCCTGAATATTATGTTTTTGCAAGTATGCATCCAGCTGCTGTTTAAACACACGATAAAACCATTTCCTCAGACTGAGAGTTCCACATCCTTATTGTTCTCACTGTAAAAAAAAAAAAAAACAGCTTTCCTTTGCCTTAGACTAAATCTCCTTTCTTCCAGTCTAAACGCATGACCTCGTGTGCCACCAGAATGCAGACATGTGCTGATGTTGAGATTTGATTGAATTTTGACAAAGTAGAGGGCAATGGGTCTGCATTAATAAAAGACTCTTTGATGTTGCGCTTGCCTTCCTTTTGACTGCTAAGACATGGCGATAAGGAGGTGTGTCGGAAAGTACTGTGACAACCGTCTCTTGTTTAATTGGGATGTTGGTTATGTATCCAGAATATGGAAATGTGTGCTGGCTTGACCCTGGCAAAGAGTTCTCAAAATGCCTAAGATGTTCTCAATAGCTTTCACTGGCATTCATTGGCTTTCTGGTATATTTTATTTATTTTATCCGGCCCCTAGAAGGCAAGATACTGGAATAATAACACAGGACATTATAACAAAGGTACTGGATCTGGGACAGTTGGCACACGGCCCTATTTTTCAGTTGCTTATTCCACGCTCCGTACGCCGAAGTTTATGCTAATTTGAAAGAGTTTGCAGTTGTTGTTTATATAAGCATAAATCCATGACGGGTTAGGGAAATATTTGTGTGTAAACTGTAAACGTGAATAAACCAGATTTGTTAGGCAAATGTACCTGCAATGTAACATGTTGTGTACAAGGGTGCCAGTTATACACAACGCGTTTGGTAGAGTTTATATTGACACCTATCACACTTCCGTGTCATCAATCTATCAAATGTTATAAGGGGAGAGACGCATATCATACACATGTAACGTCAATTAGGATGTAATTCTCAGTCGGCAAATAGTATTTACGCTGACGAACGTTTCTGTATGATTGAAGAATTAAAAATGTTTAGACAGCAGTTCACATCAGATTTGATTACCCATATTTATTTTTTTGCTGTGAATAAATTTATTTATGAATAAATATGCTCTGTCAATTAACAGCGCAACATCTGGGGCAGTAAAAGTGAAAATTATCATCATTAGGTTTCCGAATCGTAATGACATTTGGTTGTTTTTTTTTTAAATCGCTCAGATATTCTGTTCTGTAAAAACGAATTATTTATATTGTATTCCTATGTTAGTAAGCAATATTTGTGTTATTATACCAGCTTGTGACAATCGCATGTCCCCCCGGATGGTTTAACTTGGGTATTGGGGCTCTAAAAAAAGACATTTGTTATGGAGGTCATCAGGTAAAGTGTTTGTTGGCACCATCAACCCTGTTTAGGTCAAACCATTTTTTTGTTATTTGACAAATAAACAGTCTTCTGCTGTGTCATAACTAATGTGAATGTGGCCACTCAACTTTAAACAGTAGTGATTGACTGAGGAAGCTGGGTTATCATTGAACAGGTTAAATCAGAAGTTCACTTCCACATTAGACGAGAATGGATGGACAGTAGGCGCAGGTTCCGACCACTAAAACTGTTTGACATCAAGCTGGCCCTATATCAATAATAAAATAATAATAATAAGACTATACGCACCGACATCGTAACTACTACAATGAGCTGGTTTGCTTGTGTTTTGAGCCTCCATGATAAAAAGGTTTTATATTTCAAACTTTCAGAAGGTCTTATCTCCTGTGCTAACAAAAGAACTTCAGTTGCACACAGAAGGCTGCTATAAACTGTAACAGGCAATTAACAGCAGGTGATAAGAGCTAAATGAAACACACACTGCACAATGAGGAAAGCTAAAGCTTTAGTCTCTCTTTCTGGAAGTGTGTAGGAAGGCTGTGGGAGACTGGGTCTGCATTAACAATGTGATTTAAAGGAACACACTAACGTTATTTCAAGTCTTGCCGCAGCCTCCTCTCCTCTGCTGGCTGAGATCATCAATCCGATAATCTCAGCCAATCCAATGCTTTCCTATTGGGAAGCAATGCAAGGGTAGTGCACATGCATGGCAATTGCCGCTCTGCACCAACCAGCATCTCCTTGTAAAGATTTATTGATTCAATGCATCTCTATAGGGAGCTTTTGGCGTCTCCACGCAGAGTATTTACAGTGCTGACACTGCAGGGACAGGCTATTTGCCCCAGAACATTAAACTTTAGTGGTTCTGGTGCCACGGATGTCCCTTTAACTCCTAGATGGCAGAAAACTAAGCAGTAACATTGCAGGGACTTGATCTATACAACAATACTACTTCATTAAGTTAAAGTTGTTTTGGTGCTTCATTGAATAACCTGCATAGCATGAGATAGTTTGCTTAAATAAGGAGCAGAATACTAATTAGCAATTAGCCCAAGATGCAAAAGCTAAGCAAAAAGCATGTGTAATACCCAGAGAAAATAGACTGGTTGGTGGTGTTAATGGCCTCGAAGGTACAGATGCTGCATTTATTTTCGTAATAAATATTGAAGGAACGCTCAAAAAAAAAATCAATCCTTGTGATCCAGTATATGTGCTTAATTCACTAAACTAAAACTTGACAAGAGATTCGTGAGTTACAGCCAAAACACAGGCTTAGCTATTCTTCCCTACAATTTCTGAAACGGCTGTCAGCTGGCCAAAACTTATTTTATAGTTCGCAATCGCAATACATGTGTAGAGACAATCTAAATATTCCATGGCTGCTGGGATACTTAGCACCTTCCCGTAGAACAAAGACTTGCTACATGACCAGCCCTGTCTTAGTGCTGCTAGACCTGTGTATTCAATATGATCCATTATTCTCAATGTCCTTTTAACTTTCTTTTTTTTTTTTGTAGAGAGAAGCTTTTCTCTAGTTTATCCTGAAATTCCCTTTGTTCTCGTCTATCGCTGTAAGCGCCAACTTCTGTCACTTACGAAATAGAAGAAACTTTGGTGCTGATGTTTTGTTTACCTGGGGCATTTGCTTCCTGATTCTCTGCTGTACTTACAGATTCTCTCGTCTTGGCATAAGCCCTCATACAGCATTGTATAATTCATAGCACATACAGAAATGTATACTTTGTCTCCCTCTCCCCCCCCCCCCCCCCCCAATTTCTGTGTATATATATATATTTTTTTTTTTCCTGGCTCCACATTTGAATGATCACCGCGGAAAACTATCGTTTGATTAACCCAAGTGTTCTTGATAAATGTTTTGTTTCCTTGAGTCAGCAACAGCAAACGGTCTCAGTCCGAGCACAATTTGTGCAGTTAAGATAAAACATGAACCAGTTTTAATTCGTCCTCCCGTATTTATTCCATTAGACTGGTATATTTTTCCTTGCAGATCTTACAGGGACGTTATCTAATTAAATAATGAGCTATTGCGCTTGAGAAAAGTACTTTTGCCCCTCCAGTTATATATTTTTTTTGTGCGCAAACAACCTGCATATTTCCATTCGTAATGTAAACTGCTTGGTCACTTCTGGTCTGTTTGTTCTTGCATTAGTTGTTTGTGTGTGTGGAGAATATGCATCTCCTTTAGGCTTTTTTCTTGTGTGTTTTTTTATTTGTTTGTTTATTTATGTTTATTTAAGAAGGGCACATATTAATACCTTTTCTGGTTCTCGGTTTGTGGCAGTCGGCCCAAAAAGCATGTTATTGTTCAGAACGAACGTTAAACAGGCTGAACTTTTGTTAAACAATGGGTGACATATACCCCCACTTTTCACTGGCCCTCAGCTGCACAGGCTGGACAGAACCTCTTCGCTCCTCTGCACAAATGTCTGACAAATCATACTAAATGTGTATTTTTTTTTTCATTAAAAAAAATCCAGTTTTAAACATTTCAACCAGACCCTCAAACTGCAAACGTAAACGTGCACGAACAACTAATTACCGAATGACTTCTATAATATTTCTATTAATTGAGGATTTTTAGTCTTGGCATTATGTTAAGGAATTTTTACAGAGAGAAGGATTTTTTTTTTTTTTTAAATCGCAGTCCCCTATTGTTTTAGATTAACTCCCTCTCTGCAAATGATTGCAGTGAAATTAATTTTATTTTCCTTTTTTGCTGTTTGTGCATTGCTAGCTATTTTTAGGAATACTCGGCATCCAGAATTCTATCTATTTATTTTGCATTTGATTAATTAAAATTAACCGGTATGCTTCACGTTGATATGCATTAAACATCAGTTCACAGTCATCTACATTGCTAATCAAATGCAAAGTCGCAGTCACACGTTACAGTGTAAGGTACACTGTTTGATACTTTAAACAGAGGGGAGTGGGGGGAGTACTGTAACTAAGTTTCTCTGCCTTAAAAGAAAATACTTGTGTAACTTGTCTAGTTTATTCGTTTATACCCCATGTATGATGTGGGTGGGAGGGGGGGACGACCACTGATTAACTAATCACTGTCCATCATTACAGAATCCTGGGGCACATTTAAAAGCAGACATATGTATATATATTTGTGGTTGGGACACAAAGAGGCGTAAGCTGTTAGTAATAAGCATAACGTAATAAGCGTAACATGCTCAGACACTATTAGAACTGGCTCACATAATGATTATAATAGATCTGGGTGCATTGTTTGAATGTCCCCACCCCAGGCCTGTAAAACATATTCTATGAAGGACAAATTAACTCTACAACCCCATAGTGTTTGGTTGTTTAATTCAATCAATGAGGACCCAGTAACGGTTTTGACCCTGCAGCCTTCCTCAAGGCTTGAGATGGACCACGAGGTCAAAACTGTTGCAGGGCCAGAGACAATAAGTTAATAATTCCAGGTCTTTGAACTCCCCAATAAACATGAGTCTAATGTCCTGTCCCGAGCACAAGTCACTGTACCAGTAGGTCAGTTCAAGGTGTAGAACCGCGTTATTCTATATTTGTTTTGCTTTTCACCAAAATGGGCTAATCTTTGAGTGATCCAACTGTCCGTAGACATATTGCATTGGTAAACACAGCCTTAACTATAAGAGGGTACGTTTTAAAGGTCAATTCTGGGGATATGTTCTAAAAGTAGAAATCGCAGCAGGAATGTTCTGTTCATTTCCATGGAATTTTTTTTTAATGAACCCCCTACTAATTCCGTATCTAGAATGTAATGGAATAAGCAGTGATCTAAAGACTGCACAGTGTCCGAGACAACTTGGCTTCCTGGAAAACTACAAACACAAAGTTTAATGAAAATAATCCGATTAACATAATCATTTGTGGAGTTTTTACCATTCATGATATAACTCTTCTGGCTTTGATAAATAATGCAGGTAGGGGATTTGACACAGTCCATTTTTTCATTTATTAGAAGTGCATATAATTACAGAAACTAGCGCACACCTCTAGACAGTCATTACTAGTAAGGGATTCTCTTTTAACATGATGTCCAATCTTTTTTCACACCTACTGTATTTCCTCTTTTTAAAATGTAACCAATACGGACTTGATATGATGTACCATCACCGTAGACAATAATAATTATTTATAAATCGCCAACATATAGCACAGTGCTTTAAATCATGAATCTGAGAATCTTATTTAATCATGCAGAGGTTCAGTGCGCTGCTTACCAAAGTGTACGGATCTTTGGATATTCAGACAAAATGAATTGCCCTGCAAAATATTCCTCCTTTTTTTAAACATTGGTAAGCAAAAATGTGTTTAACCAGAAAATCTTCTCATTTTCTCCTTAGCAAGTGTGAATCAAGTGGTTTCTTCTGTTTTTCAGAGATTGCCTCTGGTGGTAATTCTATCTATGCTTTAAAAAGAAAGAGGAGGAAAAAAAAGCATTAAAATGAATGAGATTCTCAATTTCTCCAGCCCTTTCCTATACGTTCTATTTCAGCTTCCAGCTCCTAGTATAATTGTACACTCTTGCTATATTAATACAGGCTATTTTAACTTTATTTTAGGGACTTTGCATTCCGTGTAAAAGAGAGGTTATAATTGAAATCTGTTCCCCCTTTCCGGCAGTATGAGCTAGAAAAATAGGGGTTATAGTGGTTCCCCCTTCCCGTAGTAAACTATTTAAAAAAAAATCTATAGCTCAAAAGATGTTTACAGGATGTAAAACGCGTTGGACAGATTAGTCAGTGAGCGATTCTCAGATAGAAAGATAGATTTATAGAAATTGAGGACTTCTAAAACAAAGCAAGTCCAGCATATGATTTTTGGAATTTGTTGCTCGAAAGCCAGCCTTTTGCAACCACATTTTCAACTATATCTTTTCAGCTGCAAACCTTTTTGTGTGTGTGTGTGTGTGTGTATTGTGGACTTCCAAGATTATGATCGATTACCAGTAGACCTCGTGTTTGCACGCCCTTCTTGCAATGTTTGGAATATAATCTCACATTTGTGTTTCAGATAATGAATTTTACTTACGGTACATGGAAAGAATAATATGCATATTTTTTTTACATTATCATAAAATATCTGTAGGTTTGTCACTGAACCAGATGATCTGTTAAATCCGTTTTGAATACAGTCTATGGATTGAGCTATCTGGTAACCAGCATGCATACTGAGTAAGGCTTTTACGTACTCTCTGTCATTATCCACTTTAAATTGACAGTGTGTTTGTGTTCTGTAACATAATAGCCTTGGCGCTATCCATTCTATTAACTAAAATCCTTGCTTAAAACCCCTTAAAGGACCACTCTAGGCACCCAGACCACTTCAGCTTAATGAGGTGGTCTGGGTGCCAGGTCCTTCTAGGGTTAACCCATTTTTCATAAACATAGCAGTTTCAGAGAAACTGCTATGTTTATGAATGGGTTAAGCCTTCCCCCTATGTCCTCTAGTGGCTGTCTCATTGACAGCCGCTAGAGGCGCTTGCGTGCTTCTCACTGTGATTTTCACAGTGAGAGCACGCCAGCGTCCATAGGAAAGCATTATGAATGCTTTCCTATGTGACCGGCTGAATGCGCGCGCAGCTCTTGCCGCGCGTGCGCATTCAGCCGACGGGGAGGAGAAGAGGCGGATCGGAGGAGGAGAGCTCTTCGCCCAGCGCCTCTAAAAAGGTAAGATTTAACCCCTTTCCCCTTTCCAGAGCCGGGTGGGAGGGGGGCCATGAGGGTGGGGGCACCCTCAGGGCACTCTAGTGCCAGGAAAACGAGTATGTTTTCCTGGCACTAGAGTGGTCCTTTAAGGACACAACTTCTGGAATAAAAGGGAATCATGACGGAATATTTCCGTCATCTGTCCTTAAGGGGTTAAGCACAGGTAAGCAGACCAATGTGATGGGAAGTGAGAACAGGTGAGGTCACCTGAACTCAAGCATGTTAAAATCTTATCTTGTTTGTAATGGTTTTTTTTTCAGGCATCCTTTTGTTTACCCCAATCTACAGACTTACAAACTATGGGATCCTATGTAGCCGGGTTGACCCTACTGATTGAAATTTCAAACTATTTTTGCACTACATTTCCCAGAATTCTTGGCTGGCAGAGACCATTGGAAGAAAACACTAACAAACATTTTTCTTCTCTGTCCCCTTCCCATCCCTTCTTTTTTTCTTTAAAAGTATTAACACACACACACAAATCCTGACCTCTCATAATGAAAATGTTTTGTTTAAAAAAAAAAAAAAAAAAAAAAGAACCAACTGCAAAAAACCCCGCTTGTTTACACTAAATAAAATGGAGTGCTCCTTTCATCATTGTCTGCTAAACTAAAACGTCTGTATAGAAAACTGCTAATGCATTGAAAATTACAAGCAGACATTGCCAGATAAATACAGAATATCTGTCTGCAAAAAGTAGGACAGTGCTTTTGTCAGAGTTAAACCTGCGGTTTTACTTTTATTTTCGTCAGACTTTAACATCGCCTCTGCCAAAGGGACATTTCCGTATCATTGTGGGCACTTTGATACTGACATCTGTATTAAAGTGGACCTGGCAAGTGTGGGGTTTTATTTATTCCAAGTGCCAGATACATTTGCCATATTTACCAAGGATTGCTGATGCCTATGTTGTATTTGCAGATATTAAAGGACCACTCTAGTGCCAGGAAAGCATACTCGTTTTCCTGGCACTAGAGTGCCCTGAGGGTGCCCCCACCCTCAGGGACCCCCTCCCGCCCGGCTCTGGAAAGGGGAAAAGGGTTAAAACTTACCTTTTTCCAGCACTGGGCGGGGAGCTCTCCTCCTCCTCTCCGCCTCCGTTCCTCCCCGTCGGCTGAATGCGCACGCGCGGCAAGAGCTGCGCGCGCATTCAGCCAGTCACACAGGAAAGCATTCATAATGCTTTCCTATGGACGCTTGCGTGCTCTCACTGTGATTTTCACAGTGAGAATCACGCAAGCGCCTCTAGCGGCTGTCAGTGAGACAGCCACTAGAGGAAATAGGGGAAGGCTTAACTAATTGATAAACATAGCAGTTTCTCTGAAACTGCTATGTTTATAAAAAAATTAGTTAACCCTAGCTGGACCTGGCACCCAGACCACTTCATTAAGCTGAAGTGGTCTGGGTGCCTAGAGTGGTCCTTTAAGCAATGGAGATTATTAGGAAGTGTGTCAGTTGCTTCCAATGTTAAACGACTGGCTATAAATATGACCTCTTCGATAGCCTGTGCCTTTTTATACTCATTTAATAGCAGTACTTAAAGGGTCACTATGGACCCCATAAGCATTTAGATTGCTGAAGTGTTTTATGTGTGAAGAGTTTGTCCTCTTTTTTTTTTTTCAGAAGAAACTGTCACTTTTATAAATTAACCTGGTTACACCTCCCCCCCTTAGCTTTCAATCAGACAACTGGTCCTGTTACTTTTTGGTTTGGTTAGCCCAGTGGAGCTGAATTAAAGAGGCAGAAATTGCCCAGAGCATCTGCCTTGCAAAGACTTCTCATTGAGCTGCATTTGGAAGTCTGTGATTGGACAGCCACAGAAGGTCTCGGCGGGATTAGAAGGGGAGGGCTTGCAAAGACTGCAGACAAGAAATCTGCAGCTTTTGCAAGCTGTTTTTAGATATACGTCCAATGAACAAAAGCATTATTAAAAAAAAAATAAAAAAAAACAGATGGTGACTGCTTTGCTTGTGTTCTGGTGGCCGTGGGGTGCAGGTACTTTTTTTTTTTTTTTTTACTTACATGAGTCTGTCTCTCACGTGCACCACCTTCTTTCATGAGCTCCTCTTCAGCTCCTAGTGCTTCATCTGCCAAGAGCTGATGTCAGCGCTGAACATGCATGCGCGAGAATACAACTCATGCTAGAGAATGGGATTCTCCATAAAAAGATCATTTTTTCCCTCAGCCTTCACTAACTCCGCCTTATGTCAAGAATATCAAATATACATAAGAAAAATGAGTCCCTTTATCTTTTATCTGGGTTGGAATTTCAATCTTACAAGAATTTCATACAGATATTTAATGTTTATGAAATGCAATTTTTTTTTTTTTTTTTTTAGGTAAAGAGCCGCCTTAAAAGTATTCAAGGTTTTTTGAATTTAGTTTTCAGCATTATTAATGCATCATCTGGATAATACATTACAAATATCAGGTCATTTTATAAATAGACTAATCCTTTAACATACAGTCGTTCCTACTTCACAACTTCAGGAAAAAAGGGGCAGTTTCCATTGAATAAAAACATGCAGGTAGTTTGATTGAAAGAGATGCTTAATCACTCGATTTGGGAATGTTGGAGACTTGAAAAGGAACATTCAAATTATAGACAAAAATCTGCAAACTAAAAATATCACCTAGCTCAGCTCCAGCTATTCTCGTCAGTCCTCCACAATTAACATTTTAATAAATTGATCCAAAAGAAATGTATTGTGTGAAATTCCTCAGGTGATGTATGTGTTTCATTCCGGTGAAGGGACGTTTTCACCTTGGATCACATTTCATCTTGATTTTGTATTTTCCTGTACAAGAGCCCACTCTGTATTTCACTACAGACAAGCCTTCTTTCATTGTTAAGTGTTAGTGTCACTTTAAATAACTATAGAAGTTGTCTTTGTCCCTGGAATGAGACCTTTACTTGTTGTTTTTTTCTTTTTATTCATCTGTCCAGAAAGCTGTGCAGTATTCTGACAGCCATTCCTCGATATGCGTGTCTGAAATCTTCTTGTATAATTTAGTTTCCCTTCTTCCACTCTGGCCAAAGGTTGGATTCACATGTCAAACTGTATGAACGCTACAAGGGGTGTAATAGATTAGACATATCCATCTTGAGAAAGGTGTTCTCAATATCAAGAGAATGTGTCAGACAAGTCAAGTAGGCTCTCTAAAGGTGTCAAAACATACAAAGTGGGAAATTAGACTGAACAGCAATCAGGTGTTAATTGTATTCAGGTATACAAAAAAAAAACCCTAACTGAGCTGTTTTAGCGTAAAATCATACAAACGAAATAAGAATGCGGCTTCACCTTTTTCCCCCCCCTGAATTCTTCCAGTTATTAGTGTTAGGCGGTATATACGATACATGTATCACGCTGCAACAGTGATGGAGTTGACTGTGACAATAATTAAATAATCAGCTGATCTAAAAACAAAAATTTGTAAAACCCTGAAGATCTAATTGATTCTGCTAGGAAGCCGTGAATATTGCGTTCTAGAGATATACATAAATCTTTTTTTTTTTTTTTTTTTTGAGGATTCAGGTTGAATGTTAACTGGATATGTGTCACAAGGTGATAACACTTTTAGCCTGGATTTTGCTTTGGCTTTCAGTTCACTACAATACAATGTATTAACCCAGTACAAAAATTCCATTATATCACGACAGTGTTGGTATGCAATGAAGGGGTTAAATAATCCAGTAAATGTGTTTTAAAGGTAAGCAATTTCTGTTATTCACAGCTTTGTTTTATTTTTTAATCACATTCTCTGTCTGCCACGTGTAATGAATTTCTCGGTTTTGGAGGGTTGATGTGTTATTTGTTAGATTCAGTGGCTTAGCATGATGGGAGCTGTAGTCCACAACACTCAGTGACAAGTTTTTGCCTTCACTATTCTGTACAGTGTTTGAAAGAAACTAATCAGCTGTTTTAGTGCTTAACGCAAGGCATGTTGTGACACTGCATATTAAAGTAAGTGGAGAGAGTCATTGTGGAGGGCTAAATAAATTAGACAAATCATAGACTTAGTAACATACATCCCGAGTGTGCCTATTTAGGAGGGACAGTAATGTATTTAATGGGCTTTTATTTTGTGATGCTTTTGGGGGTGGGGGCACCATCAGCAAATGCTGTTGCAAAGGAGATTGTAACTCCCTCACATTGATACACTGTGTAAATCAGGCATGGCAGCACATTTATTCATTATTTCATTCACTAAATTACAAGGAAATTGGATTTCAAGTGGTACAGAGCCAAACACCCCTCTGTGATCTCACTTTTAGAACGGGCTCTTGGCAAACATGGACATTAAGACATTGAGAATGTTTCGTAGGTGAGACGAAACACGTTGGGTTGCCTAGCTACCACAACAAGCGGAATTTCCGGTGCACACGTAGAACGACAATGGATGCAAACTTCGCCTTCGCCTCTTTGCGTTGCAACATCTCGCACTCAAGGAACACAAACCCACGTTGTTGCTCTCCACAAACGCCGAGAAGGCATTTGACTGGATACGTCTGGAGATGAGAACAATCACGCCTCCGATATGACTGGCTTGCCAGATTTTAGAAAATACCATCAAGCTACGACTCTGCATCAATGACCAGCCCTGGATTGGGGAGGAACAGATGCATCCATCCATGCAGCCGTATGGTTGGGGAAGCCTGAGATCCTGGACAAGACCACAGCTACTTCGCCTGTCGCGCATACCCTAAGGACTTGGAGATCCATACGTGGAGCACAACATATCTCCCCCGTC
The DNA here is from genome assembly GCF_036172605.1 of Pelobates fuscus. Classification (NCBI taxonomy): domain Eukaryota; kingdom Metazoa; phylum Chordata; class Amphibia; order Anura; family Pelobatidae; genus Pelobates; species Pelobates fuscus. The sequence continues at coordinate 14,828,914 of NC_086328.1, forward strand.
CCGAATACACTGATACCACTACAATAGAACAGTTCCCTGGGGGAGGCTTGCCGCTTAACACTTGGGCCTTCATAGATAGCGGACCTTATACCCCCATAAGAAAGGCCTTAGGCAATACAGACATGAAGAGCCTACAAGACATTATGGGGGAGACGGTCCCGACGCCCCTTCATAAATTCTGCCACACTCAACTACAGAACTACTTGAGACAGATGCACGACAGAACACGGTTACACCGCGACCTGACATGGTTCGAAGGCACATGTTAGAAGGGCACACCGCTGGAGAAGACTATCTTGCTCTTTTACCAACACCTACTGATGGGGGATAAAAACAACCTTCAAGAGGTGATGGGAGGAGGTGCTGGGCACAACGTTCACGGATTCACAGTGGGACAAGGTTCTTATCCTGAACCATAACAGCTCCATCAGCTCCAGACATGAAGAAATCAATTACAAGCTAAATGTCCTGCTGGTATCGCACCCCTACCCTCCTTCATAGGATATTTCTGGAGGCATCCCCCCTCTGCTGGAGGTGCGGCCTAGGAGAGGGGACGATCAAACATATCTGGTGGAGTTGCCCCAAGATCACCCCTTTCTGGGACATGATACGAGACACACTGACAGACGTCCTCTGTGAACCACAACACCTCCCTGCCGAGCTGGCCTTGTTGCACCTCACCTCAATGACAATATATAGAATACTTTAACTCTCATATTATATAGTGCAGATCTGCATGGTGCTCTGAATACCCTGTGTATGGAACTCTACAAGCCTACTGTACAGCAAAAGATCACAAGAAGCCACAAACCAGGGGACAAATGGTGGTTTAATGTCAAAATGAATGACCCATGGTGGCTTTATAATGAAAACTTTGCTTTACCACAGGTATTAACATATATTTGTAGAATTGGGTTCCAGACAGGAATGTTCCCCTTCTTAGCCATCCGTATCCCCAGTAACTATGTTCCTCTCCTCTTCGGCCATCCAGATTGCCTAGGGACTTGTTCCCTTCTACCAGACAGTCATGCTCCCTGCAAGCACGTGCCCCTTCCTACTCATCTATATGCCCTGCAGCCATGTTCGCTTTCACAATCACTCATTCAGCCATGCCCTCCTCCGTCCCCAGCTTGCCATGGACAGGTATTGTACCTGTACAGTAATGTCCTCGCTGTGATGCTAGTCAGATCAGTCATGGTGAACCCCGCTGCCAATCACGGTTTCTGAATGTGGCTCTTATGACAATTGTTTAGATTTCTTAATTTAATACCGATTTTATTCCTAAAATGTCCGCTTTCACATTATCAGAAATTTAGAAGAGCATTGAGTGACGTGTTTTACATTACATTTAGATTTCTTCTATGAAGATGTTACCACCATTCCTTTACTGGCCAGTTAAAAAAAAGAGACAAAACACATGTGCTTTTCACATTAAGTCGCTAGGGGCGGAGAGAACGTGGCACATTTTATTTCCTTGTTTTTTTTCCACAGCTATTATTTTGACAATTCCTGATTCTCAAACTGTAATTCTTGTTACTGACTCTGCAGTAACAGTTAGACATCTGACTTTCAGATGACGATACACAAAAAGTGTTTAGGGTAGCAGCTGAAACACGCTGTGAATTTATACAAACAGAATTAACCCACAAACTCGCCGGCTGTCGGCCTCTCCTTCCCACCTGTATCTTAACATTATCTGTGCCACGCAAGCTAACAACCCTTCACTCGCTTACAGCATAAAAAAAAAAAAAACACAGTGAGATTTGTTTGTTTTTTTATAAACTGTTATATTGGTTGAAAAAGTCTCATATAAATAATATACCAAAACAACCTAGTTAATATACCCTTACCTAATCAATTATAATAGTAATACTGCAGCTACCACAGGAGTTTTGGTGTCTTATAAAGCAACAAAAAACTAAAATAATACAAAGGGAGCAACATATATGTGAGAGTTTTATATACAGGCTATAGATGCTATACTCCCATGGCGAATACCAATCCAGTAATCAGCTTTGGACATTGGGATCACCGCGCATTCTTTAGCAAGTACATTGTGTGCATGTCGGACTTTGATGTAAGCTTAGGTATAACTTACCATCGCCTACTGGGTTTATAACACTTGTTTGATTAATATGCGTATATATGTATTTTATTTCCTTGCATACTACTGTTAGATTATAGGTGTTTCATATATTCCACACTGGTTTTACCTAAGGAGGAACATTTTTACAAATGTGTGTTTCATCTCTGCAGACTTTATATGTTCTACTTTTAGTTAAGGATTTTGATATCTTCATTTTTTGCATCCCCTGAAATTGTCTTGGGTCCTTCAAAATCAGCCTTTTGCACCTATCCCTGTGCTTAGAGTGTCCCTTTGTAAACCAGCCACTGTAAGGACTGCAAATACATCCTACTATACCTGTCTTGCTTTTGTGTTTAGCAAGGTGTGTAGGTATCTATGGGAGTGGAGTTCTGCCGCGTGGAGGGTGCCGTTAGCAAATAATGCATGTCAGACAGACGGGGGCATTGACATGATGGCAACCGTCTGGCACCAATGCTGTAGTAAACTTCATTCTCACAATGTTCAGCCAGCCAAAAATACTTTTATTTATTTATTCATTCATTTATGTTGCAAGCAGTGTGCGTATTATTCGAATACATTACTAAATGCCCCCTTTACCTTATCCTTTGAACCATTTAGTCCTTTGTTATACATGTGGCATGTTGTGTCACCATTCATGTATGTACACATTTGTTTATTCTGCCTTTAAATGATTGGGTAACATAGCAGAAACACAGACACATCATGGCGAGTAGTAAACAGAGATAAAGTATCATTGATAGAGGGTAAACATGGACTTCGCAAACTGGCTACAAATGTCCCAATATTGTTTAATTCTTTCTTTTTTTTCCCCACTGTTGCCAATGCCGACCCTGTAAAGGATTCTGGGTAACACCGAGACAAGCTGAGAAAGCAGTCTCTCTTAGGGGCTTACTCACTAAATAGAGAGTTGAAGACCAACTTCAAAAAGAATGTGACATAGCCCTAAAACTTGACCTTCCCTATAACAGTGCAAAAAAATTTCATATTCAATGCTGTTTGTTTAGGGCCGATTAACCCCTCCTCCCATAACCACTGCATGGCCTTATTAATGCGTTTTTATTTTCTCTTTAAATTCTACTCTATTGGCTGCAGAGTTCAAATTATCAGGCGTGGAACCTGCCTAAATATCTTTAAAAGGAGATGTGTAAATATTTATTCACCTTTGCTCCTTCGTCACATAGAGAAATCCCAGTGCGAATATCCCAGTGAACTCCCAGCGAAACATCTACAACATCTGTTGTATAAAGAAAACAAGGCAAAACATACAACATCATGTAGCGATGTGTCAGTAAAGATGTTTGGGGAACTTTACGTGCTGGGTGAACATTTCTGAGACACTCTTACTGACGAGGTAAGACGGAGTGTGCATTGTGTGTGTGTTGTAGTCATATCTGTCAAAGGCAATAATTAGGATTTCTGGACCAATGCTTGACCCACTTTGCTGTATGCTATGATATTATTAGAGAGGAGACCAATGCTATAGGACAAGATTACAGGCAGGGGCAGGCAACATTTTAGTAGTACTGTGCCAAAACAAGATTTTAAAGTCCCCGTCCTATTTTTTCAACTGATTTTATACGTTGCCGAATTCTGATTTATGGGTGCTGCAGATGCTTTGAGTGTTGTATGTGTACATATGTGAGCTGTTATATTGTATCCATTCACAAGTAGTTTGTGGTATTGTGTATCATACCTAGGAATGTAGGCTGTGTATGGGGGCTACTTGAGGAATTGTGTGTGTGGATATTTCACATTGCGTGTTTGATGGTGTGTGTACGTGTGTGGCTGCTTGGGGTATTGCATGTGAGAGGCTGCTTGTGGGGTTGTGTTCGTGTATGTGGATTATCAGTGTTACTTTGTTTGTGCATGTGCTGTTTGTATTATTTGTGTGAGGGGGAGACTTATTCTGTAGCTTTGTATGAATCTAATAGTGTGGGTTTCTTCCCTGGGTACCGAGCTGGCCTGGTGCAGGTCAAAGTCGTGATAGCTTCTGCGGGCTGCTCTACTCCAGTGCGGATTCACGTTCACAAGTGCTGGGAGGAAGTGATTTGAGATCACTACCTGTGAGTGCTGTAATGCAAAAATAAAGAATTGTCCTTTACTACCTGCAATCACTGCTCAGTTTTCACTAACAGAATTTTGACGTCCCACTGGGACTCCAGATAAGACAGAGTCTGTTTGGCTCTGGTAGCCATGAGTGCTGTGCATAGGTTGCTGACCCCTGGTATAAAATATGATCATGGGGTAGACCAATTATTTTTCTTCTCTGCTGTATGCAATAGAATGAGATTGCAGGGGGTACTTGTATGCTATAGAATAACATTATGGGGGACACAATGCTCCCCTTACTGTGCTGTATGCTATAGAATAACATTATGGGGGGACACAATGCTCCCCTTACTGTGCTGTATGCTATAGAATAACATTATGGGGGACACAATGCTCCCCTTACTGTGCTGTATGCTATAGAATAACATTATGGGGGGGACACAATGCTCCCCCTTACTGTGCTGTATGCTATAGAATAACATTACGGGGGACACAGTGCTCCCCTTACTGTGCTGTATGCTATAGAATAACATTATGGGGGACACAATGCTCACCTTACTGTGCTGTATGCTATAGAATAACATTATGGGGGGACACAATGCTCACCTTACTGTGCTGTATGCTATAGAATAACATTATGGGGGGACACAATGATCCCCTTACTGTGCTGTATGCTATAGAATAACATTATGGGGGGACACAATGCTCCCCTTACTGTGCTGTATGCTATAGAATAACATTATGGGGGACACAATGCTCCCCTTACTGTGCTGTATGCTATAGAATAACATTATGGGGGGACACAATGCTCCCCTTACTGTGCTGTATGCTATAGGATAACATTATGGGGGACACAATGCTCCCCTTACTGTGCTGTATGCTATAGAATAACATTATGGGGGACACAATGCTCCCCTTACTGTGCTGTATGCTATAGAATAACATTATGGGGGACACAATGCTCCCCTTACTGTGCTGTATGCTATAGAATAACATTATGGGGGACACAATGCTCCCCTTACTGTGCTGTATGCTATAGAATAACATTATGGGGGACACAATGCTCCCCTTACTGTGCTGTATGCTATAGAATAACATTATGGGGGGCACAATGCTCCCCTTACTGTGCTGTATGCTATAGAATAACATTATGGGGGAAACAATGCTCCCCTTACTGTGCTGTATGCTATAGAATAACATTATGGGGGGACACAATGCTCCCCTTACTGTGCTGTATGCTATAGAATAACATTATGGGGGGACACAATGCTCCCCTTACTGTGCTGTATGCTATAGAATAACATTATGGGGGACACAATGCTCCCCTTACTGTGCTGTATGCTGTAGAATAACATTATGGGGGACACAATGCTCCCCTTACTGTGCTGTATGCTATAGAATAACATTATGGGGGACACAATGCTCCCCTTACTGTGCTGTATGCTATAGGATAACATTATGGGGGACACAATGCTCCCCTTACTGTGCTGTATGCTATAGGATAACATTATGGGGGACACAATGCTCCCCTTACTGTGCTGTATGCTATAGAATAACATTATGGGGGACACAATGCTCCCCTTACTGTGCTGTATGTTATAGGATAACATTATGGGGGACACAATGCTCCCCCTTACTGTGCTGCATGCTATAGGATAACATTATGGGGGACACAATGCTCCCCTTACTGTGCTGTATGCTATAGAATAACATTATGGGGGGGACACAATGCTCCCCTTACTGTGCTGTATGCTATAGAATAACATTATGGGGGTCACAATGCTCCCCTTACTGTGCTGTATGTTATAGGATAACATTATGGGGGACACAATGCTCCCCCTTACTGTGCTGCATGCTATAGGATAACATTATGGGGGACACAATGCTCCCCTTACTGTGCTGTATGCTATAGAATAACATTATGGGGGGACACAATGCTCCCCTTACTGTGCTGTATGCTATAGAATAACATTATGGGGGTCACAATGCTCCCCTTACTGTGCTGTATGTTATAGGATAACATTATGGGGGACACAATGCTCCCCTTACTGTGCTGTATGCTATAGAATAACATTATGGGGGACACAATGCTCCCCTTACTGTGCTGTATGCTATAGGACAGGGGTAGGCAACCTACGGCACTAGTGCCATGCACGGCACTCGAGGTGTCTTTGCACGGCACTCAAGGCTGCTAGAGCCGAACAGGATCTGGCCTATCAGGAGTCCCAGTAAAACTTCAGATATCTGCTAATCTGAAAAGGTGGTGAAGGACAATCCTCAATTTATGCAATGCAGCACGTAGAGGTAGTGATCTCAGATCAGTTCCACCCAGCACCTGTGAATAGGAATCCACACTGTAATAGAGCAGCTCGCAGTTGCTGTTGCAGCTCCTGTCCTTGACATGTACCTGGCCGGCCTAGTCCCCACTGGAAGGCACCCACACTGCTAGATATACACAGAAATGCAGAATAACCATCCCCTGATACAAATAATACGGACAGCCCAGACACAAACATACACACAATCCGCACAAATGAAACACCACTGACAATCCACATGCATACACACAACCCCACATGCAATACCTCAAACAGCCCCCACACACTACCAAACACACACACTGTGACATATCCATCCACACACACACACACACACACACAATTCCACAAGCAGCCCTGATACACAGCCCACATTCATATGTATCATACACAATACCATAAACTACTCATGAACATATACAATATAATAGCTCATATACGCAGGGCCGTCTTTAATGCAGGGCAAACTGGCCAGCTGCACCGTGAGCCCTGCTGGCCTCAACAATTTCTAACCCTCTGTCCAGTAATCCGCACACTAAGGAGGCCCACCGGGTGGCCCATGCACAAAGGACCACCTGGTGGGCTTCTGTCAGCAGGGGCCCGGTCGCACGCTGAGGCGCTTTAACAGCGGGAGCGGGCCCCTTGCTTTTCGGCAGCGGCTGGGAGGAAGTGACGGCCGTGCACCACTTCCTCCCACAAAGAGAGGAGCGCGCGGGAAAGCAGAGTAGGCAGATTGGAGGGGGGCTGGCCGCGAGCGCTAGACCCCAACTCCCAACACCTTTCAGCCACCAGTAGGAAAGGTAGGAAACTGGAGGGTTGGTTTTAAAGTGTATGTCTGTGTCAGTATATCTGTCAGTGTGTGTGAGTGTCATGTTTGTGTGTCAGTATATCTGTGTGTGTGTGTCTGTGTGTCAGTATGTGTCAATATGTCTTTGTGTGTGTCAGTATGTGTATCAGTATGTCTGTGTGTATCAGTATATCTGTGTGTGTGTCAGTATATCTGTGTGTGTGTCAGTATGTTTGTATGTCAGCATGTCTGTATGTGTGTCAGTATATCTGTGTGTGTGCGCGTCAGTATGTCTGTGTGTGTATCTGTGTGTGTGTGTGTGCACGCATTTCAGTGTGTATATCTGTGTGTGTGTGTGTATGTGCATACATCTCAACATTCACACACTAACACTACACACAAATACACCCCTGCATTCAAATTTCAACACTATGTACAAACACATGTCTGTGTTACACACCAAAGTATATGTAAATACACCCCTGCATTAAAAAAACAACACTACTCAAATACATGCTTGCAATCACGCCAACACCACAAACAAACATATTCCACACAAAAACTGCTTAGTGCTAAATACAGACCTGCAAACATGGGTAAATGGTAGAGCCCCAGCTGTCAATGCATTCTGGAGTTGCACGACAGATGGGGATCTACCTTTTAATCACCCGTGCAACAGGGAGACCCCCAAAAACTCTTGCACCTCTCTACTTTAGGTCCGCCACTGCGTTGAGGTGGAGGACGTGATTGCATGCCTGGGGAGGGGGGACAGGGTCCAGGGGGCCCCAAGCAAATGCTTTGCCCAGGGTCCAGTCACTATTAAAGACGGCCCTGCATATATGCACAAATACAACGACACAAAGCAATTACAGAAAAAATAACACAAGCAGAATACGGCAGCATACACACCTCGATAAAAAAAAAAAATAGGACCGGCACGCTACGGGACATCACAATCCTATATCGGCACAGTGCTGCTAAAAGGTTGCCTACCCCTGCTATAGGATAACATTATGGGGGACACAATGCTCCCCTTACTGTGCTGTATGTTATAGGATAACATTATGGGGGACACAATGCTCCCCTTACTGTGCTGTATGTTATAGGATAACATTATGGGGGACACAATGCTCCCCTTACTGTGCTGTATGCTATAGAATAACATTATGGGGGACACAATGCTCCCCTTACTGTGCTGTATGCTATAGGATAACATTATGGGGGACACAATGCTCCCCTTACTGTGCTGTATGCTATAGAATAACATTATGGGGGACACAATGCTCACCTTACTGTGCTGTATGCTATAGAATAACATTATGGGGGACACAATGCTCCCCCTTACTGTGCTGCATGCTATAGGATAACATTATGGGGGACTTAATGCTCCCCTTACTGTGCTGTGTAGCGGAGTGCTGATTTCTCACAGCTATTCCCCACTTTGGATCCTAGGGAGGCTCAGGAACAAGTCATTAGTAAATCCACAGCAGAGTTTCCAGCAGGTAAAAAGGTACAGCAATATCCCCACAGCACTCCCAATAACTGGACGACACACAGTTTCAGGAGTAGAACTGACAATCGTTTATTCCAAGGTTTCTTATAAAGCCTGCTCCCATGCAAGGGAGGGATTTACAGTAATTAGGACAGTAACCAATACAGTGTTTGTTACCTCCCACACATCTCCTCCCCTCAGAGTGAGTCATAATCCCCTTAACTTGCACAGCAATTTACCCCAAACCTGGATGTACCCCTAAACCATCACCTAACATTAATATTAGGGTACCGCTAGGTAGCCCTGATCTGGGTGACTATAATATCCAAAATTCACCCAGATCGGACCAGTGGTTCGGTAGTTACGGGGAGGTAAAGTTTGACCGACCGCACACGAGTTGGTATCCGAAAAGGGTTCCATAAGATTGGGCCCTGCGGTCGGTCTCCGTTCGGCAGTTAAAACATATATTTATAATTGCCATCCACACTTAAATTCACATAGATGTTAATTCCCTCATTCGATACTTTGTTTCTACCGAATGGGGATTCGTTAGGACTCTCCGTTCGGCAGTTACGGAGCTCTGGAGGTCTCAGCGGTGTTCGTTTGTTTGAGTGTCCGATTTGAGTTCCAGACACTCGACGACCAAACACCGCTGAGATTTTCATGCGTAAGATGGCCGCCGCCACGTGTACGCATGCCGAATGGCGGCCACCCAGATACAATGTTAATGAGCCGGTTAACTTGCGGTTTGGAAAGAATGTGAACTTTAATTGCTGGCACACTTCTCTCTGGGGTGGTCCCTCCGTTCGGTAGTTTCCATAAGCATATGGTACGGATGGAAACTACCGAATAACATACAATTCACATAATACTATACGAATAGCAATTTCAACACAGGCAAAATTATAACGAATACAGTCACACAGGCATTTTGCAGGACAGGCTTACTGCATTCCGCTACACTGCTCCCCCTTGCCCACAAGCCGGCATACACAGTCTGATCCCACACGGATCGGCTTGGGGATGACCGGGGTGCTCACGGATCATTTCTCCAGATCAGTTTGTCGTGACAACCCGTCGGCGTTTCCATTTTGCTTACCCGGGCGGTACTGAATGTTAAAGTCAAAGGGCTGCAGCGCCAAACTCCAGCGCAGCAACCTGGCATTGTCCCCAGCCACCCGGTTCAGCCAGACTAACGGGTTGTGATCCGTGAGCAGAGAAAAAGCCTGTCCATACAAATAGGGTTGCAATTTCTTCAAGGCCCACACCACAGCCAGGCATTCCTTCTCGATGGCGGCGTAGCTTACTTCCCGGGGTAAAAGTTTGCGACTGATGTAAGCCACGGGATGTTCTCCGCCATCGGCTCCGACTTGGCTCAGTACTGCCCCCAATCCAAACATAGAAGCGTCTGTGTGAACAAGAAAACGTTTAGTTGGAT